>NC_135811.1:21324326-21924326 GCF_964213995.1 Mustelus asterias | reverse complement strand
GTAGTATTGCCTCCTGCAATTAACTGCTGGAACTAGCATAACACTACCTGTTGCACTCAAGGGCACATATGCCTTGAATTTCAGTGCCTTCTGCTCTTTGCAGACTGCTACTGAGAACATTAGATATACTACGGTGATTATTTCTGTTTTGCCAGATTACCACCTTATCTGTGAAGATGATAATTACCCTTATTGTTTTTTAGGTCTTGAAGATGAACTTACTACAGTTATTTTTAACACAAAAGCTTTGGAAGAGGAAAAAGTAAAAATTTGTCAAAAACCACAGACACACCATGAGTTTTTAAGGTGAGCAAACATGGTTTAACCATGTATCTCCTGATAGAGGTTTTTTAAAAAAATTGAGACACGTTCTCACTTGTGCAAGAGGTTCCTTTTTTTTATAAGAAATAACTTTTCAAAAATTATTGCTCTGTGTGGTGGACCTCAGTTGTGCCCTTGTCCTATATGGACCACCGTTGTGTGTTTGTCATACCTGGACACATCTCCTCCCAGTTTGGTTCCTCCCCTCGGCACCTAGTATAAAGGTGGCTGTCTCCTCCCCCTTGTTCAGTCCAGGTTGGTTATTTGTTGGGATGTGCTCCTGATTCTGTTGTGAATAAAAGCCTACACTTGTATTGGCACACCGGTAGTCTTTTGCCTGATTGATAGCGCATCAATTTTATTCACAACAGTTGACCAACATGGAGCAGTTTCTAAAACCCGACAAGTTAACATTAGACCCTCAAGAGGTCGGAGCCTCTGATAAATTTGACCATTGGCTGGACTGTTTCGAAGCATTCGTCGACACCGCTACGGCCATCGACACCGACGACGCTAAACTCCACGTGCTCCGCGCCCGGGTAAGCGAAGCAGTCGACGGTATCTTCCGGGACGCTGCTACATACGCGGACTCCTAAAAGGGCAGTTTCAAAAGAGCCCTAACGTGGTCTACGCCAGACATCTCCTAACTACCCGCAAGCAGCAGCCAGGAAAATCGTGCGCCCAATTTCTGCGCGCCCTTCGGGTCCTAGCTCGAGCTTGCGACTGTAAGGCTGTTACAGCAGCTCAGAACACGGAGGACCTGATCCGCGACGCCTACGTTGCGGGCATTGAGTCTACATACATTCGGCAGCGTCTGCTTGAACAAGATGGCCTGGATCTCCGGAAAACGGCCACGATGGCTGAAACGCTAGAAGCGGCCGCTCACAACCTCGGGTCCTACCCCGCATTCTGTTCTATCGACGGTTCCACCGCGACAACTGTTCCGGCAGGGCCTAAATGTTACTTTTGTGGCCTATCCAAGCACCCTCGGCGTTGCTGCCCGGCGAAGGATGCGATCTGCTCCGGATGCGATAAGCTAGGCCACTTCGTTAAAGTCTGCCGGGCGAAGCCGATTCCGAAGCCTCGTGGCGCCACGTGTGTTCCGCGGGCGCAGCCATCTTTAATGCAGGCGGCGGCTGCGCGCGAATCGCCATCTTTAATGCGGTCACCGGAAGTGCGGGAATCGCCATCTTTGATGCGGTCACCGGATGCGCGGGAATCGCCATCTTTGAGACTGTCATCAAGACGCGCCAAGCAGGAAGCTTTATCCGTGACGTCATCAGACGCGGACGAAGATGGATTCTTCCTGGATTCGACGGTGGCATCGATTTGCCTGGACCAGTCGCAGCCTCACCAACTCTCCAAGTCAATAATGGAGATCAAGGTAAATGACCATGCAGAAAACTGCCTGTTCGACTGCGGGAGCACAGAAAGTTTTATACACCCTCGCACAGTGCGTCAATATGCCCTTCCCGTGCGACCCTGGAGCCAGACCATCTCCATGGCCTTGAATTCCCACTCAGTGGAGGTCCTCGGGTGCTGTTTGGTGACGCTGACGGTACAGGGCACAGTCTATGAGCGTTTTCGGCTCCTCGTGCTGCCGCGACTCTGCGCAGCTGTACTGCTGGGGTTAGATTTCCTCAGCCACCATAGGAGTGTCACCCTGCAGTATGATGGCCCTTATCCCCCGCTCTCCGTCTGCAAGACGCCATCACTGCAGCGCCCCCCGCGTACCACCTGCAGTCTCTCGACCCTCAAGATCACCCCCCCTCCCCTTTATTCGATAACCTCACCCCGGATTGTAGGCCCATAGCTACCAAAAGTAGGCGCTATAGTGCGGAAGACCAGGCCTTCATTCGGTCCGAAGTACAACGTTTGCTCAGGGAAGGGATTATCCAGGCCAGCACCAGCCCCTGGAGGGCGCAAGTGGTCGTAGTTAAATCGGGGGAGAAACACCGCATGGTGATTGACTATAGCCAGACCATAAACAGGTATACACAACTAGATGCGTACCCTCTTCCCCGCATCGCGGACATAGTCAACCGCATCACGCACTATAGGGTTTTCTCTACGATCGATTTAAAATTGGCTTACCACCAGCTACAGTCCCTCCATAACGACCTCTGTCACCCGGGTGTCACCAGAGTTTTCCACTTTGTCAAAGCCCGTAACCTGCCCTACTCCCTCGAGGAAGTCCGGACGATTACCAGGCAATGCAGGGTCTGCGCTGAGTGCAAACCGCAGTTCTACCGGCCAGGTAGGACGCACCTGGTAAAGGCCACTCGCGCGTTTGAGCGCCTTAGCATTGATTTTAAAGGCCCCTTCCCCTCCTCTAACCGCAATGTTTATTTCCTGAATATCATTGATGAATACTCACGTTTCCCTTTTGCCTTCCCCTGCCTGGACATGACCACGGCTACAGTGTTTCGGACCCTGAACACGCTCTTCACCCTGTTCGGCTTTCCATCCTATGTTCATAGCGACCGTGGGTCCTCTTTCATGAGTGACGAGCTGAGGCAGTACCTGCTCGCCAAAGGCGTTGCCTCCAGCCGCACCACTGACAGCATAATGAGATTGCCTTCATCACACAGATGCAGCAGTTCCAAAAATTGACTCACCACTGCCTTCTCAAGGGTAATGCAGGATGGGTACTAAATTACTGTGCAATGCATCACACTCCTGACATTCACCCATCACAAGTTCCGGGCACTGAAGACTCATAGCTAACATTGGGATGACCTTATTATCACACATCTGACAATGATGTCAGCTTCACACCCAGCTCTTGCTACCTCCACACACACTTACAGCCATTGAGCTTTGACTCGCTAGCAATGTCCACATCCTGTAAATGAAAGAGTTGCAAATCTTGTTTTTTAACTCAGTCTACAAAACAGTTTTGATGAAGAACAGAGAGGTTTATTATATATACAGCAGAACTAGAGGTGTAGCTGGCTGTAGGACTTATCTACTATGAGTTCTCCTTGGAGGACCACATAAATACTGAGAATAACCTTATGATAGAGAAAAATTAATGATGAAACATTTAAAGAGAGTTGGGTTGCAGGTGCTGCCTTCAGGAATGCCTTGTTAAAAAATTCATTCATAGAATGTGGGTGACACTGGCAGGGTGAAATTTTATGCTGACTCTCCTTCCTGCAGTCCGTGTGGTGAAGGTCTATTTTGATGCATTCAAAGGATGTGACCTTTGCTAGATAGGCCAGCATTCGGTGCCCATCTCTAATTGTCCCTGAGGAAGGCAGTGGTGAGCTAACTTATTGAACCACTGCAGTCCAGATAGTGCAGGTACACCCCCAGTGCTGTTCTTTTGATCTCCATCAGGGAACCATAATCTAAATTAATTAAATTCATCAATCCCCACATCAAGAAATTACCAACAATATTTCATTTTTTCTAATGTTAACTTAACATGAATTGGAATTAACATAAATTGAGTATAAACTAACAGCAAATTAACTAACATGGCGGCACGGTGGCACAATGGTCAGCACTGCTGCCTCACAGCGCCAGGGACAATCTCCATGTGTCTGCGTGAACTTCCTCCAGGTGCTCCGGTTTCCTCCCACAGTCCAATGATGTGGGGGTTAGGTTGATTGGCCATGCTAAATTGGCCCTAGTGTCAGGGAGATTAGCAGGGTAAATATGTGGGGTTACAGTAATAGGGCCTGGGTGGGATTGTGGTTGGTGCAGAGATGATGGGCCCAATGGCTTCCTTCTGCACTGTAGGAATTCTATGAAATTATGGTTGGAACAAACTATATGTAGGATAGCAGTGACCATCACCTGAGATTCCAAGTATCCACATGTTTGGTTCAAACGTGGACAAAAGAGCTGAATGCGAGAGGTGAGGTGAGAGTGACTGCTCTTGATGTCAAGGGAGCATTTGATCGAGTGTGCTGGCAAAACTGAAATCAGGAAGAACTGCTGGCTAGATTCGTTCCTACAAAAGAAGATGGTTGTGGTGGTTGGAGGTCAATGATTTCAATTCCAAAACATCACTTCAGTTCTTCAGAGTAGTGTTAAAGACCCAATCACCTGCAGCTGCTTCACCAATGATTTCCTTCCATCATAAGATCAGAAGAAGGGATGTTCGCTGATGTTCAGCACCTTTCACAACTCCTCAGGTACTGAAGCAGTCCATGTCCAAAAGCAGCAAGACCGTGACAATATCCAGGCTTGGACTGACAAGTAGCAAGTAACATTCACGCCACATAGGTGCCAGGCAATTACCATTTCCAACAATTGAGAATCTAACCATTTAGAGATATTGCATTCAGTTCCTTCGTCCAAATCATTAATCTATATTGTGAACAGCTGGGGTCCCAACTCTGAACCCTGCAGTACCCCTCTAGCCACTCACTGCCTGCCACTCTGAAAAGGACCTGTTTATTCCCACTCTCTGTTTCCTGTCTGCCAACCAGTTCTCTATCCACGTAAATAGATCACTCCCAACACCATGAGCTTTAATTTTGCTCACTAATCTTTTGTGTGGAACTTTGTCAAAAGTCTTTTGAAACTCCAGACACACAACAGCCACCGGTTTACCCTTGTCCACTCTACTGGTCACATTCTTTAAAAATTCCAGTAGATTTGTCAAGCACGATTTCCCTTTAGTGAATCCATGCTGACTTGGAACGATCTGTCACCGCTTTCCAAATGCTCAGTTATTACATCCTTAATAATTGGCTCCAGCATTTTCTCCACCACTGATGTCAGTAAACATAGAACATAGAACATTACAGCGCAGTACAGGCCCTTCGGCCCTCGATGTTGCACCGACCAGTGAAACCAATCTAAAGCCCATCTAACCTACACTATTCCAATATCATCCATATTTTGCTTAGTTGGAGCAAAATTAAACAACAAGGGACAGATGGTCATGTGAGGGAGGGAATGGGGCTGTGTTAGGGCAAACCAGGGAAAACGAATAACAACAAACAAAAAGTTTGGGGGGGGTGTTCAAGATAGAGGGGAAAGTTGACGACATTTTGTATCTTAGTTCCCATGACTTGCCCCCCAACACCTCATCTGTCTCTCCAAGTACTTAGGAACAAGGAACAGAAATAGGCAAATCCGCCATTCAATCAGATCATGGTTGATCTCTCCCTGGTCTCAAATCCAACCCCCCTCCCACCTGTTCCCCATATCTCCTTATCCCTTTTTAAAATTAGAGGCATATCTATCTCCTTCTTGAAACTATTCAACGATTCAGACTCCACCGTGCGATGGGGCAGCGAGTTCCACAAATTCACCACCCTCTGCGAGAAGTAGTTCCTCCTCATCTCAGTTTTAAATCTACAGCCTCTCAACCTATGCCTGTGACCTCCTGCTGGGATTGCCCCATAAGAGGAAACATTTAGTTTACATTTACTTATAGAATCCCTACAGTGCAGAAGGAGGCCACCCGGCCCATCGAGTCTGCATCGACCACAATCCCACCCAGGTCTCACTCCCGGAACCCCACATATCTACCCCGCTAATCCCCCAACACCTGGGTCAATTCAGCATGGCCAACCAACCCAACATCTCTGGACTGTGGGAGGAAACCAGAGTAACCGGAGGAAACCCACGCAGACACGGGGAGAAGGCGCAAACTCCACACTGACAGTGACCCAAGGCCGGAATTGAACCCGGGTCCCTGGCACTGTACTGGCTACACACTGGCCACACCACACCCCGCACTGGCCACACACTGGCCACACCACACACTCCACTGGCCACACACTGTGTAGCCAGTACAGTGTGTAATGTAGCCAGTGAGTAGCCAGTACAGTGTGCAATGCAGCCAGTGTGCAGCCAGCAGTGTGTAATGTAGCCAGTACAGTGTGTAATGTAGCCAGTGAGTAGCCAGCACAGTGTGTAATGTAGCCAGTGAGTAGCCAGTACAGTGTGCAATGCAGCCAGTGTGCAGCCAGCAATGTGTAATGTAGCCAGTACAGTGTGTAATGTAGCCAGTGAGTAGCCAGCACAGTGTGTAATGTAGCCAGTGTATATAAAGTGCAGTGTGTAATGTAGCCAGTACAGTGTGTAATGTAGCCAGTGTATATAAAGTGCAGTGTGTAATGTAGCCAGTGTGTGGCCAGTACAGTGTGTTATGTAGCCAGTGTGTATAAAGTGTAGTGTGTAATAAACGGTCTATAATTCCCTGTTTTCTCTCCCTCTTTTAAAAAGTGGGGTTACATTAGCTACCCTCCAATCCATTGGAACTCTTCCAGAGTCTATAGAATGCTGGAAAATGATCATCAATACATCCACTATATCTAAGGCCACTTCCTTAAGTACTCTGGGATGCAGAGCATCAGGCTTTGGGGATTTAGCAGGTTTTAATCCCAGCAATTTCCCCAATACAATTCCTGACTAATAAGAATTTCCCTCCGTTCCTTCTTCATGCTAGACCCTCTGTCATTTAGTATTTCTGGAAGGTTATTTGTGTCCCCCTTAGTGAAGACAGATCCAAACTATTTGTTCAGCTGGTCTGCCATATCTTTGTTGCCCATTATGATTTCACCTAATTCTAACTGTATTATCTTCACCAGTCTTTTTCTCTTCACATATCTATAGAAGCTTTTTCAGTCAGTTTTTATGTTTTCTGCAAGCTCTTGTATTCTATTTTCCCCTTCTGAGTTAAACCCTTTGTCCTCCTCAGCTGAATTTTAAATTTCTCCCAGTCCTTAGGTTTGCTGCTTTTTCTGGCCAATTCATTTGCCTCCTCTTTGGCTTTAACACTATCCCTAATTTCCCTTGTTATCCATGGTTGAGCCAACTTCCCCGTTTTACTCTTACACAAGACAGGAATGTACAGTTGTTGAAGTTCATCCATATGTTCTTTAAATATTTGCCATTGCCGATCTACTGTCAACCCCTAAGTATCCTCTGCCAGCTTATCCTAGCCAAAGCATGTCTCATACCATCAAAGTTAGTTTTCCTTAAGTTCAGGACCCTAGTCTCAGACTTAACTGTGTCACTCTCCATTTTAATGAAGAATTCTACCATATTAAGATCACTCTTTCCCAAAGGATTTCATACCACAAGGTTGCTAATTAATCCTCTCTCATTACACAATACCCAGTCTAGGATGGCCTGCTCTCTAGTTGGTTCCTCGACATATTGGTCGAGAAAACCATCCCTTATACATTCCAGGAAATCCTCCTCTATCGCATTGCTACCAGTTTGGTGAGCCCAATCAATATGCAGATTGAAGTCACCCTAACAACGGCTGTACCCTTATTGCATGCATCTCTAATTTCCTGATTGAAGCCATCCCCATTGGTGGTCTGTACACAACTCCCACTAACGTTTTTATCCTTTGGGGTCCCACAGCTCCATCCATACGGATTCCACATCGTCCAGACTAATGTCCTTCCTTACTGTTGCGTTAATCTCCTTTTAACCAGCAACGTTACCCCACCCCCTTTCTTTTCCATCTATCTTTCTTGAATATTGAATATCCCTGGATGTTGAGTTTCCATCCTTGGTCACCCTGGAGCCAGGTCTCCATGATCCCAATTATATCATATCTGTTAATAACTGTCTGCGTAGTTAATTCATCCATCTTATTACAAATGCTCCTCGCATTAAGACCCAGAGCCTTCAAGCTTATTTTTTTGGCATTTATTGCCCTCTTAGAATTATGATGCAATGTGGCTCTTTTTGATTTTGTCTTTTATTTCTCCGTCTTCCACAATTCCCCTTACTGCCTTTTGTTTCTGTCCTCATTTTACTTCTCTCTGACTTCCTGCATTGGTTTCCATCTCCCTGCCATATTAGTTTAAACCTTCCCTAACAGATAATCAAACCACCCTTCCAGGACATCAATGGTATAACCATTGTTGAACTCTCCACCATCAAAATCCTCGGGGGCAGTGGAAGTTGCTGGTTAACATTGATCAGAAACATAACCACTTTAGCCACATGAATACTGTGACTGTAACAGTAGGTCAGAGGCATCTATAACCGTGACAAATAAGTAAGTAACTCAGCTCCTGAATCTCCAAAGTTCAGAAGAATGAGGGGGGATCTCACAGAAACCTATAAAATTCTAACAGGACTAGACAGGGTAGATGCAGGAAGGATGCGTCCAATGGTGGGGATGTCCAGGACCTGGGGTCATAGTCTAAGGATATGGGGTATCTTTTTAATCTTTTAGCACTGAGATGAGGGAAAATTTCTTCAGCCAGAGAGTGTGAGCCTATGGAATTCACTACCACAGAAAGCAGTTGAGGCTAAAACATTTTATGTTTTCAAGAAGGAGTTGGATATACTTCTTGATGCGAAAGGGATAAAAGGATATGGGGGAAAGGCAGGATCAGGCTATTGAGTTGATGATCAGCCATGACCATAATGAGTGGTGGAGCAAGTTCAAAGGGCCAAATAGCCAACTGCTGCTCCTATTTTCAATGTCAGAATGGGGAGTGGCATGGAGGGGAACTTCCAGGTTTCCATTTGTCTGCTTTCCTGGTCCTTCTAGATGGTAGTGATCATGGGTTTGTCTAAACAGACCTAGTGAGTTCCTGCAGTGCTTCTCATAGATGGTATACACTGCTGCACTGTTCTTTGGTGGTGGAGTAAGTGAATGTTGTGCAAGGGGTGCCAATTAAGTGGGCTGCTTTGTTCTGGATGATGTCAGGCTTCTTGAGTGTTATTGGAGCTGAACTCATCCAGGCATGTGTATCCAGCGTAGCCTTGACATATGCCTTGCAGAATGGTGAACAGGCTTTGTGGAGTCAGGAGGTGAGTTACTCGCCACAGAATTATTAGCCTATGACCTGCTCTTGTAGCCATAGTATTAATATCATTTGTCTAGTTCAGTTTCTGGTTAATGGTAACCTCCAGCATGTTGGCATCTTGTGGTGGCCCAAGCCGTGGAGGAGCCCAGCCTCTTAAGGGTCTTCTGCTCAGGAGCAGAAGTACTTTCGTGCTGCTAGAATTGGTGCGGGCACAGGCAGAAGGGACTCTGAGTGGCTGCACACCCTTGGGGTGTTCTGAGTGGTACCCCCTCCCCGGGGTGTCCGTCTGATGCTCATCCTTTTTATTGGTATTAGAGGACCCCGCCATGATTCCTAGAGAAGATGGAACACCTGGAGGGAGATTAAGGTGCCTGGTCCTACATCCTGATGGTGCCCACCAGAGTGTGTGGGTGGCCATGGAGTGCATGACCAAGTACAAATCCAGCAGGACCAGCTTGGACCATCAGCCTGGGGCTTGAGCAGGTGACTGGTCTCCAATGCCGATAACTTGGGCTGTCCCTGCCTCCAACTGCTGCAGGGAATGTTCTGAAAGGTGCTCTCTAGAAAGTGACCCCGAGTTTAGTCTTAAACTATATACCCCATTGAGGTGTGTGCCTCTGTGCTGGTAGAGGGTGCGGGTGAGAGATCTGACAGATCTTCCAGAGCTTGATGTGGTACTCAAGTGTACTTTGGGGCTTGAGGAGATACTGGGCTGACTAGCTGGTTTGCTGTAAAATACAAAAGGACTGTTTTAGTGGATGAGCTGAAACTAATTCAGAGTATATTGCACTCACTTTGAATTGCAGGATTGGGTGAAGTGATGGAGCTGAGATCTGTACTAGATTGTTGTAAATAGGTGAGACGGGAGAGATACAAAAGTGTCCAGAGGGGCAATTAATTCACACAGAGGGTGGTGAGTGTCTGGAATAAGCTGCCAGAGGTGGTAGTAGAGGCGGATACAATTTTATCTTTTAAAAAGCATTTGGATAGTTACATGGGTAAGATGGGTATAGAGGGATATGGGCCAAATGCGGGCAATTGGGATTAGTTTAGGGGTTTTAAAAAAAAGGGCGGCATGGACAAGTTAGACTCAAAAGATATGGGGCCCGATTTTACCATTTTCATTCTAAGTGCCGAATCTGGGCGTAGTACAGATCCATATGCTCTCGGCCATCTCCAGTCCCATTCATGCTGTGGGTGGGGCTTAGTGCAGCCAGAATGATCGGAGCTCTGAACTGCACATGCGCAGTTATAAAAAATATGGAAAAAGCGCACCTGTGTCAGATCGCTCCCGAGCGGCAGAAAGCGGAGAAAGCGGCCCGGGAGCGAAAAGCAGGAGCGAGGGTGTATCTTGGGGGGGGGGGGGGGGGGGGAGGAGGAGGGAGGTGGGTAAGATGTATCTCGGGGGGGGGGGATGGATCTCTGGGGGGGGGCAGATGGATCTCTGGTGGGGGGCAGGGAGGTCCGCTGCCACTCGATGGGCGATTGGTGGCAGGGGTGGTGATCGGTCTGGGTAGTGGGGGGGTGGATAAGGGGGGCAGTGATGTGTGTGGGTAGAGGGGGGTGGATAAGGGACACACACACACATCACTGCCCCCTTATCCACCCCCCACTACCCAGACTGATCACCACCCCTGCCCCCCCTTCCCCCCACCGATCGCCCGCAGAGTGGCAGTGGACCCCCCTGCCCCCCCCACCAGAGATCCATCTGCTCCCCCACCAGAGATCCATCTGCCCCTCCCCGAGATACATCTTACCCGCCACCCTCTTCCCCCCCTTCAATACAATGATCTGGCCTCACTCTCCCCTCCCCGACAACAAACATGCCTTACTCCCCCCTCCCCCACCCCCACCCCCAGAGAATGGTCTGGCCTCACTCTCGCTCCCCTCCAGACAACGACCGACCCTCCCCCCCCACCACCAGGCAACGATCGGCCCTCCCCCCCCTTCACCAGACAATGATCGGCCCTCCCCCCCACCACCAGACAATGATCGGCCCTCCCCCCCACCACCAGACAATGGTTGGCCGTCCCCCGCCAGAGATACATCTGACCCGCCTCCTCCTCCCCCCCTCCCCCCACCAGACAACAATCTGACCTCACTCCCCTCCTCTCCCCTCCAACCAGAGAATGTTCTGACCCACCTCCACCCCCACCCCCACCACTGATCTGAGTCAGAGAGCCGTTGGAATCACTGAACGCGCTCTTCAGAGGCTGGAGCACCTGACTCAGACTTTTATTCAGCAGGTCCCTAAAAGCGCGGTTCCGGATTGGTAAACGCGGTGGTAAAGGGGGAAATGCTGATAGAGTTGGGTGGCAGTTCATTAATTCAATTTAAATGTATGCAAATGCATTTAAATTGTCATTGCGCCCGATTTGGGCGCGTAACTGATCCCTGCCATTTGCGGGTCTCGGTAAAGTGGCGATCTGCGCGGATGTGGGTGTAGATCGCGATAAAGGCCTCACACCCAACTTTACCATGATTTCATACCCGAAAACGGGCGCAAATTGTTGGTGAAATTGGGCCCATGGTTTGCACACATATATCCAAAATAACAGCAGGTTTATTGCAGGAATTGTTGATTGTACAGAGTATAAAATTAAACTAGAGCAGGAGCCTGTGAAACACCCCAGTGATATCACCGTCAAATCCTGTGACTGGCTCTTAGAGCAATCATGCAACCAGTTAAATATACAACAGAGTTAGGCTCCTGAACACCAAGCTGACAAGGGTTTGCACCTTTGATGTTAACTTGCGTTTTTCTTCTCTTGGCTCTTGTTGCTTTGCCAATTCTGCTTCCTTCCATTTCTACCCACATCCTTCTCACCTCCTTAGTTATTTACACATTGTCTCTGATTCATAAATGCATTTTTATATTTCCATCATTATGCTTCCTTTTTGTCTCATACAAATATCATTTCTGCTATCGAACCATCATATTCTCCACATAAACACTTTATGAATCATTTTTTTGTGTATGCCTCTGTATAAATGCTGTTCTTTCTTTGTTTCTGTAATATCGGTATTTTTTTCTGTTATTTGATTATCTTTTTGTTTATACCAGGTTGTATTCTTTGTTCGATTAAATATATATCTTTTTTATTCCTTCATGCGATGTGGACATCGCTGGCTCAGCCAGCATTTGTTGCGCATCCCTAATTGCCCTTGAACTGAGTGGTTTGCTAGGCCATTTCAGAGGGCATTTAAGAGTAAACGTGGGGATCTGGAGTTACATGTAGGCTAGACCAGTTAAGTATGGCAGGATTCCTTCCCTAAATGACATTAATGAACCAGATGGGTTTTTATAATAATCAACATGGTTTCGCAGTCATTATATGACTCTTAATTCCAGGTTTTCATTGAACTCAAATTTCACCATCTGCAGTGGTGGACTTCGAACCCATGTCCCCAGAGCATTACCCTGGATCTCTGGAGTACTAGTTTAGTTATAAAACCACTATGCCGCTGCATTCCCGATGTGATGATCCATTTAAAATCTGTCCATCCATCTTGAAAATTCAAATAAATCACTTTCACCCAAAGAAATGAAAGATATGAGTGGGTTGGTTCAATGTGCTGATTTAGTAGAAACAGTTAAAAATGTACTCAGAGCTTTGACTGTAAATATCTAACTACTATATGACCACGATTATTCTGTTATTGATACTATTTTTAATATTTTGTACTGAAAATAAGATCTGATGTGATGTATCACTGCCTTTGAACACCAGAGAGAGATCTTGCAAGTTAAAGGCTAACTTCCAGTACAGTGAAAACAATTACCCAGGCAGGAATTGCTATTATCCTGAAACTGTTATTGATACTTTACCCAGACCACAAGGTTAGGATACACACCCTTGAAAGTATGGAGAGTTAGAACTCTATCAGGATAATAAGATAGGAGAACCAAAGAAATCTACTTGTCTGCAGTCAGGTACAAAATATTGAACTTTGATAATAGAGAGAGAGATAGTTTAATTGTGAAGATGCTTCAAGAACTTGGAGGAAAAAAACATTTTTGATAATTATTTGTCATAATTTGTTATATAATAAAAAAAATGCCAAAACTGAATTCCAGGCTGAAGAACATTCTTTATTTTCTGAAAACATTTTTGTTCTAGATTAAAGAAAGAATTGGAATTATACAAAGTAGATGATTTGGAAAGTGTTTGTGAAGCTCTTCGGACAGAGATACAATTCCTGCAATCGGTAAATGATGCTTATTTGATTTTTAAAATAATCGTTTCTGGTTTACATTTGATTGAAACTTGCATAAAATAATTTTGCATGGTGTTTTAAAAAATGGGCAGACTTTCTCTACAGTATATAGCCTCTTCTTTACCTATGTAGCCAGATTGTGGCACATTTACAATGAATGTAATAGTACCCTCTGTGACGTTCCTCATGGCTGGTCTTGGAGTCTGGAAAGTTTCATAATTGTTAGTTGTTAAATTGAATTGTTCAAACTGGTTTGTCCCTTTGCTCAAGCAGTCCTTGTGACAAACAGCTTAAAAAAAACCCTTGGATAAGTTTGCAGGTGACCATTGAGGGAAGCTTCTGTTGATTGAAACCAGCCGTACCTCCTTTGTTCTTGACCTGGGGGTTAAGTTAGCAAAACAAAATCACAAAATGACTGACTTGTTTTCTGTTTCAATAATACTTTTGATAATCTGAAATGTAGCATTCAACATGTGATGGATATGCAGTAGACACACAAGGGCCAGTCTATTTTGAACCCTCTGAGGATGGGGTCAGAGGCAGTTTTGGGCGTATTATCACATGGGGAAGCTTTGGAATGGAGCTACAGTGTCATCATATCAAATCCAGATTTGGATGACAACATGGTGGGATGGAAAGGCATCTTGAACTTACAAAAAAGTTAATTGGGCTGATTAAAATGCAAATAGAATGCTATTTTCCAGACTTGTTTGAATTTTAAAGCATCAAAGTCCAACAGGTATATTAAGGCACAAAACACAGGTCAGTTCTGGTTTCACTTGACACGTTGTAGATGCTTCATCATTAAAGCTTGAGATCAACATATTTATAGTCTCTGATAGAATCAAAGGATATGGGGAGTGGGTGGGCAAGTGTAATTAAAAGCAAATGTCAGCCATGATCATAATGAATGGCGGAGAAGTTTCTATAAGCCGCAGAGACTACCCCCCCCCCCCGTTTCTTATGTTCTTAGTATAAAGGGTAGAGAAGCCTAGGCATCATGCCTCATTTTGAGGAGGGAGGATTCTAAGTGGCAAAGCTTTAGGGCCATGCTGCTAGTGTGCCATTTGGAAGCTGACATGTATTATTTTAAAGGGAATTGGGCTGGTTGGAGCAAATGTCTGAATGAAAGGCATTGGAGCCAGAGAGTGCCCACCTGGTGGGACTTCTAGTGAGAAGGAGCAGCTGACAGGGACTGAGTTGCAGCAATTAGCAGCTGCACAGCAGCAACGTGGTGACCAACTAGAGAGGTAAACTCGGAATGGGCAAGGGGGTTAAGGCATAAAAGGGTAATGCAGGCACCCTCTGATGCTCAGAAGAATGTGAACAGATGCTTTGGGGCGGCACGGTAGCACAGTGGTTAGCACTGCTGCTTCACAGCTCCAGGGACCTGGGTTCGATTCCCGGCTTGGGTCACTGTCTGTGTGGAGTTTGCACATTCTCCTCGTGTCTGCGTGGGTTTCCTCCGGGTGCTCCGGTTTCCTCCCACAGTCCAAAGATGTGCGGGTTAGGTTGATTGGCCATGTTAAAATTGCCCCTTAGTGTCCTGGGATGCATAGATTAGAGCGATTAGTGGGTAAAATATGTAGGGATATGGGGGTAGAGCCTGGGTGGGATTGTGGTCGGTGCAGACTCGATAGGCCGAATGGCCTCTTTCTGTACTGTAGGGTTTCTATGATTTCTATGATTTCCTTACTCCTGTGAGCAGCCCAAGGATAGATGCAGAGGAGAGGTACAACAGCAGCCACAATCAACCTGAGCAACCATTGAACAGGGCATAAGTCTCTTGAAGATATGATTCAGGTACCTGGACTGACCTGGTAGCACCCATCAATATGCCTCTGCAAAGGTCTTGCATATCGTGGTGTTCTGCACAACCTGGCACTGCAGATATGGGAAGGGGCATTGAATGAGCAGGGTATAGTGGAGCATGATGCCTCCTCATGCGATGAAGTTTCGGAGGAAGCAGAGGACCAGCGAAGCTAAGAAGGTTCAGAGCATACGTGTACAAACACATTTCAGATGACTCTTGCTACCTGATACTTCCAACCCAATAAAGGTCAAACTTGCTGCATTGTTGCCATTCCCTTTATTTAAAGACTCATGGCCTTGCTCCTAGTGACACCTTGATCTTTAGCATTGGAAAAGCAATAGCCATGCACATAATGTTCGCTGACCAGCATTTGGGACAAGTCCAGATCCTCTTGACGTTCCAGAGGGCACAGGTAATGGAGGGTAATATAGTATTGCAAACATTAGCAGACAGAAGCAGTAATTCCTTAACAGTTTGATCATCAATAAACCCCAATTGCAGCTGGTGGCTTTTCCTAATTACTTTACATGTACTACTGAAAATGCTTTTCTTATCCTGTAAGCAGGGGTCCTGCCAGACATGATCTTGCTGGGATGACCTTGGTGGTGGTCCTCTGGTTGCCCGAGGCCTGGAAGGGCCTGGAAAGCTGAGGGGCTCCTGCACAGGCATCGGTGCTTCCAGTGTCATCATGGCTATAAGAGTTGCTGGTGTCACTAGCAGAGGAGCCAAGGAGCTGCTGACGGCACCAAGAGGATCCTGAGAGGTGCACCAGATGCGGAAAGCAGCCACTCCTCCCTCATAAGGCATACTTGTACACCACTGTTGACCTGCGTAGTCCAAGGACCTGGTGGAGAGTTCAAGAACCCCACCCTGTCCTTGCCTTGCCACTACTCCATGATGCTCATGGATAAACTCTGCATGCATCTGTGGCAGTCACTAATTAGTCTGCTAGAATGGGCTCTCCATGAGAATTGCCAATCTCTCGGTGAATGGAGGCCAGGTTTCCAAAGGGAAATAGCAGCACACATGGCCTACCTCTGCAATTTCTGTCATTTTCATGCTCCTCACACAATGAGCGAAATCTTACCAAAAGATGGCAGAGTGTTGGTTCTGGCGCAAAAAACAGAATGTTTCCCACTGATGGCGCCGGTGTATTTTTGGATCGAATCTTATGTCTAATTAGTAATCATTTTTATGCCCATGAGTGCGGCATGTTTGCTCGCCCTGCAACAACTTAACTTCTGCAAACACTGGGGAGCTCCATTTTAACAGCTGCCCAGCACTTCTCCTGAACCTTAACTGCACCAAATGGCTCCCAGGGCTTCACTGTGAACCCACCGAGTGTGGGCTCCAGTCACACTGCAGCCATCCTCCCCCGAGTGCGAGGGCCTTCAGGTTGCATGAAGGGAGACACAGCCTATTCCTGAATCTCCTACTGTGACCTGACAGACCAACCTCTCTTGGGACCCCATGCAGATAAATCACAGTTGCCCCCCGTACTGAGCCTACTGTTTGCAAGCCCTTCCATCTTCGGGCTAGCCCCACTAAGGAGGGTCACTTCCTCAGCTGTGAAATGAACAGGAACCCAGGATGGAGGACGTGGAAAGAAGTGCTTGCATGCCAGTCCTCACAGCCCTTTTAAAGTAAGGGGCAGCCCAAAATGAAGGGAAGGTAAGGCCTGTAAGTGACCCCCTGGATCCCTCCCTCCTGATATGGCGATTCTGAGACCCCCACCCCCAACCTCGAGTTACACTTATCACTTAGTGAGGGCGGAAGTCGCAGAGAGAGTGCTTGTTAATGACATGCTAATGTATTAAAATGAGCTTCTTGGGATCCCACAGCATGTTTCACACTACTCTGCTGGCGAGGGGGCTGGAAGGTTGGAACTCGGATACTCGACGGTGCAAATAGCATTTTCTGAGTCTCTCCAGATTTAGAATGCGCACTGCTATTCCTGCAGAGGGAGAGCACAGGTTCAAAATCGCCCCCTATACGTAAAGCATCTACTGCCTTACTCTTGACTCCAGAGACACACCATTGGCCTGGGGTCAGTTTCAGCTTGGCCTCCCACAGACCTGCGATGGTCAGTGGTGTGAGTTGTAAGAGCTGTTGTTTGCTGCTCAGGCGCGTTTGTGACACTCTCGCCAGGTTTCAACTTTGTATCTAAATGAGAATGGATACTCAATGACATGAGTGTATTTGCACTGGTGATGGTTGCAGGATAACGATGCAACACTGCTCAATTTAATGTCCTTGATTTGTTTTATTTTGATTTCCATCAGGCCTTCGACAAGGTGCCGCATAGGAGACTGTTAAATAAGTTAAAAGCCCATGGTGTTAAGGGTAAGATCTTGGCATGGATAGAGGATTGGCTGACTGGCAGAAGACAGAGAATGGGGATAAAGGAGTCTTTTTCAGGATGGCAGCCGGTGAATAGTGATGTGCCTCAGGAGTCAGTGCTGGGACCACAACTTTTCACAATATACATTAATGATTTGGAAGAAGGAACTGAAGACACTGTTGCTATATTAGCAGATGGTATAAAGATATGTAGAGGAACAGGTAGTATTGAGGAAGCAGGGGGGCTGCAGAAGGACTTGGACAGGCTAGGAGAGTGGGCAAAGAAGTGGCAGATGGAATACAATGTGGAAAAGTGTGAGGTTAAGCACTTTGGAAGGAGAAATGGAGGCATAGACTATTTTCTAAATGGGGTAATGCTTCGGAAATTAGGAGCACAAAGGGACTTGGGAGTCCTTGTTTAAGATTCTCTTAAGGTTAATGTGCAAGTTCAGTTGGCAGTTAGGAAGGCAAATGCAATGTTCGCATTCATGTCAAGAGGGCTCGAATTCCAGAGCAGGGATGTACTTCTGAGGCTGCATAAGGCTCTGGTCGGACCCCATTTGGAGTATTGTGAGCAGTTTTGGGCTCCGTTTCTAAGGAAGGATGTGCTGGCCTTGGAAAGATTCCAGAAGAGGCTCACAAGAATGATCCCTCGAATGAAGAGCTTGTCGTATGAGGAACGGTTGAGGACTCTGGATCTGCACTCGTTGGAGTTTAGAAGGATGAGGGGGTTCTTATTGAAACTTACTGGATACTGGGAGGCCTGGATAGAGTGGACATGGAGAGGATGTTTCCACTAGTAGGAAAAACTAGAACCAGAGAGCACAACCTCAGACTAAGGGACAATTCTTTAAAACAGAGATGAGAAGGAATTTCTTCAGCCAGAGAGTGGTGAATCTGTGGAATCTTTGCCGCAGAAGGCTGTGGAGGCCAGGTCATTGAGTGTCTTTAAGACAGAGATAGATACGTTCTTGATTAATGACACCAAAGTCGGTGGTGTGGTAGACAGTGAGGAAGGGTGTCGTAGTTTGCAGGAAGACTTAGACAGGTTGCAAAGTTGGGCCGAGAGGTGGCGGATGGAGTTTAATGCGGAGAAGTGTGAGGTAATTCACTTTGGTAGGAATAACAGATGTGTTGAGTATAGGGCTAACGGGAGGACTTTGAATAGTGTGGAGGAGCAGAGGGATCTAGGTGTATGTGTGCATAGATCCCTGAAAGTTGGGAATCAAGTAGATAAGGTTGTTAAGAAGGCATATGGTGTCTTGGCGTTTATTGGTAGGGGGATTGAATTTAGGAGTCGTAGCGTTATGTTGCAACTGTACACAACTCTGGTGCGGCCGCACTTGGAGTACTGTGTGCAGTTCTGGTCCCCACATTACAGGAAGGATGTGGAGGCTTTGGAGAGGGTGCAGAGGAGGTTTACCAGGATGTTGCCTGGTATGGAGGGGAGATCCTATGAGGAGAGGCTGAGGGATTTGGGATTGTTTTCGCTGGAAAGGCGGCGGCTAAGAGGGGATCTTATTGAAACATATAAGATGATTAGAGGTTTAGATAGGGTGGATAGTGATAGCCTTTTTCCTCTGATGGAGAAATCCAGCACGAGGGGGCATGGCTTTAAATTGAGGGGGGGTAGTTATAGAACCGATGTCAGGGGTAGGTTCTTTACCCAGAGGGTGGTGAGGGATTGGAATGCCCTGCCAGCATCAGTAGTAAATGCGCCTAGTTTGGGGGCGTTTAAGAGATCCGTAGATAGGTTCATGGACGAAAAGAAATTGGTTTAGGTTGGAGGGTCACAGTTTTTTTTTTTAACTGGTCGGTGCAACATCGTGGGCCGAAGGGCCTGTTCTGCGCTGTAATGTTCTATGTTCTATGTTCTATAAGGGGATCAGGGGTTATAGGGAAAAGGCAGGAGAATGGGGATGAGAAAAGAATCAGCCATGATTGAATGGCGGAGCAGACTCGATGGGCCATGGAAACAGGCCCTTCGGCCCAACTTGTCCATGCTGCCCTTTTTTAAAAAAAACTCCTCAGCTAATCCCAATTGCCCGCATTTGGCCCACATCCCTCTATAGCCATCGTACCCATGTAACTATCTAAATGCTTTTTAAAAGATAAAATTGTACCCGCCTCTACTACTACCTCTGGCAGCTTGTTCCAGACACTCACCAGCCTCTCTGTGAAAAAATTGCCCCTCTGGACACTTTTGTATCTCTCCCCTCTCACCTTAAACCTATGCCCTCTAGTTTTAGACTCCCCTACCTTTAGGACAAGATATTGACTATTTACCTTGTCTATGCCCCTCATTATTTTATAGACCTCTATAAGGTCACCCCTCGGCTTCCTACGCTCCAGAGAAAAAAGTCCCAGTCTATTCAGCCTCTCCTTATAACTCAATCCGTCAAGTCCCGATAGCATCCTAATAAATCTTTTCTGCACTCTTTCTAGTTTAATAATATCCTTTCTATAATAGGGTGACCAGAATTGCACACAGTATTCCAAGTGTGGCCTTACCAATGTCTTGTACAACTTTAACAAGACGTCCCAACTCCTGTATTCAATGTTCTGACCGATGAAAGCAAGCATGCCGAATGCCTTCTTCACCACTCTATCCACCTGTGACTCCACTTTCAAGGAGCTATGAACATGTACCCCTAGATCCCTTTGTTCTGTAACTCTCCCCAATGCCCTACCATTAACTGAGTAAGTCCTGCCCTGGTTCAATCTACCAAAATGCATCACCTCACATTTGTCTAAATTAAACTCCATCTGCCATTCATCAAACCACTGGCCCAATTGATCAAGATCCCATTGCAATTGGAGATAACTTTCTTCACTGTCCACTATGCCACCAATCTTGGTGTCATCTGCAAACTTACTAACCATGCCCCCTATATTCTCATCCAAATCATTAATATAAATGACAAATAACAGTGGGCCCAGCATTGATCCCTGAGGCACACCACTGGTCACAGACCTCCAGTTTGAAAAACAACTCTCTACAATCACCCTCTGGCTTTTGTCAAGAAGCCAATTTTGCATCCATTTAGATACCTCACCCTGGATCCTGTGAGATTTAACTTTATGCAACAACCTACCATGCGGTACCTTGTCAAAGGCCTTGCTAAAGTCCATGTAGACAACATCAACTGCACTCTCCTGATCTAACTTCTTGATTACCCCTTCAAAAAACTCAATTAAATTTGTGAGACATGATTTTCCACTCACAAAGTCATGCTGACTGTCTCTAATTAGTCCTTGCATCTCTAAATGCCTGTAGATCCTTTCTCTCAAAATACCTTCCAACAATTTACCCACCACAGATGTGAGGCTCACTGGCCTGTAGTTCCCAGGCTTTTCCCTGCAGTCCTTTTTAAACAAAGGCACAACATTTGCCACTCTCCAATCTTCAGGCACCTCACTCGTGACTATCGATGATTCAAATATCTCGGTAAGGGGACCCGCAATTTCCTCCCTAGCCTCCCACAACGTCCTGGGATATACCTCATCAGGTCCCGCAGATTTATCTACCTTGATTCACTTTAAGACTTCCAGCACCTCCTTCTCTGTAATATGTACACTCCTCAAGACATCACTATTTATTTCCCCAAGTTCCCTCACATCCATGCTTTTCTCAACAGTAAATACTGATGAGAAATATTCATTTAGGATCTCACCCATCTCTTGTGGATCCGCACATAGATGATCTTGTTGATCCTTAAGAGGCCCTACTCTCTCCCCTTGTTACTCTTTTGCACTTTATGTAGGCCGAGTGGCCTAATTCAGCTCCTATGTCTGATGGTCCTGTCCTCCTCCTGTACTGTGCATCGGACAAGGCAGCTTGCTATTGTGCCTGGCCTGCATGAGAAAACAAACAAGTGTAACCCCCTGCTGACCACTATATGGGGGCTACTATTTAAATATTCAATCAACAGGATCCCGAATTCCTAGCGGTTGATGTTGATTTGGCTAATTCCCTGTTTACCCATAAATGTCAGTACTGTAAGTCGGAATATCAAAAATAAATTTAATAACACATATCATTAACAGACATAAAACAGTGAGCTCTGATCTTCAACCGTTGGTGCACATATGGGGAAACTCATCCTCCGTAACACATTTGTAGATACTGATCCGGTTGGACTGTATAGTCCCCACCAGTTACTCACGACACCCACACACAGTCCAGGAGAGACACACGTGTGGAAGATGATGCCGCAGGAGGCAGAGGAGCCGCGAGCTATCCGTGCAGCAACATAGGTCGAGTGCGCTGAATGCTGTCCTCCTCGGCAGTAATGAAAAGAACAGGCAGGGGAACGCCTGGCTGCCTCTCCCTCCAAACCGAATTCTCCCTGCCTGGAAAAAGCTCTCTCCCTGCCTCTCCAGCTCTGCCTCTCTCTCTGCACTCTTCACTTCCTGGCGCCCTTTTTTTTCCTCCCGCCCCCAGAGCAATCCCATTGGCCCAGCCCACATCACTCAACTAACAGCATCCTGCTCACAGCACCCACCAAGCAAACAGGACACTGAAGCCCACCAGGGACAAAGAACACTGGTAACTGTCTTCCCCACAAATTTTCCTCAGTCCCTTACATTCTCCCCCCATCAAAAATACAGCATGTCCCCATGCTGAAGTACATGACATAGGACCCAGTTAACCAATTACACCATGTACCTTATAGTGTGATGACTGGTATAATAGTGGGTGAAAAGAGTGGTACCTTATTTATACATGACGAGCACTGAGCAAAGGAGTTACACCACCATGTATGACAACTATTGGCGATGCGTAGGGACTACGCGATTCAGAGATGATGCCATGGCTTTGTAGTTCCTGTAGGTGCTGGCGCACATCCTCAAAGTCAACAGGCGACAAGCGACGTGACCTCTCTCGGAAGGGCCTTGCATCCTTCAGTCTTATTTCATGTCTGGTGCTTTTAGAACAACCTACATCCCACTCGTGCTGAGAGAAAACCTCTTTCCTCTCCATCATTCTCTCACAGAGACGCCTCCTTGCCTGATCTGGCATAGGAGAGGCTCCAAAATCAAAAGAGGAAGGGGTGAGTTCGATTGCAGCTTTATCCACACACTGTGCCCTCGGCAGAGAAACAGGGGCTACTGGAAAAATATGGGTTACTGGAGTCCCACGTTTCAAGGAGATTTCTCTGGATGACAGGTTCTTCACAGTCACAGTAATGCATCTGCTGGAAACAACTGATGCAAGATGAACCTCAGGCCTCACCCACAACTCTGCAGGGGAAAAAGTGTCAATAGGCTGATCTATCAGTGCTAGCTGGTCTGTGAAATCACCAGGAAACTTTGGGAGGCCAGTGACTTTAAACACTTGTCCTGGTTGCAAGGTGATTGGCTTGTGCTGGGTAAATCACACAGTACCATGCTTGTCTACCCCTTCTGTTGTTTCAGACTGGGTGAGTGTCTCATAAGCTTTTCGGAGGATGGGGTGTATGGTCAAAGTACCCAAGAAGCGTTCTCCTGCCTGTTCTTTACAGGACTCCACCAACTCTCTCACCAGCCGGGTATTTGTCCCCACCAGCACGGCAATGTTGTTATCTTTCACAGGGTCAGGACATACTAAGGCCAAAGTGTCAACTGTCTGCGGCACTCCGGTTACAGTGGCAGTGAACTCGAGTTGTATGGACAGGTAGCCATCATATGGGTATTGGTGAGAGCTTAAACCCCATATTTCCAGGTCTTCAAGTGGCTGGAGAGGTAAGTGTTTCAGGTAGGTGTCGTAGAAGTTGCGATACAAAATGGTTACTTGGGAGCCACTGTCAAGCAAAGCCCTTGCATAAACTCCTTCTATTTGCACAGGTACACCAGAGATGGGCCCCACTAATCCTGCAGGTAACTGTTTTGAGCCTTGCTTCGCTGGGGGTGGACAGTGGGTGGAACGTATTTCACACGGAACCAAGCACCGTTCCTTCACATGGCTCCTGAAGTTTCCCTGCTGTCTGCTTGCTTTGATCAGCTTCTGATTCACTCTCCTCAGATCCTCGAGTTCTTTGCACTCTCTCCTTGTATGCCCATCTTGCCCACACCTGTAGCAAAAGATTCCTGCTGGCAGTGGTTTGGACATTTTCACTCGGGGCGATGCGTCCCGAACAGCAGCTTCTGGCGCCTGCTGTATGGACCCAGTCCTTGCTGTCGTACTTTCAGATGTAGGGGTAACTGGAACGGCGCTCAACAGTCTGGCCATCTGAGAAGTCAGTTCCCTTACCTCATTTCGTAGGCTGTTCAACTCAGACGTAACTGAGGACTGCGGTACACTGGCGGTGGCTGCGGTGGCAGTAGCTTTCACCCCTTCTCTGGCGCTAATCCAATTTTCTTCCTCTCTTACCTCCCGCATCAGCTGGAAGAAGGAAGGGGGTTTGTCCAGGGTGTGGCTCATCCTTATACGCAGAGCAACCATGTCTCGAGTGAGTGCACCCTTGACAAGCTGTTCCATCCGAGCTCGATTCATGTCTGCAGCCGTAATTCCTCCCTTAAGAAGAGCATGATGGAGAAGTTTGTCAAGGCGATATAGAAAAGCAGAGAGGTTTTCTCCTTCATCCTGGTATGTGTGTCTGAACTTGGCCAAGATGTCGGCTCCACTCTCTGTGGTGCCATAAGCTGTGTCCAGAGCAGATAAATAATTGGTGGCCGTAGCAGTGGGAGTGCTAACTTTCAAAAATCGAACGATGTCAGCAGCAGGCCCTTTTAAACTCTCCACTATACGCTGTCTCTTGGCGGCGTCAGTGCATTGCCACTCATTGATCATCTGGGTAGCCTGCTCCATCCAGGCATCGTATTCTTCCTCACCTGGGGGTACAGCTTTCAGTCCTGAAAACAGTCCCAGCTTTCTGTAACTAGGCCCATCTGTAGACACTTGGTTGCACTTGTCCACCAGTTTGCCAATAGCAGTCACTAACTCCATGTTCACATCCACTTTGGGAGCTTGATTTTCTGATACTATGGCCTGAAAATCCTCCATCGACTTGCCTTCCTGTTGTAGTAGTAACAACAGCTTTGTATGGAAAGCGTCTTCAGGAACAGCATCCTGTGTGACAAGGCTTTCTAGCGTATGCACAGCCCATGGCCCAGCTTCTCCTTCAATACCTACATCTGGAGGTACAGTGTCAGGGGTTAAATCAATGCTAGTCTCTACTAGTATGAACAACTGTGTGCCAGTAGAATCCCCACGGCAACCACAAATCTTGGTGCGACCAAAGACTTTCACTGTGTTTAAGACCCTAGCAATGGTCTCCTCACTAGTATCTATTGGCACATTGCTCAGTAATATGCCACGAGAAAGACTGATATTCTTTTGGCGGCTCCAGTCAGCAGCCTGAGAAAAATCCATTGCCTTAAGTGAGCTACTAACACTGTAAAACTTTTCCTGTTGTAATTACTGGGTTAACTGTTACTGACTGACAGAAAAAAAATTATATTTGACCTTATGGGTAAACAGGAATGATCTCAGCGGTGCCTCCAAAAATGTAACCCCCTGCTGACCACTATATGGGGGCTACTATTTAAATATTCAATCAACAGGATCCCGAATTCCTAGCGGTTGATGTTGATTTGGCTAATTCCCTGTTTACCCATAAATGTCAGTACTGTAAGTCGGAATATCAAAAATAAATTTAATAACACATATCATTAACAGACATAAAACAGTGAGCTCTGATCTTCAACCATTGGTGCACATATGGGGAAACTCATCCTCTGTAACACATTTGTAGATACTGATCCGGTTGGACTGTATAGTCCCCACCAGTTACTCACGACACCCACTCACAGTCCAGGAGAGACACACGTGTGGAAGATGATGCCGCAGGAGGCAGAGGAGCCGCGAGCTATCCGTGCAGCAACATAGGTCGAGTGCGCTGAATGCTGTCCTCCTCAGCAGTAATGAAAAGAACAGGCAGGGGAACGCCTGGCTGCCTCTCCCTCCAAACCGAATTCTCCCTGCCTGGAAAAAGCTCTCTCCCTGCCTCTCCAGCTCTGCCTCTCTCTGCACTCTTCACTTCCTGGCGCCCTTTTTTTTTCCTCCTGCCCCCAGAGCAATCCCATTGGCCCAGCCCACATCACTCAACCAACAGCATCCTGTTCACAGCACCCACCCGGCAAACAGGACACTGAAGCCCACCAGGGACAAAGAACACTGGTAACTGTCTTCCCCACAAATTTTCCTCAGTCCCTTACACAAGGATTTTGCACTCCTAAATACGTGCATCCAAAACCAAGCAGTGTGTAGCTCCATCGGTGTTCAGTGCCTTGTGCTATAATCGAAGCCAGACTCACAAATTTTGGTATGATCCTGGATGCACCCCCAATTTATGTTACAATCCAGTTTTGTTTAAAGTAGGCAAAGTTTGAATCCCAGTTACCAACAAGGAGAATAAAGACACGAGATCTCATGGTTTTAAAGAAACAAAAGTAAAACAATTTACAATGTCCATTTCATGCTCTAACATTCAGAATTAACAAGAGTTAAAGACAAAATAACAGGCAAACTGTGGTCAAACACTGTAGATTAAATGGCAGATGCGACCAAGGCAGATCCAGGGATTGCAACTTTTCACTTTTGAAGGTCCACTGGCAGGATCTTACAGTCCTCCCAAAGTCTATTGGCTTCTGCATGGCTTACCTACCTTGCTGCCAGGGAACCCTTGAGGGGTATCGATTTTGGCAGGACCAGAGGATCCTGAAGGGCCAGAAAATCCCACCCCTTGCCTCTGAATGCCCTCAGATGCTGCTCCAACTTGGACTGCCTCAACGATTGCACATCCCTATGATGGTTCAATTTTTTCTCTTCGGACTGTATTCAACATGTTTCAAAGGACTGCACCTCCTGTTTCTAATTATCAGCTCAAGTCCAACTCTTTTGCAAACGACGAGCTTCACTAACCTGCCACTGCTCCAAGATTTGTCTGAACTTGAGCTTGATTACACTGATCTGCAAATGGCTTCTAAGACTTCAGAGCCCTTACCCTCTCCAGCACAGAACTGTTGAGCTTCCATCACCTTCTCAGCTCCCTTGGACTTCTCCTGAGCCTTAACAGCACCAAATAGCTCCCAGGGCTTCACTTTGAGCTGAAGCCGCATGAGGTGGAAACTGCAAACAATTACCTCTCCCACGAAACTCACAAATAAATTGAAACCAGAGAACCTGGTTAAGCTCCATTCATCTCAATGACAATGTAGACTTTCAGGGCTCACTAAACAAATTTAGCTTTAACTTCAAAAACAAAACATATTATTATCTCAATACCCTCTCTGTTCCTTTTAGCTGCTGGTGCTCTGTGATATTTATACATTGTAAGACGCTGGCATCTCCACATCATATTTATATATTAACATACCTTTGTTTCAGTTGTACCTGAGTCCCAAATTTGTTTTGTGTTCTGGGGCAAGGGCATCAGTAATGTAAAGAGGATGTAACTGGATGACTCACAAAGCTTAGTAAAGTTTCATAATGTTGATGATGATGTTACTACTGGACAAGTCAGATCCCAGGATGGAAATTAGCTTGATAGATCCTAACTTTTATTTTTTTGTTTCGGAACGTGGAGGGTGGCCACAGAACAAAATCACAGAGACCGCTGATGTACTTTGAACAACAAAATTATTAAACAAGAAAACATTAACTTTACCTTTACAGATATATACAGATTTGTAAGGGTAACAACAAGTTACAAAATCTACCTTATACTCTGATGTTCACAGTAAGTATACAGTCCAAGCAAACCAATAGGTGAACTGTGGTCAGACACACCACACTTTGAAACCAAGTGACAGATGTCATCCAAAGCAACTTCTCCAAATTTCTCATCAATTCTCCAGTTCTTATCACACTGAACCAGCTGGTCTCATTGGAACTCTATCTTTCACACAAGGGTTTCCAAACACCACAGTCAAAGAACACATCTTGGAATCTTCTTCCACATGACACTTTCTTTTGAATATCTTCACCAAGGATCCACCTCCAGGCCTCAATCTCTCCTTTTGATCTTCCATCCTCCAGATTGCCATGTGCATTCAAGTTTCACCTTCCAGGCAATGTTTCAGATATCCAGCCATGCCAGCAGAACAGCATTGCTTCACAGGCCATATTAAAGAGTAACAGGCTGTCTCCATGAATTTTCTGGCCTCTCGCAAGCTAATTTTAGTTTACATCTGCTTCCTTCAGCTTCCTCCTTTTAATTCAAAGCCTTTTCCTCTTCTCCTTTAACTTCACTTAACAGGATCTGTTCCAGGTTACTGTCCTTAATCTTTGACTGAACTAACTTCCTGGGACCTTCAGTCCTTGTTTTTGGAATTTTTTATTTGGTTTGGGACCTGTTTCTTGCAGCTCCCACTCTTGTGCTCAGCTTCTTCTGTTCTTCTGCAGAATGGCATTTACTTCTTGACCACCTGATCTTTTAGCACTGTTTCACTGTTGTTTTTGTTTGTCCACTTGTGAAGATGCAGGGCTAACTTTAAATCTGAATAAAAACAGAAAAGAACAAACTGTGCAAGGCTGTTTACTGGCTTTTCAATTGGGTCCTGACCAACTGTGCATGTGCAGCTATTCTCCAGCTGGCACATGTCCAGAACCCAAAGATCACAGAAAGGAGCAATCTGTGTATGTGTGACCTTTTGAGGGCTGGTAAATGTGCAGAGACTGCTGAGGCCTACTGGAACTTGTGGTTATCTTGTCTCTAACGTTTGATCTCCATTTTAATAGATAAGTATTTTTTCTTCTGGGGTCTGTAACAAAAGGGAATATTTTAATTAGGTGGAGGAAAGTTTCTACAGGAGGTGATAGATTGCTTATCAGATTATTCTATCAGTATGTGCTTATTTAGAACACACAAAGGATATTTATTTTAGGAGGTTTCGCTCTAACTTGTGAATCAGAAGATGTGACTGCACAACAGCTAAATACCTTTAAAGCCATCAAAATGCCTCCATACAGAAGAAACTCATGCCAGGAATTTCTTTGGAAATTCTCCCAATCAGCAGCAAGTGGTAACTTTGGCAAAAGAATAGTGAAAATCGGGGTTGATATTGACCTGAAAAGCGTTTCAATTTGTGGGAGACAGAACAAGCAAAAAACACAATTACTGTTTAATTGCAATAAGAAGTTTCACAGTATATTCTGCAAACTAAAGAGAGCACTAATTATCTTTGTACCGGGCACAACACCAACCTTCACCCTCCAACTCTTCTGCTTGTAGCTCTCCTTTGTCATTTACAGCACGAGCTTCTTTGTCTGTTTCTTCTGTGTCTGGCCTTTTAACTTTTTGTATCTTAGCTTCCTTCCTGTTGATACAGCTTCCAGGTCATATGGTCCAGTACTACTTATTGTCCAAGAAAATTACAATTAATCTCTTTCTTATTGATTCAAATTCTTAAAAGTTAGTTTCAAAAATTCTTCGAAACAAGTACATTTTAAATAGGTTATAATTTTTCCTTACTATAATGCTTGTAGGTTGAAGGTTGCCACAAATTAGCAAACTGTACTCCTTGACCTGTAACAAACCCCCTCCCCCAGCTGCCCCCCAATCTCCCCCCCCCCCCGCCTCCCCCCCCCCCTCAATCCTCCTCCCTCCCCCAATGCCCCTTGCATTAGCTTGGATTTATTCATGTTAGAGAGGTCTCCTCTTTAACATCGAATAACAGATTCAACTTTATTGTTCATTGTTATTTTTTATTGCATTACTACCTACTAATTAATGGAAATACAAATTTTGTCTTCTAATATAATAATATTCTCCATTCAGATTATATTGCACAGAACTGATTTTTTACATATATTGGCAATTCTTATAGGGCATTTTCACACAGAGGGTGGTGATTATCTGGAACAAGCTGCCAGAGGTAGTAGTAGAGGCGGATACAATTTTGTCTTTTAAAAAGCATTTAGATAGTTACATGGGTATGATGGGTATAGAGGGATATGGGCCAAATGCGGGCAATTGAGATGAGCTTAGGGGTTTTAAAAATGAAAGGGCAGCATGGACAAGTTGGGCCGAAGGGCCTGTTTCCATGCTGTAAACCTCTATGACTCTATAACTGGGCATTTAACAATGAATTAATTCAGCAGGGTAAATAAGAAGAAACATTCTTATGTCCTTTATAATTCTTATACAGTCCAAACAAATCCTAACTTTATACATTCTCAAGAGACTATTTATGGTTGTAATCTCTGAATGTTTTGTTACATTTAATTAACACCCCCAACTGTACCTCCACTCAGTAACCCACCCCCCTGTCAAATCTAGCTCATAGACCATAGTACAACATAATAGTTCTCTTTAGCTTTGATGAAGAGTCATCCAGACTCGAAATGTTAGCTCTGTGCTGTCTCCACAGTTGCCCTCAGATCCGCTGAGACTTTCCAGCATTTCCTGTTCTGGTTTTGGACCAACATATTCTGTGGAGGACTCTCCAAAGCTCTCCACCTCAGTGTAGATCCTCTCTATGACAATTATCACTGCCATATAACTGCCCTGGCTGCAACTCCACTTGTTCCCAGCCTTTACATAACTTTATTATATTTTTCTGAGCAGATGGCATCTTTCCCTGAACTAATACTCAGAAGGCCTTGTAATTGTCTACAGTATCAACTATTTTTGATCTCAGACATACTCTCCCCATCATAATTATTCAACCATGTGAGTTTGTTAATGCATTTTTATACATCCAATCTCAGCATCTACCACAAAGCCATTTACTTACTATTCGCTCGGTATTTTAAAATGTTGTGGCTTAAAATTATCTCGTCCCTTTAAAATTTTCACACAGCGACACTTTTCTCAGTGACATTTTATACAAAAACAAAGCATTGGCCATATTACATCCACACACCCCATCAAATTCTGTGTATGTCCTGATTAAATCTCTCTATTCCAGTTTATTACTCAACATATATTTTACGTAAAATAAAGCGATTGTTGTTTCAGTGGCCATCTGGTGTTCTTTGTTATGACTCCTGGGTCAAACTATCGTTTAATAATATATTGGATGGTAATGGTGTACTCATCATTGGTATGTGAGGCCCACTTATGAGAATGATAAATGATACTGAACTCAAGAGAATATTAAATTTGAGACCTGCAAAATTTTAACAATCCCATTTTGTCTTTTCAGAAACTATCACAGGGCAACCATCCTCAAAATGACAAGTCACAAATTTCACAATGGCGTGGCTCTGACTTGTCAAATGAGCAAGAACATTTTGGAAAAAGATAACCAAAATCAGAAAAAGAAAGAAGTAAGAAGGAGGTGAAAAAGAGTGCGCAAAACTGAATTTGAAATGTGCTAAAGTTCTTTCCTCTCACATTGTAGTTTCAGGTTGGAAATTAAACAAAATAACTATTTTCTCTTTTGTTACCCAAAGCATGGACTGTGTCACTGTGACAAACACACTTGTGGTTCACAGCCAGAATAAGAATTTGACATGTTTCCTTCTGGTTGATTAATAAAGAAGCACTGTTGTGAGAAATGAGGTATTTTAGAATGTATTCAGTCATTTTTCCCGACTGGAACATCATAGCAATATTGGTGACAGACAAAATCCACAATGTTAAATTTGACTCCATCAGTGGGATGCATTCATGCTTACATTACAAGATCATAACTCTGTACAGAATTAATTTAGTTTGTAAGGCTAACTTTAACTTTCTCCTACCCCACAAAAATATTAGGCCATTCCATGCCCCAGGCTACAACACTGGTTGGAAATGGCCAACACTTCCACCTCAAATGGTTGCTTACTTACTGTGGACAATTTTCTTGGGTATCTGGCAGGAGCCTGACAACTTCATCAATTTTGACTCCTACCTGTTGGCGGTGATGTATTTCCCATCGGTTTTGAGAAGATGTCAGTGTTGGGGTATGCAAATGTGGCCTGGAGGTTAACAATTTTGGGGCCACATGTGTATGGCGGTGGTCCACCATTTGCTTTGCTCCAAGTAAGTAAATAAGTGAAAACATGGCAGATGCCCTATCTTTAATTTTAGCTTAAATGGAAGCTCATGGAACTGAGGGCAAATCATTGACCTATTTAGGAGATTGGTAAGGCTCTTCCATAACAAGTTGTGACTCGTGATGTCCCTCTAAGGATCTGTGTTGGGGCTTCAAATCTTTGCCGTCTTTATTAATGACTTTGATGGGATAGAAAGCCACATTTTGAGCTTTGCTGATGACACAAATAAAGGTGCTACTGTAAGCAGTATTGATTGAAGCATTAAAATTTCAAAAAATCAATAGATTCAGTGGCTGGGCAAAGCACTGGCAAATGTATTTCAGTGCAAAAAATGCAAGATCAGCTACTTGGTGAAACAGTGGAGGTCCAAAAACTCTTGGAGCTCCATGTATATGGATCATTAAAGTATCATGAACAGGTACAGAGGAGAATCAAAACGCTTTTGGAATACTGATCTTTAGATCTAGAGGACTAACTTAAAAGGAGTAAAAGTTATGTTACAGCTCAACAAAACCCTGTTACATTTGGAGGACTGTGTTCAGCTCTGGGCACACACCTTAGAGAAGATATTTTGGCTTTGGGAGGGAATGCAGAATTATACTTAGACTTACAAGTTAAATTATAATGAGGAATTTTGTAAACTAGGTTTACATTCCCTGGAATTTAGATGATGAGAAGGATAATTTGATCAAAGCAAATTACTCATTTCAAATATTTGGGCACGGAGCTGATGATCATATTGAAATTTGAATTTCAATATGATTTGTGGGTCCAAGATGGTATTCTCTGGGTCCGCTAGCATTGCCCCCCACTGCTGGGAATTGTTCCCTCCAGCGGCATTTATGACTGCTCCCCACAAACAGGGAGCAGGCATCCTGACTGGAGGGAAAGAAGCCACTGAGGCCCCCTGGGATAAGGGGAAAGGTGCCCCTTGGACAGTGCCAGCCTGACACCCTGAAATTGCCCAAGGAGCAAACTGGCGCTGTCCACTGGATACCTTTGCACTACTCACCAGGCACCAAGCAGTGCCAAGTGGGCAGGGCCAGATGGGGCAGAGCGTACTGAGGGGTGGAGCCTATTTGGGGGGGGAGAGCAATCAGTGGTGGGGGAGGGTGACCTGTTGCCACTCTGCAATCAGGATCAGTGAGGGAGGGAGGGAGGGTTATTGGGGCTGGCCATCAGGGTGGGGGAGGTTGGGGTTATCTGGTAGGGGGGCCTGGTTGTCGGGGTGGGTGGTCAAGGCTGGCCATGGGAGGGGGGAAAGATCGGGGCTGGCCTGGGGGGTTCCAGTGGGCCAGCAATCAGGGGTGGGGGGTCTGCAAGAGTTAGGGGATTTGCGGGACTGGCCAATGATTGGAGGCCAGCAATGTGGGGCCACTGCGCATGTACCAATCTCCACACTGACAAATCAGTGCATGCGCAGTGGCCCGCTCAACGCTTTGCTGCTGGCCTCTTGGGTGGGAATAGGCCCCGCCCATCACGCTGAGGCACTCGGCATTGCTCAGAGTGTCGGAGATTTGTTCTGGTAATTCTCACGTTTACCCGCCCTTTGGGCACTTAGTTTTTTTTGGGAGAATCCTCGCCTCACTATCTCACGCTTAGTATCAGTTTCAAGCTTATTTGCATCTTTGACCTATTCCGTGGTCATCTTCTTGCAGTACTGTGATTTTTTTTTTATTGTTACATTTTGCCTCTGTAGTTCTGATCATTTTGTCCACTGGCCAACATTTCAACTTGTTTTACCTGATCCTATAGTAATTCCAATGAGCACATCTCCTTTCTCCTTGCAGGATTTACAGGTGCCATTATTCCTCTTTATCACGCGTCTGGTTTGTTGTTAATTCATTCATTTGCACTTGTTCAGTCAATGCTTAATGATCTTAGATAGGTACTTGCCTTGCATGTACAACATTATTCTTTTTAAGATCTTTTTTCATTTTGTTTTCAGTACTGAAATGTTTGCAAACATTGTCCTTCCATCTGTTTACCTCAATTCTTCCCTCATGCCCTTGAATTTAGCATTTTTTTAAGTTAAAGATCTATGTCCCAGATATTGTTGAACTTGATAACTGTGGTTGTTGTCCATTTCTTCTATTTTATCTGGTTATGTACAAATACTAAGCAAAACTGAGTATTGTCTGTCATGATTTCTCATCGAGTCATAAAGCCTTTATGCATAGTATTCATAATTGATATCAAATTGATTAATGTCTCCCATTTAATAACCTTCCTATTCTCTCATCTTTATTATCTCTTCAAATAATTATGATCTACATAGGGGAACCATAAAAATAACCAAATTAACCCAAGTACCACCCAAATATAAAATTTACCAACGAGATTTCACTTCTTGTAACTTTTACTTTAACATGAATTACTGATGCAAAATAAACATTAATTAATAGGCAAATGATACTTTAAAGAAAGAGGGAAATTTTACTTTAAATAGTCAATACAACAAAGATGCATCATACACAATAAGCAACATTCCCCTTCAGCATGTATGACAATAGGTAGCTACACAGTTCCAAAATATGTTGTTCTTTATTCACAAAGAGTAGTTCCAGAATCATATACGACGACAGCTTTCATTGTTTCATTGGTACAATTATCATCGACAAGGTTTACTTTTTCAAACCCTCTCTTCCTTGGGTCATGACAGTCTTGATAGTGTAGCTCTCCTGAATTCTTTTTCAACCAACCAGCCAAGGACACCCGGTTCCGAAACTGGTCTCTAGATGCAAATGCTCAGCTCTTTTGAATGCCTGAGCATCACCTTTTAGAATTCAGCCCTTTTTAGTTCACTCATACATCACTTTCCTAGCGTTTCTGGAATTTAATTTTTTTTCTTACTGCCAAGCAGAAAACCTACCTTTTCCTAGATTTTTGCTGGCCATTCTCCTCAATAAATTCTGTGTTCCCCTTTTTCAGTCTGTGTATACTTTCTCTTTGTGTCCACATCTGTGTGCTGACCACCTTCACCCTCCAACTCTCCTGCTTGTACCTCTTGTTTGCCATTTACAGGAGTGACTTCTCTGTCTGCCTGGCTTTTTGTATCTTCCTTCCTGTTGATACAGCTTCCAGGTCAAGGGTCACATGGTCCAGTATTTTTAATTGTCCGAGAAGGTTACGATTAATCTCTATCCTATTGATTCAAATTCTTAAAAGTTAGTTTCAAACATTCTTCAAAGCATGTACAGATTCCATAGGCATTTTAAAGAAATTACAAATATCCCTTACTGTGATGCTTGCAGTTTGAATGTTGTCACAAAATAGCAAACTATCCTCCTTGACCTGTAACAAAACCCCTCCCCCTGACACCACACTAGCTTGGATGTATTCATATTTGAGAGGTCTCCTCTTTAAACTAGAATAACAGATTCAACTTTATTGCTCATTGATATTTTTTATTTACATTACTATCTACTAGTTAATTGAGGTACAAATTTTGTTTTTCAATATCTTAATTTTCCCATTCAGGTTATTCTTTACAATTCTTATCCAGTCAAAACAAATACAGACTTTACACATTCTCAAGAGGTTAACCTATTTATGGTTGTAATCTGTAAATTTTATTAAATGTAATGAAACTTGAAATGTAACATTCACTGTCCTGACTGGTGCATTTAATTCATTCAAAGCATTTAGTAGGTCATATCAATGTGTAATTATTTCAGTTGTCAAATGCCGTGGTTTGAAGGCAAATGTATGGGTAATACTCAGTGATTTTGTCATTTGATTGACTGTTGAATTATTTGACATGTTAAAAGTCTACTCTGTTGTAGAGAATGACAAGTATTTTATTACATAATGTCTTAGTGAGAATCTACTTGATGAGAGCTTTATTCCACTCCTATATAGTCCATAGCTTAAAGTAGTTCTACAACAAAAGTAAAATGAAACACAAATATACTTGTACCCATCAACAAATGATAGAAGCTTTCATTCCTAATTCAAAAAATTATAATGTGTGCACAATATATTTTATCTGCTTGAAGTCTTTAAAAAGGATCATCTCTCCAATATGCAAATTTATATGTCAGGATGTATCATTTGTGAAAGTGCCATCTTAGACCTGTTTTTCTTCAGTACTTTCAACGTAATGTACCAAATGTTCTGTGTTAAAATTGTCATTCTTGTAATTTACTCATCATAACAATTTATTGAACAATGTAATAAAAAGAAAGAACTCTGTAATTATGTGCCTTTCAAGATATCCCAAAGAACTTTGCAGCCAAGACTTTTGAAGTACAGTTACTACTGTAATATAGGATACACGCAATTTGAGCAGCAGGGTTTCATATACAGTAAGTAGATAACGGGGGTGATTTTCCTAAAAAGAAAATAAGTGCCCAATGGGCAGGAAAATGGGAGATTTTCCTGTCTGTTTCCTGGGCATACCTAGTCTGCTGAATGTCTGGCACTTTGTGCTTCGCAGAGTCCACCAGTGGATTCATGCTGGTAAGGGAGGGTGGGGCCTAATTCTGCCTGAGAGGCTGGCAGCTTAGTGCTGTGCAGGCCACTGTGCATGTGCCAATCTGTCAGTAAGGAGATCAGCGCATGCACACTGGCCCCCCAGCGCCAACCCCCGATTGCCGACCTTCCATGTCTTCCCCAACCCCTCCCGATCACCAATTTCCCCGACCTCATCCCCGCAATCGCCAGCCTCTCTGACCCCCCTCTGACCCCCAACCCTCCATAGCTAGCCCCAATCCCTTCATGGCCAGCCCCAAATCCCCTCCTCCCCATGGCCAGCCCTGATCGCCCCTTCCCTCCCCCACTGATCCCTAATGCAGAGTGCACCGCGGTCCCCCTCACCACTGATTGCCCCCCCCCCCAAGTAGGCCCTGCCCCCCTCAGCCCCCCCCCCCCCCCTTAGCACTGCCTGGTGCCTGGTGGACAGTGCCAGGGTGCCAGGCTGGTAGTGCCAAGCTGGCACTGCCCAAGAGACAACGCCCACCCCTGAAATCTCAGGGGTGCCTCAGTGGCCTCTGTCCCCACCAGCGAGATCGTCACGTCTAGACCCCATTGATGTGGACCAACTCTAATCCCCGTTGGTGGGAAGGGAGAATTAGCGAGCCCGGACGATACTGTTCCGGACTCACTAATGATATTGAAATTGAGATTTAAATATGGTTATCAGCCTCGCGCTGACTTCTGGCACGAGGCTGATTATGCCATAAAGAATGACCCGGGAAAGTCATGACTGGCATCCGTGACAGCCCCCAGCTGACACTTCCCAGCTCACTGTGCTGCTTGAGCAGCACAGCGGGCCGGGAAAATTGTGCCCAACATCTGAATAATCTTTTATTTTATTATTGTTGGTTGAGAGATAAATAGTGTCCAGGATACTGGGAAAAATGCTCCTATTCCCTTCAAATAATTTATCTGAGACATGAAACAAACTGAGGTACTTTCAAACAATATATTGAAGTCAGTCTATCTCAGAATATGTTCAGGTAACACTCCCAGCCTCAATATTCCTCTCTTTCATGCTTGGAGAATTCTCAGTTTCAACGTGCTTGGGGTCTCATTCTTTTACATCACTCTGCGATTTCCGTGAATGTAGATTTTTGCCTGTGGACAGCTAAGCATACATAGGGCATAAAATGCATTGCTCCAGCACTGCTAGAAGTGGTGTCATGGAAGCTTAGTGTTAGTTTACTGGGGTTCAATACATTTGTAAGCTGCTTCCTGCATAGCATTTCATTAGGCATCCACAGCATGTGCTGCCAATCTGTGAATTGATGCTATCCAGATGTCACACAGTCCAACCAAATGATGCGATGCCAGGATAACTAATTTGGACCATCAGGTCCAGGCCACAAATTTGTACATAATTCGGCTAAAGTCAGACATTCTGCTGCAAGATGGGCTCTGAACCAAGGCTAATTAATGGGCTATTCAACAGTTGCAGGTGGGCTGCTTTTGACCTAACATTGCTTTAGCAGAGTGGAACAACCTAGCTTGGTTCTTGGAAGCAAATTTTACCAGATGTGAATATATTCAGGACAGCAAGAGAAGTATCTGAAGTGAAACAGAAAATGCTGGAAAAGCTCAGCAGGTCTGACAGCATCTGTAGAGAGAGAACAGAGTTTGTCCAGAGCTGCTGAGATTTTCAGCATTTTCTGTTTTGCTTCAGATTCCAGCATCTGCAATAATTTGCTCATATTTAAGGATGTGAATTGGATATGTGGGCATTCTGCTGTGCCTCTTGGTCAGGAAATGGAGCAAAGGAGGCAGTGAGGAGAAGTTCTGCAAAGAAGGAGGGGGGTTCTCCATCTCCATCAAAAGTTCTACCACACACAAGGGCCTGAAGTCTCCCAAAAAAATTCTAAGTGCTGAATTCACGTGAAAACTGGATTAATTCACATTGTTTTTCTTCAGTGGGAGTTGAGAGAAGAATTTCCCACACTCTGTGCAATGCAGAGAACACCAGAGGCTGTGGATATCATTAAATTTCAGGAGGCAGGGTCTACTCCCGCTGGAGAGGCTGAAATCAGCGCGCTGAGTGGGCCACTGTGCATGTGACAATCTGTCAGTGCTGAGATCGGCACATGTGCAGTGGCCTGGCACTGCCAGCCTCCCGATTGCTGGCCAGCCCCCCCCCCCTCAATGTGGGAGGGTGGGGGGCAGAGAGCTGGCATTGTGGGACCCCCGTGACCCCTGCAATACCGGCTCTCCGCACCCCCACATGGCCCGATTGCTGGCCCCCGGACCATTCCTGGGCCCAGCTCCGACCCCCCCCCCCCCCCCCCCACCCCCCACTCCCAGCCCACCCCGATCTCCAACTGCCCCCACCGATCTCCCCTGACAGTTACCCGCCCCCCGCAGCGCCGACCCCCCCAAACAGGCTGACCACACCCCCCCACACCCCAGCCTTACCGCACCATCGCAGCCCGCCCCGATCATTGGCCTCCCTGCTTCCCCCACCGAAGCCGTCTGCAGAGTGGCGGCTGTACACCCTACCCCCACCAGTCACTGCCTAGGCTCCGTCCCCATGAAGCCCTGCCACCCTCGGTCCCGTCCCCATATGCCCTGCCACATGCCCAGTGGGCAGTGCCAAGATGTCCCATGGGCATTGGCACTTTGCCCCTTGGGCAGTGCCAGGCACCCAGGCTGACACCGCCAATGTGCCAATGCCCAGGGGGCACCTCCACCCCACTGCCCGATCCTGTGGTGAGCCCCAAATGGCCCCCCCTTCACTCCAGCAGGGTCAGGCCGCTAGTTCCCCAAAAGTGGGGAGCTACTGTAAACCTCCTAGTGGGTTGGAAGATGCTTGTGGACCCGGAGATTTCAGTCCCAGGCCCGCTAATCACATTTAAATATATTTAAATGAGCCCCTGGATCATAATGTAGCTCCGCATCTGTTTCTGCCTCAGAGCTGACGGTGCCAGAAATCTGGCACTGGAAGAGATGCTCCAGGCCAGACACCCAGTGTGGATCGCGCTAATCCAGCCCTGTTGGAGAATCGCTGAAGTCGGTAAAAATACCTCTGAAGTCTGAGTCAAAATACAGTCAGGCTTTATTCTCACAAGCTTGCGGGAGAACTTGACCACTTGAAAGCAGAAGCCAAAGTTCTCCTGAACACAGAAAAGTGGGGATATATATATAGCATGGCTTCTAATACTGGTCACGAATCAACCCCAGACCAGTCACGACTCAGAAATACAATTTACAACTGCTGGTCATGAAGCAAGCTTCCAGACCAATCACAAAAAATACATTGATAGCTTCTTGACCATAAATCAGTGTATCTGGCATCCTCAGCACATGAAGCGTAGGTCTTCTGTTCCCTGTTCTTCCCGCGGTACCCCGTTGAAGTTCCGACGCTCTCACAGCTGCCTCAGCGGGAGTTCCTCTTCAAACGGCTGATATCGCAATCCACACCATGGAATCGCCTGTCTTCCGGAAACCACACACAAACTTGTAGGAAAGGGAAGACTTCACAAACACATTCACATTTACATTTGACTAAGAATAACAGTTAACTGGTATTAATGTCAGAAGCAGTACAAACAAGAATAACTGTATTCATGTCAAAAACAGTATAAACCTGAGGGAAAGTAGTATAAACTTGAGGAGATTAGCCACAATGAAGGGTTATGCTTGTGATACATTCTAAGTACAAAGTTCAACCTTTTAGGTACAAAATACATTAACCCTTTAGGTACAAAATACATTGAGTACAAAAAACATTAACCCTTTCCCTTCTTCAATCTCCCTCAAGATTTCTGGAAGCAACTTTCCATTCTTCACATGAGCTGTCTGTAATCCCTGATGTAACTGAGATTCACCAAGGAGGTGGTTATGAAACTGTGTCAGCTCCTACATCTTGACCTCAAGACTCAGCAGTACGAGGATCTGTCAGTGGCTTTGGAAATTATCATTGGTATCGCCTTCTTCTTTCATGACTTTGGATCCTTCCAGGTGGGACTCATTGCAAACATCTCTCATATGCTGGATATCATATCACCTGACAGGCATAGAGGCAATTTACACCAAGTGAGGGGATCCCTTTTCATGTTCAAACTGAATTCTTTGCCAGGATAGCAAGATTCCTGATGATGCGGAACATTATTGACTGCACTGATTTGGCACAGTGCGCTCCGTATGTCAACTGGGAGAGGTACAGAAAATGAACAAGCCTCCATAACTGTGCAGATGGTGCATGATCTCATCACAGAATCATAGAATTGTTACATTGCCATTTGGACCCTTGTGTCTGTGCCAGCTCTTTGCAAGAGCAATTCGTCTGATCCCACTTTTCCCCACATCCTTGTGAATTATTTTCTTTTCATATAGTATCCAATTTTCCTTTGAAGGTCTTGATTGAATCTCCCTTCACCACGCTCTCAGGCAGTGCATTCTAACCACTCGCTTCATTCATCAGGTCGTCATGGCTTTTTGAAGCATTCACTTTAAATCAGTGTTGTCTGATTCTTGACTCTTCTTCCAAAGGGAACAGTTTCTCCCTATCTACTCTGTTCAGAATCCTTGTGATTTTCAACAGTTTTCGAAAGTCTCCTCTTAGTTTTCTCCAAGGAGAATAGCCCCAGCTTCTCTAATCTATCCATGTACTTGACATTTCTCATCTCGGGGACCATTCTGATGAATCTTTTAGCACACTGTCTAATGCATTCTTCCTACAATGTGTTGCCCAGAGCTGGAGTTAAGGCTGAACCAGAGTTTTAAACAGGTTTATCATGCATTCCTTATTTATGCCCTATCTACAATGCCGGGCTCCTGTATGTTTTATTAACTGCTCTCAATTTGACCTAGCACCTTCAATGATTTGTGCACATATAACCACAAATCCTTCTGCTTCTGCTCTCACTTTAAAATTCTGTCCATCATTTCATAATGCCGCTTCTCATTTTCCGCCCAAAATGAATCACTGCACAATTTCCTGCATTAAATTTCATCTGCTGTATTTCTGCTCATTCCAACGTCGCCTTGAGGTTTATCATTATCTTTCTCAGTTCAAAGTTTTGTGTCATCCACAAATTTTAAATTGTGCCTGTACACGTAAGACTAGGTCATTAATATATAGCAAGAAAAGTGGTCCTGTGTAAAGAGATCCACATTTACCTTATCACTGTGTGGGGTCTAGGAACTACAGATCCAGCATACCCCAAGTTTGCATGGGCTGGGTGCAATCGTTGCATGCACAATCCAGCATCGTAGAGTTCTTTAGATGGAGGACAAAGGCCCAGTGGACAAAAGCCCAGTGCATCTGTGTGTCAAGAAGATACTGCAAAAACCAGATCATGTGACTGAGGACAGTAGTGGGATATCGAAGGGGAATCCTGATTAAGAAGAAAGAGGAGCTGAGAAGGAGACTCCAAGCATGTAAAGGACTGCATTTGGCAGATCTGAAGTGGAAAGGGCTCAAGAGAAACAATGGCAATGCAGGAGGGCTCAGGAAAAGCCCTGGCGATGTAGGAGGCAGCAGAAGGTTGGTGTTCTGGGCCATTGGGCAAAGGTATCCCGATGGAGGAGTTTAGTTCTGCTCAGCACCCTCTGTGTGAAATAATTGCCCTTCTGGACCCTTTTGTATCTTTCCCGTCTCACCTTAAACCTCTAGATTTAGACTCTCCTACCTTTGGGAATAGACATCAACTATCTAGCTGATCTATACCCCTCATTATTTTATAGACCTCTATAAGATCACCCCTCAGCCTCCTACGCTCCAGAGAGAAAAGTCCCAGTCTATCCAGCCTCTCATAACTCAAACCATCAAGTCCTGGTAGTATCCTAGTAAATTTTTTCTGCACTCTTTCTAATTTAATAATATCCTTTCTATAATAGGGTGACCAGAACTGTACACAGTATTCCAAGAGTGGCCTTACCAATGTCTTGTACAACTTCAACAAGACGTCCCAACTCCTGTATTCAATGTTCTGACCAATGATACCAAGCATGCCGAATGCCTTCTTCACCACTCTGTCCGCCTGTGGCTCCACTTTCAAGGAGCTATGAACCTGTACCACTAGATCTCTTTGCTCTGTGACCCTCCCCAATGTCCTACCATTAACTGAGTAAGTCCTGCCCTGGTTCAATCTACCAAAAAGCATCACCTCGCATTTATGTAAATTAAACTCCATCTGCCATTTGTCAGCCCACTAGCCCAATTGATCAAGATCCCATTGCAATCTGAGATAATCTTCTTCACTGTCCACTGTGCCACCAATTTTGATGTCATCTGCAAACTTCCTAACCATGCCTCCTATATTCTCATCCAAATCATTAATATAAATGACAAATGACAGTGGAACCAGCACCGATCCCTGAGGCACACCGCTGGTCACAGACCTCCAGTTTGAAAAGCATCCCTTTACAACCACCCAAAAAAGAAAATGCTGGAAAATCTCAGCAGGTCTGGCAACATCTCTCCTTACAGATGCTGCCAGACCTGCTGAAATTTTCCAGCATTTTCTCTTTTGGTTTCAGATTCCAGCATCTGCATAATTTGTTTTAATCCTCGACAGCCACCATCTGGCTTCTGTCATCAAGCCAATTTTGTATCCATTTAGCTACCTCACCCTGGATCCCGTGAGATTTAACCTTATGCAACAACCTACCATACAGTACCTTGTCAAAGGTCTTGCTAAAGTCCATATAGACAAACATCAACTGCACTGCCCTCATCTACCTTCTTGGTTACCCCTTCAAAAAATTCAATCAAATTTGTGAGATGTGATTTTCCATTCACAAAGCCATGCTGACTGTCCCTAATCAGTCCTTGCATCTCTAAATGCCTGTAGATCTTGTCTCTCAAAATACCTTCCAACAACTTACCCACCACAGATGTGAGGCTTACTGATCTGTAGTTGCCAGGCTTTTCCCTGCAGACCTTCTTAAAAAGAGGCACAAAATTTGCCACCCATCAATCTTCAGGCACCTCACCTGTGCTGCTAAAAATGGAAAATTACTGAGCCAAAAAATGGTTTAGCCAGTTACCTGATGGCTTGCAGCAGTTTCAAGATAACAATGGCCACAGGGACGGGGAGTCTGGTCCAGCTAACTCCAAACAAAGGATAGCCATCGCAAATCATGATCTCCCATAATCGTGCTAATGGACAAAGCATTAGCAGTCCTAACCTGATGGTTTTGACAAAAAGAGCGGCAATCAAGTTAACTGAACCTCAGTGTTTCCAAAAACAAAAGTACCCGACTCCAATTAAGCACCTACGTTCCAGTCTTGGCAATATGCATCCTGTGTCCAACATTGAGGGGATATGTCTACCCCAAGCTGCACTGTGATCTTGTCTTTTTGAACAGTTAGTGTTTCATCCCTCATTTTGAAACAGAACTTCAGTCTGCAATGTCTGTCATCAATCTGGTGACAGCAGAAAGTATTGAGATGCTCATCAAATCTACCAACTGCTGTACCTTTGGAAATTGTGTCTTCTCGTGTCATACAGGCCATGAGCTGAGAAAGATGGTGTCAGTAATGTCCTGACTATGTAGTGGTTGTGGATTTTAAACAAAAGGAGAGGTATGGTTGCACAAGCAGATTCAAACCAACAACAACAGATTTATTGAAGGAGTTCTTGCCTTAACAGAGGACAAACTGAAATTAAAACATCACCCTGTGCAACACCCCAATGACATCACCATCAAATCATGTGATCAGCTTTTAAAGCAACCTTGCAACCATTTAAATATATAGCATCCCTCCCCATTTACTTCTGTGGTCATGACAACAAATTACTATGAAGTTATATATAGGATCAATAATACTCTAGAGACAGTACTATACATCATTAATCATTATACACAGTCAATAGGAAAGTTGATCAGGAGGACATCATTAACTATGTGCTAATTCCTTCATCCGGACTATACCTGGATATTCTTCATGTCATTGTTCAAGATCTTTACCACGCACACTAGGAAGAAGCATCACTCGGATTCCCCACAATAGACACCCACTCTGCTCAATGTTTTTTGACAATTATGATTTCAAATAAGGATGCAGATGATGCATTCCAGCTGTCATTCCTTTCATTAACATTTTCATCACCTTCCCCATCACGGAATCATTTCTGGTAAATCTCTGAACTTAGAAGCGACAACAGGCGAAGCATCTACTAGAGAAAAATAAAGAATAGCAATACTAGTTGGTGGCATCTGCTCAGTAGGTAGAGATAAGCATGATAATGCATCAGCATTAGCACCAACTCTGGTTGATGATGCTTTATTTCATAGGAATGTGCAGATAAGATCAATGACCATCTTTGCAATCAGCTCACAGTTAACAAAGATATGCCTTTATACATTCCAAAAATAATAGTTAAGTGTGGATGATCAGTAACTAATGTGAAATGACAACTATATAAATAATAATGGAATCTTTGTATGTCAAAAGTCACACTCAATGCATCTTTTTATTAGCTGAGCATAGTTAGATTCATCATTAGTCAGAGTATGTGAAGCAAAACCTATTGGTTGTTCTTCTCCCGAAGGCATAATACCTGAAACTACTGCTCTCATTCCAGATGGTGAAGTATCACAAGCAAGTAGTAATGGTAGCTTCATATTAAAATGAATCAATATTTCAGACTTCAGCAAAGTATGTTTGACATCCTTGTATGCTTTTTCACATTCTGTTGTCCATTCCCATGACTGTTTCACACATCGTAAATTGTGTAATGTCTTCAATAATATAGATAAGTTAGAAACATATTTGCCATAATAATTTACTAATCCTCAAAAGGACCTCAATTGAGTCACATTCATCAGATTTGGGGCTTATAAATAGTAAACATCTTTTTATGAGCTTTATGTAGGCCTTTATTACCAATAACGTGAACCAAATACTGGATTGGTGTCCAGAAAAAGCCACACTTTTCTTTCTTGATATGCAGGTCATGTGCTTGGAGACATTCAAATACTGCTTTTAAATAATTCAAGTGCTCCTGTTCACTGACCCTGTAATTATAATATAATTCAGGTAATGATATTATACCAGAGACCACTTAAAAGTCTGATCCAAAGAACTTTGAAATAGGGCTGGTGGGGATGTTATTTCAAAAGGTAGTCTTTTATAACAATAACGACCTTTATGGGTAACAATGGTAAGCAATGGTTGAGATTCAGCGGTTACGTTCATCTGTAAATATGCTTGCGAAAGATCAATCTTGCTGAATTTCTGCCCATCTGATAACCCAGCAAACAAATCTTCAAATAAAGGAAGCACAAAACTGCATTTATGGTTGTTTTAAGATCACCACAAATATGAACTGAAACTTGTAGCTTCACGGCAGGTACGATGGGGATAGCCCAGTCACTCATTATAACCAGCTGTAACATACCAGTGTTAACAAGTCATATTAATTCTTCGTCAACAACAACAAAAACAGAAAATGCTGGAAAATCTCAGCAGGTCTGACAGCATCTGTGGAGAGAGAATAGAGCCAACGTTTTGAGTCTGGATGACCCTTTGTCAGAGCCGACGTTAATTCTTCTTCAACTTTGGGATGAATTGCATATGGCACGGCTCCTGCTTTGAGATCTTTTGGTTGACTTTTAGGCTTTATACTGAGTTTCACTTGAATTCCCTTTATTAAGCCAAGTGTTGCTTTGAATATGCTCTTTTTTTTACCCAGCAGGTGGCGTGGATCTGTTTTAGCATTGACCAATCTATTGACAGCACTCCAGTTAAGCTTTATTTTCTCCAACAACAATCTCCCAGTTAGTGCTGGAAAATTACCACGGACTACTTGGGGAGGCAACTCTGCTGTTGTCCATTCAACCCTATGTTAACCATGCTGTAACCTTTTAACAGCATGATCTCTTCCATGTATGTCCTTAAAATCACATCAGCTGGTTTTAAAGGAAAATGCTTCAGCTTTTGTTGATATCTAGTTTCAAGAATTAAAAATTCAGTAGCACTAGTATCAACCTGCACCCTAATGGGTTGTCCACTTAACTTCCAAATCACCCAGAACATATGCGATTCACCGTGTGTGGATAAGACGTTGAGTTGGAGCTCTTCATCATATTTCTGGACATTTTCTTCTTCATATTCATAATTCTTTTCCTCCATGTTGTCCACAAGGGAGACTGATTGGAAAGGTTAAAGCACATGGAATTCAGGGAAACTTGGAAAGATGGAATCAGAAACTGGCTTAGTAATAGGACACAAAGGGTAGTAGTAGAAGGCTGTTCCAGTGACTGGAGGCTGGTGTCAAACGGTGTACCACAAGGATCAGTACTGAGACCCTTATTGTTTGTTATATATATAAATGATATAGATGAAAATGTGGGGGGAAAGTTAAGCAAGTTTGCAGATGACACCAAGATTGGTAAGATGGTTAATAGTGAAGAGGGTGGTTGTATGTTACAGAAAGATAAAGATGGGTTGGTCAGATGGGCAGAGCAGTGGCAAATGGTATTTAACCCTGATAAGTGCGAGTGTTGCACTTGCATTGGAGTTCACAGAACATGAATTAACTTCATTCATGGGATGAATATGTTGCCTTACGAGGAAAGGTTGAGCAGGCTGCTCCCATTCTCATTGGAGTTTAAAAAATGAGAGGTGACTTATTGAAGCATATCAGATTCTGCAGGGGAATAGGATTCTGCAGGATACATACTGTGAAGATGGACATTATTTTACGAGATTTTTTTCTAAGGGCCCGATTTTACCATCAAGTTGCACCCGTTTTTGGACGCGAAAACTTGGTGAAGTCGGACATGAGGCGAGTAGCGTGATCCGCCGGTTCCGCCTGTATCAAGGCCTGAAAATGGCTGCGATCGGGACTGCACCCGAAACGGGTGCGATGGCCTTTAAATGCATTTGCATGTATTTAAATTGACTTAATAGGCTGCATGCCCAATATTACCGCACTTCCCCCTTTACCACCACGTTCACCCATCCAGAATCGGCACGGACCCCCCTTCCCCCTCATTGATCTCAGGCTGATTGGCAGCAGACCCCCACCTTCCCCCCTCCGATCTCAAGCAGAGAGCCGTCAGACGCTCGGCACTTACCTCCTCACCAACTGGAACGCCCGAATGAGACTTTTGTGGAGCATGTCTGTTCCGCGCTGATTCTGGATGGGTGAACGCAGTGGTAAAGGGGGAAGTGCCAGTAAGGTTGGGCGTGCAGCCCATTAAGTCAATTTAAATGCATGCAAATTACCGCTCCGAAATTCTGGGTGTGGCCGGTTACGAAAACTGGTGCCAATCACACTAGCCGCTTTACGCCTGATTTTACGACATTTTCCCGTTGCAAAACGGGTGTAAAGCGGCCATAAAATTCCGTCCGATGTTTCCCCTTTTGGGAAAATCGAGAAACTGTCAGTATTCACCATCATAGAATCCCTACAGTACCAAAAGAGGCCATTCGGTCCATCGAGTTTACACCAACAACAATCCCACCCAGGCCCTATCCCTGTAATCCCACATATTCAACCCAGTAATCCCTCCAACCTATGCATCCTGGGACAGTAAGGGGCAATTTAGCATGGCCAACCCACCTAACCCACACATCTTTGGACTGTGGGAGGAAACCGGAGCGCCCGGAGGAAACCCACGCAGACTCGGGGAGAATGTGCAAACTCCACACAGACAGTGACCCAAGCCAGGAGTTGAACCCGGGTCCCTGGTGCTGAGGAACAACATCCCTTCTTTTGATTAGGCTTTTTGCAGCCTACTGGACTCATAGGATCATACCATAGAATCCTACAGTGCAGAAGGAGGCCATTCGGCCCATCGAGTCTGCACCGACCACAATCCCACCCAGGCCCTATCCCCATGCATTTAACCCAGCTAGTACCCCTGACACTCAGGAGCAATTCAACATGGCCAATCAACCTAACCCACACATCTTTGGAGTGTGTGAAGAAACCAAAGCACCCGGAGGAAACCCACGCAGACACGTGGAGAATGTGCAAACTCCACACAGACAGTGACCCAAGCCAGGAGTTGAACCCGGGTCCCTGGTGCTGTGAGGCAGCAGTGCCACTGTGCCACTCATTTTTTTCAATTTTTAAATTTTTTTTTCATCAATGCATAAAACTGACAGCAACTTCTGGCATCTGCACACATGCAGTTAGACATGGAAATTCAGAAGCTGCTGTCAGTTTTATCGTAATTTTGTATCAGCTATGCTGTCACAGTCTTTGATGTGAACTTCCATTTTTTATGTACTGTCTCATTAAAAATTTGTGAAAATGTTAAACCTTGTTCAGTCAGAAATAGTTGAGTTTTTAATGGCTTACTGAATCTAATTGCTGAACAACCTCTCTGGCACTGAAAATTTAATTTTATACACATCCCTCAAAAGAACATATAAAAATTGCATGATTTTTAAATTAATAAAAATACAGTTTTTCAAGTCTAGCATTGAGAATTGTCATGTTTCAAAAGAAAAGACCAGATCATTGACAATAATGCCAATAAAGCACTGTGAATGGTATTTTAAGTTGAAATATTTAACAGTGAATGCAGGGGAAAATAACTTCTGATCAAAAAAGGGTAGCAGATAAATTTGGTGCACCCACCTCATTTACAAAGTTAAAGTTAAAGTTAAAGTTTTATTTATTAGTCACAAGTAGGCTTACATTCACACTGCAATGAAGTTACTGTGAAAATCCCCTAGTTGCCACATTCTGGCGCCTGTTCAGGAACACTGAGGGAGAATTTGGCATGGCCAATGCACTCAACCAGCACATCTTTCAAACTGTGGGAGGAAACCGGAGCACCCGGAGGAAACCCACGCAGACACAGGGAGAATGTGCAGATTCTGCACAGACAGCGACCCAAGCCGGGAATCAAACCCAGGTCGCTGGCACTGTGAGGCAGCAGTGCCAACCACTGCGCCGCCTTGCCGTGTGACCATATGACTGTAACATGTGGTTGAATGGATCCCAGATGGCTTCCTTCATGCTGTCAATTATTTTTGCACTTGTAAGAAGTCTCACAACACCAGGTTAAAGTCCAACAGGTTTATTTGGAATCACGAGCTTTTGGAGCACTGCTCCTTCCTCAGGTGAGTCATTTTCTGCTTTTGATTAGGAGTTAGACTCACCTAATGAAGGAGTGGCACTCCAAAAACTCGTGATTCCAAATAAACCTGTTGGACTGTAACCTGGTGTTGTGAGACTTCTTACCGTGCCCACCCCAATCCAACGCCGGCATCTCCACATCACTTTTGCACTTTCTTTTTGCAGATGGCTGAGTAGGGTTGTGTAGAGACCACGTGGTGCATGGAGCCTGTCTGTTTTTCAAGGGACAAAAGGAAAGTTGCACCCTTCAACTGAAAACTGCTGGTGAACCATGTTGGAAGACTGAAGCTGCAAGGAAATTGTGCAGAAGGCAGAGAGGATTCTCAGATTTACTGCTACTGCCTCAGAGGCACTAGTTACACTTGTGGAGTCAGGAGGCAAGCCTTGTTTCCACTGGATGGGGGGGTGGAGTGGAGGCAGGTAGCTCTGAATAAAAGTCTTCTGAAGGGAGCGGGAGCCAAGGTGAATGCTGAGAGTCTTGCATTGCCAACAGTGCCATGAAAGGGTTACAGACCTCACAGAACTGGACAAGGTGAATGAATGCATCTTTACAACATATCTAATACGTACGGTGGCAATGGATAGTACGGTGGCACAGTATTGCTGCCACACACTGCCAGCGACCCGGGTTCAATTCCAGCCTCAGGTTATTGTCTAAGTGGAATTGTAGGTTCCCCTGTGTCTTTGTGGGTTTCCTCTGGGTGCTCTGGTTTCCCCCAACAGTCCAAAGATGTACAGGTTATGTGGATTGGCCATGCCGAATTGCCTCTCAGCATCCAGAAATGTGTAGGTTAGGTGGATTAGCCTTGGTAAATGTGTGGGGTTACAGGAATGGGGCAGGATTGGGCCTGAGTAAAATGCTCTTTTGGAGAGTCGGTACACATTTGATGGGCTGAATGGCCTCCTCCTGCACTGCAGGGATTCTATGATTCGATGGCATCACACCATTAACTTCTCATACTGTTCAATGCACCACAAACCCATCACTCAACCAGCAACTGATACAGAGGACTCACAACTAATGGTCAGATACTTCACTCACCAACACACACCGAACAATATTGTTACCCTTAAACCTCACGTTACTTCCAGCACGGCAAGCACAGCCCTCAAGCATAGTGCTCGATAATTACTGACAGTCTTCTCCTTCTCTGACAGGGAAGGTGACCTCTATGACTAGGGGGACCCAGAGAAACATCAGTGGGCTGGCACGACTCCATTCCAAGTCTTCTCAATCTCTTGAAAGTCAAACCGGCAACACCAGAATCCATGGCATTTAGCATCGCCGAGGCTATTGGAAATGATGGTAAGATGATTGTCTTTTTCAAAATTTTAATATTTTGGGATTATTTTGGGACTTACAAAGCAAACATTTATTGACCATTCCTAATTGCCCTTGAGAAGGTGATGGTGAGCTGCCTTCTTGAACCTTTGCAGTCCCTGTGGTGTCGGACCCACAGGCAGTCATGGAGAGAGATCCAGGATTTTCGAATCTGGACAGTTTCAGAATAAGAATGATCCAAAACTTCAAGTTTTTAAGTGTTCAGATCACCAACAACCTGTCCTGGTCCCCCCATGCCGACACTATAGTTAAGAAAGCCCACCAACGCCTCTACTTTTTCAGAAGACTAAGGAAATTTGGCATGTCAGCTATGACTCTCACCATAGAAAGCATTCTTTCGAGTTGAATCAAAGCTTGATATGGCTCCTGCTCTGTCCAAGACCGCAAGAAGATTGGAGCTCTATCCATCACGCAATCCAGCCTCCCATCCATTGACTCTGTCCATACTTCCCACTGCCCCACGCACCCCGGACATTCTCTCTTCTACCTTCTTCCGTCGGGAAAAAGATACAAACGTTTGAGGTCACGTACCGACCGTTTCAAGAACAGCTTCTTCCCTGCTGACTTTTGAATGATGTGGAGATGCCGGCGTTGAACTGGGGTGAACACAGTAAGAGTTATAACAACACTAGGTTAAAGTCCAACAGGTTTATTTGGTAGCAAATACCATTAGCTTTCGGAACGCTGCTCCTTCGTCAGATGGAGTGGAAATGCAGGAGCAGCGCTCCGAAAGCTGATGGAATTTGCTACCAAATAAACCTGTTGGACTTTAACCTGGTGTTGTTAAAACTCTTACGGACTTTTGAATGGACATACCTCGCATTAAGTTGATCTTTCTCTACACCCTAGCTATGACTGTAACACTACATTCTGCTCTCTCTCCTTTCCTTCTCGATGAACGGTATGCTTTGTATGTATAGTGTGTAAGAAACAATACTTTTCACTGTTTACTAATATATGTGACAATAATAAATCAAATCAAATCAAATAAGGGGATGCCCATTTAGAACATAGAACATTACAGCGCAGTACAGGCCCTTCGGCCCTCGATGTTGCGCAGACCAGTGGAACCAATCTAAAGCCCCTCTAATCTACACTATTCCAATATCATCCAAATGTTTATCCAATAACCATTTGAATGCTCTTAATGTTGACGAGTCCACTACTGCTGCAGGCAGGGCATTCCACGCCCTTACTACTCTCTGAGTAAAGAACCTACCTCTAACATCTGTCCTATATCTCTCACCCCCAATTTAAAGCTATGTCCCCTCGTGCTAGCCATCACCATCCGAGGAAAAAGGCTCTCACTATCCACCCTATCTAATCCTCTGATCATCCTGTATGCCTCTATTAAGTCACCTCTTAACCTTCTTCTCTCTAACGAAAACAACCTCAAGCCCCTCAGCCTTTCCTCATACGATTTTCCCACCATACCAGGCAACATCCTGGTAAATCTCCTCTGCACCCTTTCCAACATTTCCACATCTTTCCTATAATACGGCGACCAGAACTGTACGCAATACTCCAAATGCGGCCGCACCAGAGTTTTGTACAGTTGCAGCATGACCTCCTGGCTCCGAAACTCAATCCCTCTACCAATAAAAGCTAACACACCTTCTTAACAACCCTATCAACCTGGGTGCCAACTTTCAGGGATCTATGCACATGGACACCCAGATCCCTCTGTTCATCCACACTACCAAGTATCTTACCATTAGCCCAGTACTCTGTATTCCTGTTACTCCTTCCAAAGTGAATCACCTCACACTTTTCCGCATTAAACTCCATTTGCCACCTCTCAGCCCAGCTCTGCAGCTTATCTATGTCCCTCTGTAACCTGCCACTTCCCTCCGCACTGTCTACAACTCCACCGGCTTTAGTGTCATCCGCAAATTTACTAATCCATCCTTCCATGCCCTCATCCAGGTCATTAATAAAAATGACAAACAGCAGTGGCCCCAAAACAGATCCTTGCGGTACACCACTAGTAACTGAACTCCAGGATGAATATTTCCCATCAACCACCACCCTTTGTTTTCTTACAGCTAGCCAATTCCTGATCCAAACCACTAAATCACCCTCAATCCCATGTGTCTGTATTTTCTGCAAAAGCTTACCATGGGGAACCTTCTCAAACGCTTTGCTGAAATCCATATACACCACATCAACCGCTTTACCCTCATCCGCCTCTTTGGTCACCTTCTCAAAGAACTCAATAAGGTTTGTGAGGCACGACCTACCCTTCACAAAACCGTGCTGACTATCCCTAATCAAATTATTCCTTTCCAGGTGATTATAAATCCTATCTCTTATAATCCTTTCCAATACTTTGCCCACAACAGGAGTAAGGCTCACCGGTCTATAATTACCAGGGTTGTCCCTACTCCCCTTCTTGAACAAGGGGACAACATTTGCTATCCTCCAGTCTTCTGGCACTGTTCCTGTAGACAATGACGACACAAAGATCAAAGCCAAAGGCTCTGCAATCTCCTCTCTAGCCTCCCAGAGAATCCTAGGATAATTCCCATCCAGCCCAGGGGACTTATCTATTTTTACCCTTTCCAGAATTGCTAACACCTCCTCCTTATGAACATCAATCCCATCCAGTCCAACAGCCTGCATCTCAGTTCTCCTCTTGACAAAACTGTCCCTCTCCAGTGTGAATACCAACGAAAAATATTCATTTAGTGCCTCTCCTATCTTTTCAGACTCCACGCACAACTTCCCACTCCTGTCCTTAACTGGCCCTAATCTTACCCTAGTCATTCTTTTACTCCTGACATACCTATAGAAAGCTTTAGGGTTTTCCTTGATTCTACCTGCCAAAGACTTCTCATGTCCACTCCTGGCTCTTCCTAACTCTTTCTTTAGGTCCTTCCTGGCTAACTTGTAACTCTCAAGTGCCCTAACTGAGCCTTCACGTCTCATCCTAACATAAGTCTCCTTCTTCCTCTTCACAAGAGATTCAACCTCCTTAGTAAACCACGGTTCCCTCACACGTCTGCTTCCTCCCTGCCTGACAGGTACATATTTATCAAGGACGCGTAGTAACTGTTCCTTGAACAAGCTCCACATTACAATTGTGCCCATCTCCTGCAGTTTCCTTCCCCAACCTATGCCAGCTAAATCTCGTCTAATCGCATCATAATTTCCTTTCCCCCAGCTATAACTCTTGCCCTTTGGTATATACCTATCCTTTTCCATTGCTAAGGTAAACGTAATCGAATTGTGGTCACTGTCACCAAAGTGCTCAGCTACCTCCAAATCTAACACCTTGCCTGGTTCATTACCCAGTACCAAATCCAATGTGGCCTTGCCTCTTGTTGGTCTATCTACATACTGTGTCAGGAAGCCTTCCTGCACACACTGGCCAAAAACCGACCCCTCTAAAGTACTCGAACTATAGCTTTTCCAGTCAATATTTGTAAAGTTAAAGTCCCCCAGTACAACTACCCTGTTACTTTCGCTCCTATCCAGAATCATCTTTTCAATCTTTTCCTCTACATCTCTGGAACTTTTCGGAGGTCTATAAAAAACTCCCAACAGGGTGACCTCTCCTTTCCTGTTTCTAACCTCAGCCCAAACTACCTCAGTAGACGAGTCCTCATCAAATGTCCTTTCTGCCACCGTAATACTGTCCTTGACTAACAATGCCACATCTCCCCCTCTTTTACCACCTTCCCTGCACTTACTGAAACATCTAAACCCTGGAACCTGCAACACCCATTCCTGCTCTATCCATGTCTCCGAGATGGATAGAGACAGATATGAGGAGGAATTTATTCTCTGAAGAGGTCATGAATCTTTAAAGCTCTCTGCTCCAGAGAGCTGTGGAGGCTGGCTCATTAAATATATTCAACACTGAGTTCAGCAGTGTTTTGAGTTATAAGGGAATCAGGCGTTATGGGGAACAGGCAGGAAGGTGGAGTTGAGGCCGCAATCAGATCAGCAGTGATCTTATTGAATAGTGCCACAGGTTTGAGGGGCCTACTCCTGCTTTTATTTATTTTTTATGTTTTATGAACATTTTTTGTGAAATTCACTGAATTAAATAATTTTCTAAAAATGTTGCATGTGTCGCACATATAAGATTGATTCCTTGTAAATTCATCAAGTGTCACTATTTTGGTCAGTGTGAGCTTTATGTATCACAAGGTATAGGTAATATAGAGGCAACATATTGCTATATCAATTAATACAGAAATGGTTTGATGAAGATATTGTTGATGAGGTGTGAGAAAGGTAATGTGATAGTGCCATCTTGTGGCGAATGAATAATATATCAAATGTGTGAGCCCTAATTAAATCTTGAAAGTGCTGCTTAACAGTTGACTCTGCCATGTGGGTGGTTCTTTCATTCATTGACTGTTGGGCTACAAAGCTAATCTGAAAAATATTTTAATTAGTGTGATTCAATGTCCACAGAATCTCTTACTTCAAACAGGCACACAATTATTTATACTTATTTATTCATGTGTGCACGTATTGTGTATTTTATCCCAATGGACTCATGAGGTTTTCAGCAAGTATATTCAGCAAGTTTCACTGGGTGGGATTATAAAAGGTGCCCAGATTCTTCTTCTGAATATTCTCCTCAGAGGAAGCTGCTCTAGCCTAACAAATATTTTGCAATGTGACCAATTTTACCACATTTTTTGCATTGACTATCCTCACTCGCTGAGTGGCCTAATTTGGCATATCTATGACATGTTTGTTGCTGTTTTGACTTCTTATGGGCAGTTCCCAACTTGTGGACCTTTATTCCTACACCAAATTGTGAAGCCTCTTTAGCAGCCAGTTCCATCAACACTGTGATTTCTTTTGCTGTCATTAAAGTCAAAGCATGTTCAGTGAGCAAGGTTATTTGGATACCTCATTTTAAAGACCCGCAAACTAGATGATCTCAAAGGGTACCTTCTAATGACTCACCAAACTCACAATGTTGTGCCAGCCCTTTTTAAGGTTGCCACAAACTGAGCAATGCTTTCGCCTTCCAATTGATTCCTTCAGTGGAACCTGAACTGTTCCATGATAATCGGTAGCTTTGGAGAGTAATGCTCTTCAAGGTCTTTGTCAAGCCATCGTAATTTCTGGTTCCTGGCTTTGCTGGATGAATAAAGCTCCAGAGCAAATTGAAGGTTTTACTTCCTATTGTACTGAGAAAAGCTGATATGGGCAACTCATTTGCAATTTTATTCGCTTGTAAAAATTACTGAAACCACTCTGTATAGGAACTCCTTGTTTCATTTTCTTTGTTGAAAGGACTCATGGACCCTAATTCACCAGCTATTTATTTCTCTTGCAGGCACTAGAGACTCGAGACTGCTCAATATAGTTTTACTTATTTACTGTCTTCCCAATACTTCACATTTTACTCTGGAGACCGTTGGCTCGATGTCTCTTTTTCACCTAACCCCAGCTATGCCGCAAAGCAACCGTTCTTTTTAAATGTGCCAGAGATACTGCCTAAAATCTCACCCCTCTCTGATTGGAAACCCCCTTCTTTTAAAACGACACAGAGCTTTTCTTTTACTTGGTCTTCCTTCACTAGCACTTTAATCCTTAATCCTGTTGTCAATTTTCCCCAGCCTTTTAACATTTGGAATGTGAGGAGCCACGGGGGCGATATTAGCAAAAAACCTCAAGTTCGAACGAGCATGAAAATGGGAGAGAATCGCACCCATTCTTTCAGCGAGCTTTCAGACATGATCTTCTGCCACATAGTGCAAAAAAAGAGGCAAAGTGTGATTCATGCCAGTAGAGGGAGTGGATGGAATCAACGCTCGCTGGAAAGCTGGCTGCTGATAGCTAGAGAGCACTATTGTGCATGCACAGATCTCTCAGCGTTCTGTGTAGAATGTACATAGAACACTGAAGATCTGTCACTCACCCACGCTCCTTGCATCCCAGGCTCACTAATAATATTGAAATAAATCATGCTGGCAATCCAGGGCCAGTGAGTTTGACAGAGGCAAGAAATCGGGCGCGAACCTGGTTTTTCGTCTCTCTCATGATCTACTGGCTCGCCACGCCAATCAACCGGCATGACGAGCTGGTAAGATTACCACCACAATGTTTGTTTCTTCTACTTAGGATCTTTTTTGGACGTTCTCAATGCAACAAAATCCCATCTTTGTCACTAATTTTCTTTTTTTAGTGTCCTAACTATGTTAGGGGCTGTGAATTTTGCACACGTGAATTCAAAGTAACACACATCAGGTTTATCCATCAAATCATGTGACTTTCTCTTAAAGCAATCATGCAGCTACTTAAATATATAACATTACCCATTTAACAATAATTGTCATGGTGATCATAAAATAGTCTCCTGTTAATTTTGATCTACAGCTTCCACAATAACATTGTCCCAAAAATGTTATTAATGTCATTAGTAATGGGAAAGGGTAATTTCTTGCGAGGTTTACATTTACAAAGGGTAAAATGGATCTTCTAATTTTCATTCACATTCATTCAGATCTGATAATCTTGGGTTTGTTTTTATTTCACCACTGAAAAATACAACCATTATTTCATCACTGTAAAATACTCCAGTAAGGCAATAAGTTTTTAAAAACCATTTTATTAGTTAATCATGGATAATCACAAATGATCCCTTCCAAATGGCTTTTTTTTTAAATGCAAGGTATCAGAATGAAACAGTATAATGTGCAGATATATATGTTACAAATACATAAATAGAACTTTTGAAAATTTAGAATATTTGCCAGAGGATAGATTAACTCATATTTACAAATAAGTTTTTTTTTTGGTTTTTGTATAACCTCCCAAGAGTATAATTAAAATGTAGAAACTGCTTCTATTTGTTTTTTTACAAATTATGAATAATTGCATGAATGTTTATTGTAGGTGATTGATTCCACATTGACATAATCACTTTTTTGCATGCTCCCTCTTGGAGATGGCACTTTTTTAGGTGGCCTGGGAGGGGCTCCTTTAATTGTCTGTTTTGGTACAGCATAGTCATCTGCAGAAGGGTTGTATGGATATTCATAACCGAAGGAGTCATTCAGTCTGCCTTGCACTTTCCACGCTTCACTTAGTTCTTTTGCCTCATCATAAAGCAAATTATCATCATCCACTTCATATATGTGCTCACCCTTCTTGTGATTTGTGGTTTGATGAAAGACGTTTGTACATTCTGATCTATTGGATCCACTGTACACAGTGTCATAAAGAGATTCCGGATGCTGAGTCATTACGATAGAAGGGATACTCTTTTCAGAGTTATGTTCATTGTTAATCTTGCTGGGAAACCTAAAAAAGGACTCATTGATTTTGTGTGGTAGGGTATCCTCTCTGCGAGATGTAATGTTGCTTTTCTGTCTTCCTATTTGCCTCGGTATGGATTTTGTAATGTTTGGTGGTTCCAGAGGGAGTGTCAGATGACCCCCTTCTGGACTTGTGTCCGAATATAGCGCAGTGCGATTCTCCACTGTGTCTGCTGATAATTTAGAATTCACTTTACCATGTGATGCAAATAGAGGAGATGCTGGGAAACTGTACTGAAACCTGACTGGCGATTTACTTAGCGGAGTACACGCCTGATTGTCTGGAGAAGAGTCATAACACAAGTGATGCATGCCTTCGGAGACGTCTGATATTACAGACGACACTTTTTTGGCTAGTTGAGATTTACGTTCAGCAACATGCTCCTTGTGAGATCGCGTGCTCCCTGAATGGGACTTACAAGTAACAGAGTCAGCAGGGAATAAACTGTAACTTTCTAAAGGATCAGAGTTGCAGCGTTCCTCTTCGCTTTCGCCCTTTTGCATCTTTACAGCAGCATTCACAGACATAAAAATCTGCTCTCCCTGCTTCGTTTCGAATTCAAACTTGCCCGGGCCAGATTTGCACCTTCTTCCTGATTCAATTGAAAACATTCTCTGAAAAATGAAAATAATAATGCGCTTAAAAAAATGATTGTGTAAACATTATAGCATTCACTCGGCAGTACTATTCTGCCAACAGGTTCATATTAAATTGCGCAGTCCCGATTTTCTGATCTCTGCCAGCATGGCTCCCCACTGTGAGTTTGCAATTGTGGAATTATACCTTACATCCTGCCTTCAATATCAACAAAATACACCTTTCACTTTTCATCAATTCTGCCTTTCAGGGGCTCAGGGTGCCTTTTCTGTGCGGGAATGGCGAGGTCATTGGCTCACAAACTAAACCTTGACCCTCAGTAATGGGAAAAAGCTCATCAAAGCTAACTGGTGAAGAGGAGCGAAAATTCTGGCTGCTGCGCGAGTCGTTACAGCCCTCCGGGTTCCAGGGATCTGGGTAGGGAGCACAGGGATTGAGCCCCATTTGTTTTTTAACGTGGGATCTAATTCAACATCCGAATAAGTTCCTTACCTTCTTGGCTGGGCCTAAGTGGCAGCTCCTTCATCCACCCCAATACCCCATCCCCTTCAAAGACACCTTATCATGCAAACGCAGGCAATGTAACACATAGTCTTTTACTTCCTTTCGCTTCACCATCCAAAGCACCAAACATTCTCTCCAGATAAAGCAGTGATTTACATGTACCTTTTTCTATTTAGTCTATTCTATTTGCTGCTCACAATGTGGTCCCCTCTACAATGGGAAGACCAAAATCAAGGTGGGGTGACCATTTTGCATTCAGTCTACAAGCATGACCCCAAGCTTCTAGTGACCCATTGTTTTAATTCTTCATCTTGCACTCATGCTGACATCTGCGTCTCTGGCCTGCTACACTGTTCCACTAAAGCTCAGTAAGTTTGAGGAACAACACCCCTTCTTTTGATTAGGCTTTTTGCAGCCTACTGGACTCATAGGATCATATCATAGAAACCCTACAGTGGAGAAGGAGGCCATTCGGCCCATCGAGTCTGCACCGACCACAATCCCACCCAGGCCCTATCCCCATGCATTTAACCCAGCTAGTAGCCCTGACACTAAGGGGCAATTCAACATGGCCAATCAACCTAACCCACACATCTTTGGAGTGTGTGAGGAAACCGAAGCACCTGGAGGAAACCCACGCAGACACGTGGAGAATGTGCAAACTCCACACAGACAGTGACCCAAGCCGGGAATTGAACCCGGGTCCCTGGTGCTGTGAGGCAGCAGTGCTAACCACTGTGCTACCGCGCCGCCCCCAACATTGAGTTCAACAATTTTACACTGTTAAATGTGAACCCCCCCCCCCCGCTATTTTGTTTCCTTTTCTTTGCATGGTACTGTTTCTCTCTCATTTTCGCTTATAGTTAGTACACACCTGTTCTAGACACAACTTTTGTTTTTTTTTGCTTCTTTTCTTGCCTCTTCACCATTCCCTTTGGTCCTGCAAGGCTAACTCTCCTGACATCCAAACTCTCATGTCTTCCAGTCCAACACAGACCTTCCTTTTGTCCTTGTCCTACTCACGCCTTGTTCAATATCTATTACATCTTTAACTATTCCCAGCTCTGATAAAGGTCATCCACCTGTTTTGCTTTCCACAGATGCTGTGTGACCCGCTGAGCATTCCCAATATTTTCTGTTTCCCCTTCAGACAATTCATAGGCTTCATTTACTTACAGAGTGTGGTGGAACTGGTTGCTTCTGGGCAAATCAACCTTGGAGCAAATTCCAATTGAGGTGGACATTTTGCAGATGTAAATAAGAGCTTAATGTCTGCTTTGAGTATTGGTAAAAGATGCATATTTTTGTTTTTATCCAATATAATGGATGATGTTCTTCTGAATGATATGTGTGTCTGTGTCCTTCTACTGAATTGGTACTACTTGGATCAATTACCCCCTGCATCACCTTCTTCACACTGACAGGCTCCCTCTTGATGGCAAAAGTTCCCCAATGTGTTCCCAAAAGTAGATATGGAATAAGGTCTGAACCAGGAAAAACTTTTCTGCTCCATTTAATGGGATAAATGAGTTGGATTTGTGGAAATTTGACCAAATTTAACTGGGTAGCACTGTGGCACAGTGGTTAGCATTGCTGCCTCACCGTCCCAGGGACCCAGGTTCAATTCCGCCTTTGGGTGACTGCGTGGAGTTTGCACATTCTCCCCATGTCCGCGTGGGTTTCCTTCAGGTGCTTCGGTTTCCTCCCACAATCCAAAGATGTGCAGGTTAAGTTGATTGGCCATGCTAAATTGACCCTTAGTGTTGGGAGATTAGTGGGGTAAATACATGGGTAACAGGGATAGGGGGTCTGGGTGGGATTGTTGTCAGTGCAGGCTCAATGGGCCAAATGGTCTCTTTCTGCACTGTAGGGATTCTATGAAAATCCATATTCCTAAGTTCTTCCAGCTAGTGGAAACTGATAGGAAATTTACCAATTCTGAGTGACATTCTTAACATACTAAGCTGAGATGGCATTATTTTCAATGAGTACTACTCAACAATAGCATATGAGTAACAATCATTACATTAATTTGGTGCAAGTTGTGCATAAGAAAGAAGCATGATGGACACACACTAAATCCTCTGTTTAAATAGGAACTTAAAATTTAAAAATAAATGAAGGATACCTTATCACCGCCAAATCTTCGTAGAAACATATAAGGCCATTCATAAACTACTTGCTCAGCGATGATATTTTTCAAAATTAGTGCATCTTTGCCTGCTTTCAGAAGATACATTCCACTGAGTTCACATCTCTCTGAAGCATCTGTTCTTCTTATCAAGACTTTATACTCATTTACTGAAAACAAGGAGGTAAAATTAAGAGTGAAAAAGACGTATTATTGGTCATTGTCAGTGCATAGTAATGCTACTCCCTTCTGGAATCCTCTTTTCTCCCCTGCTATCTTGAAAGCAGTGCTTCATGTAGGAACAGGAGTAATAGGCTTTGAGGACAATTGGGAGATCCTCAAAAGAGGATGGAATTGTCTTCTCTCAAAGCTGCTCAAGGCTGAAATTTTCCAGCCCTTTCCACTGGCAGGATCTTCCAGTTCTGCCAATGTCAACCCCCCTGCTGTGCATTTCCTGTTGGCAGAGAGTGCTGGGCAGGCAAAACCCTGTAGACAGATCCCACTGGCAGCCAATGGTGGGCTGCCTCATCTGACAGATAATACACTGCGGTGGGGGGGCAGCAAATCCCACCCTCAGGTTCTCTCTCTATTGCTCATGTTCTAACTAACTTATTTATACCAAGGAAATATTGACATTCTTTGTTGTCACAACTGCAATGCACTAAAAAGGTTGCCACAAAAAGTAAAAATGTCGGATATAGAGGTGTCCGATACCAGACAGGGGATACACCTGCTAAAAATTGGACTGTTAAGTATAAATTCAGCTGAATGTATACCCTGAGTCAACACATTTAAGATGTTGATGTCCTTGTATGAACGTCAGCTCCAGGTCCATCATCCATATAATCCCTCACAGCTGATACCTTTCTGCACTGTAGGATTCTATAAGCCTAGCTCTTGGAGCAAGTTATCACCTAGTGTGGCTTGATTTCAAATTTGATTGGTAATGCTTCTATGAAATGTTCACTACACTAAAGGTGCTGAACATTATGATTGTTTAATGCACAGGTGGCTGGAGTATGCCATCTTCATAGGGATATGCTTAGAGAAAGGTACCTCAAAAGGGTATCTCTGGTGGTTGTCCGACCCAATGCTAAACATGTTGTGGGTTGAGACAACCATCACACCTATGGGCAGTCTGCATGGAGACGATTAAGAAGGGGTTAATTGGAAGAAACCATTAATGACAGTGCTTTCTCTTCAGATAGCTGTACTTCCACAGTTATTCCCCCCACCTCCCCAACCCTGACCCCTCTCTGCCACCCCCACTGAAATATTAGGAACTGGTGTAGTCAGATTCTTACGAAAAATGAAGTCAGTAAAAACTGACTTTTTTTTAAAAAACCTTTAAATAATGAGTGTATTTAGTGCTGACAGATTGATATGATCTGACACTTATTTTCTATTCTCAAATGTACATCTGATAATATCACGTTATAACCAAGTTGAAAAAATATCACTCATCAATGTCCAAATCAACGATGGAAAAAAAAAGCCTCAAAACCTTCCACTTCTGACTGTAATCTAAAAATGCCTCAAGCACAAAGCTTTTGCAATCTTTGATGGAAATTAGCAACTAGCACGATTCTGTTCTATTTTAAAGTAGCATTTATTGTTATATCTGTTGACTGTTTCTTTCAATACCTCTTCCTTCCTCTGCTTTTGGACACTTGACGTTATTTTCCATTGAGGTCGATGCATCAGTGACAAATATATGTACAAAAGTGTTGCTATTAAATTACCTCATACGATATACCATCGTATTTACAAAATCTTATAATTAACTTAATCGGTTATTTTTATCTTTTCTATTTCTGCTATAGATTTATAAATTGTGAATACAAAAGAGATATAGCCACATCACATGCATTTAAAATATCAGACTGAAACTGAGTTTATATTTCAAGAGCTCTTACTCTCAACTAAAGGAGTAAACTGCATTTATATAATGCTTTTCAGAATGTATAAAATCATAGCATGGTCACAGCACAAAAGGAGGTCATTCGGCCTCTTTGTGACTGTGCTGACTCAATGAAGGAACAATTCACCTTGTGCCACTCCCTGCCCTTTCCCTGTAGCCTTGCAAATTTTTCCTTTTCAAATAATGATCCAGTTCTCTTTTGAAAGCCTCAATGTGACCCTGCCTCGACCACACTCTCAGGCAATGCAGTCCAGGCCCTAACCACTCGCTGTGTGAAAAGGTTTTTCCACACATTATTATAATCATTATAATGTTCTAAGCACTTTATAGCCAAATAAATCACTTTTAAAGCATGGTCAATGTTGTAATGTAGGAAACACAGCAGCCAAAGGCCAAACTGTGCACAGTAAGGTCCCACAGATAATAACGTGGGGTGGGACTTTACAACCTCTCTCATCCCGAAACCGTAAAGTCCTGCCTGAGGTCAATGAACCATTCCATTGTCCGCCCCTCGCCCGCTCCAATTCCCGTGGCGGGCGTGATGGTAAAATTCCAGCCATGATATTTTTTCATGGCATTGGTTGAGGAAGAAATATTGGCCTGGACACGAGGGAAAACTCTCTTCCTCTTCTTCCAAATAGTGTCATAGGATCTTTTACATCACTTGACAGCGCAGATGATGCATTGATTTAATGGGTCACCTAAAAGACATCACCACCAGGACCCCTCAATACAGTCCTGGGTTGTCAGCTTACATTTTATGCTCAGGTTTCTAGAGTGGAACTTGAGCTCACAACCTCTGATTAAGAGGCAAAATTACTATCACTGAGCTACAACTGTGACAATTAAAGTATTTAAGAAAAACTGCCATTTGGCAGATTAGAATCAAAGAGGTTTCCAGTATGGAAACAGGCCCTTCAGCCCAACTTGTCCACCCCGCCCAGTTTTTACCATTACGTTAGTCCCATTTGCCCGCATTTGGCTCATATCTCTCTATACCCATCTTATCAATAAACTGTTAAAATGCTTTTTAAAAGACAAATTTGGACCCGCCTCTACTACTGCCGCTGGCAGCTTGTTCCAGACACTCACCACCCTCTGAGTGAAAGCATTGCCCCTCTGGGCCCTTTTGTATCTCTCCCTTTTCACCTTAAACCTATGCCCTCTAGTTTTAGACTCCTCTACCTTTGGGAAAAGATGTTGACTATCTACCTTATCTATAGCCCCTCATTATTTTATAGACCTCTATAAGATCACCCCTCAGCTTCCTACACTCCAGGGAAAAATGTCCCAGTCTATCCAGCCTCTCCTTACAACTTAAACTATCAAGTCCCGGTAGCATCCTAGTAAATCGTTTCTGCACTCTTTCTATTTTAATAATATCCTTTCTATAATAGTGTGGCCTTATTAATGTCTTGTACAACTTCAACAAGATATCCCAACTCCTGTATTTAATGTTCTGGGCCAATTAAACCAAGCATGCCAAATGCCTTCTTCACCACCCTGTCCACATGTGACTCCACTTTCAAGAAGCTATGAACCTGTACTCCTAGATCTCTTTGTTCTATAGTTCTCCCCAATGTCCTACCATTAACTGAGTAGGTCCTGCTCCCTTTCAATCTACCAAAATGCATAATCTCACATTTATCTAAATTAAACTCCATCTGCCATTCATTGGCCCACTGGCCCAATTGATCAAGATCCCATTACAATCCTAGATAACCTTCTTCAGTAGCCACTATGCCACCAATCTTGGTGTCATCTGCAAACTTACTAACCATACCTCCTAAATTCTCATCCAAATCATTAATATAAGTAACAAATAACAGTGGACCTAGCACCGATCCCTGAGGCACACCGCTGGTCACAGGCCTCCAGTTTGAAAAACAACCCTCTACAACCACCCTTTCTCTTCTGTTGTCAATCCAATTTTGTATCCAATTGGCTACCTCACCCTGGATCCTGTGAGATTTAACCGTATGTGACAAGCTACCATGCGGTATCTTGTCAAAGGCCTTGCTAAAGTCCATGTAGACAATGTTGACTGCATTGCCCTCATCTACCTTCTTGGTTACCCCTTCAAAAGCTCAACCAAATTCATGAGACATGATTTTCCACTCACAAAGCCATGCTGACTGTCCCTAATCAGTCCTTGCCTCTCTAAATACCTGTAGACCTTGTCTCTCAGAATACCTTCTAACAACTTACCACGACAGGCATTATGCTCACCGGTCTGTAATTCTCAGGCTTTTCCCTGCAGCGCTTCTTAAACAAAGGCACAACATTTGCTATCCTCCAATCTTCAGGCTCCTGTGGCTGTCAGTGATTCAAATATCTCTGCTCGGGGACCCACAATTTTCTCCCTAGCCTCCCATGTCATCAGGTCCCGAGGATTTATTTACCTTGATGTACTTTAAGACTTCCAGCACCTCCTTCTCTGTAATATGTACATTCCTCAAGACATGGCTATTTATTTCCCCAAGTTTCCTAACATCCATGCCTTTCTCAACAGCAAATACCAATGAGAAATATTCATTCATGATCTCACCCATCTCTTGTGGATCTGCACATAGATGACATTATTGATCCTTAAGAGGCCCAATCTCTACTTAGTTACTCTTTTGCCCTTTATGTGTTTAGAACCATAGAACCATAGAACATTACAGCACAGAAACAGGCCTTTTGGCCCTTCTTGGCAGTGCCGAACCATTTTTCTGCCTAGTCCCACTGACCTGCACCTGGACCATATCCCTCCACACCCCTCTCATCCATGTACCTGTCCAAGTTTTTCTTAAATGTTAAAAGTGAGGCCGCATTCACCACTTCATCTGGCAGCTCATTCCACACTCCCACCCTCTCTGCGTGAAGAAGCCCCCCCTAATATTCCCTTTAAACTTTTCCCCCTTCACTCTTAACCTATGTCCTCTAGTTTTTTTCTCCCCTAGCTTCAGTGGAAAAAGCCTGCTTGCATTCACTCTATCTATACCCATCATAATTTTATACACCTCCATCAAATCTCTCCTCATTCTTCTACGCTCCAGGGAATAAAGTCCTAACCTATTCAACCTTTCTCTGTAACTCAGTTTCTCAAGTCCTGGCAACATCCTTGTAAACTTTCTCTGCACTCTTTCAACCTTATTAATATCCTTCCTGTAATTAGGTGACCAAAACTGCACACAATACTCTAAATTCGGCCTCACCAATGTCTTATACAACCTCACCATAACATTCCAACTCTTATACTCAATACTTTGATTTATAAAGGCCAATGTACCAAAAGCACTCTTTACGACCCTAACTACCTGTGACGCCACTTTTCGGGAATTATGTATCTGTATTCCCAGATCCCTCTGTCTGCTACACTCTTCAGTGTCCTACCATTTACCTTGTATGTTCTACCTTGGTTTGTCCTTCCAAAGTGCAATATCTCACACTTGTCTGCATTAAACTCCATCTGCCATTTTTCTAGCTGGTCCAAATCCCTCTGCAAGCTTTGAAAACCTTCCTCACTGTCCACTCCACCTCCAATCTTTGTATCATCAGCAAATTTGCTGATCCAATTTACCACATTATCATCCAGATCATTGATATAGATGACAAAGAACAATGGACCCAGCACTGGTCCCTGTGGCACATCACTAGTCACAGGCCTCCACTCAGAGAAGCAATCCTCCACGACCACTCTCTGGCTTCTTCCATTGAGCAAACTGCCTTCTTCCATTGAGCCAATGTCTAATCCAATTTACTATCTCTCCATGTATACCTAGTGACTGAACCTTCCTAACTAACCTCCCATGCGGGACCTTGTCAAAGGCCTTACTGAAGTCCATGTAGACGACATCCACTGCCTTCCCTTCATCCACTTTCCTGGTAACCTCCTCGAAAACTCTAATAGATTGGTTAAACATGACCTACCACGCACAAAGCCATGTTGGCTCTCCCTAATAAGTCCCTGTCTATCCAAATATTTGTAGATCCTATCTCTTAGTACTCCTTCCAATAATTTACCGACTACTGACGTCAAACTTACTGACCTATAATTTACCGCATTACTTTTTGAGCCATTTTTAAACAACGGAACAACATGAGCTATCCTCCAATCATCCGGCACCTTGTAGAAGCTCTTTGGATTCTCCTTTGCCTTATCTGCCAAAGCAATCTCATGTCCCTTGTTTGCCCTCCTGATTTCTGTTTTAACTCTATTCCGAAAACCTCTATACTCTTCAAGGGATCCACTTGATCCCAGCTGCCTATACATGTCATTTGCCTCCTTCTTCTTTTTAGCTAAGGCCTCAATATCCTGAGTCATCCAGGGTTCCTTACTTTTACCAGTCGTGCCCTTCACTCTAAGAGGAATGTGCTTAACCTGAACCCTGGTTAACACACTTGAAAGCCTCCCACTTACCAGACGTCCCTTTGCCTTCTCACAGACTCCCCAAATTAACTTTTGAAAGTTCGTGCCTGATACCATCAAAATTGGCCTTGCCCCAATTTAGAATTTTAACTTTGGGTCAGACCTATCATTCTTAAAACTAATGGAATTATGGTTACTGGTCCCAAAGTGATCCCTCACTAACACTTCTATCACCTGCCCTTCCTTATTTCCCAAGAGGAGGTCAGGTTTTGCCGCCTCTTTAGTTGTGCCATCCACATACTGAATGAGAAATTCTTCCTCAATATACTCAACAAACTTCTCTCCATTCAAGTCCCTAATACTATGGCTGTCCCAGTCAATGTTGGGAAAGTTAAAATCCCCTACTATTACCACCCTATTTTTCTTGCAGCTATCTGTAATCTCCATATATATTTGCTCCTCAATTTTCCATTGACTATTTGGGGGCTTGTACAATCCTATCAAACTGATCTCTCCCTTTTTATTTTTCAGTTCTATCCATATAGACTCAGTGGACAAACCCTTGGATATATCCCCCCTCAGCACTGGCGTGATGCTCTCCCTAATCAAAAACACAACTCCCCCTCCTCTCTTATCTCCTGTTCTATCTTTCCTAAAGCATCTGTACCCTGGAACATTGAGCAGCCAGTCCTGCCCCTTCCTTATCCATGTTTTAGTAATAGCTATAATATCCCAGTCCCATGTACCCGTCCATGCCCTGAGTTCATCTGCTTTTCCCGTCAGGCCTCTTGCATTGAAATAAATGCAGTTTAATCTAGACTTTCCTCACTCTCTGCTTTGCTTCCACAGACCATCTGTCCAGTCATGTTTTGTGCACTCTCCCTGTGTTTTATTTCTCTTAGCCTTACTGGGCCCATTCACTGAGCTCTCCACGGTCTCTGTACCCTGTACTGTGGCCCTTTTTGTTTCTTGTCTTTGGTTTCTCTGCCTTGCAATTTTCCCCTTACTGCCTTTTGTTTCTGTCTCCACTTTACTTCCCTCTGACTGCCTGCATCAGTTCCCACCCTCCTGCCACATTAGTTTAAACCCTCTCCAACAGATTGATCGTGATGTTTTTCACATTGAATTTATTTGGTCTTTGATAGCAAACAAACTTGCAAAATAACACTAAGAACAACTGCCCCATGATCCTGCCAGATTGTGCCAGATACTGCAACACATGACAGAAAATTGTCCAATGTGGCCTAACTTCATATCTTTGTCCTGCCCTTAAATTTCCACCTCCCACAACTGTTGGCTGCCCTCTATCCACCCACCACCTGTATATGTGTCAATGCCTACAGGGAGCTGGGGTCTGACAAGTCCCCCAGTTTCCCTCCCTACTGCCATTGTATTCACCAAAGCCAGACCCTGATGCCCTCCTATTGCTGCATGGAGGGACACGGCTTAGCAGTAGCCTCTTCTCCTCCTCTACGCATCTCAATCATTATGCGGCAAGTTCTTGGCTTGGAAACTAATTACATTATTCATTTCCAGCGTTCTGAATCTGAGCATTGCAGGACAGACTTGCTACAGCATTTTTAAAAATATAATTGTTCATTGGATCAAAGTGTCACTTTCAAGGCCAGCATCAATTGTACAACATTAATTGCCTTTGAGAGGGTGTGGGTGAATTGCCTTCTTAATCTGCTCTTCGTATGGTGAAGGCAATTCCACTGTGCTGCTAGATAGAGAGGTCCAACATTTTGTCACAGCGATGATGGAGGAATGGCAATCTTATTTCAAGGTCAAGATGACGCGAATTTACAACTGGTGGTGATCCCATGTGTCTGCTTCCCTTGTCCTTCTGGATAGTAGAGATTGCAGACCAACGCATCCCGGACATACTCTCTTCCACCTTCTTCCGTCGGGGGAAAAATACAAAAGTCTGAGGTCACATGCAACTGACTCAAGTACAGTTTCTTCCCTACTGCCATCAGACTTTTGAATGGACCTACCATATGTTAAGTTGATCTTTCTCGATACCCTAGTTATGACTGTAACACTGCATTCTGCACACTCTGCTTTCCTTCCCTATAAGTGGTATGCTTTGTCTGGAGAGCACACAAGAAATACTTTTCACTGTATACTAATACATGTGACAATAATAAATCAAATCAAATCAAATCAAAAATTGGAAGGTGCTGTTGATGAAGACTTGGCTGGAGTGCATTTTCTACACACTACAGCACCAAGCACTGGTGGTAGAGGGAATGATTAATCAAGGAGATGGATGTTGTGCCAATCAAGCAAGCTGCTTTGTCTTGGATGATGTTGAGTGTCACCAGAATTTTATAGCTGTGTAGTGCAAAATTTCCTTTCAGTGAAAGGATCCTACAGGGAACTTGCTGTGCATTCTTAACGACCTCCAAAGTGGAAATAATGGTTGGTGTTAAAGCAAGTTTAGGGGAACAGGTGGAAGTCCCACTCTGCTGCAATGCTGGCAGCAAGGAGAATCAGAGTATCTCACTAAATTAATATTGCCTTTTTGATCAACTATTTTCTATACACTGTGGAAAAATGGTAACTTTAGATCTGATTTACTGATGCCATATGCATTTACTCCAAAATATTACAAAGGCACTGTTGAGAGAAATGGCAGGAAGTGGTCTTATTTACGTAAACTGAACATCACAAAATACCATATTTGGACAATTTGATTGTTTTCCAACTTGACTAATAAATATTGCAATAAAGCTAATAAGGGGTGACTTGAAAATATTTTAACAATAGGAAATATAAAATATATTAAGAAGGTAGGGAGATTTTTTTCTGATTATATCCCAATGAACTACTTTTCTGTATTAAAGCCTTCAGAAGTTGTTGAGTTTAAACCTGAATGCATAGATTCACCATTCTAAATCACTTGGAAAATCAGCTTGCACAAATCATTTTCTACTTAGTACTTGTGGTTGATATTTTGCACAAAGAACCACTATCGTTCTTTTTTCAGTGAGAACAGATGCAGCAAAGTACAATCAGGAACTGATGTTGAGATAGGCAATACTGTTTTCACCAGTACGGTAGCATTTAATCCGGGGATTTTTTCCTGTGGAATTTGACATTTCCAGAACATTACTAGAAATTCCACAAAAGGCAAATTTAGGCTGGATTTCTTGTCACTGTTGAACGGTGTACCAAGCAGTCAATGTCATCTATTTCCCACTGCCCTGCCTTCACACCTGTTGGAATAACAACCAATTGAACAAATATACTTCATTACAACCACATGAGGAGGTGTTAAAATTATTCCTCTATTCTACTATCCCAGGTCTCTCCAGAACATGGTTTTTTTTTGGTGAATGTACAAGGATGAGTACAATTACTCAATTGTCCATGTTGATTTCAAGAACTATCCTGACAGGCTGTCTTGAGTTTAAAACACGAAGGGGTTAGTTTTTATTGATTTAAAACCCCACCCAGTCTTCATGCTGCTGAGTATGGAGGTTCTTAGTATGCATGCTTCCCTGGTCACTCAGCTGGCCTAATAATTTCTCGTTGTTCACCTCTATAACAAAATTTGAGGGGCGGCACGGTGGCGCAGTGGTTAGCGCTGCTGCCTCACAGGGCCAGGGACCTGGGTTTGATTCCAGGCTTGGGTCACTGTCTGTGCGTAGTTTGCACATTCTCCCCATGTCTGCATGGGTTTCCTCCGGGTGATCCGGTTTCCTCCACAGTCCAAAGATATGCGGGTTAGGTGGATTGGCCATGCTAAATTGCCCCTTAGTGTCAAGGGGACTAGCCAGGGTAAATGCATGGGGTTATAGGGCCTGGGTGGGATTGTGGTCGGTGCAGACTCGATGGGCCAAATGGCCTCCTTCTGCACTGTATGATTCTATGATCTATGATAATCTGTGAATTTATTCACTCAAACCCAGGCACTTTTAGATATTTGATTGCTAGGAGGTGAGGAGGTTGTAATTTGATTTTTGTCCTCCTTAGGAGTTCTGGACTGGCTTCCAGCAATTCACTTTTGGTGAATTTTCCATCAACACTGCTGAACTTGGTGTGTTTCATTTGGCTAACCCTGTACGGGTTTCACTGCTGTGGTCGCCACAAGTGTTGTTTGCTTTTGGGTATGTTTTCTTCCTCCTTCCTCCTTTGTTTTGGAAATGAGCTTTCCCCTGACCGGTTCTAGTTCCCCTGGAATACTACTGACCCAAGTGCTTGGTCAGTTTTTGCTATACTCTCCTGTGGATTTTCAACTGAATGGGGCATCACTCCTGCTCTCCCTGGTCCATTTGGGAACTTCTCTGGTCCCCATTTAAATCTTCCACGTGGATGTCTGCTAACCAGATCACTGGCTCTCTTCCTTCCTCCTTTTTAAGTATTACAGAGCCTTCATGGACCTCTTTCACTTCTCCTAGTCTAAATTTGACCCTTTCAACTTCCTCTGTTCCTATTTTGATTCTTTTGCTACTTCTGCTGGCCTGGCAAATTTGAACTTGATTTCTTACTTCTTTGGGCCTGCAAGCTTCGTTCTTTTTTAGCTTCCCTGGTTTTATGCTGACCTGTTTTAGTTCTACTGGCTTTTTAAAGCTTTGACCTTTTGAAACTCAAGTGGCCCTTCCCTAGCCACGCCAACTCTCCCTGTAGAGCTTCCAAACCCCTCTCAGTTCCCTGCACTCCAGCAGATTCCAGCTAGCTTTCTCTAGCCTTTTCAGCCTCTCTGGACTGTCCTTGACATTTTGGGAGTATTATCCTCCAGCCTGCCTCAGCTGCCTCTTCCTCCCTACACAGTTCACATAGTCCTATCTCCCTACCCTGCTGCCCTCTTTGGAAAGCTTCCTCTCTCTTTTCTCTTCCTTCTCTTGCTCTTTCTACTCTTTCCTCACTATCTCTTTCCCTTGCTGGAAATCTCTGATATCTCTGTTCTAGCTGTGTTTTCACTAAAGTTATTTTTTCTTTTTAAGTTTCCTCAGGTTTGCCATCTAATTCTCTGGCCGCCCATTTTAATATTTCAAATTTCCTGGCTTTTGAGAAAAATTCTAACTCCAAATTTTTAGCAACACTTTTCAACTCCTCAAGGGACAGAACCTTTAAATCATCCAAAATACTTTTGAGCTGGTCTACGAAGAAACTGGCGTCAAATGTGGACACGTTAGTGCTGTAATACTGTGCACAATAAAGCCTGGACTTGTGTCTAGAGATTAATTTAGTTCCCACTTCCAATTCCTCTTGTATGCAGATTCAATCCCCAATGTTAGTCCCCAAATTTCTGTTCCGACCACAGGACAAGAGGTAAGAATGACTTCCCTGTGCTACCAGTCCAGGTCTGACTGTAACAGAGGTTTTTGTGAATCTATCAGGATGAAGGTATTTATTTAAATACTGATTGCAAAGAAACCCAGCTGGCAGCTGTCTTGAGTTTCGAACACAAAGGAGTTGTTTTTATTGAGTTAAAAACTCACACAGATAAAGATGTAATATATTTAAAACGGTGAACCCACGTGCTGACTATGCCATCCCACTGCCACAGAAGGTGTAGCAGGAGGGTGTCACTGCAACACAGCAGGACCTCGAAAGCAGGCTGGGTTCCCCCCAGGTCATGGCCCTCCAAATTATGTCCACTAAGGTCATTACATAAAAAAAGGAATGACAGACAGCAGGTCGCCTCTACCTCCACTGTGGATGTTGAGGATGCACCAAGACGTAGTGACAGGGTTAGAAAGGTTAAGTAGCTCTAGTTGCACAGCCTGGGAATAGGTGCTAAGCACATGTACGTAACGTTCACCTCTGTAAATAAACTCCAACTAGTTGCACCTCTTCTTTGGCTTCCTGTTGTATAGATGGACGTTCAGAAGGCATCCAACAAAGCTGAGGCTCATTAACACTGGCTTGATAAGAAGATGGAAGCTCCATGGAAGTAAAGGGAAGTGGCAGTAGGTATAAGGAATATGACTCAGTGACAGGAAACAGAGAGTAGAGGGTGGCAGTGGTTGAATGTTTTTCAGACTGGGAGGTATTCTTTAGTGATATGCCCCCCAGTAGTCAGTTTTGGGTCATTATTCATTAATGGAATGACAGTGGCACTGGCTAGGACAATATTTATTGTCCATCCCCAATTGCCCTTGAGAGAGATGGCAGTGAGTGACCTTCCTGAATGCAATGGAGTGGCTTGCAAGACCATTTCAGATGGTCAACCACATTAAGAAGCAACCACATTACTGTGGATCTGGAATCACATCAAGGCCAGACCCGGTAAGGATGGCAAATGTTCTCCACTAAGAACATAAGAACATAAGAAATAGGAGCAGGAGTAGGCCATCTAGCCCCTCGAGCCTGCCCCGCCATTCAATAAGATCATGGCTGATCTGACGTGGATCAGTACCACTTACCCGCCTGATCCCCATAACCCTTAATTCCCTTACCGATCAGGAATCCATCCATCCGCGCTTTAAACATATTCAGCGAGGTAGCCTCCACCACCTCAGTGGGCAGAGAATTCCAGAGATTCACCACCCTCTGGGAGAAGAAGTTCCTCCTCAACTCTGTCTTAAACCGACCCCCCTTTATTTTTTGAGGCTGTGTCCTCTAGTTTTAACTTCCTTACTAAGTGGAAAGAATCTCTCCGCCTCCACCCTATCCAGCCCCCGCATTATCTTATAAGTCTCCACAAGATCCCCCCTCATCCTTCTAAACTCCAACGAGTACAAACCCAATCTCCTCAGCCTCTCCTCATCATCCAAACCCCTCATCTCCGGTATCAACCTGGTGAACCTTCTCTGCACTCCCTCCAATGCCAATATATCCTTCCTCATATAAGGGGACCAATACTGCACATGGTATTCCAGCTGCGGCCTCACCTATGCCCTGTACAGGTGCATCAAGACATCCCTGCTTTTATATTCTATCCCCCTCGCAATATAGGCCAACATCCCATTTGCCTTCTTGATCACCTGTTGTACCTGCAGACTGGGCTTTTGCGTCTCATGCACAAGGACCCCCAGGTCCCTTTGCACGGTAGCATGTTTTCATTTGTTTCCATTGAGATAGTAATCCCATTTGTTATTATTTCCTCCAAAGTGTATAACCTCGCATTTATCAACGTTATACTCCATTTGCCATATCCTCGCCCACTCACTCAGCCTGTCCAAATCTCTCTGCAGATCTTCTCCGTCCTCCACACGATTCACTTTTCCACTTATCTTTGTGTCGTCTGCAAACTTCGTTACCCTACACTCCGTCCCCTCCTCCAGATCATCTATATAAATGGTAAACAGTTGCGGCCCGAGTACCGATCCCTGCGGCACGCCACTAGTTACCTTCCTCCAACCGGAAAAACACCCATTTATTCCGACTCTTTGCTTCCTGTCGGATAGCCAGTCCCCAATCCACTTTAACACACTACCCCCAACTCCGTGTGCCCTAATCTTCTTCAGCAGCCTTTTATGGGGCACCTTATCAAACGCCTTTTGGAAATCCAAAAACACCGCATCCACCGGTTCTCCTCCATCAACCGCCCTCGTCACATCTTCATAAAAATCCAACATGTTCGTCAAGCACGACTTTCCCCTCATGAATCCATGCTGCGTCTGATTGATCGAACCATTTCTATCCAGATGCCCTGCTATCTCCTCTTTAATAATGGATTCCAGCATTTTCCCTATTACAGACGTTAAGCTGACCGGCCTATAGTTACCCGCCTTTTGTCTCCTTCCTTTTTTAAACAGCGGCGTAACATTAGCCGTTTTCCAATCAACCGGCACTACCCCAGAATGCAACGAGTTTTGATAAATAATCACTAACGCATCCACTATTACCTCTGACATTTCTTTCAATACCCTGGGATGCATTCCATCCGGACCCGGGGTATTGAAAGAAACTGAAGGACATGAGTGGACCAGATGGGTTTTTACAGCAATCTGTTTAACTTTCATGGTCATTTCATAGACATTTCATCGAATCCTACAGTGCAGAAGGAGGCCATTTGGCACATTGAGTCTGCACCGTCCACAGTCCCACCCAGGCCCTATCCCCATAACCCCATGAATTTACCCTAGCTAGTCCCTCTGACACTAAGGGGCAATTTAGCATGGCCAATCCATCTAACCTGCACATCTTTGGAGTGCGGGAGGAAACCCCACAAACACGGGAGAACGTGCAAACTCCACACAGATAGTGACCCAAACCGGGAATCAAACCTGGGTCCCCGCCGCTGTGAGGCAGCAGTGCTAACCACTGTGCCACTGTGCCACCCTATTAATCATCATGATTAATACTAGTTTTTTAAAAATTTCACATTCATTCATTTAATTGCTATGGTGGATTTACACTACTGTTTCTGGATAAATAGTCAGGCCTTTTGATTACAATCCAGTAACATAACCATTGTACTTCCTTCAACTTTTATAAGTGACCTAGATTCAAATGTAGGGAGCAGCATTATGAAGTTTGGAGATTACACAAAACTTGGCAATGCAATAGATAGTGATGAGGACAAGTTGTAGTCTATAGGGAGGCATGGGCAGGATACTGAAATAGGCAAATGATGGTTAATGTAGTTCATTGCAGGGATGACTTGAGAGGACTAATGTCGATAAATTGTAAATTACCCAGTATTGAAAATGTAGATGAACAAAGATACCTCGCTATCCATAAGCATAAATTTATAAAGTTGTCAGGGCAAGTTAATATGGGATTTAAAAATGTGTGTGTGCTACTTGGGTTTATAAATAGAGGCATAGAATATAAAAGCAAATACATTATACATAAAGCTTTAGAGATCACTGATTAGACCTCAACTGAAGTATTGTGGACAATTAGAAAGGTTACACAGAAGGTTTACCAGAATGTTACTAGGGATGAGGGACTTCCGTTATGAGACAAGGTTGAAAAAGTTAGGACCATTTTCCTTGGAGCTGAGGAGGTTGGGAGGCGATCTGATTGAAATTTTCCAAGTACATGAGGTTTTCATAAAGAAAAACTATTCCCTCTAGAATAGGGTCAATAACTGGAGGTCATAGATATAAATCATTGGCATCACATCTAGAGGAGAAATGAAGAGAAAAATTTTCACTTAGGGTTGTCACTTTATGGGCGGAATTTTACAACCTCATTGCGCCTGATTTGCAGCGGGAAAAAGTTGTAAAATCGGGTGTGATGCGACCAGCGGGCATGGTGCCTGTTTTCGCGCCCATTCCCATTTTACCAAGACAAAATATTAGCGCAATCGGGAGCCTGCCTAAAATGGGGGAAACATCAATTTGTATTTTTTTCCACTCATCACAATGTAATTAGTGAGCGTCACTCCCAATCGTCCCAGCTCACCTGCCTTAACCACCTCGTTTGCTGCAGCTGGATCAGTCAAAACACCTCAAATATAAAAGTCGGATTCAGGCACTTGAGCAGAGAGGGGGAGTGAGTGGTAAGTCTCTGCTTTCAAACTGCCCCGTGATGCTCAGGGGGCATTGTTTCATGGCAGCCATATTGCATTTTGGGTCAGATGCCTACGAGTGGGGCAGGGTGAGGGGATGCTGTTACTCACGGGGTCTGACTTCGGTCTCTCAACACAGACCCGGATCAGAGCGCTGACCTCAGGTCTTAGCGCTGACTCTGGGTCCTAGTGCTGGCAGCAGCAAGCAATGTTGCTGGTGGCGAGTGGCTGGAAACTCTCTGAATTGGCAGTGATCAGGACTTGTCAAGTAGCACTGCCTGCGGTCACTATTGCATGCGTTCTGGGTTGGATTCAATGGCCGAAATTTTACCGCCTCCACTGCCTCCAGCAACCTGGCCAGATCAGCATTAGAAAATCGGGGAGCTATCTTCCTGGAGGCCATTTCTTCCTGCATTGCCTGCCTGTCTGTCCATCCTTGGGGTTTTTATGGAGCTATCCCTTGTTAAGGCAGATCAGCTTCAGGCAGTTTGGGTGAGGCACGTGCCCATTTGAACATTCCAGCGATTTTAATGCAGTTTGCCTTGTTACCAGGGAAGGGAAGCCAAGTCAGCACTTGCAGGTGCACTGCTGGAGTGGTGGGGTGGATCTGTGCCTCTGTGATGATCAGGGGCAGGGGAGAGAAAGGGTCATGTCAGCCAGCCATCGGGGTCAGGGAGGTGATGAGAGGGCCATGTGCAAGAGGATCGGGGGGTGGGGTGGAGGGGTAAGGGGGTCAGTAATGTTGGAGGGGATCTCTGATGTCCGTGGGGGGAGGGGAGGCTGTATCTGGCCCGGGGGGTTTCTGCCGGGAGAGCTGTTTCTTTCTTCGCTTTTCCTGTGCATGTGCAGTTTGTGGCTCTGAGCTGCTGGTTGTCCGGTGAATTAAGCTCCGCCTACTGCCTCTAGCAGCTAGAAATGGTCTCGCCCATATTTTCAAAGACTGAGCGCATAAGATTAGGTGTGAAAATTCGCCCAAAAAACAGATCAGGAACTCTCCCGTTTTCACGCTAGCTGGACACTTCGAAAAAGATCTTGTAAAATTCTGCCCTATATGACACTATAATGGAAGACCCTGGCATCATATTTAAGTATCAGTCCGGCGCATTCATATCACTCTCTCCAGCCCACTTGTCTTCACCTGGATGTCAGCAACCCATAGGGAAAAGGTTAGCATTCATCCACCTCCCCCTCACCAAGCCATGCCCTATTTGGACCTCTACCCACCACCTCTGGAGTCTTCATCCATCCCTTTCCAGGATATGATGTGGAATTCCTTTGACACCTTTGTGAGCTTTTGATGCAGGCTTGTCGGGGTCCAGCTTCCCTCCTCTCGCTCTTCTCCCAGCTTTCCATTGTTCATCTTCTTCATCCACCTCCTCGTCCCTCTGCCTGCCATCGTGAGTCCTTGCCCTACTCCCATCCCTCCTCGCACAGCCTTCCTTCCACATTGCCTCCATTGTGCTGGTCAGGCAGCCACCTCCCCCCCCCGCTCCCCCAGATTACCTCACACTTCACCCCCAGTCGAACTTCGGACCTTTGTTGCAGTGGCTGCAAGATTCCCACAGCGCAGCCAGATAAGACACTGATGTGTGGCATCAGCAGGGAAGGAGATCCCTGTATTCTCCAACGCCAGGCGCACTACTCAACCGAGATGGTAACAGGAGGGTCCATGTGTCCAGCAGCAGAGTGCCGCCCATGAAGAGCAGCTTGGCATTGCTGCCTGCCCTGGCACAGAGCAGCGAGCAGTCATTCAGGAGCAGTGCAGCACAATGGCAACAACCCTTTGTTACACTTACTTCAAAGACTCTGGTGAACTGAGGACAGCCTTGCGCATGCCACTCTTCAGCAATCGAGTTTGACGCCGACATGATTTTCAGTTGGCATGATGCAAGGTTGGAAGGCCTGATGGGATGCTGGCGGCAGCTGCTTTGATGAGCATTTGTGAGATGCAAATGGTGTTAGCGCCACCTGCCAGCGGGAGGACTGACACACCATTAAGAGAATTGCAATGTAAATTTACACCGGTGGGAAGTCTGCCCAAAGACTGAGAAATTGATCATATTTTATTTCTACTCGATTCAAAACAAACCATTCTTGAAAAATATTATCAATTTTCTTTTGTAAGAAATTTCACATGTTTCTAATATTTCTCTTAAATGAAGTGACAGCTGACCACCTGTCTGGAAATTTCTCATGGAATTGAATACAAATTATGGACTGATTAGGAAATTGGCTGAGCGGCAATAGAAAGAGTAGATATAAGAGACAGGTATTCGAATTGATAGGATGTGACTTGATGCTTCCTCCAGGGTCTGAGGTGGGGCCATCGTGGTATATTTGAAGTATATGCACAGTTGTAACGTAGGAAAATAGAATCAATTTGAATGGGGAATTTAGTTTTGCTTTGCTCAATAGCCCCTCAGTGTCATGCATTACATTTCCAATAAACTTTGGACATAGTAAAACCGAGAAGTAACAGCATTTCAACAATATCTTTTAGCTTTGAAGTTTGTACAGACAGACCCATTATCATGGTTAACGGCACAATTAGGGGATGTTGAGGTTATGTGCGGAGACCATGAAAGTTAGCCCTCAGTCTCGAGACTACAAGGTGATAGTAACTATTCCAACACATCCAGCGATTTTGGGGCAGTAAGGCAATCAAAATTGAACATTTTAATGATTATCCATTTCCATGTTTATTTATTGTTCATAAATGCATTTTAGCTTGCGAATGCACATTATTCAGGTTATCATACTGAACACTATCAGTAGACACACAACATATTCTGTCCTGGCGTAGGAATACTCAATTCTCCCACACGAAATTCTTGAACCACTTACCGAGGAGAAGTAGTCAAGGGAGTTTGCAGTTGCCTCACTCAGATTTTATGTTTGGAATACCTTTTAACTGGTTTGCAGCCAGAACTGGAAACCCCCCACCTACCTTAAAAATAGTCGAGTCTACTAATCAGAGCCAGAGCTCTGATTTGTTGTTAGCTCAGGTGGACTGGAGTGGGCTCCAAATCTGATACTTGTAACTCAAGACATTGAGTCCAATACTGAAGCTGTGGTCACTCTTTCTAGATGTGACACCCACTTGATACCAACCCAGTATATAGCAACTATTCTTGTCTCAACCCATTGAGGCTGAAAATACAACGGAAATACTGATATTAGAAACACCAATGTGCCCCTCCAGTGATGGGCAATTAGAGTCATAGAGTCATCGAGGTTTACAGCATGGAAATTAATGTTGTCAGTCATCTTATGACTTCAACTTGTCAGCATTTTATTGTACTCATCAAAATGTAGTCAGGGTTTGAATTGCTTCTTTTGTTTTACTAAAATTTCCAAAAAACATGACCCTGAAAATATACCGTGGAATGTTATTGTCCAAACAAAGAACAAAACAAAGAACAATACAGCACAGGAACAGGCCATTTGGCCCACCAAGCCTGCGCCAATAGGTAGTTTCTATACCTCTGCTCGCTTCCCGTTCATATGTCTATCAAGATACACCCTGAACATTGCTAACGTCCACTGGCAGTGTGTTCCAGGCACCCACCACCCTCTGTGTGAAAAACTTTCCCCGCATTGTCCCCTAAACTTATCACCTCTCACCTTAAACCTGTGCCCTCTTGTAGTCTACCCTTCCACCCTGGAGAAAAGCCTCTGACTCTCCACCCTGTCAATGCCTCTCATAATTTTGTAGACTTCTATCAGGTCACCCCTCAACCTCCATCTTTCCAGTGAAAATAATCCTAGTTTATTCAACCTCTCCTCATACCTAAAATTCTCCAGACCAGGCAACATCCTGGTAAACCATAATATACTTGGATTTCCAAAAAGCACTTGATGAGCTACCACACTTGGCATATGCACCCAAGGTTCCTCTCTCCATTATTTTACTGGAGTGTTGACCTATTTAAAATAAACTTTAGTATCCCGAGAATCACTTAAGGTGCCCTCATTTCTGATCCATTCAACAATATATATTTAATATATAATCTATTACAGTGGTTAGCGGGCGGCACGGTAGCACAGTGGTTAGCACTGTTGCTTCACAGCTCCAGGGACCCGGGTTCGATTCCCGGCTTGGGTCACTGTCTGTGTGGAGTTTGCACATTCTCCTCGTGTCTGCGTGGGTTTCCTCCGGGTGCTCCGGTTTCCTCCCACAGTCCAAAGATGTGCGGGTTAGGTTGATTGGCCAGGTTAAAAATTGCCCCTTAGAGTCCTGAGATGTGTAGGTTAGAGGGATTAGCGGGTAAATATGTGGGGGTAGGGCCTGGGTGGGATTGTGGTCGGTGCAGACTCGATGGGCCGAATGGCCTCCTTCTGCACTGCAGGGTTTCTATGATTTCTATGATTATAATACAGTTCAATTTTGCTTGCAACAGACCTAAGCAAATTTCCAAAACCAATTATAATTAACACTGAAAAAAACAGCATAACATTGTCAGAAAACTAAAGCAATTATTTTTGTGCATTTAAGCGATAATTATACATATTTTATTGAATTCTTGGAATGGGAATGAGTTTACTGATCTACATTTAACCCATCAGGCACAAAAGCTGCTGCAATATGTACATACACACTTGTAAACAAATTTGCTAGGCGACTGTACTAATTTTTAAGTTTGACTTTGCAGCATAAAACATACCTTTCTTCAACCGAATCTCATAGCTACAACAATGAGAACACATTTACATTGAGATCAAACAATTGGACCAGAAGGGCACTGATAATTTCCTTTCCAATTCCCCCAGTCAAATATGCAAATTAGTAGCTGTTTATCATTCACATCACCCTGTTCTCAAAGGTTAGAGACATTATTGTTCCGCATTGCTGTCTGAGAAACCGATACCTCCACCACACAGAAATTGTAGCTAACACTGTTTAGTTGTGATACCTCACCATAACCATCACCGATGAGTCCACTTTAGCCCAATCTTATTAGTTTTTTCTAGATTTTCTTCAACAGAACTTGGTTAATGTTATTATTTATTTATTATTTAAAGTTTAAGTTTATTTATTATTGTCACAAGCAGGCTTACATTAACACTGCAATGAAGTTACTGTGAATATCCCCTAATCGCCACACTCCGGAGCCTGTTCAGGTGTACTGAGGGGGAATTTAGCATGGCCAATGCATCTAACCAGCACATCTTTCGGACTGTGGGAGGAAACTGGAACGCCTGGAGGAAACCCACGCAAACACAGAGAGAACATGCAGACTCAGCACAGACAATGACCCAAGCCGGGAATCGAATCTGGGTGCCTGGCACTATGAGGCAGCAGTGCTAACCACTGTGCCACCGTGCCACCCAATAAGCTATTTGTTTTGCCCTACAGAGCAATGAGTATTGTTCTGGCCATCTACTTGAGTCTGAGAATTTATAAGCACCTCATATAATTAGGTTATTTTCTTGGCCTTAATTCAGTCTGTCATTGAAAGCAGATCAGATTTGATTTTTGTCAGGCCAAACTTGAAATGGACTAACTCCTACAAAATGACTGAGCAACATTCAGTACTGGATAATATGAAAGTATAGACCACGATATAGACCACAAGATGAGCTATTTGCAAAATTTAAGTATTGCTATATTTTGATTGAATCAAAATGCACTTTAAACTTGTGGAACATTATGAAACAAACTTATGATTATGAAAAGTAAGAACTCAATGTTTTACCTCCTTCATGTGAACAATAGAGTTCATTTTCTTTCATTTTCATTGCCGTTGTATCTGAATCCCCTTGAAGATGCTAAAATAATCAAAATTTCACAAATTATTATCAGGAAATTATTGTCCAACAAACACAAAATCTATATGAAAAATTTAATTCAAAGGATGTTACACGTCTGTTTTTATCAAGTGCAGCAAAGTGTTAAACTGTTTCTCTGTTGCCCCACAAGCAAAATGTCCAATTCTTTTTTGTATTTTGAATTGAAGCTTTTGCTCAGAAAATATTTCCACCATTTAGATAAATCTTAATCTCTAGAAAAAGTTATATTCTTAATCATAGAATCACTACAGTGCAGAAGAAGGCCATTCAGTCCATCAAGCCTCCAATGACAAAAATCCCACCCAACCCCTATCCCCACGTATTCACCTCAGGACACGAAGGGGCAATTTAGCATGGCCAATCAACCTAACCCGCACATCTTTGGAGTGTGGGAGGAAACTGGAGCATCCAGAGGAAATCCACGCAGACACGGGTAGAATGTGCAAACTCCACACAAACAGTGACCCGAGGCTTGAATTGAACCCGGGTCCCTGTGAGACAGCAGTGCTAACCATTGTGCCACCATGCTACCACATTTGCGTAAGTAAACAATCTTTACACAAAGGAGCACAAATCAGAAAGTATTGCTCATATAAGGACATAAGAAATATGAGCAGGAGTAGGCCATCTAGCCCCTCGAGCCAGCCCCACCATTCAATAAGATCATGGCTGATCTGAAGTGGATCAGTTCCACTTGCCCGCCTGATCCCCATAACCCCTAATTCCCTTACCGATCAGGAATCCATCTATCCGTGATTTAAACATATTCAACGAGGTAGCCTCCACCACTTCAGTGGGCAGAGAATTCCAGAGATTCACCACCCTCTGAGAGAAGAAGTTCCTCCTCAACTCTGTCCTAAACTGACCCCCCTTTATTTTGAGGCTGTGCCCTCTAGTTCTAGCTTCCTTTCTAAGTGGAAAGAATCTCTCCACCTCTACCCTATCCAGCCCCTTCATTATCTTATAGGTCTCTATAAGATCCCCCCCTCAGCCTTCTAAATTCCAACGAGTACAAACCCAATCTGCTCAGTCTCTCCTCATAATCAACACCCCTCATCTCTGGTATCAACCTGGTGAACCTTCTCTGCACTCCCTCCAAGGCCAATATATCCTTCCGCAAATAAGGGGACCAATACTGCACATAGTATTCCAGCTGTGGCCTCACCAATGCCCTGTACAGATACAGCAAGACATCTCTGCTTTTATATTCTATGCCCCTTGCGATATAGGCCAACATCCCATTTGCCTTCTTGATCACCTGTTGTACCTGCAGACTGGGTTTTTGCGTCTCATGCACAAGGACCCCCAGGTCCCTTTGCACAGTAGCATGTTGTAATTTTTTTCCATTTAGATAATAATCCAATTTGCTATTATTTGCTCCAAAGTGAATAACCTCGCATTTGTCAACGTTATACTCCATCTGCCAGATCCTCGCCCGCTCACTCAGCCTGTCCAAATCTCTCTGCAGACCTTCTACGCCCTCCACACGATTCACTTTTCCACTTATCTAGTCTCCCTTGGACACTATTAAAGCAAAGTTTATTTTATTATTGTCAAAAGTAGACTTACATTAACACTGCAACAAAGTTACTCTGAAAATCCCTCGTTGCCACACTCCGGCACCTGTTCAGGTACACTGAAGAAGAATTTAGCATGACCAATGCTAACCAGCATGTCTTTTGGACTGTGGGAGGAAACCAGAGCATCCGGAAGAAACCCATGCAGACACAAGGAGAATGTGCAGGCTCCGCACAGACAGTGACCCAAGCCAGGAATCAAACCCGGGTCCTTGATGCTGTGAGGGAGCAGCAACAGCCTACATAAGTCACTTGGACTGATCTTACATATACACAATAAATATAAAATGGTTATGACAAGCACATTATGGGAGGTTTAAGGTGCATAGCTCATTATTTTCCACCCATTTTGTTTTCTGTTGTGAAGAACTGACAGAGAGAGACACTGCCTGCAATTAACTGTGAGAAATAGCCTCTACCAGAAACATGAAGCGTCGGGCTGTGAATTGGCCCTAGTGTCTTCAGGAGAAAAGGGAAGAAAATAGGAAATAAATACAGATCAATAAAATTATAAAGAAACAGTTCTTTACTGCCATTTATGAGATAGATCATAGCTGCCAAATTAAACATAATATAAATTCAAGTCCTCATACCCATTGATCTATAATAAATATTTATCAGATTCATTGTCATCAATTAACCTTGTGAATAAACTTTGCACCCTTTATGATCAGGAGTATATCTCTACTATCCAATATTTGGTTAAATAATGATAGGTTAAACCTTCACTGTTTGCACATGGTACTATGATCTTATGTATGCCAACGCATGCATTCCCTTGTCTTGTCAGAAAGGGGATTGTAAATCTCACTAGTGACAATAGATTGGTTGTAAAGTAATAAACTGGTTCTTTTTTTTATATTCAATCATGGGACATGGGCACCGCTGGCTGGCCAGCATTTATTACCCATTCCTAGTTGCCCTTGAGAAAGTGGTGGTGAGTTGCTTTCTTGAAACGCTGCAATCCATATGCTGTGGATGAAAAGAAGACCATTTTCAAAAGAATTTACTGATCACTTATTGTACACTAACAAAGTAAGATTCATGATCTTGCTGCTAGTATGACCGAAACTTACTGGAAAGTTACCATTCCAAACTAAATGCAACTAACCTCTCTCACAAGTGGCACTTAATGTCCCAGATCTCCTAAGCAGCAGACACAATCGTTAGATTACCTCTACACTCACAAATTCCCCTGACCCGATGCTGCTGTGTATTTGTACCATGGTCTGCAGATCCCGGCTTTCACAGAAATGCACAGTTCAATATCCTTCGGGGAATTCCATTGGCGTGGAAGAGTCAGGGGAAGACAGGGCATTTAGATAAATCTTTATCTCTATAAATCTTTATATTCTTAATCTTTGAAACACTTCTGCAAAAGTAAAACAAACTTTGCAGAAGTGGTCACAAATCAGAAAGTATTGCTCATATAATCTCCCTCGGACACTACCGAGCAGTAATAGCCTAGTAAGTCACTTGGACTGATTTTACATCAACACAATAAGTGTAAAATGGTTACGACAAGCACATTATGGGAAGTTTAAGGTGCATAGCTTATTATTTTCCACCCGTTTTGTTTTCTGTTAGATGAATAGACAGAGAGATACTGCCTGCAATTATCTGTGAGAAATTGTCCCTACCAGAAACATGAAGTGTGGGGGCTGTGAATAGGCCCTAGTGTCTTCAGGAGAAAATAAATATAGGTTAATAATATTATAAAGAAACAGTTCTTTACTGTAAATTCAAGTCCTCATACTCATAAAATAGAATCCCTACAGTGCAGAAAGAGGCCAGCCGGCCTATCGAGTATGCACCAACTCTCCAAAAGAGAAGGTCCTTCCCTTCATCCCATCTCCATAACTCTGCACATTTATCATGGCTAATTCCCCTAACCTACCCATCGTGGGACCCTAAGGGGCAATTTTAGCATGGCAAATCCACCTAATCTGCACATTTGTGGACTGCAGGATGCAACCAGAGCAGCTGGAGGAAACCCACGCAGACACAGGGATAACAAGCAAACTCAGCACAGTCACCCAAGGCCAGAATCGAACCTGGGTCCCTGGCGCTGTGCCACTCTATAGATCTATGATAGATATTTCTCAGATGCATTGTCACCAGTTATTCTTGTAAGTAAACTTTGCATCCTTTATGATCAGGAGTATATCTTTACTATCCAATATTTGGTTAAATAATGATAGGCTAATGTCCCTTCACTCTTTGCACATGGTACTATGATCTCATGTATGCCAACACATGCATTCCCCTGTCTTGTCAGAACGGAGATTGTAAATCTCACTAGTGAGGATAGACTGATTATAAAGTAATAAACTGGTTCTTTCTGTTGATGAACAGAAGACAATTAAAAATAAATATTTATCACTTACTATACACTAACATAGCAAGATTCATGATCTTGCTGCTTGTATGGGCTAAACATACAGGAATGTTATCATTCCAAACTGACTGGAACTAACCTCTCTCAGAAGTAACACTTCATGTCCCAGATCATCTGAACAGAAATAACCACTGGATTACCCCGGTGCTCACAAATTCTCCCAAACCTGCGCATTTGTACCATGATCTCCTGATCCCAGCTTTCACAGAAATGCATCGTGCAACATCCTTCAGGGAACCCTGTTGGAGTGGGAGAGTCGGAGGAAGACAGGATATGCCCCATTTTTATGGCACTAACAGCTGTACGGTAGGTTTTAAAGGTCCAGTTTAGGGACCTTTAGGGATGTTAGATGGTTGATGGTGAATTGGTAAGTGGGTGAGTGAGTAAACGAGTAGTCAATCCAGAGTGTTTGGTGGTCAGGGAAATAGTCAGTTCGGAAGGATAGTCAGGTGGGTAGTCCAGTGTTTGGAGATGTAGTCAGATGGGAGGGGTCAGGGTCAGTTGAGTAGCTATCCAGGTGTTCGATTCAAATTTAATCTGGCTAACATTTCCCAGTTAACTACCCAGGAAAGAATCGCAGAACAGTCCAAAGTCTCTGGTTCTAACTCAGAGTTGAAGACACTTGTGAGGGTCTCAGGGAGCAAGGGATTGCCCATCAGAAGTTCAAACTTCTTGGGCAGTTCCAATATAGGTCCATGTGCCAAGATTCAAAAAGGTCTCCAATGCACATCTTTGCTCATGTGCCCGGTTTCCAACGATCAGGAGCAAGATTTTCCAATGTGCGTCTGACTCAAACTAACCGCTCCTCTAGATGGAGAAGGGAAAAACTGCCTACTTCATCTCTCCCTTGCTGGAAGTGTTGGGCATTAATTGACTGAGCTATCATCAGTGGCTACTTTGAATTACTGTTTTCACTGGGCTACTTGGATACAGCTCATTCAGCGAAGCCATATTGAATGAAAACACAGGGTTACCAACTGCTCCAGGATGTACCAGCTTGTTTCAGCATTAAACCATTGTGCAGTTTGAATGGTCCTCTCATTTTATTTCAGGAGAATCCACTAAGATTCCAAAACGCTTGTGCATTGATAAGAATTCCTGTAAGCTGAGCCTGTTATTTCAGCAACATAATGAAAAAATGAAACCAAAACTTCCTCTAAGCCAAAGTGAAAATCTTATGTTGTGAAATGAAAATGTTGCACTTCTGTAAGTGGATATCTTCAATATGTTGGCAATGGAAGCAATATGAAAAGTCCATTCTCTAATAATCAAATTATATGTCAAAATTATTACTTTGGTTTTCCCATGTGCATTTTGAACACCTTCATAAAAACAAATGTTACTTTTTTAAATGTAACAGAAGTGTTCCAAGTGCTTTTTTCATGAACTGTTGGCATTGCATGTTCCAACATTTTATTTTATCTTTCTTCTCTTCTTTTGATTCTCGGTACCAATCATAGACTCCCTACAGTGCGGAAGGAGGCCATTCAGCCCATTGAGCCTGCACTGACAACAATCCCACCCAGGCCCTATCCCCGTAACCCCATTAATTTACCCTGCTAATCTCCCTGACACTAAGAGGCAATTTAACATGGCCGGTCAACCTAACCCGCACATCTTTGGACTGTGGGAGGAAACCAGAGCACCCGGAGGAAACCCACGCAGAACAGGAAGAATGTGCAAGTTCCACACAGACAGTCACCTGGGCCCAGAATTGAACTCAGGTCCATGGCGCTGTAAGGCAGCAGTGCTAACCACTGTGCCACCATGCCACTGGGCCATCTTAGAGGAGTTGTATCATATCTGGGGAAATGCTGAACTTGATTTTGATAAAGTTGATTTGTAACCAATGTGAGGTCAGCTTAGAACATCCACAAATGACTGACTGGGTTCACTAGCACTTGTGGAGAGGTAGCAGATCCAGAGGTAGCATGCTGCTGGGGAAGGATGTAAATGTGTCTTGATTAGCAGCATGAAATGGGAAATGATGAATTGACAGCTTGTCAATGCCCAATTTTCATTCCATTTAAGCCAATATAAAGAAACTAAAGCAGAATGCAAATCAGGCTGCCAATTTGCTGTTGTCTGATTTATGCAACTGACCAAACTGAATGCACACCCTCAGAAGTTGAAGGAGAAGTGGAGAGTTGATACAAAACCAGCAGAGGTTGACCTAGAGTGCAGTGGAGATGAGTCATGGCCTCGATTATGGATCCAGCTTGTCAGCAGAGGAACAAAAAGCAGTGGTGTTAATTTCTGAGGAACAACAATAGTGAAGTCCAAGGAGCCAGAGGAACACAAGGTAAATTTATGCAACCAGCAGAATTTTTTATTTTTTAAAAGCTCAATTACAGGATGTGGCCATTGCTGGTTGGGCCAGTATTTATTGCCCATTTTAATTGCCTTGAAAAGGTAGTGGCGGGCTGCCTTCTTGAACTATTGCAGTCCATGTGGTGTAGGTACACCCACAGTGGTATTAGGGAGGGAATCACAGGATTCTGATCCAGCAATAGTGAAGGACCGGCAATACATATCCCCAAGTCAGGATGGTGAGTGGCTGGGAGAGAAACCTCCAAGTGATGGTGTTCCCGTGTGTCTAGCACTCTTGTCCTTCTAAATGATAGCAGTCATAGTGTTGCCTCACCATGTGAATTGCTGCAGTACACCTTGTAGATGGTACCCATAGCTGCCACTGTTCACAATGCTGGAAGGAGGGAATGTTTGTCGAATGAGTGCAAATCAAACAGGCTGCTTTGTCCTGGATGGTGCCAAGTGCACTCATCCAGGAAAATGGAAAGTATTCCATCACCCTCCTGATTTGTACCTTGTAGATGATGGACAGGCTCTGGGAAATCAGGAGGTGGGTTAATTGCTGCAAGGTCCTAGCATCTGACCTTATAGCCAAAGATCTATTTGACTAGTTTGTTGTGTGGCACTTCTGAGACGGGAATTTTACTTCAGCCCAACGCTGGATATCATCCACGACTTTGCTGCATTTGGCCAAGAACTGCTTCAGTAGCTAAGAAGCCATGAGCGGTACTGAACATTATGCAATTATCAGCAAGCATCCTCACTTCAGACCTTGTGATGGAAGAAAGGGCATTGACGTGGTTGAAGATCGTTGGGACTAGGATACTACCCTGAGGAACTCCTGCAGTGATGTCCTTGAAATGAGATGTTTGCCCTCAAAACACCACAACCATCTTCCTTTGTGCTGGTATGACTCAAACCAGCAGCGGGTTTTCCCCCTGATTCCTATTGACTCCAGTTTTGCTCGGGCTACTTGTGCAATGCTGCCATGATGTCAAGGGCTTCATTCTCATCTTACCTCTGGAATCCTGCAATGAGGTCAGGAGCTGAATGACTCTGGTGGAACCCAAACTGAGAGTCACTGAGCAGCTTATTGCTAAGCAAGTATTGCTTCATAGCACTGATGATAACTCCTTCCATCACTTTACTGATGATCAAAAGTAGACTGATGGTGTGGTAATTGGCTGGCTTGGATTTGTCCTGCTTTTTGTATACAGGACATACCTGGGCAATTTTCAACATTACTGGATAGATGCCAGTATTGTAGCTATACTGCTTGAATATTGTCAAGGCCTTTGCAGTATCCAGTGCTTTCAGCTATTTCTTGATATCATGTGGAGTGAATTAAATTGGCTGAAGACTGACATCTGTGATGCTGGGGACCTCCAGAGAGGCTGGGATGGACAATCCACTTGCCACTTGAGGCTGAAGATTGTTGCAAATGATCCTGCGCTCATTTTTACACTGATGTGCTGGGCTCCTCCATCATTGAGGATGGGGATATTTGTGCAGCCTCTTTTTCTTGTGAGTTGTTTAATTGTTCATCACCATTCATGGCAGGATGTGACGGGATTGGAGAGCTTAGATTTGATCTGTTGTTTGTGGGATGACTTAGCTCTATGTTATTTGGCATGCAAGTAGTCCTGAGTAGTAGCATCACCAAGTTCACACATCTATTTAAGATATGCTTGCTGTTGCTCCTGGCATGCTTTTCTGTACTCTTCATTGAGCTAGGGCTGATCCGCTGGCTTGGTGGTAATGGTAGAGTGGGGACATGCCGGGCCATGAGGTTACAGATTGTAGTTGAGTACCATTCTGCTGCTGCTGATGGCCCACAGCGCCTCAAGGATGCCCATTCTTGAGTTGCTAGATCTGTTTAAAATCTATCCCATTTAGCACAGTGACAGTTCCAGACAACACGATGGAATGTGTCGTCCATGTAAAGAACAAAGAACAAAGAACAGTACAGCACAGGAAACAGGCCCTTCGGCCCTCCAAGCCTGTGCCGCTCCTTGGTCCAACTAGACCAATCGTTTGTATCCCTCCATTCCCAGGCTGCTCATGTGACTATCCAGGTAAGTCTTAAACGATGTCAGCGTGCCTGCCTCCACCACCCTACTTGGCAGCGCATTCCAGGCCCCCACCACCCTCTGTGTAAAAAACGTCCCTCTGATATCTGAGTTATACTTCGCCCCTCTCACCTTGAGCCCGTGACCTCTCGTGATCGTCACCTCCGACCTGGGAAAAAGCTTCCCACTGTTCATCCTATCTATACCCTTCATAATCTTGTACACCTCTATTAGATCTCCCCTCATTCTCCGTCTTTCCAAGGAGAACAACCCCAGTCTACTCAATCTCTCCTCATAGCTAAGACCCTCCATACCAGGCAACATCCTTCTCTGCACTCTCTCTAACGCCTCCACGTCCTTCTGGTAGTGCGGCGACCAGAACTGGACGCAGTACTCCAAATGTGGCCTAACCAGCGTTCTATACAGCTGCATCATCAGACTCCAGCTTTTATACTCTATACCCCGTCCTATAAAGGCAAGCATACCATATGCCTTCTTCACCACCTTCTCCACCTGTGTTGCCACCTTCAAGGATTTGTGGACTTGCACACCTAGGTCCCTCTGTGTTTCTATACTCCTGATGACTCTGCCATTTATTGTATAACTCCTCCCTACATTATTTCTTCCAAAATGCATCACTTCGCATTTATCCGGATTAAACTCCATCTGCCACTTCTCCGCCCAATTTTCCAGCCTATCTATATCCTGCTGTATTGCCCGACAATGCTCTTCGCTATCCGCAAGTCCAGCCATCTTCGTGTCATCCGCAAACTTGCTGATTACACCAGTTACACCTTCTTCCAAATCATTTATATATGTCACAAATAGCAGAGGTCCCAGTACAGAGCCCTGCGGAACACCACTGGTCACAGACCTCCAGCCGGAAAAAGACCCTTCGACCACTACCCTCTGTCTCCTATGGCCAAGCCAGTTCTCCACCCATCTAGCCACTTCTCCTTGTATCCCATGAGCCTTAACCTTCTTAACCAACCTGCCATGTGGGACTTTGTCAAATGCCTTACTGAAATCCATATAGACGACATCCACGGCCCTTCCTTCATCAACCGTTTTTGTCACTTCCTCAAAAAACTCCACCAAATTTGTAAGGCACGACCTCCCTCTTACAAAACCATGCTGTCTGTCACTAATGAGATTGTTCCGTTCTAAATGCACATACATCCTGTCTCTAAGAATCCTCTCCAACAACTTCCCTACCACGGACGTCAAGCTCACCGGCCTATAATTTCCTGGGTTATCCCTGCTACCCTTCTTAAACAACGGGACCACATTCGCTATCCTCCAATCCTCAGGGACCTCACCCGTGTCCAAAGAAGCGACAAAGATTTCCGTCAGAGGCCCAGCAATTTCATCTCTCGTCTCCCTGAGCAGTCGAGGATAGATGCCATCAGGCCCTGGGGCTTTGTCAGTTTTAATGTTCCCTAAAAAACCTAACACTTCCTCTCTTGTAATGGAGATTTTCTCTAACGGGTCAACACCTCCCTCCGAGACACTCCAGGTTAACATGCCCCTCTCCTTCGTGAATACCGATGCAAAGTATTCATTTAGGATCTCCCCTATTCCCTTGGGTTCTAAGCATAATTCCCCTCCTTTGTCCCTGAGAGGTCCGATTTTCTCCCTGACAACTCTTTTGTTCCTAACGTATGAATAGAATGCCTTAGGATTCTCCTTAATCCTGCCTGCCAAGAACATCTCGTGACCTCTTTTTGCCCTTAGATGGGCAAAAAGATGGGACTTTGTTTCCACAAGGACAGTGCGGTAGTCAGTCTTACTGATATGGTCATAGACAGATGCATCTGCGGCAGGCAGGTTAGTGAGCACGAGGTCAAGTATGTTTTCCCCTCTTGTTGGTTCTCTCATCACTTGCTGCAGACCCAGTCTAGCAGTTATGTCCTTTAGGACTCGGTCTGCGGTGGTGCTACCGAGTCACGGATGTTGAAGTGCCCCACCCAGAGTACATTCTGTGCCCTTACCACTCTTGGTACTTCTTCCTTGTGGAATTCAACATGGAAGAGCACTGATTCATCTGCTGAGGGGGGACAGTACCCAATACCCAGTTTCCTTGACCATGTTTTTTTACATGAGACTTTATGGGGCCCAGATTCGCTGTTGAGGACTCCCAGGGCAACTCCCTCCAACTATGTACACTGTATGGCCAGCTCTGCTGGGTCTGTCCTGCCAGTAGGAAAGGATATACTTGGGGATGGTGATAGTGGTGCCCGGGACATTAACTGTGAGGTATGGTTTCATGAGTATAACCTCATCAGGCTGTTGCTTGACAGTCTGTGAGATAGTTCTCCCAATTTTGGTACGAGCCCCAGATTTTAGTAAGGAGGATGCATTGTTGACAGGGCTGTGTTTGCAATTGTCATTTTTGGTGCCTGGGTTGATGCTGAGTCCTAAATGTCATAGCTGCTAGACTGAGAGAACCATCACCAACCTACTTACTGCAGATGCATCTGTCCAAGACAACATCAGTAGCAGTGACCATCACACCATCCTTGTGGACACGAAGTCCCATCTTCACATTGGGGATATGCTCCATTGTGTTGTTTGGCATTCCCACCATGGTAAATGGGATAGACTTTGAACAGATCAAGTAACTCAATACTGGGCATCGATCAGGTACTGTGAGCTATCAGCCACAGCAGAATTGTACTCAACTACAACCTGTAACTCATGGCCCGGCAAGCCCAACCACTCTAACATTACAACCATCCAGCTTCTGTCCTTTTTACTACATTTGTAGTGGTTTGATACAATTCAGTGGCTTTTAAGAGTCAACCACATTGCTGAGATTCTGGGCCAGACCAAGTGAGGACAGGAGATTTTGTTCCCAAAAGGGCATTAGTGAACTAGGTAGGTTTTCCTTATAACAATTGACGATGGTTTCATGGTCATAATTAAGATTATTAATTCCAGATTTTTACTGAATTCAAATACCACCATCTGTCTTGGTGGGATTCGAACCCAGGTTCCCAGAATGGATTACCAGTCCAGTGACAATACCACTACCCCACCACAAATTAGGAACCTACCTCAAGGAACATCTGCAAGGAGTTAAGGCACGCACAAGATTGGAAGTAGCTGCATCAGCATAATGAGTAGGTCCAACTTAGTCGAGTAAAATGATGTTAGAAGTGTTCAGAAGAATGAGTGGAACAAAGCAATATAGAATCAGCAGCTACAGGAAGCAAGCAGACAGTAGCAAAGCAGTGATTCTGAGCAGCATGGAAGTAGAATCCAGAACTTGATAGTTACCAGCAAGAATGAATTACAGATAGCTCAGTGTGGAGTAATAGTCACGGCAAAGGAAAAGTAAGAATATGCCGAAGCGGGTCAGGCACTAAACTAATGGCACGTATGTTGCAGATCACATGACTCATTTGCAAATGTGATGTGACAAAAATCTTTTTCACATGGGTGGTTTGTGTTTGGAATGCAATGCCTGTACGTGTGGTGGAGGCAGGTTCAATCAAGCCATCCAAGCGGGCATTAGAGAGTACTTGTATAGAAACAATGTGCAGGGGTATTGAATGGCACTATGCCTAAATGCTCGTTTGAAGAGCCAGTGCAGACATGTTGGACCAAATGGTCTCCTTCTGTGCCGCAACAAGTCTGATGTCGCATTCACTTCTGTTGCTATTTGATTTATATTTCATATGACATTAGTGTCAGATGTGTACCTGAGACATTTTCATAAGTAAAACTAAACAGAATGCATGATTGTCAAAGTTGGCCTCAGAAATAGGAAAGTAATATACAGTCAATTTTAAATATTGAAATATTTATTGTATCCTATTATTGCTTCTGAGATATCTAACACTCGCTGCAAGAGTCTACCTGAGAAAAATAACATTTTTATTATTTTAAATCATAGGGAAATTAGTTGAAAGTTGCTCAAGCATGATTTTTACTTCCATTGCAATTTTTCTGCAAAAGGTTTCAAATGGAAATATATTATGTTTTATCCATGTACTTGAGTCCACTATATGAAAATTATAATGTAAATGTGTCTGAAAGGTTGGCACAGTGGTTAGCACTGCTGCTTCACAGTGGCAGGGCTCGATTCCCGGCTTGGGTCACTGTCTGTGTGGAGTTTGCACATTCTCCCCGTGTCTGCGTACGTTTCCTCCGGGTGCTGCAGTTTCCTCCCACATTCCAAAAATGTGTGTGTTCGGTTGATTGGCCATGTTAAATTAATCCTAGTGTCAGGGCGATTAGCAGGGTAACTATGAAGGATTGTGGGAATAGGGCCTGGGTGGGATTGTGTTTGGTGCAGACTCGATGGGGCAAATGGCCTCCTTCTGCACTGTAGGGATTCTATGATTCCATGATAAGGTTTCCCTAATTTTAATTAGGCATTTCTTAATATAGTTTAAAAATAATATAGTGACTGTGCAGACAATACTTTATTTTTATTATAATTGCCTAAGAATTTGCAAGCCATAAAAATGGTTTTATTTTTATACAATATAAATAGTCCCAGCAACTATTTACTTAACTCATTGAATTAAGCTATTTCCCTCAGTACATCAAAGTATCTATAATAGCGCAGAGAATTGTGTGAACAGATTGACTTCAAACCTAACTCAGTGTGTGACTACATGCTGAAGATATATCAGGAAGACTGCGCAAAAGAATGGAATCTCCAGTTGAATGCAATTGCAACTATATATATTTAATATTTATATATATATATGTATATACATATGGTATGTGGACAGCCATACCGGAGATCCCAATAAGGTGGCCTTTGGCTTTAGTTTATTGCTTTGAACACAGGCAATGATTGCAACTGTGCTGGTGATCTGATTTAAAATAAGGGGCTTTGTTTTGTACAGCTTACAAAATCATGGTGATCTGTGGAAATTTAAACAAATTGCTCTTTTTATTAAATCACAGGACGTGGGCATCACTGACCATCTCTATACAACTGAGTAGCTTGCTGAGTCTTTTCAGGGGGGAAAAGGTCACCCATATTGCTGTGGGTCTGGAATCATATATAAGAAACATTAAAACAGCCTAGAAGATCATTCAGCTTCGTGTGGCCATATAAGCTGATAAAGAGTTCTCCACTTAATTCCATACTCAAGCTTTTGGTCTGTAGGTTATGGCACCAAAATGAGGATTTCAACCATCACCAGCCTTTGAGGAAGTGAATTCCAGATCCCCACCAGCTTCTAGGTAGAAACATAGAAACATAGAAAACTACAGTACAAAACAGGCCCTTCGGCCCCACAAGTTGTGCCAAACATATCCCTACCTTTTAGGCCTACCTATAACACTCCATCCTATTAAGTCCCATGTACTCATCCAGGAGTCTCTTAAAATACCCTATTGAGTTTGCCTCCACCACCACTGACAGCAGCCGATTCCACTCATCCACCACCCTCTGTGTGAAAAACTTCCCCCTAACATTTCCCCCGTACCTACACCCCAGCACCTTAAACCTGTGTCCTCTCGTAGCAGCCATTTCCACCCTGGGAAAAAGCCTCTGAGAGTCCATCCGATCTATGCCTCTCAACATCTTATATACCTCTATTAGGTCTCCTCTCATCCTACGTCTCTCCGAGGAGAAAAGACCAAGCTCCCTCAGCCTATCCTCATAAGGCATGCCACTCAATCCAGGCAACATCCTTGTAAATCGCCTCTGCACCCTTTCAATCTTTTCCACATCCTTCCTGTAATGAGGCGACCAGAACTGAGCACAGTACTCCAAGTGGGGTCTGACGAGGGTCTTATATAGCTGCATCATTATCCCCGGACTCCTAAACTCAATCCCTCGATTGATAAAGGCCAGCACACCATACTCCTTCTTAACCACCTCCTCCACCTGCGGGGCCGATTTTAGAGTCCTATGGATCCAGACCCCAAGGTCCTTCTGATCCTCTACAGTACTAAGAGTTTTTCCCTTTATATTGTACTCCTTCATCCCATTTGACCTGCCAAAATGGACCACTACACATTTATCTGGGTTGAAGTCCATCTGCCACTTCTCCACCCAGTCTTGCATCCTATCTATGTCCCTCTGTAACTTCTGACATCCCTCCAGACTATCCACAACCCCACCAACCTTCGTGTCATCGGCAAACTTACCAACCCATCCCTCCACTTCCTCATCCAGGTCATTTATGAAAATGACAAACAGCATTATGTAAAATAAATTCCTCTCTAATCCTGTACTTAAATCTATGCTCTCTGGTTATTGACCTTACTGCTCACAGAAATAGGTTCTTCCTACACTCTCCATCTAAGCCCCTCAAAATTTTATACATCTCAATGAAGTCTCTCCTCAGCCTCCTCTGCTCCAAAGTAAACAATCCTATCCAATCCAATCTTTTTTCAGAGTTAAAATTATCCATTTCTAGCGATATCCTGGTAAATTTCCTTTATACCCTCTAATGTGATCGCATGCTTCTTGTAATCTAGATGTGGAGATGCCGGCGTTGGACTGGGGTAAACACAGTAAGAAGTTTAACAACACCAGGTTAAAGTCCAACAGGTTTATTTGGTAGCAAAAGCCACACAAGCTTTCGAGGCTCTGAGCCCCTTCTTCAGGTGAGTGGGAATTCTGTTCACAAACAGAACTTATAAGACACAGACTCAATTTACATGAATAATGGTTGGAATGCGAATACTTACAACTAATCCAGTCTTTAAGAAACAAAACAATGGGAGTGGAGAGAGCATCAAGACAGGCTAAAAAGATGTGTATTGTCTCCAGACAAGACAGCCAGTGAAACTCTGCAGGTCCACGCAACTGTGGGAGTTACAAATAGTGTGACATAAATTCTGATTCTAGGATCGCATGATAAAGACTCAGGAGGAAAAAAGCAGAAATATTTATGTGAAATAGTGTGACATAAACCCAATATCCCGGTTGAGGCCGTCCTTGTGTGTGCGGAACCTGGCTATCAGTTTCTGCTCCGCGACTCTGCGCTGTCGTGTGTCGCGAAGGCCGCCTTGGAGAACGCTTACCCGAATATCAGAGGCCGAATGCCCGTGACCGCTGAAGTGCTCCCCAACAGGAAGAGAACAGAAAGGATGTCCCGAGGCATGGTACATTGGGGAAACTATGCAGACGCTGCGACAACGGATGAATGAACACCGCTCGACAATCACCAGGCAAGACTGTTCTCTTCCTGTTGGGGAGCACTTCAGCGGTCACGGGCATTCGGCCTCTGATATTCGGGTAAGCGTTCTCCAAGGCGGCCTTCGCGACACACGACAGCGCAGAGTCGCGGAGCAGAAACTGATAGCCAGGTTCCGCACACACAAGGACGGCCTCAACCGGGATATTGGGTTTATGTCACACTATTTCACATAAATATTTCTGCTTTTTTCCTCCTGAGTCTTTATCATGCGATCCTAGAATCAGAATTTATGTCACACTATTTGTAACTCCCACAGTTGCGTGGACCTGCAGAGTTTCACTGGCTGTCTTGTCTGGAGACAATACACATCTTTTTAGCCTGTCTTGATGCTCTCTCCACTCCCATTGTTTTGTTTCTTAAAGACTGGATTAGTTGTAAGTATTCGCATTCCAACCATTATTCATGTAAATTGAGTCTGTGTCTTATAAGTTCTGTTTGTGAACAGAATTCCCACTCACCTGAAGAAGGGGCTCAGAGCCTCGAAAGCTTGTGTGGCTTTTGCTACCAAATAAACCTGTTGGACTTTAACCTGGTGTTGTTAAACTTCTTCTTGTAATCTAAACAGGATATGGCTTGCAGGACCCTTCTTTGATGTATGTGGGCTTTGAATGAAATCTTCACTCTGAACTACACGCCCTTTCCTTCCACCAGCTAGCAACGCTTTTTGGGCACTGGCAACATGTAGGTAATTATAGCAGGAAATTAAAATTGCCCAAAAATCATTCCCAAAGTTTGATCCATTTGGCATTCCTTGCCCAACCAAATCCCAATCCCAATTAAAATTCCCCATCTTGAATCAGAAAGATCTCATAGTTCTGGCTATCTGAGTCTTTCGCAGCACACAGCCAAGTGAGGGATATCTGGTAGACTATGTAACTAAGTAGTTCTGACTGCCTGTATATTTCTGAGCTTCAAGCAGAATCCATTAATTCCATTTTACAGTTGGCCCATGTCCACCAAGTGCTATGTGCATGTTTGTTCTGGAGTGGATTGTCTTTCCTCATGGGGAGGATGCATTTTGAGGTTAACTGAGATAGCTGCAATCGATTTCAAATTGCAACAACCACTGTTTTTGGACATATCTTGATTTCCCGGTGAAGCCTGAAGTCCTGCATCATAGAACTTGATCTTTCACCTAGATTTCAGCACATCTACTTATTCCTGTCCTATGGCCTGTAGTGCCCGTCATCCATTCTTTATTGGACATAAATTTTAAGCTGAAAATTTACACTTAAATCTAATGGTGCAGTAAACAGATAGATTGGCAGATCCATAACAATCTAGTTGTAAATGATAACCTGAACATTTTCTTAAACAAATCGATATTTTATCTCCAGTGAGCCAGTGGATGGGAAATAAATGACTGAAATGTGGATAGTCAGTTCCGTAACATTCACTCACGTAGCTTTATGGGTGGAATGAATTCTTAATCCTTGGAGGCCCAATGATGAGTTTGCATCTGGTTCAGTGAGTCCAAGACTAGAATGCTTTTCCCCCCTAGACAGCCTGAGACGTATTTATATGCTGTATGAAGAAGTGAATTTAGACATTCTAAATCCGAATCAAAAGTAGAAAATGCTGAAAAATCTCAGAGGCTCTGACAGCATCTGTGGAAAGAAAACAGAGCCAACGTTTCGAGTCAGGATGTCCCTTCATCACAGCTAAATCGGGGTGGCATGGTGGTTAGCACTGCTGCCTCACAGCACCAGGGACCTGGGTTTGATTCCCAGCTTGGGTCACTGTCTGTGTGGAGTCTGCACGTTCTCCCCGTGTCTGCGTGGGCTTCCTCCGGGTGCTCTGGTTTCCTCCCACAGTCTGAAAGACGTGATGGTTAGGTGCATTGGCCATGCTAAATTGTGGGCACAGTAAGAAGTCTCACAACACGAGGTTAAAGTCCAACAGGTTTATTTGGAATCATGAGTTTTTGGAGCACTGCTCTTTCCTCAGGTGAGTCTAAATCCTAATCAAAAGCAGAAAATGACTGGCACCTCCACATCATGCTAAATTGTCCCTCAGTGTACCCAAACGGGCGCTGGAATGTGGCAACTTGGGGAATTTCACAGTAACTTCATTGCAGTGTTAACGTAAGCCTGCTTGTGACTAATAGATAAACTTTTTTTAATGTGCACCACATTTATATCATGATTATATGACATGCACATTGTTACATATTTCATACACAGTACTTACCTGAAAAGCAGTTTCAGTGAGTTTCTGTACCCAATCATCGCAGTCGGTTTTCTCTGTTAAAAACGTGTACAGTTTTCTGGTTGTCTCCACTGTAAAAGCGCTTGAATCGTTGGAGCAGTTTTCTGCAACAATCTCAGATATTCTGACACAGTCACTCATTCGAATTAACTTTCTGTCCATCTTTCTTGTACCGTGCTTCTCTGATAAAGTGGAACCCTCTTTGAACTCAAAGTACTCAAGTCGAGCAACAGACTGAATGGTCTGGGAGTAGAGAATAAGCCACACTCTCTTCCATTTCTGTGGGAGGAAAAATTTGAACGCTAGTATAGAATATAGAACCAGGATGCACATATACAATTAACTTACACCGTTTGCTTGAGAATGCTAAAGTCATGAAGTACAAATCTCAATGAAAATATGTACACAACGTTGACAGTGCTGTGAACCATTCACAAACACACTGGCATTCAGTAAAGAAATGAGTGGGATCCACTTGTAAAATTGTACCTGAGTAATTATACTTGGGATAGGGCCTGGGTAAGATGAAAAAAAAGGTGGGTCGGTGCAGACTCGATGGGCCGAATGGCCCCCTTCAGCACTGTAGGGATTCTTTGATTCTGTGCAGTAACTTCGTCCAGAAGAGCTGACCAACTTTTGTTTAATGTGCTGGTCAAACACTGAGATGGAGCACGAACCTTGTCTATATGAGTCACTGATTCGCAAGGCTTTTACGCAAAATATAAAGGTGTAGTTCATCTCCCTCACAAATCACGCTGTTTTTTCAGTTATGTAGCACACAGATAGATGTATTGTCTCGCTTACTGGGCATCGCTGTTGTTGCAGAACCGTGTAAATATTTACAGTGCATATCGTCAGTAATAAACAAACAAGTCAAAGTACAAATAAAAATACAATAAATATCTCTAATATCAATGTGCATTGCTAGAAATGTCCCTTTTGTTAGGAGATATATCTACGGTTATAAGTTATCCTGGCATGTGAGGTCAGGTCGAGGTGGATCAAGTTTGTCTCTGCGGGATGCACCTAGCGCAAGAAACACGTTGTGAGTGGAATTAAATACCTTCCTGAACTTCTGCTGTTGCATGTAGAGCAGCCCTTCTTTCACCGCGTCTCCCATCTCTGTATATTGTCCCTTTGGGGCCAGTCTTCAATTCGGTTGTGGCGGATATGCTTCGTTTCCGCTTTGAGTTTCCGTTAGTTTCCAAATGCAAAAAAAATACACCAGAGGTCCTGGGGGTGGGGGCGGGGGAAGATATTTTATTTTAAACATTTAAATGGGGGTGTTTAGCAGTGGCGACCTGCTGAATGAGTACTAAAACTGGCTGCGGCTTATTATGGGCAAAGGATGGAACAGTCACGAAATGCCTGATTGTAGCGTACAACTAATTTCTGATGATCATAATTTCAACTTGCCTTTCTCAACAGATTAGTTTAGGTACAGCACTCAAAGTACTGATTAGATCCATGGGGGCTCTTGTATCCACTTCCACAAGGTGTGGGTTGCTCTGGTTGGCACACAGCTCCCGCACCAATGGCCCGAAAATGGTGAGCCTCCTTTTTAAAGTGACGAGTATCCTTTCAGTTGTGCTGGAAATGGGCATCAATGCCATGTTTGTTCACAAACAGCTTGTTGCTATTTGTAGAAGTTAGTTGAAGTAACTGTCCCCCAAACTGCCACACAGTCTCTTTAATGAACACCAGCGGGCATTTACAGTGGCAATCAGCCGCTTCATAAGCCTTTGGCTGGTCATTCCCAGCACTGCCGTCTAGGGGAGCATGGTGGCACAGTGGTTAGCACTGCTACCTCACAGCGCCAGAGACCCGGGTTTGATTCCCAGCTTGGGTCGCTGTCTGTGCGGAGCCTGCACGTTCTACCTGTGTCTGCATGGGTTTCCTCCGGGTGCTCCGGTTTCCTCCCACAGTCTGAAAGACATGCTGGTTAGATGCATTGGCCATGCTAAATTCTCCCTCAGTGTACTGAACATGCGCCGGAGTGTGGCGACTAGGGGATTTTCACAGTAACTTAATTGCAATGTTAATGTAAGCCTACTCGTGAAACTAATAAACGTTAAACTCTTATCAAGATGATGTCTTGTGCTAAATGCAGGACAACTTGGCATCAGCTTCACACCCAATCTTGGCCACCTCTTTAATGCCTAAAATGTTTGGTGAAAGTCACATCCCAGTAACTGTCGCCTTGGAGAAGCTGAAACAAGCACTGTATAAACTCGTCACTACTCTGAGTGTACAAAGTGTGTTTCGCTGTCAGCAAGATATATAAAGATCATCATGAAGTTGTTTTGGATTTGCTGTGAAAGTGGTAGCACAACTCCTTAAAACAATTGAGTGTTCGACCCTTTATGAGGCTATAATTTTGTTGAACAGATGATATCAGAACAACCACCTGTTATAAACCTCCTGGGCCTGAACTTTTGGGATTTAAAAAAAATCATTTAAGGGATGTGGCATCACGGACTAGGCCAACATTTATTGCCCATCCCTAGTTGCCCTTGAGAAGGTGGTGGTGAGCTGCCTTCTTGAAATGCTACAATTCCTGAGGTGTAGGTACACCCACAGTGCTGTTAGGGAGGGAATTCCAGGATTTTGATGCAGCGACAGTGAAGGAACAGTGATATATTTCCAAGTCAGGATGGTGAGTGACTTGGAGGGAAATTTCCAGGTGGTTGTGCTCCCATGTATCTGCTGCCCTTGTCCATCTAGATGGAGTGGCCGTGGATTTGGAAGGTGCTGCCTAAGGAACGTTGATGAGTTGCTGCAGTGCACCTTGTAGATGGTGCACACTGATGCCACTGTTCATTGGTGGAGGAACGTGCCAATTTTGTGGAAGGGGCGTTGATTGATCCTGGATGGTGTTGAGCTTCTTGAATGTTATTGGAGCTGTGCTCATCCAGGCAAGTGAAGAGTATTCCATCACACTCCTGACTTCTTCCTTGTAGATAGTTGTCAGGCTTTGGTGAGTCAGGAAGTGAATTACTCACTGCAGGATCCATAGTCTCTTGACCCCTGTCACCGGGAGAGTCTGCGGGGAACACAATTCCGCCAACTCCGACATTCCCACTGACATTTTATGCCTGACGCGCTTGACTGGCAACAGGTGGGGCTTTCACCTTGTCGAGCTGCCAGCCATTTAGATTAGCTGTCAGCTCTCCGGCCCATCCAGGCACAGCGACCGGGAGAGGAACTGCAGCAACATGACTGGGACTAAGTGTCGGGACGAGAAGGCAGGAAAAATGTCAGGGGTCTTAGGGAGGAGAAGGTTAGGGACATCTGGGGGAATTGTGAGGGGGGTGATTGGGATATCGATGTGTAGGTCGAGGGTCTGGAGCTGCCCGGTTCTTGATGGGAGAGTGCCCCCAAACAAGGGGGCTTCTGATGGGGGTGCCTCCCATCTTCCCACCCAGGAGCAAGGATTTTAAATGTTGTCATTACTTCTGGAAGCTGCCAACCTAAAAATGGAGGCTGGATAGGAAAATGCCCTTAAGTGGCCTTAGATGGGGTAAGGGCAGACTTCCAATCTGAGGCCCTGCCCACCCCTCTGTAAAATTGCTTCGAGGTTCACTCAGGATTTCTTCCAGGTTCACTCAGGGAAAGAGCAGCGTAACTCCAATCTATGGCTGCACTAATATGGAAATGATGGTTTGCATTGAAGATACAGTTATATGGGTACATTTTCTACCTCCTGTCTGAGTGGTAGGACGCCATGACAGAATTCACCTGGTTTTCATCCCATTGATTTGAAACATACTTGTTAGCCAACACTACAGCTATACTGTGCAGCGCATGTGGGGGTTAAAAATTCAAAAATGAGCAACCTGATCTGAAGCCGCACACTTCTGATTTTAACAGAGGCAGATAGGGATTGAGTGACAAGTTGTGTCTCAGGATTGGTCATTAAAATATTTGAAGGAGTCTGCCTGCTTCCAGTTTAATTAAAATGTGGTGGTTGTTTGCTAGTACAACACCTGAGTAAAAAGTGACGTTTATTTATTCGTCGCAAGTAGGCTGACATTCACTCCGCAATGAAGTTACTGAGAAAATCCCCTAATCGCCACCCTTCGGCGCCTGTTTGGGTACACTGAGGGAGAATTTAGCATGGCCAATTCACCTAACCTGCACATCTTTCAGACTGTGGGAAGAAACCGGAGCACCCAGAGGAAACCCACGCAGACATGGGGAGAATGTGCAAACTCCGCACAGACAGTGACCCAAGCCGGGAATTGAACCCGGGTCTCTGGCACTGTGAGGCAGCAGTGCTAACCACTGTGCCACCGTGCCGTCCCATATTGCTGAAAACGGAGACATGCTGTCGAAGCTTCTTGTCGTTCACTGATGACTCCAAGATGAAAAGTTTTGACAACATGTCTTTTTGCAACAATTCTTCACTTTTAGTATTCACGGCACCATTTTGGGTTTGCTGGACCTCCAGAAACCTAGCAGATGAAAGGGCCAAATTCTCAGATAAGTGACCTAACAACACTGTTTTAAGCTTGGAGAAGCAAAATCACACCATGCTTTCCACCATGTGATTGGACCCCCTTGATCAGCTAACCCCCACCCTCACTGACTGGTGTCTGGACTCTTTGACCAGTCAATCCTTCAGGTGGCCTCTATGTCTGACTCTCATGTCAGTCTTACCTCTGTTTTGCTCCCCAACTGTTTTCTTGTCCAGCAGCTATCTGGTTGCAGATGTTAAACCTGCTGAAAAATATAATAAGCTTGATCCTGCTTAAGAACAAAGAACAGTACAGCACAGGAAACAGGCCCTTCGGCCCTCCAAGCCTGTGCCGCTCCTTGGTCCAACGAGACCAATCGTTTGTATCCCTCCATTCCCAGGCTGCTCATGTGACTATCCAGGTAAGTCTTAAACGATGTCAGCGTGCCTGCCTCCACCACCCTACTTGGCAGCGCATTCCAGGCCCCCACCACCCTCTGTGTAAAAAACATCCCTCTAATATCTGAGTTATACTTCGCCCCACTCACCTTGAGCCCATGACCCCTCGTGAACGTCACTTCTGATCTGGGAAAAAGCTTCCCACCGTTCACCCTATCTATACCCTTCATAATCTTGTACACCTCAATTAGATCTCCCCTCATTCTCCGTCTTTCCAGGGAGAACAACCCCAGTTTACCCAATCTCTCCTCATAGCTAAGACCCTCCATACCAGGCAACATCCTGGTAAACCTTCTCTGCACTCTCTCTAATGCCTCCACGTCCTTCTGGTAGTGCGGCGACCAGAACTGGATGCAGTACTCCAAATGTGGCCTAACCAGCGTTCTATACAGCTGCATCATCAGACTCCAGCTTTTATACTCTATACCCCGTCCTATAAAGGCAAGCATACCATATGCCTTCTTCACCACCTTCTCCACCTGTGTTGCCACCTTCAAGGATTTGTGGACTTGCACACCGAGGTCCCTCTGTGTTTCTATACTCCTGATGTCTCTGCCATTTATTGTATAACTCCTCCCTACATTATTTCTTCCAAAATGCATCACTTCGCATTTATCCGGATTAAACTCCATCTGCCACCTCTCCGCCCAATTTTCCAGCCTATCTATATCCTGCTGTATTGCCCGACAATGCTCTTCGCTATCCGCAAGTCCACCTAGTGGTAGGTGTTTGGACTGCGCTGCCTGGGGCGGTAATGCAGCAGAAATGATAGGGGTGTTTAAGGGACTTTTAGATAAGCATGTGAATATGCAAGGAATAGAGGGATATGGACCAAGGGCAGGCAGAAGGGATTAGTTTAATTTGGCATCATGTTTGGCACAACCTCGTGGGCTGAAGGGCCTGTTCCTGTGCTGTACTGCTCTATGTTCTATGCTATCAAATTCATCAGAACTTCAAGAAAACCTGTACTTCTGGATTTACAAGCCACAGATTCTATTTCCCCCAGCACCAAGGCTACCCACCCCTGTTCTCTACACGCCTCCCAGTTATTACCAGGGCCGATATGTCTTGAATGTCCCAAACCTGTTCAGTTCCATCGCTAGTTTAAGTTGTGAGTAGTTGGTAAATACCCCATCAGCAGTGAAACTAAACCTTTGTCCCTAATTCAGACCATCCAAGAAAGACAATTTTATACGCACATTCACTTTTGAGCAGCCTTGGGGAGGAGGCTAACAGCTGCCATCACCCACAATAGCGAAAAGGCAGCTTTACTTTTGAGGAATGCATGTTTCCTCCGGGTGCTCCCACAGTCCAAAGCTGTGCGGGTTAGGTGGATTGGCCATGCTAAATTGACCCTAGTGTCAGGGGATTAGCAGAGTAAATATGTGGGGTTACGGGAATAGGGCCTGGGTGGGATTGTGGTCGATGCAGACTCGATGGGCCGAACTGCCTCCTTCTGCACTGTAGGGATTCTCGGATTCTAGGATTCCAGGAAACAGCTTCATTAATACAACTGGCAAAGCAAAACAACTTAAAAAGGCAATTGGGTTTCGAATGGGATAATTTTTCACCTATTACCTGGCTAAGCTTACATATGCTTCACTTCACCTTCACACGCTTAGCACTGCTAAAAGCCTCACACCTATACTTCACAGTTTGCGCACAGTGCCAGCTATTCAGCCAATTGCACAACATTCTGACTCATTTTCTTCTCCCTTGCAGAAGCTGGTACACAACCAATGGCAGCAGGAACTAACAGGAGGTTAAGAAACATGCCAATATGCTTCTCTCGACTATATCATCAGAAAATACAACATCAGGTTCCACATTGTATACCAACAATACAGAGTTCTATCTCACTCGCACCCCTTTGGATCCCTCAACTCTCTGATTTGTCGCAATGCTTATCCGACATTTAATATTGATTAGCAGAAATTTCCGTCAACTAAATATCTAGAAGGCTGAAGCCATTTTTTATGTCCCCAAGCACAAACGTCTGTCTCTGTCCATGGTTTCCATCCATGGAACTGTCATAAGCTGAGTAAGGCCATTCCCAATCTTCACATTATGCATGGCTGCAATGTGAGTTTTCAAGCACATGCATCCAGCACCATGACTGCATAGTTCCACTTCCATATCACCACTGGACTCTGACCTTTCCTCAGCTCATTGCGACTGAAACCTCATCCAAACCTTTGTTATCTCTCAACTTGATTATTCCAGTGCTTGCCTGGCTAGGCCCCAATCTTTCAACCAACATAAGCCTGTTAGATACCTGCACTCCTCCAATTCTGGCCTCTTACAACATTCCTGATTTTAACCCACTGCCCCACCACTGGGGGCAATCTTGGTTTCAGTTGAGTTGGCTCTAAGTTCTGATTTCCTTTTCTAAACATCCCTATATGTTTCTGTCTTCTTTCCTCTTTTAAAATGGCCCTAAAAGACTCGCTCTTTTATCAAACTTTTGGTTGCCTTTCCTGATTTTCTTTCTATGATTCATTGACAAAGATGTCAAAAATGTTTTCCATTTATCAACTTCTTGTTAAGAGCGTTGGGACTTTTCACCACATTGTTACAAACGACACTGATGTTAAATGTGAGGATATCCCAAAATCCAGGAGGGTAACCTGGAACACCGGTTCATAGTGGTGTATGTATTTTTTTGGTATTGTGTGAAGAATGATGTACAACCCAGTGACGAAACAGACCAGTTGTTGTGTGAACAATTCATAAAAAATATGTATTAGCTTAATAGAAAAACAAAAACACACACAACAGGAGGACTATAATGCTCAACGTCACTTAAGAATACTGATGGTTATGCACACATAATTATACATTAAACTGTCCCTTAGTTCCCAAAGCTCTCTAAGTTTACCTAAATTCTGACATACCCCTTTCCCCAAACGACATCCAATATTCAGTGATTCTATGAACTGAATCCAGCGCAATAATTACCACAGCCAGGTTAAGGTGATTACGTCTGAGAAGTAGTCCTCTGGTTCAGTAAAGGCGCAAAATGGCGACTTCTCTCAGGAGACTATAGCTGCAACTTGCTGCAATTCTGGTATTAGCTGTCTCTTTCCCCTTTTCTTCTTAGTGTCCTGCATTTATACGTTTCTTCCCCTTTGATTTTATCACCCTGTGGAGTCAGCTTTTGGCAGTTATGTCACAATTTCCTTATCTCTCCACTTTGAAGTTACCATTCCTATAGCCCCACTGTTCTTTCAGGTCACATAAGTAAAATACTTATTTCCCACTGATAGTTAACTTGCATCTCATCATTTTTTCCCCATCTGCCTCTAATCAACTCCCCAGCTTGACTTTGCTTTTTTTTAATCTTAATTTTCCCCAATTATTAAAAATATTAAAGGACTATATAGATGTAAATTGTTGTTATTTCATTGATAAATTTGATTTGGAATGTTTAGTTTTTGTTGGTTTTTATTTGTTGGTCAAAAGAATCATGTCTCTGTGGCACCCTGGTCCATTCCTCCATCATCCCAACCCTTCATCCCCTTCCCACAGCACCTTCCCATGCAATCACAGAATGTGTAACACCTGCCCCTTTTACCTCCTCACTGTTCAAAGCTCTTAACACTCCTTTCAGGTGAAGGAGCATTTCACTTTAATTTGGTCTACTGTATTCGCTGCTCCCACTGTGGTTTTGTCGACATTGAGGAGACTAAAAGTAGACTGAGTAACCATTTTGCAGAAACCTTCACTCTGTCAGCAAGCATGACCCCCAACCTTCCTGTTGCTTGCCATTTGAACTCATCATCTTGATCTCATGCCTCCATGTCTGTCCTTGGCCTGCTACAATGTTCCAGTGAAATCCAACGTAAACTAGAACAACTCATTTTCAATTAGACACATTTCAGCCTTCTGGACTGAACATTGAACTTAACAACTTTAGACTGTAAACTATCTCCTCCATTTTGACCCTTTTTTTTGTATGTCCCAATGAAGCCCCTCCCCCATAGGACCATCTGTCACTTGTTCTTTAGTTTTGCTTCGTTTTATTCACACATTCTGCAATCTTACCTTTATGCCACTATCAGCATCTTCTTTAGTCTTTAACGTTACCGTCAATGGCTCCCTTTTGTCTTATGTCCATGAGATCTTTGTCAATCTCTCCTGAGCTCCGACCTATCCCTGACCTTCTATTCTGCTCCACTTTCTCCATCCCCCTGCAAATATATAATCCATTACATTTCTGCCCCTCTTCAACTCTGAAGAAGAGTCATATGGACTCAAAACATTAACTCTGCTTCTCTCTCCACAGATGTTGCCAGACCTGCTTGGGTTTATCCAGTATTTTCTGTTTTTATTTCAGATTTCCAGTTTTCACAGTATTTTGCATTTTGGATAATGTGATGGTCAGTTACGGGGGAAGGTAAGGAAGATGGAATTGTTTTTGAGCAGGAAATTGGGGATGAGGTTACTGGTATCACACCTGAATTACTTCCGCATATACAGACTGGGAGGAAAGGAGCTAGCTAGGTTGCCACCTCTCCACTCTTCCTCCTCGTCTACATTCACATCCTCCTTCTTCTCTTGCTCCTGCTCCTCAAGTTCTCACCTAATAGATGGCGATTAAGACTGGTCTCCCATGATGACAAGGTTATGCGGGATACCACTAAAGATTTTGAGAGCTATTCAGTTGAGTAATGCAGGACTGCTCAAGTAGACCAGGCAGAGGAGTTGTTGCTTCAGCACATCAGTGGTCTCCTGGATCACATGTCTTGTAGCAGCATGATGCTCACTGTACGTATGCTTTACATACGTATGTAGGTTACAAACAGAAGTCTGTGGATAAATTTGTCATCCAGTAGTCAGCCTTTGGCTTGCTGTGGTGCCTGAAGTGCAGATAGAACAAAAGAATGCCACAGAATTAATGCAGCATGACTACTACCAGGACACTGGGACATTGATCTGCCTGTTGGCACTACCATTTAGACTTTGAGAGAATGGAATCCTTTTCAGTTCCAATGCATGGCAAAGTTGACATGTAAAACAGACAAAGCAACATGTGTGCAGTCAATGGCATCCTTGTGATGAGAAAGACTGCAACCCTCGCAAACTCCCGTGTTTGTTCTGCATCTTTATCATTGATAAGAGGGAATGCAACAAAGCCATCTCTCTTCAAATAGAGATCTTCAGTTATCTTCCTTATGTGACAGTAATTGCAAACTGAGAAATGTTGCTAATATCCCATGATGTGGAGTTGCCGGCATTGGACTGGGGTAGGCACAGTAAGTAGTCTTACAACACCAGGTTAAAATCCAACAGGTTTATGTGGTAGCGCGAGCTTTCGGAGCGCCGCTCCTTCATCAGGTGAGTGCTACTTTAAACTGGTGTTGTAATATCCCATGAACAGCCTAGAAAGCGCCAGATGCATAAAAGCCCATTGTTGCACTCACAACCATTGTCTTTGTGGTCCTTGCCCACAATGAGGTTAGAATTGTACCTACATTATTGTACCTACATAAATGTCACTGTTCATCGCTGAGGTTAGAGTTATTTTGACACGCAGATCATCATTTCTGCATATTTCATATAGACCTGGGATTATTTATTTAGCTTCTGCCCTAACTCCATCCATCTTGCTTTCATTAATAGGTGATCTTCCAATCTAAGCTACACCACCTGACTTTGCACAAGCCCTTTTAGTTCTTTTTTTTAAAGGAGCAGTTCTCCCCAAATCACCCTTTGCCTTCATATTAAATGTCCAGTAAAAAAATTATCAGCATAAATAAACACACTTTTAAAATTGATGTTTCATTGGAAATTCTATTCTGCAGCCAACTGTGCATCTGATGTAGTTCTCAGCACTATGGGGCTGTGAAAAATGTGGTTTTATGTTCTTGCCAGACTCTCGAAGCAGCATCATTAGCTCCTGCAAACCAGAGTACGATGATGTATTTAATTTGATTTGATTTATTATTGTCACATGTATTAACATACAGTGAAAAGTATTGTTTCTTGCGCACCATGCAGAGAAAGCATACCGTTCATAGGGAAGGAAACGAGAGAGTGCAGAATATAGTGTTACAGTCATAGCTAGGGTGTAGAGAAAGATCAACTTAATGCAAGGTAAGTCCATTCAAAAATCTCACACCAGGAGGGAAGAAGCTGTTCTTGAGTCGGTTGGTACGTGACCTCAGACTTTTGTATCTTTTTCCCGATGGAAAAAGGTGGAAGAGAGAGTGTCCAGGGTGCATGGGGTCCTTAATTATGCTGGCTGCTTTGCCGAGGCAGCGGGAAGTGTAGACAGAGTCAATGGATGGGAGGCTGGTTTGCGTGATGGATTGGGATACATTCACGACCTTTTGTAGTTTCTTGCAGTCTTGGGTAGAGCAGGAGCCATACCAAGCTGTGATTCAACCAGAAAGAATGCTTTCTATGGTGTATCTGTAAAAGTTAGTGAGAGTTGTAGCTGACATGCCAAATTTCCCTCGTCTTCTGAGATGGTAAAGGCGTTATAATTAGGACCCTTGTGAAATTTTGAAGTGCCAATGGGCAGATCATGTGATAGACAAGCTCTACCCATTGGTTTTCCCCTCAGCTCTTAAATTTATCTGGACTGGCTGAGCACTGTGGAAGAACAATCAGGTTTTCCATTCTCCCCTTCAATGAGCTGTACTAAACATCTGAGCAAGTCAACGATGGAATTTCTGTCAGGTCCCACCATGAATATAGTTTGGGCTGCCAAATTGATTCAATCTGGCTGGCGGTGTACTCAAACAATCTGCCTTTCACTCTGATGGAAGTGGTTGCTTCACAGTTGACCCCAATGTTTCACACCCATATAAGCCTGTCAACCAAGCGTACTTTTTCATTAGCTTGCTGATTGTAACCAGGTTAAGTTTTCAGTTGGTTGAGCATTTTGACATGTTGTTAAAACATTTGTTGCATTGTTGCCATTTATCATTTGATTGCAGTTACCAGCCTGATTGATTTTACTGCTGGGATTTATGAATCAGTTCATATATTCAATTGAGCACCATCATTTGTTATAGTTTTGTATTTTTCCAGGGGCTTTGCCAGTGCTTTATCTTGATTTTAAACTATATTTTAAACTCTCACAGATCATTGTAAACTTGCTACTAGCCCTGTAATCATCACATAGCTGGAATATCAGATCTTCACGAGTTGCCATTTACCTTGTTTTTTTTAAATTAATTCCTGGGACATGGGCATCGCTGGCTGGCCATCATTTATTGCCCATCCCTAGTTGCCCAAGGGCAGTTGAGAGTTACCCCATTGCTGTGGATCTGGAACCACATGTAGGCTAGACCAGGTAAGGATGGCAGATTTCCTTCCCTAAAGGACATTAGTGAACCAGATGGGTTTTTCTGACAATCGACAATGGTTTCATGGTCATCAGTAGATTCTTAATTTCAGATATTTTTTATTGATTTCAAATTCCACCATCTGCCATGGTGGGATTTGAATCAGTGTCTCCAGAACATTAGCTAAGTGTCTGGATCAATAATCTAGCGATAATACCACAAGGCCATTGCCTCCCCTAAATAATGCCATTGTTTGTATCTATCAATGCCTCACCTAATTACTTCTGAGTAAATGATGTGAAGGAATGGAGAAGTTATTCTTAAGTTTACATATTCTAATTCTTTAATATTTACTTTTCCTTAATTCTTGTTTCTTTTTATTTACAAGCCTAATCTTTCTTTCCATCTAACATCTTTCATGGATCTGGCTGCTATTCTTAAACTGAAATTTAACTGCTGAAACTTGATACATGGTGAATTGAAAATCAACTTTGCAGATGAATGTCGTCTCCCATTTCACCTTCAGAACCTTTGGAAGAAGTGCAGCAGGAAACACATGAGCTGGCATAAAAGGATCTCTACCACAATCTGTCAAAATTATGGTGGCAAATTGGGAGAAGCTCAAAGAAACATCCGATAAACCATTTAATGCAGAAAAGGGCAGGTAGACACCAGACTATGCCTGAGTGAGATGTAGATTGAGCGAGGAGTTGGAAATTTGGTTCAGGTGAGAATTTCTTTGTTTTTTTTGTTCTTTGTTCTGGTAAGCTTTTCTTAACTTTAAATTTCGAAGAAGAATTAGATTCTTTCTTTCAAACATTGTTAGTCGAATAGCCAATTAAACATAGAGTTGCTTGAAGTGGCAGTTGTCCATCAATCAGCTGAAAGTACTTGCCCTCAACGTAGGCAGAATTTTCCTAAAAAATGGCAAAGGGGGTATTCTCCGGGCCTGCTACCTCTGATTGTGAATTACGCTGGTCCTGAAAGGGCGGGAACCTGATAAATATTCTCTTTAGCGTGTGGTTAGTGGGCTTGGAGACAGATTCAATGGCCTCCCGCTATACAACCTCCCCTCCAGCTGAATCAGCACTGGGCGGGTTCCACTACATGTCTTCACAGTCGTAGATCTGGCACGTTGGATCCCAAATATCCAGGGACCAACCAACCAACCCTTCAATAAAGAGGGGTATTCTCAGCCCTCCACACCAAGCAGGCAAAACGTGACCCCTCATTAAGCCCTCCTCTCCCCTTAGACCCCACTCAGACTCCCTTTCACCTTAGACCCCCCACTCAGACTCCCATCCCCCTTAGACCCCCCACTCAGACTCCCATCCCCCTTAGACCCCCCACTCAGACTCCCATCCCCCTTAGACCCCCCACTCAGACTCCCTTTTGCCTCAGACCCCCACTCAGATTCCCATCCCCCTTAGACCCTCACTCAGATTCCCATCCCCCTCAGACCCCCACTCAGATTCCCTTTCCCCTTAGACCCCCACTCTGACTCCCTTTCCCCTTAGACCCCCACTCAGACTCCCTTTCCCCTCACACCCTCACTCAGACTCCCTTTCCCCTCACACCCCCACTCAGACTCCCCTTCCTCCTCAGACCCCCCCACGCACTCCCCTTTCCCCTCAGACCCCCCCCCCACGCACTCCCCTTTCCTCTCAGACCCCCCTCCACGCACTCCCCTTTCCCCTCAGACCCGCACTTAGCCCCCTTTCCCCCCCCCCCCCCCCGCCCCCTCACAGACCCTCACACACACTCCCCTTTCCCCTCAGACTCCCAAACAGGTCTCATTTCCTTTTTTACAAAGCAGGAACCACAGACTGTCAATCAGGCTTAGCTTGAGGTTAGGATCAATAAAACCATTTCAGATACATTCACAGCTGAGGCTGTCAGTGAAGCCTTTTTTGAGATTGGCCAATCAAAGCCTTCACTGTGGCCTGGAAGAGGGGAGTGGGGTGTGGGGTCTGAGGTCTGAGGGGGGAAGGGAGTCTGAGGAGGGTCTGAGGGGGAAGGGGAGTCTGAGGGTTTGGGTCCTGTCACCCTAACACCTCAATGCTGTGTTTTGGGGTGGGGGGGGTTACCTGTTATTTGTGGGAGTGAGGCGGAGGATGCCCCCCTTTTGATGAGGGGTTGGTGGTGCTCCCCTGGTCAGTGGAGGGCACCATTTCATTTTTTGGGGGTTCGATAAACAATCGTGGAGTTTGGTTTGCCCTTCAAAAATGACAGCCCTGTCTCGGAACGGCAGGGCTGGGCGGCGGATTGTCAACAATGCATAAATTAGCATGTATCGAATGGGAGAATCCTACCTGACAGACGCTGATAACGCCAGTGGGGAACCCTCCAGTTTTCCTGCTGGTGTTGGCACTTAGTCCCAATTTGGATGCATCGTGGCCGAAGTGTCAGATTCTCATTGAAAGCCAACATGTTTCTCCCCAGAATCACAGCCAGGTTTTCACTCCAGATATTCTGACACTTTGTGAAAAAAAAGCTGGGGGACGTGTTTTGCGCCATCATTCTTGAAGGGCAGGGCCTTAACACACAGGCAATGCCGGCTCCACAGAGATTGGGGCACTGTTTTGAAAAGGTGCCCCGATCTCAAAGTAAAGTTAAAGGCCCCCTCCACGCCACACAGATATTGAGACCCCCTACAGATAAGGGAAATGCTCCCAACCCTCGATCACAGAGGGTCAATCTTCCTCCAGTGTTTTGGTCAACAGCGCCACCACCCCCCCCCCCACCCCCCCTTCCCCGCCCAGGAACCGGATTACTCGACACACCCTCTCATCATTGCTGGCATCGGGGCATCAGTGCCTGTCCCCTGCACCACTCCCCCTCATGGTCCTGCCCATGCCAGCCTGGCAGTGCCAAGATCTGTGTCCCTCACCGCCTAGGGGCTATACTCATCTCCGAGCCCCTAGCATGGCCATCACAACTGGTTTCCGTTCTTGGAAACCAGCATTGATTCCTGTTGCCATGCCATTTGAGAATATTGTAATATCTTCAAGTTGATAGTAATTAGATGATTATGTCACCGACGGGGTTGGGAAAAATCTCAAACTAAGGTCTCGCCGCCACAAATCCCATCATGGCCTTCTCACGGGAGTTAGCAGCCTTAACAGGATTTGCACCCACAGTGAATGAGCCCAGAAAATCAGGGCCTAGGAAATTGAGCCAGCTAGTGAGCTATCAGAGCCTCTTTTCATCTACGGAGAAGCTTCAAACCTGCATGCAGAAAGGGCTGCATGGACCCAGAGAATGCCAAGTAAGACGTAGATTTTTTAAAAATTCATTCATAAGACATGGGTGTTGCTGGCTGGCCAGCATTTATTGAACAGGAAACTTGAGAAACTCGGCATCACCACCAGCAGCAATCAAGCCTCCCCCGGTACCACAGTAGAATACAGTACCACTGCAGGGAAGTCCATTGTCAACTTGTCGGACTACACACTTCAACCAGATGAAATTGAAGTTCTCAGCCGAGGGCTCAATTTCTGCCCCACCACCAAAATGGACCCCATCAGCAGAGGAATTCATCAGGCGAATGAGGCTGCGGGAGTTCTTCCACAAACCCCAAGAGGCCAACAGCGAACACAATGAGACAGCCAATGAACCAGAACAGCCAACAGAGAGATCCACAGTGCAACCGAAGAGGAAAGAGTCGAATTGGACTCCTCCGGAAGGCTGCTGCCCTTGACTTGACATGTATGCCCAAGCCGTCAGGAGGTGCGTCAACACCAGATTCATCAGCCGCACTCACAAGACAGCCCTGAACATCACCCAAGCACAATGCAACGCCATCCGCGCTCTCAAGACCAACCGCAACATTGTCATCAAACCAGCAGACAAAGGAGGACCCATCATCATACTGAACAGAACAGATTACTGTAAAGAAGTGTACCGACAACTGAACAATGAGGAACACTACAGACAGTTACCCGCAGATCCGATCAAAGAACACACCTGCCAACTCGACAGACTGATCAAGACTTTTGATCCGGACCTTCAGAGCACCCTCCGTGCTCTCATCCCACGTACTCCCCGCATTGGAGATCTCTACTGCCTCCCGAAGATACACAAGGCAAACACACTCGGCTGTCCCATCGTATCGGGCAATGGGACCCTGTGCGAGAACCCCTCCGGCTACATCGAGGGCATCCTGAAACCCATTGTACAAAGAACCCCCAGCTTTTGTCGCGACACTACGGACTTCCTACAGAAACTCAGCACACATGGAGCAGTTGAACCAGAAGCACTCCTCGTCACAATGGATGTCTCGGCACTCTACACCAGCATCCCCCACGATGATGGCATTGCTGCAACTGCCTTAGTACTCGACGCCGACAAATGCCAGTTTCCAGATGCAATTTTACAACTCATCTGCTTCATCCTGGACCACAATGTCTTCACCTTCAACAACCAGTTCTTCATCCAGACACACGGAACAGCCATGGGGACCAAATTCGCACCTCAAAATGCCAACATCTTCATGCACAGGTTCGAACAAGATCTCTTCACCGCACAGGACCTTCAACCGATGCTATACACTAGATACATTGATGACATTTTCTTCCTTTGGACTCATGGCAAACAATCACTGAAACAACTATATGATGACATCAACAAGTTCCATTCCACCATCAGACTCACCATGGACTACTCTCCGGAATCGGTTGCATTCTTGGACACACGCATCTCCATCAAGGACGGTCACCTCAGCACTTCACTGTACCGCAAGCCCACGGATAACCTCACGATGCTCCACTTCTCCAGCTTCCACCCTAAACACGTTCAAGAAGCCATCCCCTACAGACAAGCCCTCCGTATACACAGGATCTGCTCAGGTGAGGAGGATCGCAACAGACACCTCCAGATGCTGAAAGATGCCCTCATAAGAACAGGATATGGTGCTCGACTCATCGATCGACAGTTCTGACGTGCCACAGTGAAAAGCCGCACTGACTTCCTCAGAAGACAAACACGGGACACGGCGGAAAGAGTACCCTTCGTCGTCCAGTACTTCCCCGGAGCGGAGAAGCTACAACATCTTCTCCGGAACATTCAACATGTCATCGATGAAGACGATCATCTCGCCAAGGCCATCCCCAGACCCCCACTTCTTGCCTTCAAACAACCGCACAACCTCAAACAGACCATTGTCCGCAGCAAACTACCCAGCCTTCAGGAGAACAGTGACCACGACATCACACAACCCTGCCACAGCAACCTCTGCAAGACATGCCAGATCATCGACACGGATGCCATCATCTCACATGAGAACACCATCCACCAGGTACACAGTGCATACTCTTGCAACTCGGCCAACATTGTTTACCTGATACGCTGTAGGAAAGGATGTCCCGAGGCATGGTACAATGGGGGAACCATGCAGACGCTACGACAATGGATGAATGAACATCGCTCAACAATCACCAGGCAAGAGTGTTCTCTTCCTGTTGGGGAACACTTCAGTGGTCACAGGAATTTGGCCTCTGATCTTCGGGTAAGCGTTCTCCAAGGTGGCCTTCACGACACACAAAAACGCAGAGTCGCTGAGCAGAGACTGATAGCCAAGCTCCGCACACATGAGGATGGCCTCAACCGGGATCTTGGATTCATGTCACACTATCTGTAACCCCCACGACTTACCTGGGCTTGCAAAATCTCACTAACTGTCCTGTCTGGAGACAATACACATCTCTTTAACCTGTGCTTAACGCTCTCTCCACTCACATTGTCTGTACCTTTAAGACTTGATTACCTGTAAAGACTCGCATTCCAACCATTATTTTGTAAATTGAGTTTGTGTCTTTATATGCCCTGTTTGTGAACAGAACTCCCACTTACCTGACGAAGGGGCAGCGCTCCGAAAGCTAGTGGATTTTGCTAACAAATAAACCTGTTGGACTTTAACCTGGTGTTGTGAGACTTCTTACAACACTTATTGCCCATCCCTAGTTGCCTAAGGGCAGTTGAGAGTCAACCACATTGCTGTGGCTCTGGAGTCACACGGAGGCCAGACCAGGTAAGGACTGCAGATTTCCTACCCTAAAGGACATTAATGAATGAGATGGGTTTTTCCAACAATCGACAATGGTCTCAAGGTCATCAGTAGACTCTTAATTCCAGATAGTTTTATTTAATTCAAATTCTATCATCTGCCATGGTGGGATTCGAACCCGGTCCCCAGAACATTACCTGAGTTTCTGAATTAATAGTCCAGTGATAATACCACTCAGCCATCACCTCCCCTTGAGTGAAGAGTTGAGAATTTGGTTCAGGTGGGAATTAGGAACAGAGAGGGAAAGAGGTGTTCCATTTTCTACTTTCTTTCAACTTCCAGCGGTTGATAAGTTTCCTTTTTGTCTCTAAGTTAGGTCAGTGTGACTTCCCATTCTTCCTGTGTAAATTATTAACTCATTCATATTCAATAAATAAGTTTGGACAGAATTGACAGGACTGATGGTGCTGTGACCGCAGTATGTGGAAATCTGTGAAATGCACTACAATCCCAAACAACCATATCGGCAGTAAGTGTCTGCAGCTTAGAGAACTTTGGCTCTGAGTTGCTGAGCTAGAGTCTGAGTTGTAGATAATGCAGGACATCAGGGAGGTGGAGAGTTCTGTAGACACTTTATTCCAGGAGGTGGTCACTCCCCATGGGATAGGCAGAATCATACAGTTGGTCAGTGGTCAGGAACAGGAGGATGTGACTGTGTATCAGGCAGATAAAGGGAACCAGCATGTAGCCCCTGACTTTGTCCAACAGGTACAAAGTGCTTGCTACATGTGTGTTTGAGGAGAAGGAGTGCAAGGTGGGTGAGTGGACTGACTATGGCACCATGGTGAAGGATGCCATTCAAGTGGAAAGAGAGAAGCGGATTGTGGTAATGATAGGAGAGAGTATAATCAGGGGGATAGATACTATTCTCTGCAGTCAAGAGCATGAGTCCAGATGTCTGAGTTGCCTATTCAGTGTCAGTATTTGGGATATTAGAAGCTAGGCACTAAATTTAAAAGCAGAACCTCAAAGGTAATAATCTCTGGATCATTCCTGAGCCACATGCAAATTGATGTAGGGTAAATATGGAAAGATATACTTGCAATGAAGGGTCACTAAATTAATTCCTGAGATGGAAGGATTGTCCTATGACGAAAGATTAAATAGACTGGTCCTTTATTCTCTGACATTTAGAAGAATGAGAGATAATCTCATTCAAACATAAAACATTCGTAGAAGGTTTGACAGCATGGATGCAGGAAGAATGGGGGCGATTCTCTCAAAAGTGCTGAATTGGCAGGAAAACTGTTCTAAATCCCGGCTGTTTTCTCAGTTCAGCTTCTCACCTGAATCTCTGCATTCTGTGCATAGAAGAGGTCCCAGTCGTGAATCTCATTAAAAACCCGGGGGGCGGGGCCTATTTGCACCAGAGTTTGACAGTTCTGGAACTCTGTGCATGCGCAGGGTCCCGATCTGTCAGTCTCCCCGTTTCCTGGCCAGCTCCATTGCTGGCCAGCCTGGGACCCCCGCAGTGCTGTCCCTGCAGCTCCTCCGGTTCCCCCCTCCCCCACGGCCCGATCGCGGACCCCAACAGCAATTCCCGGGCCAGCCCTGACCTCCCGCGCCCCGATGCATAGCCCAGCCCCTTAGTCAGACCCTCGCAGAGGCAGCTCCCCCTGGCAGACCATGCCCCCCCCCAGCCCGCCCCAATCGCTGCCCTCCTTCCTAGTCCGATCCTGTCTGCAGAGTGGCAGTTGGACCCCCCATCCCCACCGATCGCCCCTAGGCTCCACCCACAATAGGCCCCGCCCTCTTGGCACTGCCCGATGGGCAATGCCAAGATGCCCCCTGGGCAGGGACACTTTGTCCCTTGGGCAGTGCCAGGGGGCACAGGCTGACACTGCCAGGGTGCCCATGCCCAGGGGGCACCACCACCCCGCCCCTGAATGGTCCCGATTAATGAATATACATATTTAAAACATATTAAAAAATGATTTAAATTACTTACCTGCCTTCCTATCATTTCCAGCGTGGTCTGACCGGTGACTGTTCACCAGCTCTGGGAGATATGCATGCGTTCCCAGCGCATCCGCAAATCCCTGTTCAAAGCTGGAGACGTGCATCTCCCACCCCGACCCGACAGCAAAGTTGCGGGTCACAATGGGAGAATCGGGGCTGATGTTTCCCTTGAGTTGGGGGTCTAGCATCAAGGGACATATCTCATGCCATTTAGGACTGAGATGAGGAGGAATTTCTTCATTAAAAAGAGTGGTGACTCTTTGGAATTCCCTTCCTGTGAGCACTGTGGAGGCTCAGTTGTTGAGTATGTGCAAGAATGACACTGATAGACTGAAAGGAACAGTGCAGGATAATGCTGCTGAATGGATCAGCCATAGTCTCATTGAATAGTGAAAGTGGCTTGAAACACTGAATGGCCTACTCCTGCTCCTATTTCATACGTTCTTAGTTAAATGCATTTTTGGCCCTTACAGACTGAATCAGTTAAATGACCTCTTAACTGATTTTCTTTTGAGCCAAACCCAGACACTTCACTCACTAAGATCATCTTTTGGTACCTAAGGAAGTAGTGCCCACAAAACAATATTGGCATGAGACTAATAGTTCAAATACTTCTTTGGTTTGACTTATCCATGTTAGCACAGCACCCAAGTTGGGTAGGAAAGCGTCAGCTGTGGCTCAAGGTAGAATACTTGCCTGAAGACCCACTCTAGATACCTGAGCACATAATCCAGGTTGGCAATCCAATGCATGGAGTGCTGTACTCACAGATTCCCAGTCTTTCAGATGAGACATTAAGCTAAAGCCCTCCCTACACTTTCAGGTGCATGTGAAATTTCTGGTGGTATTTTGAAGAAGGGGAGGGTTATCTTACCTTATTTATCCCTCAACCAACATCGCTAAAACAGATGATCCAATCATTATCACATTGCTGTTAGTGGGACCTTACTGAGTGCAATTTGACTGTTGTGTTTCCTGCATTTAATTGGTTAGAAAGCCCTTTGGGACATCTTGGTTGAGAAAACCTGTATATAAATATAATCTTTTAGTGTTGCTACAAAGTGACTTTCCTTCATATCAATGCGAAAGCATTGTACTGTAAATGTAGAGTCTGATCTAGCTTCAGATAGGAGTGAAAACTCTTCATCCGGGAGTCTTGTTTTGCCTTGCTTTGGAGTCAATACTTGCCTGAAGACCCACTCTAGATACCTGAGCACATAATCCAGGTATATACCCAACTTTAATGATGTGAAACCACTACAAATGTAAATTCATCTTAAATACAAAACTTAGTCAGCAATGAAGACTTGAGCTGCAATATACAACAGCCCTTCAGATCAAATATTTTTAAAATTATTCTAGTTCAATGACATTTAATTCTCTTTATTCTGATTAAATTTTTTGATCCTGTTTTATTTTAAGAATAACATGGGAGATTTTATTAGCATTGCAGATGGTATACACCGTTCAAATTATCGAAAGAAAACAAATGATACAACCCTGCAGTTAAACATAATCTCAAAATAGATCTTTGGCAGCTCATCTTCTTAAAGAACAAATAGAAATAATCATAAAAGCAAACAGTATTGTAAATATACTGGAGTTCCAGCACTACTTGAAGCATAACTTAACATTTTGGGCCACCATTCCAAAACCAGCATCAGATTCTCTTGTAGTAAAGTTTTGTTTAACGTTGCATATCTTTTATTGACTTTCTATGCTCATCAAAATGATGTCTATTGGTGTCGAAGACAGAGTACAGGAATGAGATAGAGAATCTGGTAAACTGGTATGGCAACAATAATCTCTCCCTCAATGTCAACAAGACTAAGGAGATTGTCATCGACTTCAGGAAGCGTAAAGGAGAACATGCCCCTGCTTACATCAATGGGGACGAAATAGAAAGGGTCGAGAGTTTCAAGTTTTTAGGTGTCCAGATCACCAACAACCTGTCCTGGTCTCCCCATGCCAACACTATAGTTAAGAAAGCCCACCAATGTCTCTACTTTCTCAGAAGACTAAGGAAATTTGGCATGTCAGCTATGACTTTCACCAACTTTTACGGATGCACCATAGAAAGCATTCTTTCTGGTTATATCACAGCTTGGTATGGCTCATGTTCTGCCCAAGACCGCAAGGAACTACAAAAGTAGCCCAATCCATCACGCAAACCAGCCTCCCATCCATTGACTCTGTCCAAACTTCCCGCTGGCTCAGCAAGGCAGCCAGCATAATTAAGAACCCCACGCGCCCTGGACATTCTCTCTTCCACCTTCTTCCGTCGGGAAAAAGATACAAAAGTCTGAGGCCACGTACCAACCAACTCAAGGACAGCTTCTTCCCTGCTGCTGTCAGACTTTTGAATGGGCTTACCTTGCATTAAGTTGATCTTTCTCTACACCCGAGCTATGACTGTAACACTACATTCGGCACTCTCTCATTTCCTTTGTTATGAACAGTATGCTTTGTCTGTATTGCACACAAGAAACAATACCTTTCACTGTATGTTAATACATGTGACAATAACAAATCAAATCAAAGAATGGATTGCATCATTTTTCTTGTCAAGCATTCAAAGTCAATGTAGGGCAGCACGGTAGCACAGTGATTAGCATTGCTGCTTCGCAGCTCCAAGGACATGGGTTCGATTGCTGGCTTGGGTCACTGTCTGTGTGGAGTTTGCACATTCTCCTCGTGTCTGCGTGGGTTTCCTCCGGGTGCTCTGGTTTCCTCCCACAGTCCAAAGATGTGCGGGTTAGGTTGATTGGCCGTGCTAAAATTGCCCCTTAGTGTCTTGAGATGGGTAGTTTAGAGGGATTAGCGGGTAAATATGTGGGGGTAGGGCCTGGGTGGGATTGTGGTCGATGTAGACTCGATGGGCTGAATGGCCTCTTTCTACATTGTAGGGTTTCTATGATTCTATAATAAATATTCTCAGGATGGATATAGTTAGACTCAGAGTGAAGCTCTCCCTCCTCTGATCCAACAGGAAGGTTCATGGACTAGGATTCTTGCATTTCATGGAATTAGTGCGAAGACACCTAACTTACCCGGGCTAATGACCACAAATGTCATTATAGGCACATTTCTCCTTACAACTAGAAATCTTTTTAAAAAATTTATTCATGGCGCACGTGCATCGGTGGTGAGCCAGCATTTATTATCCCTAGTTGCCTTTGAAGGGCAGTTGAGAATCAACCACATTGCTGTGAGTCTGGAGTCACATGTAGGCCAGACCAGGTAAGGATAGCAGATTTCCTTCCCTAAAGGACATTCGTGAACCAGATGGGTTTTTCTGACAGTTGACAATTGGTCATCAATAGATTCTTAATTCCAGATTTTTAAAATTGAATTTAAATTCCACCATCTGCCATGGCAGGATTCGAACTCAGGTCCCCAGAACATTAGTTGAGTTTCAGGATTAATAGTCTAGCAATAATACCACTGGGCCATCATCTCCCCGATGCTTACCTGTCATTGCCCAGAATCATTGCTCTTAGTGTTAGCTTCTTTTGGATAAGTCCTTTACCTATTAAGCATATTCATAATGCTACAGATAGTAACATGTCTGATAATCCACTTCACTTACGATTGACACAGCATTAATCTTAAACATAATAAACACCCATAAAGATTGGTGCACATTAGCTATAAGTCTGATTCTTATCCGCAAGAAATTTAATGAGGGGTCATAAAATCCCTACAGTGCAGAAGGAGACAGTTCGGCCCAGTGAGTCTGCACCAACCACAATCCCATCCAGGCCATATTCCTGTAACCCCACATATTTACCCTGCAAATCCCCTGACACTAGGGTCAATTTACCATGGCCAATCAACCTAACCTGCATTTCTTTGGACTGTGGGAGAGAACCGGAGCACCTGAAGGAAACTCACACAGACACGGGGAGAACGTGCAAACTCCACACAGACGGTGACCCGAGGCCGGAATTGAACTCGGTTCCCTGGCACTGTGAGGCAGCAGTGCTAACCACTGTGCCACCGTGCCGCCCCACAGTGGCACAATGACACAGTTGGGAAGATAGATTCAGCAAGCATTTTCATGCCACCAGATCTCAAGCAGTCTCTTTGTAACTAAATAAAACATGGCATCTCTTTTTATATCATTTTCTTTATTATCCTTTTGCTGCTGGAAACACTATTATTTAATACTTTAGGACCATCCAGTTGTTCAAACAGATTGCCAGACAGGAGAGACCCATGCCTTTTCATACCATGCTGTTACTTATTATCAATGTGTTTCTAACACATTGCCATAGCTTCATTGTAAACAATTATCAATGCATGCTCTCGGGAAACATGCTGCCTATTATATTGCAACAGTTTCCTTCTCTGATGTTATCAATATCTTCAAGGAGAAAACACAAGCTCTATGAAGCAGATACGATAGTGAGTTTTAAGGGGCGTCTGGACAAATACATGAATAGATGGGAAAAGATGGATATGGTCCCCGGAAGGGTAGGGGGTTTTAGTTCAGTTGGGCAGCATGGTCGGTGCAGGCTTGGAGGGCTGAAGGGCCTGTTCCTGTGCTGTAATTTTCTTTGTTCTTTGTTCTCTATAATCATGCAATGTAAAAAAATCTGATTCCATTATTGTTCGGTCTTCCTTAGAAACAGAAGTGATGTAAAAATATTTTTGATACTCTTAAGTTCCAGATTTTGTGGCTAAAGGAAACCATTTCTACAGCCTTGCAAACTTACTTTCCCATCAGAATGAATACTTTTTATCATATTTTCTCATGTCTTAACTTCTTTCAGGGTTAGGACAAGTCAACCATTACGGTAAAGACAATCATCAGGAATAGCTGTGCTACCAGCAGATATGAAGATTCCTGTCATACCCAGAGATGCTATGTACTACCTCCCACCATGGTTACGCCAGGTAGCAATAGACAGTTCTGTATCATCATTTTGCTGTCGTATAATGTTGGTACAGTTCTTAAGAAACATTGGTGCATTGTTATTATAGATTTAAAACTTCAGAAAAGGCAAGGTTAAATCGCCAATATTTAGCAGTACTCATTTTGAATTTCTCTAACATTGCAGACTTTAACAGGCAATTTTAACTGAAATTTGGTTATTTTAGCTGGTTCTGGCTCTTCGCCAACCCATTAATATGGCGTTCAATGTAATATCTTCCAGTCTCCGTACTTTAGTTGGCTTAGAGTTCCAATTGTTCAACCACTGTAGTGCCATTAGAGGGTTCTTCACCTAGGGTGAATCCACATGCTAAAGATAAGCTGTGCAACGCATTACAATTGTTCAGCAGGTATTAGATTTCCCAGAATTACAATGTGTATCTAAGGCTTTCAGACTTCCATTGGGTAGCTTGCAAACTTTCTCCATATTCCTGTTTTATTTTCAGAGTTTCATTTGTTTGCCTAATATAACATTTGGGCCGGATTTCTCCGACCTCACCTGCGGCTGGGATTCTCCAGTCCCGCTGCTGTGAATGGAGTTTTGGCTGAGCACCAAATTCTCTGTTCTCATTGGTAGTGGGGCAAATGAGATCAGAGAATCCCGACCACCGTGTTATTTCCTAACTCAGTTAGCCTCTTCTTGGATTAATTTTAAATAGAAAACCTCCAGACTTACTGAAATCAACCGTTCTGTCTGCCTTTTCATTCCTTTAGCCTCTTTAAACACTTGAACGTTGCAGTTTCTTTTTTATGTCAGTTCCTCAGACTTTTGTCCTGAATTATATTCAGTGAAGCTGTGCATTATTTTTCATAGAAGTGCATATTGAAATTTTACATACATTTATAAAAATAATTTGATTTATGGTTCTATAAATCAAAAGGCAAAATTGCGAAAGAAAAATGTAATAGAGTAGGATAATTTTCTAACTGTAATTGCTTAGTGCTTTTCCTTGTCACTGACACTGTGTTGCTTCATCCTTTTGTTGGGTAATATATGGGATCTCACCGTTACCATTTAATGTGAATCCCCATTTCAAATGATTACCACAACTGACGAATGTTAATTTGTTTTCCTTCTTGTTATTACCAGAAATATGGAGTTCTAAAGACTTTTGTAAACCAAAGATAATACAGGATATATGGCAAAGGCAGGTATCTGGAATTAGTACACAGAACAGCAACGGACCCATAGAATGGCAGAACAGACTCGCTGGTCAAAATGGCCTAATCTTGCTTCAGTACTCAAATGTTCTCTCCCCTTCTGAATACTCTGTTCTTCTGACTCCAGTTTATCCCTCACTTCAACTATCATTAGTGGTAGACCCAATTTCATCAACCAAAACTTCAATCAACCTTCCTAATCTCTCCCTTCCTGACTCAATGCCCATTTCCCTCGTGCCAAACAGTGAAGTACATTCAGACTTTTTTTAACATGAAAGTTCCCACGTTAATGTAAATTATTGTCATTGTTACATTTAGATAATTATATTTCAGTGCTCAATGGCATCAATGAAGAAAAGAAGAACACAAGAAATAGGAGCAGGAGTAGACTACACAGCCCTTCAAGCCTTCTCCAGCCCACCATCCAATACGATCATGGGCTTCAACTCCATTTTCAGGTCAATATAGTTAATGTTAAAATGTTAATATTGTTTGAAGTTTATTTATTAGTGTCACTCGTAGGCTTACATTAACATTGCAGTGAAAATCCCCTAGTTGCCACACTCTGGTGCCTGTTCGGGTACACTGAGGGAGAATTTAGCATGGCCAATGCATCTAACCAGCATGTCTTTCAGACTGTGAGAGGAAACTGGAGCACCCGGAGGAAACCCACGCAGACATGGGGAGAACATGCAGACTCCATGCAGACAGTGACCAAGCCAGGAATTGAACCTTGGTCACTGTCGCTGTGAGGCAGCAATGCTAACCACTGTGCCACCGTAGTGCCCTGGAGGACAAGGGTGAGGCCATACAACTTTGGACTATGAAGCAATGTTTTTCTGAAATTAAAATGGATATCACTCTGTAATAAAGCATTCCGCTTCATGTGTTATTGAACTTTCTAAATGTTTATGACATTTAAAACAGCATCTGACAGAATTAAAAGTGCCTTATAGTGTTGCACCCATGTAAATCACTTTATTAATTCATTGATAAGGATTATGCAAATAAGCAAAACATGGTTTTAATTTCAAAATATCTGTTTGCAATAGTCTGGTAAGATCACGGAAGCCTTACGCTCATAAAACTACTTGGCATCGTTTGAAGTTCTTCCAAGAATAAATTTGTCATCTGCTTGTTTCACATGAATAAAAATAGCACCGTCAGCACATGGATATGTGTATATATATATTTTCGTCCACTCATTACACTAACAGTCACCACTTGCTCACACGCCAGGTGTTCGCTAAAGTAAGTCACATTTCATGACTATGATTCCTGAATATATTACCTTCATTCAATTTTTAAAATGATTTCTTATAAATTCCATCTTAGATGCTGTGGCTCATATTTGCGGCATTGACTTTGGGGAACACAGTGGAAGGTAAGAACAAAACAATACAGCTTGGCATTTCTGTGCCCAGTTAAGTTGCTGTTAGCTGTATGTAGCAACATAACTAACACTTATTGCAACACCAAAAGTATTGCGATTCTGGATTATTTTCTTTCCTCTGCTTCTCTCTCTAACAGTATGTGTGCACAACAGTTTTATATATTTTCTTTTTGACCTGTACTTGATGCAGGTTAGGCAAATTTATATATTCATTGACTGGGTAGATCAAAAGTGGAATCAGCTGTGCTGAGCTGATCCTGGAAGTTGGGTGGGGTGGAGTTAGAATTTCTGAAAGTCTCATTTCAGGACGGCTTCCTGACACATTCCCATCTCCATCCCAATCCATTCCCGCTTCCCAGTGATCTTGCCCGAAGGGGGTTTGAATGGCACCGGCTATCTGCTTAGGAGTGATCAACTAATGATCAACAAGCAAGTGGCCACTTAGCAAATTGGTGACACCCCAAGGCCCTTACTGATAGCAGATGGGCCCTTGCTGAGTCCAAAGCCAGTCAGTGCTGGAGGGTCCCCCCAGCAGCAGGACATCCCTGGAACTGCCGGTGCCAAAGAGCCATTTCTCTGACTGCTGACCTTTCTGTAGAGGGGTTCCCACGCCACAGTCATGACCTGGCAGCTGTAGCCACCGTTTGCTTTTAAGTTTTGGAGGGTATCTCCATCGTGAAATGCCCTTGTGGTCGCCCTCCTTCAGTGTTAGCACCCACCTTTCCCTGTGGCGCAGCTGGCTGCCCAGAACCTTGGGTGCTCACATTGGCCTTTCTGCCTGCATCACCCACTCACCATTGTTAATCAAACAGGGCTCCAAGTGCCTGCCTGTTAATTGTCCACCACTGGTAAGATTGTGCAGATGGGCAAACCTCATTAGCTTTCAGGGTTGGGAGCCAGAAATGGTCCCATCCCACATTTAAAAACGAAAGTGAAAAGATTCTACCCATAGTAGGCTGAAGTATGTTAAGTGTTGGTGCGATTGGATAATTTCTACGTATAGTTCTTACCTTATAGAGCACTATGTTAAATCATGACTTTTTGCAGATTCCCCCTTAAGTAAATCTAGGATCCCATAGAGGCTATTAGTAAATAAGTGATGCAGTGGTACATTGAGTAGTGCACGAGGTGAATGGGTAGGCTTCCTTTATCTATTCAATTATACTTTCTACTCATTGACATCATGTTTGGCACTGAGTGATTTAAATAAGGGGATAAACATATATTTTATATTAATCTTATTTTGTGTGACTTGCTTAAAAAAAAGACTTCTCTTTACAGCTTCTCAAATCTGCTACAGCAGATTAGGCTGTTTTACGGATGATGTTCCATGGGGTGGGACACCACAAAGACCAGTTAAAAAATTACCCTGGTCCCCAGAGGATATTAACACACGTTTGTTGCTTTGGACAAGACGAAATACAGCAACTTTTCAGGTAGCTAAAATTTACATTTTTTAAACACTTACAATCATCAAATCCTCAAAGGTGGGTTGGAACATTAAATATAACAATGAGAATGTGAGCCTCTTGTCAATATATTATTCAACTTTAACTACTGTCGACCAGGTTTCTCAACTCCTCAGCAGCTTCACTGACCTGTGGACTTGATTTCAGGAGATTAAGTGTTTTTAGATCTATTCCCTGGATCTGGTGTGGTTGCCTGAGGAACTTCCATGATTAAACACTCCTCCTTCCGCAGCCGACCCTTGCTCCTCGCCCAAATCCCCCAACTTCCACCTTCTGATTTCCCTGTTTCTAGCCTCCAAATTCCCCTTACCATGTACCCGTGATCCCTCCCCTGGCCCCTGATCTCCCCCTTCCCCAACATCCTCCCCAAATCCCTTCCAGCATCAGCAAGCGATCTGATCAACCCTCCTTCTCTCTGCACCTCCCCAGCGTAGACCTACCTGCATCTGCAGCCTTCACTAATGGCTTCAGGCCTGATGGAAAGCTAATGAGCGGGGAGCTGGTTGGTGGCATCACTGTGGAGTTAACACTGCAAAGCATGGGGGGTGGGGGGGGGTCTGACTGACCCTAATCCTAACCCTAACCCTAACCCTAGGGTCAGGCAAGTAAAACTTCAAGCCGGTGAAAGGCGAAGGGGAGAGAATCAAACAATACAGCAAATATGGGGAGTTCATTGATTAACTGACCTGCAAACTAATTCAAACAGCTGAATAGAAAATTGTTAGATGATAGGAAAACTCATCAGTGAAATAATGCAGAGATATGAACGGAACAAAAGAATGTGAAATAATTGGGATGGGATGAAAAACCGGGGAAGCAGAATAAGAAAAACAGAAAAGGAGAAGAAAAAATGTCACAAATGCATTCAATTTGAAAGCAAAACACAAAATGCAAGTGAAATACTCTGGGCAAGATTTTCCCAGAAATCAGCAAATTTCTCTGCCGTATAGTGCAGCACTTAGAAAAAAACTTGAAGTCATGGGTTCCTTGATGTATCGCTGGCAGATTTACCCGTCCTGCTCGCCGAAGATCAGATTATTAAAGGCCGGCCCTGCACAGAGGGAGCAAACCAGTTCATCCTGGAACCTGCCCAGGCACTGCCCTATTACACCTCCAGGGCAGTACCCTGCTATTGCTCCCAGCACTGCCCAGACTCCATCCCGGCATTGCCAGGAGACATTGCTCAGGTAGTGCTAGGGGGCACTGTCTGGGTAGTGCCAGTGGATAGTTATCAGGTACTGCAAGGTGTTGCCAGAGTATTACCTGGGCAGTGTCTGGTCATGACCCTCTCAACCCTGAGCGCTGCATTCCCCTGCTTCAAGAAGACAACTATCATCCTGGTATCTAAGAAAAACCAAGCAGCGTGCCTTAATGACTATCGTCCGGTGGCTCTGATATCCATCATTATGAAGTGCTTCGAAAGGCTAGTCATGGCACGAATCAATTCCACTCTCCCGGACTACCTGGATCCACTGCAGTTTGTCTATCGCCGCAACAGGTCCACAGCAGGTGCCATCTCCCTGGCCCTACACTCAACCCTGGAACATCTAGATAACAAGGACACCTATGTCAGACTCCTATTTATTGACTACAGCTCAGCCTTCAACACCATTATTCCCACAAAATTCATCTCCAAACTCTGTGGCCTGGGCCTCGACACCTCCCTCTCCGACTGAATCCTGAACTTCCTAACTCACAGACCAGAACCAGTAAGGATAGGCAACAACACCTTCTCCACGATCATCCTCAACACCGGTGCCCCACAAGGCTGTGTTCTCAGCCCCCTACTATACTCCTTATACACTATAACCGTGTGGCCAAATTCCCCGCCAATTCGATTTTCAAGTTTGCTGACGACACCACCGTAGTGGGTCGGATCTCAAACAATGATGAGACAGAGTACAGGAATGAGATAGAGAATCTGGTGAACTGGTGCGGCGACAAAGTGTATGGGGGCATCAATATTAACAGGGTCAGTGGCGAGAACAGGAATATCCACATGGATAATCGTGGGTTCAAGGCTACAGGGGGAGACTGCATAGTGATAGGATGAAGGAGAATTAGGAGGTGGTGAGTGTAGAAGAGGATGGGAGGAACATTGTGAGTGATAGGGAGGGATAGAAGCTGGTCTCACATATGAAAGTCAGCAGCATAATTTTGGAGCTCACCTTACATTGATGTAGATTAAAAAAACAAGCTTGAAAAATATCGGTCTGGGAAGCATCCCAGGGCATGGGCAAGATGTTTACCACAGCGATTCTTGGCCAATTGAAGGGCCACCCTATAAATGTCCTGCGCAAACCATGGGGAACATGGCTCAGCTGAATGCTGAACTCGAGGTCTCATGCATAATGGGTGAGATTGGCTCCTTTACCAATAATGCACATTCAGGTGAAAATCCACTAAGGTTTTAGAGCTGCAGTGCATATGGTCTTAATTGGCATCTGATCCTCACAGAGCCACATCAGAATGGATGTGGGGTGACAAAAGTCAATGGCCATGTCTGCTGCGCAGGGACAGCATGGACCATACAATTCCCCATGTTTCCAGTGTTCTGATCATGATAATCAAGGGAGCCTTGTAATCAGGACAAAAGTGCAAGGATTGGTAATCAATAGTTATCATCAAGGCCACTGGAGGACAACCAACACAAGGCTGACTGTAGTTCCTGGAACTTGGGTCCCTTGACTCTAAGACTCTCATTGTGAGGGAGAGACTCTCATTGTGAGGGGAGAGTTCAGCCACATGTCCTCCAAGGGGATATCAGCTTGCAAAGTGTAATCTTGATATGTGATGTGCAGACTGAGGGAAAGTAAAGGGCTGCAGACTGCATTCCTGCCTTGTATATAGAGAGAGACCATTCCACAGGAAATACCAATGAATGCTCAATTACATCTGTTCACAGATACAAAGAGGAATGAAGAATGCAGGCTGCAGGCAATGCCAGGACCTGTCTCTGATCTTCCTCAGGATAATAGTCTTCCCTGAACTGTGCCAGTTGGTGACAGGCTCTCCTTTTCTTCATTCTAATCAAAGCTATCAAGAAGGCAGCATTGCCTGCAGCCTGCATGCTTCCATTCCTCTTTGTATCTGTGAACAGATATAATTGAGTATAAGCTCAGAGAAGACCATCACCTTGAGAAACAAGAGCCAGTGGTACCCCAGGGAGAACCTGATGCTGATGGAGAGGGGTCAAATCCATGAACATTTGGCACAACAAGTGGTCTACAGATGACTCAATTCATACATTCAGATGATCAAGACTGCGCTGAAGGTGCCTTCATTTGATTAGGGATATGGTAACTCATATTTGTGACATTCTCCTTGAGGATCTCAGGTCACACTAACTTGGAAGACATCCAATCCCAGTAGCTCTGAAGGTCACTGCCACACTGAAGGTTTTTGCCTGCAGACTTTTCCAGGGCTCCACTGGGGACCTTTGCAGAATCTTGCAATCGGTGATACGCGACTCTATGAGGGAGGTGCCCTTTTCAGTAGCACTCATCATTACATGCAGTTCTGCATGGATGAAGCAAGCCAGGCTGCCAGAGCTGTGGAATCTGTTGGAATCTCAGTCTTCCCTCAAATTCAGGTTCCACTGACTGCATTCTGTGGCCTTGAGAGTTTGCTAGCTGCAGCCTCTGAGATTCATTAATAGAAAAGGATTTCACTCTGAACACCCAGATGATTTCTGATCACGGAAAGCAGATTCAGCATGTTTATGCGCTTACGTTTTGAGTCACTTCCAGGAGCTCGAGATACTTGTGGGGATTTGGCATTTGGAGGGTTGGCACCTCAGTGATAAGGGCTATCCGGAAGACATGGCTAATGATGTCTGTTCATTGTTGGCTGAGTGCATCTGAGAAGAGATACAATGCTGCACACTCAACCACAATGTCCTTAAAATTGATCTTTTAAAGATGTGTTTTTGATGCTTGGACTGGTCAGGTGGGATTCATAGAATCATAGAATCCTGACAGTGCAGAAGGATGTGGAGATGCCGGCGTTGGACTGGGGTAAACACAGTAAGAAGTTTAACAACACCAGGTTAAAGTCCAACAGGTTTATTTGGTAGCAAAAGCCACACAAGCTTTCGAGGCTCTGAGCCCCTTCTTCAGGTGAGTGGGAATTCTGTTCACAAACAGAACTTATAAGACACAGACTCAATTTACATGAATAATGGTTGGAATGCGAATACTTACAACTAATCCAGTCTTTAAGAAACAAAACAATGGGAGTGGAGAGAGCATCAAGACAGGCTAAAAAGATGTGTATTGTCTCCAGACAAGACAGCCAGTGAAACTCTGCAGGTCCACGCAACTGTGGGAGTTACAAATAGTGCGACATAAATTCTGATTCTAGGATCGCATGATAAAGACTCAGGAGGAAAAAAGCAGAAATATTTATGTGAAATAGTGTGACATAAACCCAATATCCCGGTTGAGGCCGTCCTTGTGTGTGCGGAACCTGGCTATCAGTTTCTGCTCCGCGACTCTGCGCTGTCGTGTGTCGTGCGTGCTCGACAATCACCAGGCAAGACTGTTCTCTTCCTGTTGGGGAGCACTTCAGCGGTCACGGGCATTCGGCCTCTGATATTCGGGTAAGCGTTCTCCAAGGCGGCCTTCGCGACACACGACAGCGCAGAGTCGCGGAGCAGAAACTGATAGCCAGCTCCGCACACACAAGGACGGCCTCAACCGGGATATTGGGTTTATGTCACACTATTTCACATAAATATTTCTGCTTTTTTCCTCCTGAGTCTTTATCATGCGATCCTAGAATCAGAATTTATGTCACACTATTTGTAACTCCCACAGTTGCGTGGACCTGCAGAGTTTCACTGGCTGTCTTGTCTGGAGACAATACACATCTTTTTAGCCTGTCTTGATGCTCTCTCCACTCCCATTGTTTTGTTTCTTAAAGACTGGATTAGTTGTAAGTATTCGCATTCCAACCATTATTCATGTAAATTGAGTCTGTGTCTTATAAGTTCTGTTTGTGAACAGAATTCCCACTCACCTGAAGAAGGGGCTCAGAGCCTCGAAAGCTTGTGTGGCTTTTGCTACCAAATAAACCTGTTGGACTTTAACCTGGTGTTGTTAAACTTCTTACTGTGCAGAAGGAGGCCATTTGGCCCATCGAGTCTGCACCGGCAATAATCCCACCCCAGGCCCTATCCCCACAACCCCACACATTTACCCCGCTAATCCCTCCAACCTACACATACGGGGCCCTAAGGGGCAATTTAGCATGGTCAATCCAACTAACCTGCACATCTTTGGAGTGTGGGAGGAAACCGGAGCCCCGGGAGCAAACCCACGCAGACACGGGGAGAATGGGCAAACTCCACACAGATAGTGACCCAAGCCGGGAATCGAACTCAGGTCCCTGGAGCTGTGAGGCAGCAGTGCTAACCATTGCGCCACCATGCCATCCCAAAGTATATGGAGAATTGGTTCTCCAATACTTACTGCAGAGAGTGAGCCTCATCATTGTTGTTTGCTGGAATGTGTGGCTACAGGGAGACATGGAGGAACTGGATGTCTCCTCAGACATTGAGGATGTTGAAGGGATGCTGAAGAGGGCGAAGATTCAGACGAGCCTTATGTAGATGCTATTGCATGGGCATGAAGCGGCAGACATGCCTGTGACAACCTCATAGTTACAAGATTCCAATAGGGATAATTTTTTAAGATTTCAGTTCTCTTCATGCTTCAAAGCAGCAGACACAATAATACCTAATTGTCAACTTCAACATGTAACAAAAGGTCATCAATCTCACAGTGATCATGGAGGAAGCGTAAGTCACCGTCAACCTAATGATGGGGTCATCCTTGGAAGTTAGCCTCGGGATCATGTGGCCACTGTGGATTGTGCTTAGCACGCCATCGGAGCACATCCTTAAACAATCGCACATCGTGTAGTCTTTTTGACCGTGACAGCTGCAAGTCTGTGGCCATGATATCCATCAAGAGGCTGGAATGCTATTGCAAACACAGATGCTCTTGTGCCAGTATGACAGCAACTTAACAAAGTGGCTCTCAGATGAGAAATATTTGTCAATGATGAGCACTGGACTATCTCAAAGGAGCTACATCCAAACAGCAACATCTCTCCAAACACCAGCTCTCACGTATGATTAAAGCTCCCACATGTGATTAATGCAGAGACTGCATCTTGATACTGAGCCCCGAGGTGCCATCGGACATCAGGATGCAATGATCTGTTATATGACAGCATGCACTCAAAGCTATGAGTAATGATAGCATTGTCCTCACAGAGAGTGGTTCAGCAGAATCATCACGTGATTATTGACAAACACACATAACCCTGCATTTTACAGAAGCTTGCCAAGATTACATCCTGCGTTGCCTTGGCATTTGGGAGCGATGTGACCCAGCCAGGTTTGACACAGCAGTCAAATGATAACGTATTCCCTTCATACATACTCTGAACACTTTAGTGATGTGCCAGTGCATCACTTTCATACCACTATATTCCTCGACATTGTCCATCCCACCAAAGCCAATCATTTTCATGAACCCTAAGTCAATGCTGTGCACAGTGACAACATGAATTACATATTGGTTTGTGTTCTGTGACTTTGCAAAGGCACTCCATAAAGCACCACTAGACAACTGTTCAGGGACAAACTATGGTCCTCACAGGGAAGTGGATGGGTTTCTCAGGAAGAGCTCACACTTATACCCACCTAGCAGATAGTTCAAACGTCACTGAATGGAGCCAACTTCCATTGCTCAGCATCATGCATGAGGAGAGTAGGAACGAATAAAGGAATAACATTCAACCTTAAACACTGAAATGAAATAACACTGCAGGGAGCCATGAAACGCTGTGGTGCTCGATGATAAATACTACTCGAAGCAGAACCTCACAGTTGTAAAATAAATGCCATTGTAAAGTACATTTAGGTGAAAAGACTCCAACGTGCCAGGGTGGGGGATGTTTGAATGCAGGGGAGTGGTGGGCTGGGACGACAGGTGGGACGAGTGGTGAAGGTGGGTGTGGGGGGAGTGGGAGAGGTTGGGTGGGGTGAGGGGGTGAGGTGAAGTGGTGGGTGATGGGGGTGGGGAATTGGTGGGCGGGGTGAGGGCAGCAGCATGGGGTGAGAGTATGGGGTGTGGGATTTGTTGGGGGGTTAGGGTGAGTTGGTAGCGGATGGTGGGTGGGGTTCGGGTATTGGGAGGGTCACTTCCAAGGTTTAGCACCACAAATTGAAAAGGTATAGACTTCTCAAAAGTCTCTTTTGAATTTAAGCAACATATAAGTAGTAATCTAAATTTTTATTCTGCCCTTAAGTCAACACAATACTGATGATGTGCTGTGTTGATGTACCAGAGGCTTGGGAATCATCAAAAATAAATGTAAGAAAATAAAAGCTGTGTGCAATGCAAAACAGGGTGTTGAGTCACTTTCGCCCATTTTATTGCTCTTTCAAGGTCTGGGAGTATTTGTCACTGGGAGCTTGCTTAATGAAAGGTCTTACAAATCTCTACTCCTGCCAAGGTTCACTCCATATAGTCTGTAAATTCACAGTGTACAACACAATTCGTACAACAGTTTCTGGGGGAAGGAGCAACAATTCAATTGTAAAATTCAGGACGACAACTCAATCTACATTTTTGCTGAGCTGCTGTTAGATTTGTCTGATTGACAAATCCGAGGGATAATGTCATTCGGGGAGATGTGATGTCATTGTATTGTTATTGATCAAGTAACCCAGAGACTCAGGCTACACACTGGGAACAGGGGAGGTGATGGCCAAATGGTATTATCACGATTTGACTATTAATCCATAAACTCAGCTAATGTTCTGGAGACCTGGGTTCAAATCCCGCCACGGCAGATGGTGGAATTTGTATTCAACAAAAAATATCTGGAATTCAGAATCTACTGATGACTATAAAATCATTGTTGATTGTCGGAAAAACCCATCTGGTTCACTAATGTCCTTCAGAGAAGGAATTCTGCCATCCTTACCCGGTCTGGCCTTCATGTGACTCCAGAGCAATGTGGTTGACTCTCAACTGCCCTCTAAACAAGGACAGCTGAGGATGGGCAAAAAATACTGGCCAGCCAGTGATGCCCATGTCCCATGAATGAATAAAACAAAATCTTACTAGGGCAGCTGGTGGAATTTATAAATCTGGAATTGAAAGCTACTCTCAGTAATGGTAATCATGAAACTGCTGTTGATTGTTGTGAAAATCAATGTGGTTTACCAATGCCTTTTGGGGAAGGAAATCTTCCATTCCTACCTGATCTGGTCTATGTGTGACTCCAGACCAACAGCAATTTAATACCATGACTCAATTGGAATGGGCAACAAATGCTGGCTTTGTCAGTAATGCCCACATCCCAACAATGAACAAAGAGAAAAAAAATAGCCTAAAAGGGGCAGTTGCCATTTTTGTGGTATACAGTGGGTTGGTGCCAGTGAAGTCAGAATGGGGAGGTTGTATTAGCTCCAGTGTTGAATTGTTTTGTAAATTTTGTGATTTCTCAGTAGCCACTTTCCTAACATTAGTTGATTGCTCTATGATTAATTATCCTGGGAGAATCAGCGTTGAGCCTCCAATTTCACCATTGCTGCTGTCGCTCTGCAAACAGCGTGTAGGGGGGAATGCAAGAAAGTTAAAACCTATATTTATACAGCAGCTTTAATGATATTCCACATCCTTTTGCAACCAATTAAGTATTTTTGAGTTGTAGCCACAGGTATGAACATAGAACATAGAACAGTACAGCACAGAACAGGCCCTTCGGCCCACGATGTTGTGCCGAGCTTTATCTGAAACCAAGATATAGAAACCAAGGTATAGTGCAGGCTATGTGATGAAATAGTGGAGCAGGCTCAAGGGGCCGAATAGCATACTCCTGCTCCTTTAATGGATGCTCATATGTCATTCTGGATCAGTAAGATGAGCTGGGCTAGATGGCCTTTGTCATTCATAATTATCTTACATTGCTGTGGGTCTGGAATCAGATATAGGCCAGACCGGGTAAGGATGACAGATTTCCTTCCCTAAAGGTTATTAGTGTACCAAATGGGTTTTTACGACAATCCACAATAGTTTCGTGGTCATCAGTCGACTTTTAATTCCAGATTTTGTACTGAATTCAAATTTAACCATCTGCTGTGGTGGGATTCGAAACCGGGTCCTCTGGATTTTAGTCTCATGACAATACCACTACACAACTGCCTCCCCCGATGTGCTGGGCTCCCCCATAATTGGGGATACATGTGGTGCCTCCTGCTCCAGTTAGTTGTTTAATTATCCAACACCATTCATCATTGGAATTGGCAGGATTGCAAACGTTTAGAGTTGTGGAATCTCTATCTGTCGCATGCTGCTCTCATTGATTGACATACAGCCTTGTGTTGTAGCATCACCACGTTGACATCTGATTTTTATATTTCCCTGGTGCTATTCCTGACATGCCATCCTATACTCTTCATTGAGTCAGGGTTGATCCTCTGGCTGGATGGTTTGGTTGAGTAAGGGATATGCCAGGCCATGAGGTTACAGACTGTGGTTGTACACAATTCTGCTGCTGATGATGACCCACAGTATATTATGGATGCCCAGTTTTGAGTTGCTAGATCCGTTTGAAATCTATTCCATTTAGCAGGAGGTAGTGTCACACAACACGATGGAGGGCATCTTCAATGTGAAGACAGGACTTTGTCGCTCCTACTGATACTGTCATGGACAGATGCATCTGCGACAAGTAGATTAGTGAGGGCAAGGTCAAGTAGGTTTACCCTTGTTGGATCCTTCACCACCTGCCACAGACGGGTGGTACTGGCATTTAATAAGCACAGTAAATTGTAGCAGACATAGTAATTACTCTAAGTTAATTAAGAAAGTAATTAAGTTAAATTAACAAAATAACATAAATAACAATGGCAGGTCAGATGTGAAATGTAGGAACTTTTGAATGCCAAGGTGATCCAGGACAAACACGTGTGCAGAAAGTGTAAGCAGTTAGGGGAATTCTGATCAGGATTATTGATCTAGAAGCTGAACTGAAGACACTGCACAACATGAGGAAGGGGAAAAAATACCTGGACGGCAGTGTTGTCTGCCCAGTGCCAGTGTTCAGGACACTGATTTGATTTGATTTATTACTGTTATATGTATTAGTATACAGTGAAAATTATTGTTTCCTGCATGCTACACAGACAAAGCATAGCGTGGTTAGAGAAGGAAAGGAGAGAGTGCAGAATGTAATGTTACAGTCGTAGCTAGGGTATACAGAAAGATCAACTTAATATGCGGTAGGTCCGTTCAAAAGCCTGAAGGCAACAGGGAAGAAGCTGTCCTTGAGCTGGTTGGTACGTGACCTCAGACATTTGTATTTTTTTCCTGACGGAAGAAGGTGGAAGAGAGTATGCCTGGGCTGTGTGGGTCCTTGATTATGCTGGCTGCTTTTCCGAGGCAGCGGGAAGTGTACTCAGAGTCAATGGATGGGAGGTTGGTTTGCGAGATGGACTGAGCTTCGTTCACGACCCTTTGTAGATTTTTGCGGTCTTGGGCAGAGCAGGAGCCATACCAAGCAGTGATACAACCAGAAAGAATGCTTTCAATGGTTCATCTGTAAAAGTTGGTGAGCGTCATAGCGGACGTGCCAAAGTTCCTTAGCCCCCTGAAAAAGTAGAGGCATTGGTGGGCTTTCTTAACTATAGCATCAGCATGGAGAGACCAGAATAAGTTTTTGGTGATCTGGACGCTTAGAAACTTGAAACTCTCGACCACTTCCACTTCATCCCCATTGATGTAGACAGGGGCATGTCTTCCACTACACTTCCTGAAGTCAATGACTATCTCCTTCATTTTGTTGACATTAAGGGAGAAATTATTGTCGTCGCACCAATTCACCAGATTCTCTATCTCTTTCCTGCACTCCGTCTTGTCTTTGTTTGAGATCCAACCTACCACGTGGTGTCATCAGCAAACTTGAAAATTGAGTTGGAGGGGAATTTAGCCACACAGTCATAGGTGTATAAGGAGTAGAATAAGGGGCTGAGGACACAGCCTTGTGGGGCATCGGTGTTGAGGATGATTGTGGAGGAGGTGCTGTTGCCTATTCTTACTGACTGTGGTCTATGGGTTAGGAAGTCTAGCATCCAGTCACAGAGGGAGGAACCGAGCCCTAGGCCACGGAGTTTGGAGATGAGTTTTGTAGGAATAATGGTGTATTTGGTGTACACCAATAATGGTGTAGTTTATGCACATTTGCTCAGGGCTGGAGAGGAGGTAGAGGGGGAGTGGGAGGATCCAATTGTCAGGGTAGAGGTTGGTGACAACTACATAGGCAAGGGAGGAGTTTCTGCATAGTTAGTATGAAGCACTAGGTACTAAATTAAGAAGCAGGACTAAGCCGTAGGCAAATTGGTTTTGGCATAGGGAAATTAACATTAGGGAAATGAACGCATGACTGGAAGAAGTGGGTTCTGGTTCATGGGGCACTGGCATCAGTATTTGGGAAAGTAGGGACTGTACTGTTGGGGCAGTCGACACCTGAACTCTTCTGGGATCAGTGTTCTGGCAAGTTGCATCACCAGGGAAGTAGGGGGCTTTAAACAAGCTTGGGTAGCAAATCAGGGGAATGGTCCAGGCTGGAGAACAAAATAGTAATATAGAAAATGAGGGTCAGAGATTGGCAGAAAGGGACTGAGAGAAAAAACCTAAGAATACACCAACAGTCAAGACTAGATGTTACAAAGATAATAAAAAATAAACCTAAAGACTCTATATCTGAAAGTGCATCACATTCATAGCATAGGAAATGAATTGATGGTATACAGTGAAGTAAATAAATTTGATTTGATAGCCATTATGGAGATGTGGCTGCAGGATGATAAAGATTGGGTCCTGAATATTAAGGGGATACATTCAATAACAATAGGAAACAAAGTAAAGGTGGAGGGGTGGCACTGTTAGTCAAGGGTGGCATTGGGGTAAAATAAAGAGGTGCCCTTAGCTCAGAAGGTCAGGATGTAGAATCAGTTTGTATGGAGATGAGGAATAGTGGGGAAAATAAGTCACCAGTGGGAGTGGTCTTCAGGCCCTCCTACCAGTAACCACAATGGAGGACAAGGTAGACAAGAAGAAATCTTGGGTGTGAGGTATAAAAGGGATGGCAATAATAATGGGCAATCTTAATCTACACATAAACTGGAAAGATCAGGTTGGCAGTAGTAGCCTAGATGAGGAAACCGTAAAAAGCCTTTGTAATAGTTTCTTCGAGCAGTGGGAAGCATGTTCTGGAACCAACTAGAGAGCAGGTTATATTAGACTTGATGTTGTGTGATATGACGTGATTAATTAATGATCTGAGTAAAGATCCCCCTGCGTAGCAGCAACCACAATATGATTGAATTTTACATGCAGTTTGGAAGGGAGAAGAGTGAGTTTAACATTAGCATTTTAAACTTTAAAAAAGGCAATTATGTGGGCATGAAAGCTGAAATAGCTGAAATGAACTGGGATACTAGGCTAGAGGATATGCGAATAGAGAAGCAATGGCAGATATTTAAGGGGATATTTCAGAATACTCAGAAACAGTGTATTCCTACTATAAAGAAACATTCCAAGGGAAGGACTCATCATCCATGGTTAACTAAATAAGTTGAGGAAAGCAACAAACTTAAGGAAAGAGTATAAAATGTGCAAAGATGAGTGGCAGGCCAGATGATTGTTCAGAATATTAAAAATGACAGAGAATGACAAGAACATTAGTCAGAAGAAAGAAATTACAATATGAGGAAGCTAGCTAGAAATGTAAAAATGGCTAGCAAGAGTTTCTCCATGTTTTTAACAAGGAAAAGAGTAAGTAAAATGAGTGTTGGTCCTCCAGAGAATGACAACGAGAAGTTAATAGTAGATAATATGAAATCGCAAATGAAAGGAACAAATATTTTGCTTCTGTTTTCACTATAAAAGATACAAAAGGTATTCTAAATCAGGAAGTGGAAGGGAGAGAGGAAGTTGGCGAAATTACAACCACAGGGAAGTGACACTGAGAAACATGATGGGGCTGTGGTTGAGGAGTCTCTGGATCCTAGTTGACTTCATCCTAGAGTCCTGAAGGAGATGTGGCTAATGAAGTAGCAGGTGCGTTGGTGTTCATTTTCCAATTCACTAGATTCCGGAAAGAATCCATCTGACTCGAAAGTAGCAAAGGTAACCCACTATGCAAGAAGGGAGGGAGGCAGAAAATAGGGGCATGATATTGCAACTGTTCCCGTTCTTTGGGATCTTCTGCTCCTGCCAACAGCAAACTTGCTGTAGATTCCCTGGTGGAGGAGGGGCAAACAACTGGAAATCCTGTTGACAGTGGTGGGACTGGAAGATACCACTGCTGGCCAATGGTGGACCACCACTACAAAATATAACACAGTGCAGGGGGTGCCCCAGGAAATTGCAGGCAAGTTAGCCTGATGTCTGTCACGGGGAAGGTGTTAGAATCAATTATTAAGGAAGTTATAGCTGGGCACTTAGAAATACTCGATGCAATCGGGAAGATTCCGCCATGAAAGGGAAGCCATGTTCAACCAATTTATTGGAGTTTAATAGAGGGGTAATGTGCACTGTGGATAAAGGGGAGGCTTGCACTCAGGAATGGGGACATGGCCAGAGACCTGGGAAGTGCCTGCAAGACGAGGGGTGCAGTGGGGAATGTAGGATTCACACACACGACTGGGACAGTAGGGGAAACGTACTCTACGCCTGGTGGGAAAAGAATCTATATCAGAGTGGCACCTGTGATTTGGGGCCAGAATGGGAGGCTAGTGACCTGAAAGATTTCTCACTTTACGTTGCTTACCTTTCCAACACGCTCCTTGTCCCAATCAGGGAAGGACATGGCAGTCTAGTCTTAGTCATGCCCAAACTGTTGTCCGCAGAGTCATGCATATTGGTCCAGGGGGCCTCAAGCATGATAAGGGGCTGCTGACGGCACACTCAGTCTGGAGAGGCATCTGCAACCCACAGATGTGGGAAAGCTAGTGTGGCAGCTTTCAAACGTCTCATGGCAGGAGGCAGGGTTGGGTTGGTGTGAGGATTTATAAATCTCACTGTGCCAGAGGTCTCAAGGTGGGGAGGGCAGGAACCAACTAGGTCATAGGCACATCCAAAAACTAAATGGGATCAATCACTAGAGTGGGATATTTAAATTCCAGCAGCTGCCGTGATAGGATTTGAACCCATGTCCCCAGAGCATTGCCTGAGCCTCTGAATTAGTGTCCAGTGACATTACCACTGCAGCCAGCGGTGCAGCTAGAGGGGGAGCAGGGGGAGTGACCGCTCCCCCTGAGCACATTCTTCAAAAGTGGCGCCTTTTCAACGGGGTGTTCCTCACGGGCCCCTCAGATCTCTTCCCGAGATCTGAAGTCCTCGATCCGTGTACTGCAGTCGCAGGATGCGATACGGATGCGGGGACTTCAGGCAGCGAGGGAAGCATGCAATCTCCCGAGAGGGCATGCAATCATGAGGATAATTGCAGAGGCCGCGAAGGACATAAATATGCAGCCACCGCGACGAACGGGCAGTCGAGTCTGAGCATCCCTCACCGGCGGACATCACCAGCCAAGATTGGATGAGTAAATAGATTTGGTGATTATCACTTGAAGAATTTAAACCACTACAGAGTTCAACATTGGCAGCTTTAATTTAAATAAACCGGCTCATTTAAGTACATAGCAAAGATCAAGAACAAGAGTATGACATCGCAGGAATGGTTTAGTGAAAATATTCGGCGCGTAATTTATAGTTTTAGTCACCATTCATTCAATACTGTGTATCATTAGAATTAACTACTCCAAAGCTGAACTAGAATCTGGCACCTTGTATCTCTCTGTTTGCATGAACATTTGATTGCTTTGTCCATTTTAAGCACTGGTTATTTTGAGCTAGCTGTATCTCGAGCATAGCCAATGAATTAATGAGTTTACGGAAGCGACATGATTGCCATTATTGCCATGATTGCCAGTTTCTGGAGGGTACAAGTGCACACGCCCTGCCACGCGTGCTCAGCGGGAGCAAAGTGAGAAACGTGCTTTTATTATGTTTTGATTTTAAATACAAAATAAAAATGTATAATGAATTTAAAATTATTTGGTATACGTCGTGGCGCCTTTTTTATGTGCTCGCTCCCCCTAACTTTAGAACCTGGCTACGCCCCTGACTACAGCACTGCCCTATTGAGGTTGCATGCCTCAGGATTCACCACCATTTAAAATTTAACCCTGGCTGACCATGTTTCCCAGGTACCAGGAAACCTGTTGGCTAAAGGGAGGGAAGGACTGTGGAGCCAGAAGGTAATTCCCCCCAAGACCTCTAATCATTCTGTCCCTCCTCTCCCTTCCCCGACGGTTGTCCAAAGGTCAACGTGCCTGACAGACAGTCAGCTTCTTGATTGAGCCACGAAAGGGAGATAACTCAGATCATGTCATGAAACTTGGGAGGACCTGAAGGAAACCCAATCTTCCTCAGCAGCCCTCCCTTATCCCACCCCACCCCCTCCACCTCTGAACAGATATCAGAGCTAGTATTTCTGATACTGCAACACCCTCTCAGTCCTGCACTCACAAATCATCTTATATTGAATGTTTAAATCCTTAAATGCTTGAAGATCTGAATCAGAAGCGAGAGTGATACCATTCAGTATCTGGATGTAAATTGGATTAATAGAAAAACTAAGCTAGCAATGATAACGGAAATTAAATTGTCATTCAGAAATAAATCATATTAAGTAATATATTTAATCAGTAGTTAAAATGACAGTGAATTCTAGAAGGAATATTAAGGGATAAACTTGTATTGTAGCGTGTGAATCTCATACGGAACAGTTCTTTCTGCTGGCAGTGAAGGTTATTCTAATTATATAGTACTTAAATACATAATAACATGAAACAATGTGAGCAGGGACATGGTGATAATATCATGCATCATTAATACATACAGATTATGAGAGCGGTATTGTTAGGTTTTCTACCAAGATAATGTAACTGCTTTAATATTGTTTGAGAGCACAATTACAAATATACTTTCTCCACAGGAAATTACCGCCATGACTCCTTCAACAATACAAAACTCTAATTTTGACCTGACCAAAAAAACCCGCTTCATAGTTCATGGATATGTAGACAAGGGGGAAGAATCGTGGCTCTCTGATATGTGCAAGGTACTTGCTGGAACAAAGATAAAATACAAAATAATATCATCACAGGATGTAATATAATCCACTTCTTAGTCAAATACTTAATTGTAACCCTTACTTTCCCAGTACTTTCTCTTCCTTTGGGCATCTTCTCTTGGTCAACACTCTTTTTTATTTCTTCGTGGGATGTGGGTGTCACTGGCTGGGCCAGCATTTATTGCCCATCCCTAATTGCGCTCTATTTAAGAGGGCAGATAAGAGTCGACCACATTGCTGTGGGTCTAGAGTCACATGTAGACCAGATCAGGTAAGGACGACAGATCTCCTTCCCTAAAGGACATTAGTGAACCAGATGGGTTTTTACGACAATGGTTTCATGGTTATCATTAGACTTTTAATCCAAATTTTTTTTTATTGAATTCAAATTTCAACATCTGCCATGGTAGGATTCAAACCCGGGTCCCCAGAGCATTACCCTGGGTTTCTGGATTAGTAGTCCAATGACAATACCACTATGCTACCATCTCCCCATTAAATAACTGCTTCTCACTCCTTTAAAGTTCTTGTTATCAACCACACTTACAGCCCCACCCTTCCCCTTCTTCAGCCTTTGCCCTGAATAACTATTCATTTCCAGTCCTTCAATCTCCATTTCAGCTCCCCTTTGGCTTTTCCTCCTTTACTTATTAGAATCATGTACTGCTCTCCTATCATCTCTAAATCATTCCCTTTATATAACAATCATATTCGTACTCATGCTGGGAATCTCACCTTTCCAGTTTCCATGGCCTCTCTTTTTTTTCGCTTTTATTCTATCCTTAAAGTTACCAAGACAAAGCGCAGAGTGTACCGGCCATTCCTTGCTTTCTCCAAAAACCAAATTCAAAATCCAATTGAATCCAATTCATGGTCCCCACAAGAGAGACAAACCAGATCCAAGCTGGCAAGATAAGGTGGAGTACCCCATCCTGGACTTGATCTGACACTTGACCTTAACCAAAAGGCCGAGAAGTGCTAAGAAGATAGCTCAGTGCAACTTGCTTCATGGCAGCTGAACATGCAGAGCTGACAGCAACATCGGAGAAGGGACTTGAACTTTTGACCATCAGATTAAAAGACTGATGCTTCATTGAGTGACGTTCCCAATGTCACATAATTCGAATTTGGCCGTGGTGGGATTCAAACCTGAAATCCCAGAGAATTGCTTCATGTTTGTCTGTTCAGTGACCTATACCACTAGACCACAGGAGGCCTCTTTACTCCTATGAATTTGGCCACTGATGACCCACAGATCACTCCTATTTTCCAACCACTTCTTGTCTCAGATCACTTATAATTGCACTTTCAAACTGCTTAGCCTGTGGCTTATTCTCCACAATAGCTCTGTAGATCTCAATCCACCCAGTTATTTAATGCCCCACCTTTAATGCACCTTTCCCCAGCCAAGCTCCCAGCCATCTTGCTTTGTCCATGAAAGGACTTCTAATTTTGCTGCTTCAGGTTCAAGAGACTTGAGAGTTTCTGGTACAAACCAGTTTAACTCTGCTACCAGATTTGACTGAATTTGACTGAACCGCATCAAGCATTACCAGGCTTCATCGTCCTCTGATAAAACCATCCTGTCTCTAAGATTATGATGAAAAGCAAAGATGAAACTGGTTCTGCTCTCCATGAATATCTGTCTCCTTAAATCCCTCTCTGCAACTCTCCCCTCCCCATCCTCCAAACAACAAGTTTCAGAAACTCATGGGCTTTTCTTGTCACCAAGATTAAAATGATCAGTCCAGTTGTGTCAGCTGTACTTTCTGCTGTTGCCCATTAAACAAAGCCCCCCATAGGTTTTCCCTGCCAGTGTTGAAGCTAGTTTTGACTCTCGTTCTTCTCCATTCAAGCCTTCCCAGGTTCTTCCTGCCCATGAGATCCACTTGTGTTTCCTGACCCCATTCTCACTTAACTGCTTACCATCTAATTTTGGTTTCTGACCTCCGTGTCAGGTGATACTGTCCCATTCCCTTCTATCTTTCAAATCCCACATCATCATCCCCTCTTACACCTTCCCTCTTCGCCTCTTGAACCCAAACCGCCATCCGCTCAGCCCTTAACCAAGACCCCTTACCCCAGACTTATCTGGACTATTTGACCCTGGAATGTGTCTGTAATCCAAGCAGTGCCCACCAATCACAACTGCTGCACTTGGGACCACAGACCTGATGGCCAATCGGATTGGCTGGCAGCTCCCTAAGGCGGGACCTCCTGCTGACAAAGGGGTGGAAGTCTCACTCTGAAACAATTAACACTGCTTCCAGGGGTAAGTTGCTGTGGGGTAGCCATCAGGAAGGTGAATGGGCTGCCCCAACCTTTTAGTCAGAAGGAAGTGGTGGGGGGGTGGGGAGCAGTTGCAGGGGGGAGGTGAGGTAACATGGACTCTGATGCCCGGCAAAATCCAGCCCATTATTTCCAATCTCCCTTTGCTTTCCAAAGCCCTTGCAATTGTTGTCATCTTCCAGGTCCATGCCCATCTTTCACACAGCTCAACCTTCGAATTGTTGTAATCAAGATTCCAACTTAACAACATAACTGAGATGGCCCTGAATAAAGTTACAAATTGCATCTTCTGTGACTATCGTGCATCATCCCTCTTAGTTTCCCTTGCACTGTCTGGCATGGTCAACTACAGCATCCTTCTCCAAAGGCTCTCCCTTTGTGTAGCTCAATAGGACTGCAGCCATTTGGATCCACTCCCACTTTCTTACCTAACTGATTGTAGTGAGAGAACCTTCAGCAATGGTAGCTCTTCCATCCTTGACACCTTTACCTGCAGAATCCTCCAAAGGTAGATTCTTGATTCCCTCCTTTTCCTCATGCTTCCACTTGGTGACATTCATTGATAGACAAGACACCCAGCTCTACCTCATAACTATTTCATTCATCCCTTCCACTGCTGCAGTTGTGTCAGGTGGTTATCAGGTGATTATTTCTGGCATGAATCATAAATTCTTCCAGTTTATTGGTGAGAAGACCAATACTTCATCCTTAGCTCTGCCACAAACACTGATTCCAAGACCCCATGGCCATTGTTTCCGACTGAACCAGACTATTCACAGCCTCATTGTCTCTTTCTCATCTAACTTCCAACTGCATATTGTTATCCTTGGTAATTTCAGTTCCCCTTGTTCTCTCCTGTTAATTCATTGCTTTCTTATCCTCACTAAATCTTGTCCTCCATTTAAACATTCCAATCCATATTTGGACACTCCTTGACATTCCCATCTCCTATGCCCTCTATGGCTTAATCACAGGCCTCCCACATCAGTCTGGCCTCATCCAGCTTCACTTCCTGCTGTGTGAGGCACAGAAAAATCTCTCCATCGCAAAGATTGCCCACTTTGACCACAGAAGCATCGCCAGCCCATTTGCTGCTAAAGTCCTCATCCGTACTTTTGTCATCTTTAATCTTGACCATTCTAATGTTTGTCTGCCCCACCCTTCACCCTCTGTAAACGTCAGTTCTTTAAAAACTCTACTATTATTGTTTCATACTATGACTTCTTCGCTTATGACCTTTCGGACTTAAATTGACCTACATTCCTGACACCTCTGATTTTAACTTCTCACCCTTGTGTTTAAATCACTTAAAGATGAGGCCTTTAAATTGGAGGCGTCCTTGCCTATCTCTTGTAACCTCCTTCAGCCTTGCAATCTCCTGCCCCCAGCTCTCTGTTCCTCCTACTCTGCCTCGCACCGCTCCATCAGCAGCTCATCTTCAGCCACTCAGACCCCATCATGTTTAGTATTCCATGTCTACGCCACTCTCTTCCTTCAAGGAACTCATTAAACCTGTCCTTTTTACCAAGCTTTTGTTCACGCCTCTTATCAATGTTTTTTTTAAACTTCTGACAAATCTCTCTGTAAAGCATCTCGGGAAATTTTACTGTGTTGAAAATGAAATATAAATGCAAGTTGTATTTATTGTTGTGAACCTATTTTTAAGGCAATGTTTCAAGTGGAAGATGTGAATTGTATTTGTGTTGATTGGGTACGTGGTTCAAGAACCCTATACGATCAGGCTGCTAACAACATCCGGGTGGTTGGTGCAGAGATGGCATATCTTATTGATGTGTTAGAGGTAAAGCCAAACTTATTTGAAGAGCTACAGCATATTACACTTCTAAGAAGAAGAGTTCAGCCACATTAAAATCTACTTGTTTGTTATAAATAGAAAAATTTTAACTACTCACGTTCCGAGACCCACATTATTGGGCACAGTTTGGGCAGTCACGCTGCAGGTGAAACTGGAAGACGCCTTCCAGGGATCGGAAGAATCACAGGTAAACACTTCAGTATTCAAGAACTACTAACTGAAAAGAAACATGTTTTTCTACAAATGTGTTTTAATCTCCTGTTCCCTTCACTGGAGCTAAAATATTCCCCCCCCAAGGAGCTTCCCTGACAATGACAAAATAAAATATTGCATGCATGTCATGAGCGAGTCTTCTGTTGTTCATGCAGTCGCTGAAGATTGTCACACTCACTCGATTTGTTGATGTATGTCTACGAACAGACAGGTAATTACCCAAGGCTGCGTGTGCGAAAGACAGCAAGAATGTAAAACATCTTTAAAAGCCCAAAGACTCAATGGTACACTGCATTAGAATGTAGTCATTCTGCTCTCTGAATTGGGATTCGGTCTACACCAGTGAGAGGAAGGTCTCTTGTACCTGCCAAATCGTCAGAGTTCTGAGCGAAGTAGATTTGGAAAATGTCAATCTGGGTTCCGATGATGTGTAATACACAGCATAAAATTACACATAATTTTACACTAATTGGCAGTCTGCGTCAAAGATGAAGGCCGTAAAGACAATTGCCACAGGGATTAGATAAGGCATCTCGCTGATGTATTACTCACGATAGGAGTGCGTACATATCTGTAGTGGGGCGCATAAATGTGGAAATGTTGCATATTCCCAAACACTGACAGCTACACCTGAGTAGTTTGCATCTGCGGATATAGCCATTTGGGGCTAAATTGAGCTAACCATTGGAAATGGTTGAGGTCATCATGTGTACAGTAATCAATTGGACTCAAATGTAAAAGCAAATGCACTTTTGTGGTGAACCATCGTTGGTTCCCACTAGATAGTACTGAGCCAGGGTCTGGCGAGTACTACGAGTATGTATATATGTTGCTGTTGGGGTTAGGGATGGGTTCTTCTACTTGTTGCTGTTGGGGTTAGGGTTGGGCTGTTACACCTGTATTATAGTTATTATGGTACATCCCAGTCGGGCTCCGCCTCCTGGGAGAGGTATAAAGGTCACTGCTCTGTCTGGGACCCCTCAGTCTGGGATCATGTACTATACATGGTAGCTTCGTTGTAACAGTAAATAAAAGCCTTTATTTCCTTGAGCATCTCAAGCCTCGTGTGTGGTAACGCGCATCAATTTTATTTACTGTTAATTAAACTCTCGTCGTTAAAAAAAAAGAAAATGATGCAGAGAGTATGGAGCAGATGTTAAAACCTGAACGTCTTACACTGGATCCACGTGCGGTGGGCGCCTCTAACACCTTCGACCACTGGTTGAAATGTTTTGAGGACTACCTTGCAGCCTCCGCAGCGGTTTCCACAGACGACGACAGACTCTGGGTCCTCCACGCGAGGGTAAGCGACACCGTATATCTCGCGATCCGTGCGGCCACCGACTACACAAGGGTCCTCGAGCTTCTTAAGAAGCGTTACTTTAAACCGCCAAACGAGATGCATGCTCGATACCTCTTAGCCACTCGACGACGGCAGCCCGGCGAAACGACGGAAGAATACGCGAACGAGCTCCTACAGCTAGCCAGGGGCTGTAACTGCAAAGCAGTGTCGGCAGACCAGAACATGAACGACCATGCTCGAGATGCGTTTGTGGCGGGAATCGGATCATCTTATATCCGACTCAGACTGTTGGAGCAAGGTAACCTTGATCTCACTAAGTCGATAGAACTAGCGGATACGTTGGAGACGGCCTCCAAAAGCCTAGTATTGTATCCCGAAGACCACGTGGAGACAACGTGGCAGGAGCAGTCGCTGATCCCTCCTCGTCCCTCGGGTTCGAAAAGCTGCGTGATGGCACGCCCACACTCGGGCCTGACGACGGCAGCAGCTCCGGGCGGCCCGCGGTGTTACTTCTGTGGGGGAGCGAAGCATACTCGGCAGCGGTGTCCCGCTAAAGCTGTGTTGTGCTCCGCCTGCGGTAAGAAGGGGCACTATTCGAAGATATGCCGATCCAAACTTACTTCCAGGAACAGCAATGCGGCCTGCGACTCCCCGGAGCCCGGTTCTTCGTCGTCGGCATCGTCAAGGGTTTCGTCCACGTGCGAGGCCAGGACGACGCCATTACAGTCGACGGAGTCGGAGATGCGTGACCACCAGGGGTCGCTGATTTTGGCGCCATCACCCACGTGCGACCTATGGGAGCGGCCATGTTGGTCGGCACCGACCGCGAATGACCAGCAGGGGTCATCTTCGTCTATCTCAGCTGCCTGCAGTGGCGCTCACGAACCAACGGTGGTGTCGATCATCCTGGACCAGGCCAAGCCTCACAGACTCGACAAGTCTATGATGGACATTCAGGTAAACAAACACTTGATTTATTGTCTGTTTGACAGCGGGAGCACTGAGAGTTTTATTCACCCAGACGCTGTGAAGCGGTGTGGCCTCCAGATCCAACCTGTCAAACAGACAATTTCGATGGCATCAAGGTCCCGGTCTGTCACCGTGCTAGGGAGTTGTGTGGTAAATTTAACGGTGCAGGGCACGGTTTACGAGCGCTTCAAGCTCCTGGTGTTGCCGCACCTTTGCGCGCCAATACTCCTCGGACTAAATTTCATGGTCCACTTGAAGAGTGTAACCCTACAGTACGGTGGGCCACTCCCTCCACTTTCAGTGGGAGAACTGCAGCTTCCAAATTGCCCAAATTGCCTGTAGCCTCTCGACGCTGAAGATTACCACACCCTCCCTGTTCCAGAATCTTGTGCCAGACCGCAAGCCCATCGCGACTAAGAGTAGACGTTACAGCGCTGAGGATCGGATCTTCATTCGATCTGAAGTTCAGTGGCTCCTCAAGGAAGGGATCATACAATCTAGCGCTAGTCCATGGAGAGCGCAGGTCGTGGTGGTCAAGAGTGGGAACAAACCCCGGATGGTCATTGACTATAGTCAGACCATTAATCGATACACGCAGCTGGATGCGTATCCCCTCTGACATGGTCAATCAGATTGCGCAGTACCGGGTGTTCTCCACCATAGACCTCAAGTCTGCCTACCACCAACTTCCCATTCGCCCAGAGGACCGACAATACACGGCTTTTGAGGCGGATGGTCGCTTGTATCACTTTCTCAGGGTTCCTTTTGGTGTCACCAATGGGGTCTCGGTCTTCCAGCGTACTATGGACCGAATGGTGGACCAGAACGGGCTGCGGGCTACCTTCCCGTACCTGGATAACGTCACCATCTGTGGCCATGACCAGCAGGACCACGACACAAATCTCCTTAAGTTCCTACGCACTGCATCTCGCCTGAATCTGACCTACAACAGGGAGAAGTGTGTATTTCGTACGCGCCGTTGAGCCATCCTCGGATACGTGGTGGAAAACAGGATCATTGGCCCTGATCCAGACCGTATGCGTCCCCTCCTTGAACTTCCCCTGCCCACTAGCGCAAAAACACTGAGAAGATGCTTAGGCTTCTTCTCTTACTATGCACAGTGGGTTCCCAATTACGCGGACAAAGCCCGTCCGCCTCATCAAGTCCACCTCTTTTCCCCTAACACCAGAGGCTCGATTGGCCTTTGATAAACTAAAAGCCGACATCGCGAAAGCCACGATGCACGCTGTTAATGAGTCCATCCCCTTTCAGGTGGAGAGCGATGCATCTGATTTCGCCCTGGCCGCCACACTTAACCAGGCGGGCAGGCCCGTCGCCTTTTTTTCCCGCACCCACCAAGGCCCCGAAATTCGACATTCAGCAGTGGAAAAGGAGGCCCAGGCCATTGTGGAGGCCGTCAGGCATTGGCGCCATTACTTGGCGGGAAAACGGTTCACCCTGATCACGGACCAGCGGTCCGTGGCGTTCATGTTCAATAACACGCTGCGGGGCAAGATCAAGAACGACAAGATCTTGAGGTGGAGAATCGAACTCTCCACCTATAATTATGACATCATGTATCGTCCAGGGAAACTCAATGAGCCCTCGGACGCCCTGTCGTGTGGAACATGCGCCAGTATACAGGAGGACCGTTTGCAGGCTCTCCATAATGACCTCTGCCATCCTGGGGTCACTCGGCTCTACCACTTTGTAAAAGCCCACAATCTGCCCTACTCGGTGGAGGATGTCAGGTCCATAACGAGAAGCTGTCGGGTATGCGCGGAATGCAAACCGCACTTTTACCGACCTGACCGGGCACAACTAGTCAAGGCCACTCGTCCCTTCGAAAGACTGAGTGTCGACTTTAAGGGCCCCCTTCCCTCGACAGATCGGAATGTGTACTTCCTCAACATCATTGATGAGTACTCGAGATTCCCTTTTGTTATTCCCTGCTCTGATACATCCGCTGCCACGGTTATCAAGGCATTCCGTGATCTTTTCACCCTGTTCGGGTACCCCTGCTTCATTCACAGCGATAGGGGCTCGTCGTTCATGAGCGATGACTTGAGGCAATACCTGCTCTCATACGGGATTGCCTCTAGTAGAACCACGAGCTACAACCCTAGGGGTAACGGACAGGTGGAACGTGAGAATGCTACAGTCTGGAAGGCTGTCTTACTGGCGTTGAAGTCAAAAGGCCTTCCAGTCTCCCGTTGGCAAGAGGTGCTCCCTGATGCGCTCCATTCTATACGCTCACTCCTGTGTACGGCAACCAAAGCTACTCCCCATGAGAGGCTGTTTTCATTCCCTCGGAAGTCTTCCTCTGGGACCTCATTACCATCTTGGTTGACATACTCAGGACCTGTCCTCCTGCGGCGACATGTAAGGGCCCGCAAGTCCGACCCGTTGGTCGAACAGATCCATCTCCTCCACGCCAACCCTCAGTATGCCTATGTGGCATACCCTGACGGGCGAGAGGACACGGTCTCGATCCGAGACCTGGCGCCAGCAGGGGACGTAGAAACCCCTGTCGCTCCCATACCTCCTGTTAGAAACCCCCCAACTATTGTTTCCCCTCCTGACACGGCGCGGGCAGCATCGGGACCATTACTTAACCCTTTTACTCCCGTGTACAGCTTGCCTGAGTCCAGGAGATCGTCACCACTTCAGGGCGTGTCGGAACTCAACGGATTATCATCACCTCGGGGTCAACCGGCCTGTGAGACTGTGGAGGAACCGTTGGACATCGCCTTGGGGAGAACGCCACCGCGAGTGCCTACTCCGGTGTCATCACCGGTGTTGAGGAGGTCACAACGACGGTGCGGTCCCCCTGACCGTCTGAACTTATAGACTGATGACAAATTATTCTGGTTTTCTTTGTACCCCGCCGGCCTTTGTCTTCAAAGGAGGGGTGAATGTGGTGAACCATCGTTGGTTCCCACTAGATAGAACTGAGCCAGGGTCTGGCCAGTACTACGAGTATGTATATATGTTGCTGTTGGGGTTAGGGATGGGTTGTTCTACTTGTTGCTGTTGGGGTTAGGGTTGGGCTGTTACACCTGTATTATAGTTATTATGGTACATCCCAGTCAGGCTCCGCCTCCTGGGAGAGGTATAAAGGTCACTGCTCTGTCTGGGACCCCTCAGTCTGGGATCGTGTACTATACTTAGTAGCTTCGTTGTAACAGTAAATAAAAGCCTTTATTTCCTTGAGCATCTCAAGCCTCGTGTGTGATAACGCGCATCAACTTTGCATACAATATATTTCAATATGGAAACAACAATAGTGTATAATGAAAATTTACTGTGAAAAGTTTGCATTCACTCACTTTATTATTTACTATAGGTCTCGATCCAGCCAAACCCTTTTTTAAGAACACTCCCATTGAAGTTCAACTAGATACTTCAGATGCAGTGTTTGTTGACATTATCCACACTAATGCTGCTCCATTGATTCCTCACCTTGGTAAGGCTTTCTACAAAAGATTATTGAGCTGCAGAAAGCTACAATTGATTCTTACTGCGTTTTTTTAATAATTGAATTAACCTAACAGGTTTTGGATTACTCGAACCCATTGGACATCTTGACTTCTATCCAAATGGTGGAGAATTAATGCCTGGATGTGACAAAAATATTGTTTCAACCATAATTGATATTAATGGCATTTGGGAAGGTACAAAAACTTTTATATTCAATGCCTGCTTCAGAACACGAGCATTTCACTTTCGGCATGGTAGCACAGTGGTTAGCACTGTTACCTCACAGTGCCAGGGACCCGGGTTCGATCCCCAGCTTGGGTCACTGCCTTTGCGGAATTTGCACGTTCTGCCCGTGTCTGCGTGGGTTTCCTCCGGGTGCTCTGGTTTCCTCCCATAGTCCACACATGTGTAGGTTAGGTGGATTGGCCATGCTAAATTGCCCCTTAGTGTCAGGGGGACCAGTTAGGGGTAAATGCATGGGGTTAAGGGGATAGGGCCTGCGTGGGATTGTGTTCGGTGCAGACTCAATGGGCCGAATGGCCTCCTTCTGCACCGTAGAATTCTATGATTTTACTCAACTCAGCATCTGTAATTATCTAACAGTTAGATATTGAGAGCTTGTGCTTTGTTAAAGTATGGTTTGGTATTCACTGCAATGAACTGTACAAGTACTTGCTGATTCTTTTTGAAGGTACTCGCAATTTTGCAGCATGCAGCCACTTACGATCATATAAATATTACACGGCGAGCATCACAACCAAAACTGGATTCATGGGTATTCCATGTAAGAGCTATGATGACTTTGAAGCAGTAAGTTTCTTCTTGCAATCTCTTCCACCATTTCAAGTTGTTCAGTAACTTGAGTTTCTAAGTCAGTTAACTGTTCTAAGTCAGTGACTGTCTGTGTGGAGTTTGCACATTCTCCTCGTGTCTGCGTGGGTTTCCTCCGGGTGCTCTGGTTTCTTTCCACAGTCCAAAGATGTGCGGGTTAGGTTGATTGGCCATGCTAAAAATTGCCCCTTAGTGTCCTGAGATGTGTAGGTTAGAGGGATTAGTGGGTAAATATGTAGGGATATGGGGGTAGGGCCTGGGTGGGATTGTGGTCGGTGCAGACTCGATGGCTTCCTTCTGCACTGTAGGGTTTCTATGATTTCTATGAGTTGCACATCAAGTCCTTCCTTATAATGAAATCCTAATAAACTTTAAATATAGTTGCTGGTTCCAAAGAACACCACAAACTCCTTTGTAAAGAGGATCTTTGCATAGTATCCTACAGTGCAGAAGGAGGCCATTCGGCCCATCGGGTCTGCACCGACCACAATCCCACCCAGGCCCTATCCCCATAACCCCATGCATTTACCCTAGCTAGTCCCCCTGACACTAAGGGGCAATTTAGCATGGCCAATCAACCTAACCCACACATCTTTGGACTGTGGACTCACCTGAAGAAGGGGCTAAGAGCTCCGAAAACTTGTGTGGCTTTTGCTACCAAATAAACCTGTTGAACTTTAACCTGGTCTTGTTAAACTTCTTACTGTGTTTACCCCAGTCCAACGCCAGCATCTCCACACTGTGGGAGCAAACCAGAGCACCAAGAGGAAACCCACACAGACACAGGGAGAATGTGCAAACTCCACACAGACAGTGAGCCAAGCCCAGGAATCAAACCCAGGTCCCTGGCGCTGTGAGGCAGCAGTGCTAACCACTGTGCCACTGTGCTGCTCTTACTTATCATCCAAAAAAATTCAATAATCTACTGATTTGAATTATATTTTGAATTAAATAATGTAAACAATGCAGCAAATTGGGACCATAATCGAATTATCAGCCAATTTGAATTATCAGCCAATTTGAATTAATAACTTTGACCGAAGAAAAAGGGCAAATTCTTCCTTTTTTTGGCTGTCAACTCAGGTGGGAAAACTGGAGTCTAGCCAGTCGGCGGGTTTCCCCACCGTATTTTTAGCCACTTAGAGAAAAGAATTTGCACGATTTTCACGCCACCTCTGAGGTGGTCAGAATTTGATTCACCCGTCTCGCCATCAGCTGAGTCCTTCCATTACTAGGGAGCTCCATTTTAACATCTCCCCAAGTGCAAAGCAAAGAATGCCTGCTAGAATGTTAGCGCCAAGATTTGCAGAGTGAGCCCGACCAGAATGCTGGACACTGTGGAGGAGAAATGCCGCATCCTTTACCCCCAGGCAGGGAGGAGACGTTCCAGTAAGGTCACTAACCCTACATGAAAGGTGGTAAGTGCCAGCTCCCTGTACAAAAGGACAGGGGAGCAGCAGAAGAAGAGAATGAATGACCTCCTCTGCTCAGCCAGGGTAAGTCACTCTTTTCATCAATCTCTGCTCACCCATTCATGTATAAAATCTCCACGAGCCCTGCAAGCCTTCCTCCATTATGACCACCACACCGTAATCAGGATCCCTGTCGCTGGTTCTTACCATCTTGCCGGGTGCCCTCTTGACCCGAAGAAACCCTGGCAGCCAGTGGCAACCTGCATGCTCACCTCCAAACTCCCCATCGGAAGTGAGGTTGCCAGGTTCTTGTTTTTGAAAAACTGTTATAAAACCCACCGGCATAACAACACAATGCCGGGGATAGATTATCGGGTGTGAGGGGAGGTTACAGCCAGATTGCCCGCTGATGATATTCTAATGAAATCAAATGAGGTTCCCAACCTTTCTGGATGGGAACTGCAATTTTGGCCTCATGTGCATTGCTCTACCTTGCTGACCGTGCCTGGAACTGCCTATAGGCCCCACAAGCTCTAGAATACCCTCGCTAACACACTCTGAATCTCTCCCTCTCTTTATTCTTCTAAGACACTGCTAAAACTGACCACTTTGCTCAAGCTTTTGGCCATCTATCTAATTTGGCCTTGTGTGACTTGCTGTCCAATTTTGCTTTGTAACTTTCTTGTGAAGTGCCTTGGGTGTTTTAGTATGTTAAATGTGCTATATAAATATTAAGGTATGGTTATTTTAAATGCTGCAAGGTTAGTTTCTCAATGCTTCCATGTTGCACAGAATTTGCATTAAAAAAAAGACACACACATGAGCTGAACCCACAAAGTACAGCACAGCAAGCACTGGACAGTATCAGCTGAGGGCCATAAACCAATGTAAATGGTCTTATGGAATTTCAGGGCCGTTGTCTTCCTCATTTCAACACCTATATTAAGCTACTAAAGTACTTTTTAAAAAATATTTCGCAAGCAAGATATGATGAGATGAAAGTGCTGCAGTATGTTAGCATTCAGGTGAAACATTCCAGGGCATGTTTTCCTTAATCTTTCATAAGGTTTAACATTAACTAACATTTCCAAAGATCAATGAGTTGGCAAATAGATGAAACGCTGGATAATATCTGTTACTGGCAGTCATCTATTAGTGATACAAGTGAATTCTACTAACTTATTTTGTTTAATAATGCACCATAGCTTGCCAGTTCTTTACTATTGCTCGAGTGAAACATAGGACAATTAGTGACAATCTAGCCGCAATCTTATTATTCGTCCTGAAGTTTTGGCTTAAAGAATTTACAACAATCATTGTTGTTCTCTGGCTGTTTGCACCGATTTGCCCTTTGTAGTGCTTTGAAGGGAACATTTTACCACTTTAATGTCTGATTATATCCTACACACCCCTGAGATTTGTGGGCCCATATTTATGGCATTCGCTGAGATAATAGAACTGTTGGATTGGCTCATTGGCCAAGGTTAGACGGATTATTGGCTTTAGATTGCTTTGTTAATTCTCAACCAAACTCTCTTGCCACCTTATGAGTTGCTTATAAATATTTAATAAAATAAAACTGCTGCCAATGAAGACCATCACAATATGTTTGCTTTTTGAAGGGGAATTGTTTCAGCTGCCCTCCAGAAGGCTGCCCCACAATGGGTCACTTTGCTAACACCTACCCTCTTGGGTCTGTTACCACTGAACCCAGTTTTTATTTGAACACGGGTGCTGCTCCGTCTTTTGCACGTATGTATTAATGTACACATTGCAAACTGCAATGTTTTTTAATTTCAAATTGCAGTTGAAATACATTTATTAAGTAAGAGATTGCAATAAAAACTCTGAATTTGTTCATTTGTAACAGGCTGGCGATACAGGGTTACTGTTAAAATTACCTGTACACGGAGTATCAGAGGATTCTTCAATATTGCCCTGTATGGTTCCAATGTCAACACCCGACAACATCAAGTTGCAAAGTAAGTTTATAACAGCTGACCAGAAGATAGTTGCTCCAAGGCTGGAATCTTCCATTCTGGAATCTAATTTCAATGGTAGGCCATGAAGTGGGAGTGATTTCTGCTGGGGCAGGACAGCTGACCACGCGTGTTCTTGCACTGTTCAGTCCATTGAATATACATCCATGAGGATCTTGTTGATTCTTGCAGCAGAGGTAGGCAGGAAATCACCATCCCTGCCATTACCTCAAGGGGTCAAAGATCCAGGTGCCATATTTAAAGGACAACTGGACAGTCTACACATCCCTTCCACCTTTTCTTGCTAACCCTTGCTCCCTTCCTTGGTCATAATCCACGCAACTTGCACTCTTACCATCTGGTCTGAAACATAGTCTGGCTCCCCAAAGAGGACAATCTGGAGTGGCAACTCATTGTTAATCATAGAAGAGCTCTACCTCACCAGGTATGCGCCACTTCTGTACAGCCTTAAAACTGAACATTCTGATTTCCCACAGGTGGGGATCTTTTAATGCACATGCATTGATTAATACATGCAAAGGGATTCCCGACATTGTTTGCAGGGAAATTCGATCCACTTATAACCCGCCTTTGAAGTCCTTAGAACCTAATTGCTAAAGTTAATTCTGCCATCAGGAAATTGATGTTTGGCCTCACGCCAAATTAACTTCCCTGCCCACCAAGCTTCCCACTGCTGTAAGATTCTATCCTAAGTCTTTAAAAAACCTTTGGATATGAGTAGTTGTCACACAATCTGATTAAAACTGATATCCCTATTTTATCTTTTATTTACTGATGTTTTAAAATCTTGCCTTGCAATGTGAGCTGCACTGACAAGGCCACATTTATTGCGCATTCCTAAATGTCCTGAGAAGGTGTTTGTGTACCCCCTTACATGATATTTTGCAACTGTGCAACTTGCTGGACCACTTGAGGGGCAATAAGTCCACTACAAAGTTGTGAGTTATGCCTGGTGCAGACGTTTCCTTCCCTGAAGGGCGTTCGTAAAGCAGCTGAATTTTACCACAACCCAACAGCTCTCAAGGTTATGGTTGTTTTCTGGCTCCAGCTCACAAGTGACCAAATTTATTTACCTGGAATTTCTGTGGTAGTTTTTCTAATCCTCTGCTGTATTTTCAACAGCAGTTCGACAGAAACTGTGCAGGAACAGCTTAAACAGATTGATGAAGCCAGATAAATTTACCCCACTGAATTTAATAAGTCCTGCAGTATATATTTAGTGGGATTTCATAGAATCATAGAATCCCTAGCACAGTGGTTAGCACTGCTGCCTCACAGCACCAGGGACATGGGTTCGATTCCCAGCTTGAGTCACTGTCTGTGTGGAGTTTGCACATTATCCCTGTGTCTGCATGGGTTTCCTCCAGGTGCTCCGGTTTCCTCCCACAGTCTGAAGATGTGCAGGTCAGGTGCATTGGCCATGCTAAATTCCCTTAGTGTCAGGGGGGCTAGCTAGGGTAAATGCATGGGGCTATGGGAGTAGGGCCTGGGTGGGTTGTGGTCGGTGCATACTCAATGCGCTGAATGGCCTCCTTCTGTACTGTAAGATTCTATGAATTCTGCCCATCAAGCCTGCATTGACAACAATCCTACCCAGGCCCTATCCCTGCAACCCCAGGTATTTACCCTGCTAGCCCTCCTGACACTCAGGGATCATTTAGCATAGCCAATCAATGTAACCTGCACATCTTTGGACTGTTGAATCTTGAATTGTTGTCAAAAACCATTAAAAATTAGCCACTAATATTTCAGCTGTCCACCACAAGGCTGTCCGCCAGTGGATCACTTTGCTGATACCTAACTTCTTGGAAATGTTACTACTGAACCCAGTTTTTTTCCTGAACACGGATGCTGCTTCGTTTTTTGCCCCATGGATATACATATTAATGTTTTCAAATTGAAGTTGAAGTATATTTATTAATTAATAGATTGCAATAAAAATTCTGAATTGATCATTTATTTTTTTACTCCACTGCATATCTTGAGACTGTATAAGTTAATATTAACATGCCACAGATGATTTAGGTACTAACCTCTGTATTTTGCTTTGCAGAGCATTGTTGGCGTCTGGAAAAACATTCACGGCTGAGATCGACGTGGAAAAAGATTTAGCAGAGGTTACTAAAGTCAAATTTCTCTGGGATAATGTTGTGCCAAATCTTCTCAGGCCAAAAGTTGGAGCAGAAACTGTAACCCTATTAAGAGTATATGACCAGCAAACGTAAGTGCGCATTTATTAAATTATTGACCAATATTACTGACTGTAATATCCTTTCTATGTCTAGTGTGAACCCTGGTTAAAGTAATACATTTGGGCAGATTCCCAAATGACCACTGTAAGTCAATGACCATTATATCAGAAGATGGCAATTCCATTATGTTCTGCTATTCTGGTTTAACATGTTGGTAAAGTCCTGCTGCACTGCCCATTCCCTATGACATGAAAGTCAAACTTCCATTTATATCTTTCTTGAAAATAAACTAAATGTTCATTTACTGAAGCTAAAAGTAAGGCTTTTGAGCCATCTCAGAAGATCTAAAAAAAAGTATTGCTAAAGCCTATTCTCTAAATGGAGAGAAGCTTAAAATTCATCAGCACTTCATGAGCCCTTTGTTCAGAGTGCCAGTTTTTGGATGAAAAGATTGATGGAGCATAGTGATGTTAGCGATTGAGCAACGTATCAGCAATTCACCAAAGATCCTTAGACAGCACCTTCCAAACCCACAACCACTTCCATCTTGAAGGACAAGGGCAGCAGATACATGGGAACACCACCACTTGCAAGTTCCCCTCCAAGCCATTCACCATCCTGACTTGGAAATATATCGCTGTTCCTTGGCAGTCGCTGGGTCAAAATCCTGGAATTCCCTCCTTAACAGCATTGTGGGTCAACCCACAGAATATGGACTGCAGTGATTCAAGAAGACAGCTCACCACCCACCTTGTCAAGGGCAACTAGGGATGGGCAATAAATGCTGGCCAGCCAGCGATGCCCATGTCCCACGAATGAATTAAAAAAAAGAAGAGATTCTTAAACATTTTAAAAAATGATTACAGATTACAGGAAACAACATCCCTCCTATGAACCTCCCCATTACAATTGCAGTGAACGCTTCCAGACTGTTTGACTCCACTACCTTACACAGGTGACCATTCTAGACATTGATCAGCCTTTGTGTGAAGACTGCTGACCTCCGTCATGAACTTACTTTTCATTACACAGTTTCTTGTCACACCAGACAGAAAATCAAGATCTCCTACAGGGCCCACACTTAAGTCCTTGTCTATCCTCAAATCCCCTCCTTTCCTGAATGAAAGACTGTTCCAAAAACCACATCTTACCCTTTCGTTGACAACCACTCCTTTGGTGATAGCTGATAGCCTTCTCTCTCTTGAAATTCTGCTCCAAAAATTGATGTTTTCTGCATGTTTCAGGCTGCTAAACTTATCTGGGCCTCAAACCGGGATGGCCTTTTAGAACATAGAACAGTACAGCACAGAACAGGCCCTTCAGCCCACGATGTTGTGCCGAGCTTTATCTGAAACCAAGATCAAGCTATCCCACTCCCTATCATCCTGGTGTGCTCCATGTGCCTATCCAATAACCGCTTAAATGTTTCTAAAGTGTCTGACTCCACTATCACTGCAGGCAGTCCATTCCACACCCCAACCACTCTCTGCGTAAAGAACCTACCTCTGATATCCGTCCTGTATCTCCCACCACGAACCCTATAGTTATGCCCCCTTGTAATAGCTCCATCCACCCGAGGAGCTATTTAATGCTTGCCTCAGACTCACCACCCCATCACCACCCACCCAATAGCATTCTTGGTTAAAATCATCAAATCGTAGAATCCCTACAGTGCAGAAGGAGGCCATTCAGCCCATCGAGCCTGCACCGACAACAAACCCACCCAGGCCCCATCCTCGTAACCCCATGCATTTACCCTGCTAGTCCCCCTAACACTAAGGGTCAATTTAGCATGGCCATTTAACATAACCCACAAATCTTTGGAGTGTGGGAGGAAACCAGAGCACCCGGAGCAAACCCATTTATACATGGAGAGAGCATGCAAACTCCACATAAACAATTACCCGAGGATGGAATTGAACCTGGTGCTGCGAGGCAGCAGTGCTAACCACTGTGCCACCGTGCCACCCGGTGTTACAAGTATATAGGAAATTCAACGTAAAACAAATGCTGGAAAAGGCAAAGAATTAATACAAATGGGTTTTAGACAATGTGCTTTAATCATTCTGTCTGCTGGATCATAGAAGCAGTGACACGAAACAAGGTTCCATATACATTATAAGTTATGAGTTTATTTATTTCAAATTCCATAGTTGTTGAATTGAACATTCTTCGAATTATCAGGCGTTTAAATTTAAAAAATCAACTTTTATTTCAGTGATTTAATTAATGCCTCATTGTACAAATATACATATTTAATTATCATTTGCAATAGAATTGAATCACTCTTATGAGTATGAAACTATCATAAAAATATGTGCATGCAGATTTACATTATTTTGTGGTACATATGGAGTCAAATTGCTGAAATATAGGAATGTTGAATAGATGTTTCATACATGCAAAAATCATTGATTTATGTCAAGCTAATATTTTGTTTTGCAGCTTTAAGTTTTGTGGAACTGGGCGTGTTGGCGAAGATGTTCTGCAAACTGTTTTGCCTTGTTCAAATGCTTGAACATTATTTCATGATCTTGTAACTTGGCAATATGAAAATAAATAAAACTGATTGCACATTTTAAATTGTAGTTTGTCTTATATATCTCTGGAACTATAATACCACAGAATAATTGCCACACAATAGGCGGGCATTCAAACAGTACGGAGGGGAGGGCCTGGGTGGAATACTCTTTCGGAGAGTCGGTGAAGCTCGATGGGCCAAATGGCCTCTTCCTGCACTGTAGGGATTCTATAGTTCAGTAGTGATCTAACCTGATTTAAATTATTTTAATTTGCATAGATGTTTGGAGATGATGCATTGATATATCAAAATTTCAGATATGTTTGTAATTGGTAATGCTAACATGAAAATGATAGTTTTAGTATCACGGTGGCACAGTGGTTAGTACTGCTGCCCCACAGCACCAGGGACCTTCTGGCCTTGAGTCACTGTCTGTGTGGAATTTGCACGTTCTCCCCGTGTCTGCTGCGTGGGTTTCCTCTGGGTGCTCTGGTTTTCTCCCACACTCCAAAGATGTGCGGGTTAAGTTGATTGGCCATGCTAAATTGCCCCTTAGTGTCAGGGGGATTAGCAGGATAAATGTGTGGGGTTACGGGGATAGGGCCTGAGTGGGATTGTTGCTGGTGCAGGCTCAATGAGCCGAATGGCCTCCTTCTGCACTGTAGGGATTCTATGTTCTATGGTCGTATTGTTGCATATTACACTTAAGACTAGTGCATGCAATGATGCAGCCACTATTAAAGTCACTTTATTTCTACCTCCCCAACTGAGAGAGTAGCAGAGAAGGCATTATCACAAAATGCTCAGATCTTGTATGATACTTCAGCAAGGGATTAATTCAACAAGACAAGTCCCTTCAATTGCAATCAATCTTTATTGTACTCACTAGATTTCTTATACCACAGATTGCCAGAAAAGTAAAATAAATAAAATACTTGAGTATGTTAACTGATCGTTTCGCTTGGTTAGTGTTCTAAGCTGATCCATACTCAAGTCACTGTAACTTTCTGTATCCTCAGATGGACACTGCTACATATATATTGGACAATGAAGTTCAACAAAGGAAGATGAGAACAGGATTAGGCCATTTAGCCCTTCCAGCCTTTCAGTGAGATCACTGACAGGCGTGCAACATTCAACAAGAGTGCTGAGAGTTGAGTGAGCGAGGGAGTCAGGGGAAGAGGGGAAGGAAATTACCCAAATTTTCAATCCCTCCCTGGCCATGGGGGAGGTCCCAGATGACTGTAGAACAGTTAATGTGGTTCCGCTATTTAAGAAGGATTGTAATGATAAACCAGGGAAATACAGACCTGTGAGTCTCATGTCAGTGGTAGGGAAACTATTAGAGAAACCTCTGAAGGAGAACATCTATCTCCATTTGGAGAGGCAAAGCTCGATCAGGGATAGTCAGCATGGCTTTGTCAGAAGGAGGTCATGCCTAACAAATTTGGTTGAATTTTTTGAGGAGGTGACCAGGTGTGTAGATGAGGGTAGTGCCGTTGATGTAGTTTATATGGATTTCAGCAAAGCCTTTGGTAAGGTCCCACATGGGAAACTGGTAAAGAAGGTAAATTCACATGGGGCACAGGATAATTTGATAAAGTGGTTTCAAAATTGGCTCAGTTGTAGGAGACAGAGGGTGATGACAGAAAGCCGCTTTAGTGACAAGAAGCCAGTGTCCAGTGGGGTACCACAGGGATCTGTGTTGGGACCCCTATTATTCATCATTTATATAAATGACATTGATGCCTATGTGGGGTAGGATTAGTAAGTTTGCGGATGATACAAAGATTGGATGGGTGGTTAACAATGAGGCGGAGTGTCTTGGGCTACAAGAATATATAGATGGAATGGTCAAGTGGGCAGATAAATGGCTGATGGAATTTAACCCTGAAAAGTGTGAGGTGATACACTTTGAAAGGAGTAATTTGACAAGGAAGTACTCAATGAATGGTAGGACGCTAGGAAGTTCTGTGGAACAAAGGGACTGATGCGCTTCTCAAACACGAGGCGAGGAGCTCGGTAAATGAAAGGCTTTTATTTACTGTAATGAAGCAGCCAGTAATTATATACACTATCCCAGACTGAAGGGGTCCCGGCCCGAGCAGGGACTTTTATACCTCTCCCAGGAGGCGGAGCCCGACTGGGATGTACCACAACACTACAGTACAAAGGTGTAACAACCCCACCCTAACCCCAACAGCAACATATGTACATCCTTGTAGTACTGGCCAGACCCTGGCTCAGTACTATCCAGTGGGAACCAACGATGGTTCACCACAGGGACCTTGGCATGTTTGTCCAAAGATCTCTGAAAGCGGAAGGGCATGTTAGGAGGGTGCTGAAAAAGGCATATGGGCCACTTGCCTTTATCAATCAAGGCATAGATTACAAAAGCAGGGAAGTCATGTTTGAGTTGTACAGAACTTTGGCGAGGCCACAGCTAGAGTACTGTGTACAGTTCTGTTCACCACAGTATCGGAAAGATGTGATTGCACTGGAGGGACTGCAAAGGAGATTCATGCAGGATGCTACCTGGGATGGAACATTTAAGTTATGAAGAGAGGTTGGACAGGCTTGGGTTGTTTACTTTGGAGCAGAGAAGACTGAGGGACGACCTGATCGAGGTGTACAAGATTATGAGAGACACGGACAGAGTGGATAAGGAGCAGCTGTTCCCCTCACTTGAAGGGTTAGACATGAGGGGACATGGTTCAAGGTGAGGGGCTGGGGTTTTAAGGGGGGATGTGAGAAAAAACATCCAGAGGGTGTTGACAGTCTGGAATGCGCTGCCTGGGAGGGTAGTGGAGGAGGGTTGCTCACATCCTTTAAAAAGTATCTGGATGAGCACTTGGCACATCAGAACACTCAGGGCTATGGGCAGATGGGATTAGGTGGGAGTTCAGGTGTTTCTAATGTGTCGGTGTGGACTGGATGGGCCGAAGGGCCTCTTCTGCGCTGAATGATTCCATGATTCTTTGCTTTTTCTAACTTTTTCACCCTGTAGGAACTGTTTCTTACTTTACCACAGGGAAAAAGTTAGTTGTTTGATGAATTTCTGCTAATTGGTTCAGGTCTATTCTATTCCTAAGGTTTAAAATTGTATACAAACTCGTGGTAAGGTTAACAAATTATATAATAAAGTAAAATAATAAATTGAAGACAATAATATAAGTGCTTAAGACACATTAAGGATGGCAGGACAAGTGATGTGTCCAGGCTGCAGCATGCGGGAGATCCTGGGTGCCATTGTGATCCAGCGCAAACACATCTGCTGTAACTGTTTACAACTGGAAGAACTTCGGCTCAGAGTCATTGAGCTGGAAAACAAGCTGAAGACACTAGGATGCATCAGAGAGGAGAAATGTTACCTGGACACTTTGTACCAGGAGACAGTCACACCCCTTAGCGTCTTCTGATTTGGTCAAGGACATCAGGATGTGACTGCGAGTGAGGCAGGTAAGGAGACCCAGAGGACAGGAGTGCAGGAGCCACAGCTTTTGCCATTGTTTGACAGGTTTGAGGTTCTTCCAGCTTAGTTGGATGAGAGTAGAGGTTGAAGGGTGGATGAGCTGACTGGCCAAGGTACTAAGGGGGAGTGACACATTGTCCTCTGCAGCAAAAAGTGCGAGTCAGAAGGCCGCGTTGCCAGCCAGGGTTCAGAACATCTGCTCAGGGCTGGAGAGGAAGTTGGAGTGGGAGAGGAAGGCTCCAGTCATCATGGTTCATGTAGGTGGCACGGTGGCACAGTGGTTAGGACTGCTGCCTCACAGTGCCAGGGGCCCAGGTTCGATTCCCAGCTTGGGTCACTGTCTATGCGGAGTCTGCATGTTCTTTCCGTATTTGCGTGAGTTTCCTCTAGGAGCTCCAGTTTCCTCCCACAGTCCAAAAGACATGATGGTTAGGTGTATTGGCCATGCTAAATTCTCCCTCAATGCACCCAAACAGGTGCCAGAGTCTGACGGCTAGGAGATTTTCACAGTAATTTCATTGCAGTGTTAATGTAAGTCTACTTGTGACGGTAATAAATTTTTAAAAAGGTATCAATGACATAGGCAGGATAAGGAATGAGGTTCTTTATGGGGAGTATGTGGAGTTGGACACCAAATTATGAAGCAGAACCTCAAAGGTAATAATTTCTGGATTATTATCTGAACCACATGCAAATTAGCACAGGGCCAATAGGATTAGAGAAATTAATGCATGACTCAAAGACTGGTATGACAGAAGTGGGTTCCAGTTCAGGTGGCACTGGCACCATTTCTGGAGAAAGTGGAAGACGTACCATTGGCACAATCCATACCTGAGTTATGCTGGGACTTGTGCTTTAGCAAGCCACATAACTAGAGAAGTAGAGAAGGTTTTAGGCAAAAGATCAAACTTGGGGAGATGTGGTTAATCAAAGAATAGAAACAAGGCAAGAGAGAAAGATATGGAAATGGGAAATGATAAACAGGCCGTAATAAGAAGGGATAGAGTGTACAAATTAAGGGTAAATCAGCAGATCAGGCTAGAAGTTGCAAAAATAATCAAAGGACAAAAATAAAGGCTCTGTATCTGAATGTATGTGGCATTCGAAACAAAACAGATGGCCTGATAGCTCAAATGGAAATAATTATGATCATTTAAACATTACAGAAACATAGCTGCAGGGTGGCATAGATTGAATATTGAAGGATACATGATGCTTAGGAAGGACAGGAAACAAGGAAAAGGTGGAGGGGTGGCATTGTTAATTAATGATGGGATTAGCACAAGAGAAAAGGATGACCTAAGGTCAGGAAATCAGGATGTAGAAACGGACAACAAAAAGGTGAGAAATTATAAAGGCAAAGAGTCACGTGTGGGAGTGGTGTACAGACCCCCTGAAAGTATCCATTTGATAGGATGAAGCATAAAGGAAGCAATAACAGGGGTTCATTAGAAAAGATAGCAACAATCCTGTTTTCGGGACAGTTTTTTGGCCAGCACATTCTGGAGCCAACCAGAGAGCAGGCAGTACCTGAACTGAAGCAAAATAAGTAGGATTTAGATGAGCACTTGAAATGCCTTAGCATACAAGGCTACAGACCAAGTGCTGGGAAATGGGATTAGAGTTGATAGGTGCTTGAAAGCTGGCGCAGACACAATGGGCCAAAGGGCCTCTTTCTTTGCTGTAAAGCTCTATGATTCTTTCACTTTACATCATTTTCTTTAGTTATTTATGTGTGCCTTTAGTTTAAAATCTGTTTTAAGATATAAACAGTCCTATACCGCTTCAGCATTCCCAGTTTTTAGATTATAAATTTACATAAAATCTTCTGAAATTTAAGGTGGCACAGTACCATCTGCTGTATTGAACATCAATAAAATGCTATAGTTGCTGATTGTGTACCTGGCGCTAGTCTATCAGAGAGACATTTTCATAGATATGCAAACATTTACAGATAATTTTGGCTGCAAAAATGAATAAATTGTGCAATTGCTACTGATCTTTCAGCCTTGAAAACAATACACACAGGGCGTTGTTTTCAGAGATACCAGGAAAGAACTTGAGTACACACAGGCAGTTTATTATGAGATTAATAGTGAGGATTGATGCAGCTGGATTCATATCACTTGGAAGAGAAGATTGCAGGTTGAATTACAACACACAGTACCTTTTATGCGTGACACATCACCAAATTCTCAGACTAGGCATCTTTGAGCTTCATGTGCAGTTGTGCAAGTAATTTTGACAAAAGCAATTCTCACATCCTTTGTAAACCTTTGACTGTGGGAAACCAAATACAATTTAAAAGGCCTCAGAATGACTTCATAGAAATCATAGAAACCCTACAGTGCAGAAGGAGGCCATTCGGCCCATCGAGTCTGCACCAACCACAATCCCACTCAGGCCCTACCCCCACATATTTACCCACTAATCCCTCTAACCTGCGCATCCCAGGACTCTAAGGGGCAATTTTTAACCTGGCCAATCAACCTAACCCGCACATCTTTGGACTGTGGGAGGAAACCGGAGCACCCGGAGGAAACCCACGCAGACACGAGGAGAATGTGCAAACTCCACACAGACAGTGACCCGAGCCGGGAATCGAACCTGGGACCCTGGAGCTGTGAAGCAGCAATGCTAACCACTGTGCTACCGTGCCGCCCCCTTAATGTGGTGATTTAGTTCAATTAAATATATGCTTCTATTTCAAAACAAAATATGGTTCTTTACTCCGTCATCTAAAACACAAAGAGTAATCAGCAGGTGAGGAATGTTTAACCCTTACCAGTGTGAGAAATCGAGAGAATTCCGTGCTCCCTTGGGGAAATATGAGAGAAAAATAATCATAGGCCTGAATTTTCATGATGGCGGAGTCTCAGGTCCCCAACATCCAAAAAGTCAACGGGGAATAATGCCATTCTATGCTCGGGTGGCACAGTGGCACAGTGGTTAGCCCTGCTGCCTCACAGAGCCAGGGGCCCAGGTTCAATTCCAGCCTCGGGTCACAGTCTCCTCGTGTCTGCATGGGTTTCCTCCGGGTGCTCCGGTTCCCTCCCACAGTCCAAAGATGTGCGGGTTAGGTTGATTGGCCATGCTAAATTGATCCTCGTGTCAGGCGATTAGCAGGGTAAATATATGGGGTTACGGGTATAGGGCGTGGTTGGGATTATGGTCGATGCAGACTTGATGGGCCAAACGGCCTCCTTCTTCACTGTGGGATTCTAAGATAAAGGCAAAATACTGTGGATGCTAGAATCTGAAACAAAAACTAAACTAAAAAAAACAGAAAATGCTGGAAAATCTCAGAAAGACTGACAGTATCTGTGGGGAGCGAATAGAGCTAACATTTCAAGTCTGGATGACTTTTTCAAGAATTTTCACACCATGAACATCCAGATTGTTTGCAACACACAGATTTTACAGCTCTGCACTTGGTAGCTGCCATAATGTACACATCCTGCAACATTCCCAGATGCCAAGTCTCTTCACTGGGACTTGGTTAGAAGGTTGGCTCCTGGGTGACAAAGGACATCCCCTGAAAAGATGGTTCAAGATGGGGGCAATTTTGCCATTTTGATTCTAAGCGCTGAAACTGGGCACAATTCAGATCCGACTTGGAAACCAGTTCTCAGGTGCCCCCATACGCACTCAGCCTGAAAAAGAAATCGTGAGTCTGAATCGCGCTGTGGGCGGAGCTTATCACGCCCAAAACGCTGCTGCTCGGATCGAAGCCTTCAACTGCGCATGCGCAGTGAAAAAAGAAATTCGAAAAACGCGCCCCTGTCACATTGCTCCCGGGTCACAAAAAGTGGATAAAGTGGCCCGGGAGCGATGGCCCCCACAGATATCGCTCCACCCCCACAACATAACTGTGCCCTTTATCCACCGACCCCATCCCACTCCCACACCGATCACGACCCCCTGCCCCCTTTCCCCCCTACCGATCGCCCGCAGAGTGGCAGCTCTGCCCCTGCCCCCCCGCCCCCCCCCCCCCATAAGAGATCCAGCTGGCCTCCTCCTCTCCCCCCCAGCAGAGAATGATCAGGCCTCCCTCCCCCCTCCAAACCAGAGATACACCTGACCCGCCTCCTCCTCCTCCGCCCCCACCACCAGAGAATGATCTGGCCCGCCTCCGTCCCCCACTCCCCACCACCACCGATCTGAGTTAGAGAGCCGCTGGAAGCTCTGAACTTACCTCTTCAGAAGTTGGAGCGCCCGAAACAGACCTTTGCCGAGCATGTCTGTTTCGTGCCGAATCTGGATGGGTGAGCGTGACAGTAAAGAGGGAAATGCTGTTAAGATTGGGCGTCCGTCTCACTAGGTCAATTTAAATGCATACAAATGCATTTAAGTTGACGTCGCGCCCATTTTGGGCGTGGTTCGGATCACGGCCATTTCCAGGCCTTGGTAAAGTGGGCATCTGCACGGACGCAGGTGCGAATTGCGTTAATTGCCTCAGGCCCGACTTTACCACGTTTTCGTGCCTGAAAACAGGCGCGACACAATGGTAAAACGAGGCCCGATGACACTCATTCACCCAAGGAGAAAACACAGGAGAGGTACCATCAAAGTCATGGTTCTACAAGGACAGTAACTGAGGGGGCCATTGGGCTGCTCTTAATGAGGTTCCACTGCCAGGATGAACCAGGGGCAGGACTTCAACATGCTCCACAGCACATCTCTCTTATTGTCGGTGTGCGCTCTCATCAGAGAAGCAGAGGGCAGTGTGCCCACTGGCATTGCCCTCCCATCTGATGTTCCCAGCAGCTGCTGAGGCCATAACCACTGCCAACTGAAAGAGCTTCAAGTCTCTCTTGGACAGCTTCCTGCATAGAATCCCTGTGCAGAAGGAGACCGTTTGGTCCATCAAATCTGCACTGACTCTCTGACAGGGTGCGCGTACTCTCTGACAGAGACCCACTCCCTCTCCCCTATCCTATCCCCGTAACCCCCTGCCTAGCCAGTGATACCCACAATCCCATGAACAAATAGAAAACATTCTCCTGATACCTTCAAAGATGTAAATGCCCTATAACCATGTGCCTCTCTGTTCTTGTACCATCTTTAATATAGTAGCTTTTAGTTTATATTGTCTCTGCTCATTCTTTCAAACAAAGCTATCAATTCAATCTTTTCTAAATTGCAATTAAATCATTAAATTGCAACTATCAAATGTCTTCTCATTTCACTGTATAGTCATTACTATCCTCCTCACTGTTTACTACATTTCCAAGTTTCCTGTTGTCTGTGAACTTTGAAATTATGCCTTGTACATTCAGATCCAAGTTATTAATATAAATTAAAAAGAGCTGTGCTCCGAATCTGTTTAAAGAAGAGCTTTGGCTCCCTTTCATGTCACCCGCTGATCTTTTCTCATACTTTCTCTCGACTCCCCTTACATCTTTTTCAATTTCCCTCATACTCTACCCACGTGGTTTCTGTACCTGACATTTATCATATATGTCCTTTTGCCATTTTAGTTTAACCTTTATTTCATTTGCAAACTGGCTAATGATGCTCTTTCCTCCCTTCTTATTGCACTATGTTTGGCTTGTACCTGAACTCTTTGAAACCTTTCAGATCCACAGCAGTGTGCGTGATTTTTATTCGGCTCTGAAATGGCCTAGAAAGCCGTCCAGCTCAAGGGAAATGAGGGATGGGCAATAAATGCTGCCTTGCCATAGAGGCCCGCATCCCATAAAACAATAATGCAAAATTATAAAGCTATTGTAAATTATAATATGCATTTAACAAGTGCCCAATTCTATGGATTTAGTATAAAAATTTTCAGAGATCTTTCTCCGTTGCACTAGAAAGGATTGGACCCGAAATGCTGCCCCGACCGTATTTTTACTTCAATGTCCACCCCCAGCCCCAGACACCTCCACAATTATTTTTTGCCCATTTTCCTCGACTTTTATTCTCTCACAGGCATGAGATCCATTCGCTATCCCAAATATTTGTTCCGTCATGTCAGTCTGATCCTCTGGTAGTTGTATCTAATTACATCCCGAGTGCAAATTCTATGACTCGCTGAACTGTTCCCAACCATATCTGTCAGTATCAGGCTTGAGTAGTTTTCTTCTTGTTCAGCTCCACGTTGTGCTTTCTGAGACTCACATCTCAACGCTTCTTGTCTTAGCTTATGTGATATCCTGACATTATTGTGTTTAGTTTAACCTCATCTTATGCGCTTGACTGTTACACAATATCCCCAGGTTTATAATTGTAATTATGATATTCTGCTGTATATAATAATTATGATGTATATAATGTGATGTTCACATTTTTGCTTCCTATTTCTTTATTTATAATTCTGCTCATTTCTCTCTTTGTATTAAACAGCTGCAGCTACACATTTATCATTCTGTTTTTCCATTACTTTTCAACTGATAAATGTGAAGGTAAAGTCACCATAGTCCCAGATGACCCAAGGCTGCTCTCCCCTTGTGAGGGGGAAAGCTGACTGGTGGTGATTTAACCTGGGGATCACCACACCTCAGGCGAGGGGCAAGGTTGAGAAGGTGGGGTCTTCAAAAATACACTCAGCTGGTACAGGAATTGTAGCAATGCTCCTGGCCAAGCTATGACCAAGCTATCCAGCCAATTGAGCTGGATTGGTTTAACTCAGTTGGCTGGACGGCTGGTTCATGATGTGGAGTGACGTCAACAACGTGGGTTCAATTCCCATACCGGCTGAGGGCTTTTTATTCATTAATGGGACATGGGCGTCGCTGACTGGCCAACATTTATTACCCATTCCTAGTTGCTGTTGAGACTTTGTAGTGACTAATCCAACCGAGTGACTTGCGAGACCATTTCAGAGTGCAGCTGAGAGTCAATCACATTGCTGTGGCTCTGAAGTCACATGTCGGCCAGACCATAGAAACTCTACAGTGCAGAAGGAGGCCATTCGGCCCATCGAGTCTGCACCAACAACAATCGCATCCAGGCCCTCTCTCCTCATATATTTACCCTGCTAATACCCCTGCCGCTAAGGGGCAATTTACCTTGGCCAATCAACCTAATCTGCACATCTTTGGACTGTGGGAGGAAATTGGAGCACCTGGAGGAAACCCATGCAGACATGGGGAAAATGTGCAAACTAGAAAGAGTGCAGAAAAGATTTACTAGGATGCCACCGGGACTTGATGGATTGAGTGTAACTGGTGTAACTTGTGTTATCAGCAAGTTTGCGGATGACACGAAGATGGCTGGACTTGCGGATAGCGATGAGCATTGTCGGGCAATACAGCAGGATATAGATAGGCTGGAAAATTGGGCGGAGAGGTGGAAGATGGAATTTAATCCAGATAAATGCGAAGTGATGCATTTTGGAAGAAATAATGTAGGGAGGAGTTATACAATAAATGGCAGAGTCATCAGGAGTATAGAAACACAGAGGGACCTAGGTGTGCAAGTCCCCAAATCCCTGAAGGTGGCAACACAGGTGGAGAAGGTGGTGAAGAAGGCATATGGTATGCTTGTCTTTATAGGACAGGGTATAGAGATAAAAGCTGGAGTCTGATGATGCAGCTGTATAGAACGCTGGTTAGGCCACATTTGGAGTACTGCGTCCTGTTCTGGTCGCTGCACTACCAGAAGGACGTGGTGGCGTTAGAGAGAGTGCAGAGAAGGTTTACCAGGATGTTGCCTGGTATGGAGAGTCTTAGCTATGAGGAGAGATTGGGTAAACTGGTGTTGTTCTCCCTGGAAAGACGGAGAATGAGGGGAGATCTAATAGAGGTGTACAAGATTATGAAGGGGATAGATAGGGTGAAGGGTGGGAAGCTTTTTCCCAGATCAGAAGTGATGATCACGAGGGGTCACGGGCTCAAGGTGAGAGGGGCAAAGTATAACTCAGATATTAGAGGGATGTTTTTTACACGGAGGGTGGTGGGGGCCTGGAATGCGCTGCCAAGTAGGATGGTGGAGGCAGACACACTGACATTGTTTAAGACTTACCTGGATAGTCACATGAACAGCCTGGGAATGGAGGGATACAAACGATTGGTCGAGTTGGACCAAGGAGCGGCACAGGCTTGGAGGGCCAAAGGGCCTGTTTCCTGTGCTGTACTGTTCTTTGTTCTTTGAGTTATAAGGAGAGGCTGAATAGACTGGGACTTTTTTCTCTGGAGCGTAGGAGGCTGAGGGGTGACCTTAGAGAGGTCTATAAAATAATGAGGGGCATAGAGAAAGTCAATATATTTTCCCAAAGGTAGGGGAGTCTAAAACTAGAGGGCATAGGTTTAAGGAGAGAGGGGAGAGATACACAAGCGTCCAGAGGGGCAATCTTTTCACACAGAGGGTGGTGAGTGTCTGGAACAAGCTGCCAGAGGTAGTAGTAGAGGCGGGTACAATTTTATCTTTTAAAAAGCATTTAGATAGTTACATGGGTACGATAGGTATAGAGGGATATGGGCCAAATGCGGGCAATTGGGATTAGCTTAGGGGGTTTAAAAAAAAAGGGCGACGTGGACAAGTTGGGCCGAAGGGCCTGTTTCCATGCTGTAAACCTCTATGACTCTAGTCACCCAAAGTCAGAATTGAACCCAGGTCCCTGGCCTTGGGAGTGCTAATCACTGTGCCGCTGTGCCTCTCCAGTTAAGGATGACAGATTTTCATCCCTAAGAGCATTAGTGAATCAGAAGGGTGCAGCTGAAATATTGAACTGCTCATCAAAATACTTTTAAAAAGCCCCAGTATATCACCAGCCCTGCAATCCTTGATTACTGTCTCTCCATCCAATTGCTTTCCTTCAGTCTGGCTTGTGGACCCAGCTCACTTCGCTAGAAATATTAATAGCAGCATGGATTGCAGAAAAAAACATTGAACAACTCAATGCATCTGTGTATAGTAATCAACAAGTAGTTAAGAACCAACCTTGCAAAATGCCTCAGTGCCTATCTAACGTGCTTGTTTACCTATCCTAGTGCTCCTACAAAATGGTTCCTCAGTGGTTACTGTTTGAGAGGTGAAAGAGTACTGTGCTTCCTTTCGGTACACTTCAGATGGCTGTGGAGGACAATCCAGTGCAGATCTGGCCATTAAAGGCCTCTAACATCTTAGTTTAGGCTGAGGTGACCTAGCCCAGTTAACAATGTGGCACTAACAGCAGGTGAGTGGATGTCAGAGAACAGGCTTGCTATCACCCCGGGACAGAACAGGAGGGACTTCATTCATTAGAAAAGGCCATTCTTTGGGGTCCACACCTCCATAGTCCTGTAGCTCTGCATACAAACAGAGTGTAGGAGTGATGTGACACCCAGGAAACCCTGCTCAGCACTAATCCACGGAGCTATGACGATGGCTAATGGAACTTCCTTGGTAGCAGTGTGAACTGCCAGAGAAGCTGTCGGCTACATCATGATGTGTGCCATTGTTGATTTCATGGAGCTGATGACTCACTCAATGTTGCACTAAGTGGTCCCCGTGCTTTGTGCGAAGCCCAAACAACAAAGGAGCTGTGCCATTGCTTGCAAACTCACTAACAGGGTCCTCTTCCTGGGATTTATTCATCAACATTAGTTTATATCCTAATGTCCACCTCTGAGTCCTCTACAGCAGAGGATCTCATTCTCTGGTGAACTGAAATGTGTAACAGCCTAGTTCCTGCATACCTGTGACCAGTGATTCACCACATGAAGACCCCTCTTCTAATGCACCCTCTAAGACTAACACAGTGCCAGTTTCTGAGATGGTACTTTCCAGGATCAGGTCAATAGGTCATCTTCATGAAGGCAGACCTCACGTTCCTGAAGTTTCAAACAGGTATCCACATTCTAAACAACTGAAATTAGAGGGAGGGACAAGGGAAAGCTTGTGGTGTAAAGGGACAGCAGAAAGAGATGAGCAGTGTGGAAGCCTTAAATTGTCAGTTCTTAGGTCATCCCTTCACTTGTTATACAGCCTGTCGACACTTTACACATACTGATTATACCTAACTGCTTGCATTTGTCTATTAGCACTCGTGATTACTTGTAAAGATTTGTTATTCAGCCGGCCTACACTGTCTGTACTTATCCTTTGATACTCCTGATTACCTGTTAGTGTTGGGCTATCGTCACTCTGCCAATGTATTCTGTGCCTGTGCACCTTGCTCCACTTCACCTGACGAAGGAGCAGCGCTCTGAAAGCTTGTGATTTCAATTAAACTTGTTGGACTATAACCTGGTGTCATGTGACCTGCCATCTAGTGTGGAAGCAGTTGAGCTTTAACGTAATGTTTAGGGAGACATAGAAGTAGGGAGCTAAAAACAGGACAAAATGTGAAGAAACCCTATGCGATATCTCTTTCAACATGGCCCTTCTCCGGGGAGAGACTGAACAGGTAGCTTCAGCCTCTTCTGGTTTTTTGTCTCCTAATGCAAGTTTTGCACAATCATCACTTACAATAAAGATAGCAGTGCATTAGTGACATCCTTGTGGGGTTTTCAGAGAATATGCCGCTTATGGAAGAATAGTTTGTATATTGTGTGTGAATGAGAGGTGTGAGGAAATGAGGGTTCCAGTAGTGGTAAGATTAGGAAGTGTAATAATGTGAATGGAAGCAGGTGGGGATGGGAGGAAGTATGGTGTAGTAATTATAGGAGAGTGAAGGGAAGTATTGTGAGTAGGGAGGCTGCAGGTGTAACAAATCCAAGCAGAGAGATGTTAAGATTCACACGTTGACAAATCTGGTGAAGTAATTCTTTCAAAATTTCCGTCATGGCTGGGATCTGAGTTCCTGACATAAACCTCCTCAGTGAAAAAGTTGCCCCGTGAGTAATCTGTATCTTCCTTCTCTTGCCCACTGCCTGGACCAGATCCTCCAATACTGCATCAGCGAACTTGGATATCCTCCCTGGACAGTTTCTAGTCATTTCTCTCCTTGCATAGTTTCTCTGCTGATTGCAGCCAGAGTGTACCTCCCTTTAAAAAGCTGCTGATTGCCTTTAAGTGTCATCAGTCAAGCCCAATTTATCATCCTCAAACATGCATTCAGTCAATGGTAGTTTCTAATGATGCACGGGAATCATGCACTGATTTCTTGTGGTCCCTTCGAGCATGATTCGATAGGCCTTAGCTGACTAGGTAATGTTGAGAATTGAATTAAAATATATGAGTTTGAAATTTTTACTTCCTTGCATGTGGCGGTGTGGTGAACCATCGTTGGTTCCCACTAGGTAGTACTGAGCCAGGGTCTGGCCAGTACTACGAGTATGTATATATGTTGCTGTTGGGGTTAGGGATGGGTTCTTCTACTTGTTGCTGTTGGGGTTAGGGTTGGGCTGTTACACCTGTATTATAGTTATTATGGTACATCCCAGTCGGGCTCCGCCTCCTGGGAGAGGTATAAAGGTCACTGCTCTGTCTGGGACCCCTCAGTCTGGGATCGTGTACTATACATGGTAGCTTCGTTGTAATAGTAAATAAAAGCCTTTATTTCCTTGAGCATCTCAAGCCTCGTGTGTGATAACGCGCATCAGGTGGTGTGGTGGAAAATAATATCAGGGCTTGAATCCACCTGGGTTATGGGAGGAGAACCTTATTCCACATCATAATGGATTACAAAACTACCCATCATTCAATTCCAGTTGATCAATCCTGCTTCAACTGACCAGACGGAAAGTTAGTGCAGAAAATTGAAATGTCACACTGGGGCTGGTGGAGCTGATTTTGTGGAGCTGAAGTTTAAGGAGGGTGCCAATGTAATGTAGAAAGAGCTTTCATCCCTTCTGACAAGCAAAGTCTGACTTGATCATGTGTGATGGGCATGTTCTCTTCCCAGCACTGACATTGATCTCTTTGTGAACAAAAAATCATTCTGAGCAATAGTATGGCAACAGCATTGTTAAAGCATGTAGGAAAGAAAGTTGAATATCATGATAATTAACTGCAATGGAGAAGCAACCTTCGTCACACTTAGATGACAGCCAAGCACCTACATACATTTATTTCTAAGACTTAAGACTATAATGGATATGACACTCATGAAACATGGGCACTGGATTAATAGTTGTCAAGTTTAAACTGCAAATGTATTTCAGAATGTATACATCTTTTACACTTGATTAGCTTTCATCATAACTTGAAAAATGTATTTTTTAAAATTAGATTCTTGTAATCTGCACATTTGCATCTTTACTATCGATGTTCCCCTCCTTGGAGATGGAGCCTCTGATTCTGACAGAACCTCTTCACCCCCTGCAGCTTGGCAATAAAGCTGTTTCTATTGAGATAGTGGCCTCTCTATGGAGTGGGGGGGAAAACCCTGTTCCTGGAGTGCCCTCTAAATCATCCCGAATTGGGGGCTTAATCATTTAAGTTGACTGCTATTGCTAGTCTTTGTTCAGTGAGCAGCTGATCCATATTCTGGCCTGTCTCTGGACAGCTTCCCTGGTGCCAGGAATGTGTCGGGTATCTTTACTGACACAGTTCCCCACTATTTTCATGGTTCCCCCACCTCCTCCAAGCTCACCACCTGGCTGGGAGAACTATTTCCCAGGTTTACGGCTGGCATGTTTCCATTGTTTCTGAGCAGGGTGCACTGGGCAGAATTCACATTGTAGCCTGAGACCGAACTTGGCACGCTGCCAAAACTTTCCAAGGATTTAGGGAGAATGGGTGGAATTTCTCAGAAATTAATTTTGGCAGCGGGATGTACAAGTTGGATAACCAGCAAGTCCAACTCTTTACCAAACAGCATACTGACCCCAAGTCAGGCAGTATACCCATGTGGGCACTCACCACACAACCTCCTCCCACCCCCTCTCCACCAAAATTACAAACCATCGTGCTGGAGGTCAAATGTTTCCCAATTTGTTTTTAAAGATGATTTGGTGAAGTTAATAACCAGTATTGAAAATTTAACTTTTTCAAGGTCCTAATCTATCATTTTAGTTCATAGAATCATAGAATCCCTAGAGTGCAGAAGGAGGCCATTCAGCCCATCCAGTCTTCACCAACCACAATCCCACCCAGACCCTATTCCCGTAACCCCACATATTTACCCTGCTAACCCCCCTGACACTAGGGTCAATTTAGCATGGCCTATCCACCTAAAGTAAGTACTGTCAAAATACTAAAAAGAAATAAGTAAGACATATGTATAATGTCCAATACAAGGCTGCCATTTAGATGTTTGATATTTTAGAGAAATAGAAACAGGTGTGTGTCCAGATGTAAGGCCTCAAATCAAAGTCATTTTCTCAGATAATTATTCATAATTACTTTAAATTATTCATGATTTCAGGTAGATTTTCACTTTCAGCAATGGAACAAACAGTAGCAGATTGAACAGCCACTTTTCTTGAATCTTTTGAATTAATTGAGAAGGTTGCAGGATTTCAATGGCTGGAACACAAGCAAATGCTGTGTGTTATTCTGGACCAGGGAACATCTTCAATGATCTGGAATGAAAATTCAATGGACAGGAACCACAGGCAAGGTGTACAGTGGCCAGTTAATTTACAGAGCCCAGTTTACGCCATGGGCATAAAGGAAAATCGACCCTTTTGAATGAGGGTGATTGACGTAATGATAGCAGGCAGTTGCTATATTTATATATTGTTTTATGTTTAAGGGGACTGGTCACAGATTCAGCTCTCATTTCATCTGAGTGAAATGTTTTTCCAGACACACCAACTACCTGATACAGATTTCATATGGTTCTGTAACCATTTAGTTATAGAATCATATGGAATCTGTATCAGGTAGTCGGTGTGTCTGGAAAAACATTTCACTCTATTGCTGGGAGAGCAGGACAATTATTCATTTTAGCCATGTAGTGTTTACTTAGGGTAGAGCTAATTGATTTTTGTTTATAGATGGAGATTGCCTTTGGGGTTTTGATTAAAGGAATGGAATGTGGGTTTAGGTATGCAAGGTCATGTGATGATGTGATTATTGGGAGGATCTAGGTCTATAGCAGAGAAAAACAGCTTTTCAGTTCTGGCTGGAATTCGTTTGAAGACAGAGCTACAATCTTCTCTGAAAGAGTATTTAAAGTCCCATTTATGTCTGTAAGAGGAACGTTGCTTATTTGGAACTGAATCAGTGATAAGTTGGAAATTGAAGTTGTTTCCTTTTCATTTTTAAATATTTTTCAGTTGTTAATAGTTAAGCTGCTTCATTCGTTAGAGTTACAGTTAAGCTGTGTTATTAAACAAAGTTTGTTTTACTATAAAAGATCCCTAATTTGTTAGCAAAACTATTCCTGGAGCGAAGCATCTTATTCTCACATTTATGCCAAAATGAAAAATTGTTAGGGTCTAGCCTGTCTTCCTAATGTAAGTTGGGATCCTGCGCCATGGCCCTAATAATGGAAATGCATCGTGCAATGATTATAGAACCATATGGAATATGTATCAGGAATGGTAGAGGTGTGTCTGAGTCATAGTTACTAGAAACTTTGAGGATTTATTTTGACCTTTTCTACCCGGTTAACTTTTTTCTCTTCTTCTTTACGCTGCGATTCATTAGATAGATCAGAAGAAGGCAGTGAGTGCACTAAGCTTCAAATCATCTTTTCCAGCCTAGCTGAAACTTAATAAGGTATTCTGAATATATCAACAAACAGGCATGTGTCCTATACCATCTGAAGCAAGAATCTTAATGGCAATGATGCTCAAACTTTCATCATTTGTTTTTCTCTTTACCCTTGCTTCCAATAAACATAATAAGAAATTGAGTTGTACATTTTCACTATATCTGATTATATTGTTCCTATACATCATTGCCTCAGTCTAATGTATAAATATTCACTTTACCTGTGATAACTAATACAAAAGTGTAAGATGTCATCTTCAGATTCATCAGCTAAATTACCATGAACAGCGCACTGATATTTTGCATATAATGCATAACAACATTTGGCAATTTGCATACAGAACACATCCTAGGTTCATATAAAGTCACTTACCACGACTAATTAAACTTCAGCATCTGATTTCCTGTGTATCAAGCATAATATAGTTAGGTTGTGTGCAATTAAGTATCTTGGCAAGAACTGTTACAGTTAAAAGCTAAATTTCCGCATACTGCAGATAAAATAAGTGCTTTGCAAATCTTTGAAATCCAACTCATTTCCTATTTTGTTAAAAAAAATCAATTGCCATACATTTTGTATTTTGTGTTCTCAATTGTCTGCTGGTTCTCAATGGAATTTGCCTCTTGATTTATAATAGTTAATACAGTGAAGTTGAACAATGTTCAAAGGTGTACTTCAGAATTATATTGGACATGGCATGCGCCTAATTGGTCTTAACTACGATAACAATGGGGTTTGAGAATGTGTGTGGCCGGTGTCTGGTGCACTGAAGTGGGTGCCCATTTCATTTCAACCTTTGCAATTCCTGAGGGCACAGTGCAGTTTAATGTGGCTTGCTGGATGAAAACAGTGCTAACTAAATTTCTAGTCAAGAATCTGTGTCCTGCTGTATATGTTATAGTAATATGGTGTAATCAATACCAGTGAAGGTTTTTTTTAGAAGTTTATTTGTTAGTGTTGCGAGTAGGTTTACATTAACACTGCAATGAAGCTACTGTGAAAATCCCTTGGTTGCCACACTCCGGCGTCTGTTCGGGTACACTGAGGGAGAATTTAGCATGGCCAATGCATCTAACCAGCACGTCTTTTGGACTGTGGGAGAAAACCAGAGCAACCAGAGGAAACCCACGCAGACATGGGGAGAACGTGCAGGCTCCGCATAGACAGTGACCCAAGCCAGGAATGGAACCTGGGTCCCTGGCGCTGTGTGGCAGCAGTGCTAACCACTGTGCCACCTGTTGCCCATGGAGCTTAACAGGCGTTGAGCTGACCGAGGGTGACAATCTATTTGAACTTCATGACTACTGATAGAAACTTGGTGCCTTGGAATTTGAAGATTCAAGACTGTGCCCCGGCATCTGGGACATTATTTCACTTCATGGACTATTTAAAACTTTGAAAAGGTTGTTCTATAGCAATCACATTTCATTTTGTCACAAGGGTCTTTACCAGTAAGTGGCTTCTGTGTTTCAATTCAATAGTCTAGCCTCCAGCTTCAATGTTTAATCAACACAGGAGTAATTTCCTGCTTCATAAAATCCTGATGAGTACATCAAGTTTCTTTTTGTCCTTTTGTTTTGATAATAAATTGAAATTGGATCAATATCCCGATTCAGACCACAAGTGACAGAAATATCACCTGAGTAATTATTTTAATGTTACTAGAACAAAGTATTGAAGCCCTTCAGATTAAAGGGCAGAGGAAGCATGGATCCAATCAACTAAGGGACAGGAATCAGAGCATTGTGGTGAGCGATTGCGTTCCAGCCTGGGAGGAAGTGTGCAGTGTTGTCACTAAAGGTTGGTATAAGGGCAACTGTTCTTTTTGATTTATTTTCATGGCCAGGATTTGGATATACTGGGCATAATTTCAAAGTTTGCAAATGATATGCCTAGTATAAATACAGTAAGAAGTTTCACAACACCAGGTTAAACTGAGCACCTGATGAAGGAGCAACACTCCAAAAGCTCGTGATTCCAAATAAACCTGTTGGGCTTTAACCTGGTGTTGTGTGACTTCTTACTGTGCCCATCCCAGTCCAACGCTGGCATCTCCACATCATAGTATAAATACATAATCAGCTTGAAATAGGGAACAGATTCGTGGTGTGAGTTTCATTTTTACTGGAACTGTTTTGAGTCTTGTCTGACAGGAAGAAAATCTCATGGAATGATTATTCTTAAGTAATGGTAGTTAGCCGACAAAGGGTCCATTACTGGGTAAATGCATAGATAACCATAATGCAAAGCTCTTTTAGGCTTTTCAAGTAACCATGCTTAATTGAAATGTCTACGAGAATGTGAAAGTTAATGGTTTGTAGGAATAGGAGTTATGTTAGTGAATCAACATGGTACAATAGTCTGATAAGAAATAAAGAACAGCTGGGCTTAATAACCATTTTCAATAGCTCATTAACACACCTTATAGGCTAAAATAATGGAGCCTCGGCTGAAGATGGAATATTTCTTGAGAGGCTGAAACTGATAAGAGGGAACAGCATGAAATGAGGTAAGAAAGATACTGTAAAGGCCTCCTTGATCAAGGGCAGTGGGTACATACAAAGGCTTTAGAAGCTCATCGCAGGTGGATGATAAAAGGGCAGGCTTTTACCCCATGGTTTAGACAAAGAACTTAATATACTATTGGGCATTTTATAATAAAGTAAATCTTTATATTACAATAAGGTCCTATCAGTACAACAACCAGGTCCATTCCTGAAAAAAAATGTTAAGTAAGAAACTTTGGAAAGCTTCAGCATAGTTAGTCATTGGAGATGGATTCTCAAGGATGAATCCAGTCCAACACCTTAGGGAGATTGACTCATTGAGAAGACATAAGACACTGAGAATTCTGGCTATTAACTGTATTTCTGTCTCTACAGATGTGGACTGGCTTATTAAATATTTCCAGCATTTTCTTCCAGCATCCACTGTATTTTACTTTTGTAGTTTTTTAAAATCATCTATTTGAGTCCAGGAAGTGCAGGATTGCTTCTCTGGGCTCCAAATAATCAGTAAGTTTGCAGACGACGCGAAAATGGCTGGACTTGCAGATAGTGAGGAACATTGTCAGAGGCTACAGAAGGATATAGATAGGCTGGAAATTTGGGCAAAGAAATGGCAGATGGAGTTCAATCCAGATAAATGCGAAGTGATGCATTTTGGTAGAACTAACGTAGGGGGGAGCTATATGATAAATGGCAGAACCATAAAGGGTGTAGATACGCAGAGGGACCTGGGTGTGCAAGTCCACAGATCCTTGAAGGTGACGTCACAGGTGGAGAAGGTAGTGAATAAGGCATATGGCATGCTTGCCTTTATAGGACGGGGCATAGAGTATAAAAATTGGGGTCTGATGTTGCAGTTGTATAGAACGTTGTTTCGGCCACATTTGGAATACTTGCGCCCAGTTCTGGTCGCCACACTACCAGAAGGACGTGGAGGCTTTAGAGAGAGTGCAGAGGAGGTTTACCAGGATGTTGCCTGGTATGGAAGGGCTTAGTTATGAGGAGAGATTGGGTAAACTGGGGTTGTTCTCACTGGAAAGATGGAGGATGAGGGGTGACCTAATAGAGGTGTATAAAATTATGAAAGGCATAGATAGGGTGAATGATGGGAAGCTTTTTCCCAGGTCGGTGGTGACGTTCATGAGGGGTCATAGGTTCAAGGTGAGGGGGGGGAGGTTTAACACGGATATCAGAAGGACGTATTTTACACAGAGGGTGGTGGGGGCCTGGAAAGCACTGTCGGGCAAGGTGGTGGAGGCAGACACACTGGGAACATTTAAGACTTATCTAGATAGCCACATGAACGGAGTGGGAATGGAGGGATACAAAAGAATGGTCTAGTTTGGACCAGGGAGCGGCACGGGCTTGGAGGGCCGAAGGGCCTGTTCCTGTGCTGTATTGTTCTTTGTTCTTTGTTCTTTGTTCTGGATCCCTGCCATTCCAGATCCATCCCGCTCCCTTCCGACTCCTAACAATAAGCCTAATTATTCCATTGCGGAGTTTGGCCTGGATTTTGCCTAGGGCGCATGTATATAAGATGGTAAGAAATAAGAGCAGTAAGCCATTTGTCCCATTGAGTCTGTTCCATTATTTGATAAGATCGTGGCTGATCTGACTGTGGACTTCATTTATTTATTGGTTAGTTTTACAAGTAGGCTTACATTAACACTGCAATGAAGTTACTGTGAAAATCCCCTAATCGCCACACTCCAGCACCTGTTCGGGGTACACTGAGGGAGAATTTAGCGTGTTCAATCCACCTAGCCTGCACATCTTTGGACTTAACTCCACTATCTTGTCTGTCTGCCATAACCCTCCATTCCGCTGTCTATCACAATTCTTTCCTACTCAGTCTTGAATATATTCAATAACCCAGTCTCCACTGGTCTCTCTGGAAGAGAATTTTGAACACTAATGACCCTCTGAAGAAGGAATTCCTTCTCATCTCCATCTTAAATGGAGAGCCCTCATGTTTAAACTATGCCCCCTCATTATGGATTCCCTCATGATGGGAAACATTCTCCCAACATCTAACCTGTCTAGTCCCCTCGGAATTTTATGTTTCAATAAGATCACTCTTACTCTTCTAAACTCTAATGTCTGCTCAATGTCTGGTGCCCTGGCGCTAGCAGGCTCCTGTGGACATATGTTTTAATCCACAGCCTACCAATCTGTGGTCCCAATGGCCAATTTAGACTGGTCCCTCTGATTGGCACTATTTGACTGCCAGCCAATGGACTCTGCTGGCAAAACCTGTTAAAATATTCACCATTGTACTTATCTGGGCAGCATGGTGGCACAATGGTTAGCATTGCTGCCTCACAGTACCAGGGACCCGGGTTCGATTCCTGGCTTGGATCACTGTCTGTGTGGAGTCTACATATTCTCCCCGTGTCTGCGTGGGTTTCCTCCAAATACTCCGGTTTCCTCCCACAGTCTGAAAGACGTGCTGCTTAGATGCATTGGCCATGCTAAACTTTCCCTCAGTGTACCTGAACAGGTGCTGGACTGTGGCGACTAGGGGATTTCATTGCAGTGTTAAAGTAAGCCTACTTGTAACACTAATAAACAAACTTTAAGCTTAAATTTATCAAACCTGCAAACAGATCAACTTAGCATGTTAAATCACATGCAAAATCAGAAAATGCTGGAAAATCCCAGCAGGCCTGGCAGCATCTGTGGAGAGAGAATAGAGTCAATGTTTCGAGTCAGGATGACCCTTCTGCTGAGATTTTCCAGCAATTTCTGTTTTTGTTTCAGATTCCAGCATCCGCAGTATTTTGCTTTTATGTTAAATCACATTTCTGATCAGTAGCATGTGCAAGGAGATTTACTGTCGCAAATTACTACACTATTGAATGACTTCTGCCACGTTTCAAGGAATAATGGCTTACTAATTAAACTGTCACCTGTTTTGGATAGGCTAAACAACAACTAATCTGTCAGTGTATCATGGCCTGGACCAGCATTTTTAGTATGTGCTGTCTCATTTTTACAAGGTCGGTGCTGTAATTTGTCACATTATGCAAATTCTAGAATGAAATAAAAAAGACAAGGTCAATGTAACACTGGACACAGGAGCCAATAATGTTGTTCCAGCACAGCGACACTTTTTATAAAGGCACTGCTTCCAGATTGGGAGGTAAAACTGCAATTGCCCCATCATGTAAATCAGCTCATTTACATGTTCAACAGATGTTCTCAGCAAATAGCTCATCATATGTCAACAGCAAAGGGGGATATGTCCAAAACCAATTATTCTTAAAGTGCTGTTGGCGACCCTCCAAGATGTCTTTCTTTTTTGATTGGAAATGGGAACAGAATGGTCTCATTCAGCAGAAGGGCAGCACAAGGAGTTCACAAAACAGAGAAATAACAGCAACGTGCATTCATATGACACCTTTAAGGTCATAAAAGATTCCATCGTCCATCCTGGGAGCTTTAGCAGATAGATCTTAACATCAAGCCAAGGAAGGAGAAATTAGGTCCAGTGACCAAAGGATTAGTTGAAACACCTTAAAGGAGGTGAGAGAGCTGGAGAGCAGTAGTAGTTTGGGGAAGGGATTCCAGAGCTAGGGGCTTATACAGGAGAAGGTACAGCTGCCAATGGTGGGCCAGTGGAAGTTGGGACAGCACAGGGACCCATACTAATAGGAACACTGAAATCTCAATGGGCCATCAAGTCTGTCTACCTAGGACTTCTGTCTACCGTTAGATTGCACTCCCAAGCCAGCCCCATTTCCAGGTATTGGCAATGCTTACATATTTTGGGTGCCCATTTGTGTACTTGTGACAGAATCATAGAATCCCCACAGTGCAGAAGGAGGCCATTCAGCCCATCGACCCTGTACTGACAATAAGTTTGGAGGTCTAAAGGAGGTCACAGAGATAGGAAGGGTTGAGACCATTGGGAGATTCATTCATAGGGATTAAGGAGGCAGAGAATATAAGAAATCAAAAAGTAGAAGTGACAATGTAAGTTTGAGAAGCATATAAAAACAGATTGGACATTTCAGAAGGTCGCTCCCTACAGTTGCAGTACGACACACAATTTTACTTCTATTTTTTTCAGAAAGCAAAACCCCAGAGGTGAAACTCGGTAGAATTCCATTTCTGGAGCTTAGGCATACCCATTCTGTAAATGATTAATGGCTGAAGCTATCAAAAAATTAGATTGAAGTTGACAGATGTTTTCTCCAAAGATTGGGCAGCCCTAGAATTTTCATGGACCAGTTGATCTTATGCAGAGAAGTAAAAGTTAAATGGAGAGTCCATGAAAAGACAGAGGACTGAATTAACCCTTGACACACTCCTCTCCTGCTAAGTGCCATGTTGCAGGACTTCTGTCTACCTTTAGATTGCACTCCCAAGCCAGCCCATTTCCAGGTATTGGGAATGTTTAAATATTTTGGGTTCCCACTTGTGTACTTATCATAGAATTATGGAAGATCTACAGTGCTGAAGGAGGCCATTTGGCCCATCGAGCCTGCACTGACAACAATCCCACCCAGGCCCTATCCCCATAACGCCAGATATTTACCCTGCTAATCTCCCTGACAAAGGGTCAATTTAACATAGCCAATCAACCTAACCTGTACATCTTTGGAATGGTGTTGTTGGAGTGCCCCACTCAAGTGGCAAAGAGGAAACTCACTGACTACCTTGCTGTTGGCTAGCTAAGCCTTTCTGTTGAAGTTATCTGTTTGAACAAATGCAGCCAGGGTTTCGATTTGGCGGCATCGCGAGTGGAATTGATCTCTCTGCCGTTGATTGCAGTAAAGAAAGCCAGACATTAAAAATTGAACGTCTTCCCGGTTCTTTAAAGTGCCAGTCACCAAGGGAGGCAGGTGATTCTCCTGCACCGACCGGTGGCAGCATACTTGTGATGAGAAATACGTGAGAATAAGCTAACACCCAGTTTCAATATCGGCAGACGGAGTAAGAGACAAGGAGGTGGCAGAATCAAATTCCGCCACAAATTACACCCCACCAAGAAAATCCCACTTCCTCACTGCTAAATCTCCAGAATTTCTGTACGTCTCACTAGGGAATAGGAATTTCTGTGGCAGGAAATGGAATTTGCCATTTAATTGCTGTATATTACAAGAAGAACTCTTTGTATAATACCACAAATTTATAATAATATTATCACTTCAATGACAGATACAGTTAAATACTGTTTCAATTTGTGCATTTAGAAAACAGAATAATAACAATTTCATTAATAAACATGCTCTGCCCCTGTTGCCAACTCTCTCTGCTGTTAGCTTGCACATGGTTTTCGATGGCTTGTCACAAACTGAGCCTTCTCACAATGAACAAATTGCTCTGAAAGAGGAACACATCGCATCAGGCAGTAGTTTTAGCATTGCTGCTGCATGCTCTCTGAAGACCACATCCTATCCATCACAATCAACAGGAAGTGGGCTTCAAATAAACGTCAGAACTCATCCAAGTTTGTGTGCACTGTTGTATTTTCATTGTTCTTTCTTCATCAAGAGCTCAGTTTAAGTAACTTTTTCGGAAGGAACTCTGACACTGCAGCGAAATGTATTTCAGCATCAACTTAAACCTCCAGACAAATTGGGCTGACAATAATCATTTTTCACTAGAATTGCAAGGATGAGGATGGTGGTGTATGTATGGATGGGTAGAATTTAATGTCCTTCCCTGAGGCAATTAGCCCCCACTTAAAGACCTAATTCCAATGCCGCTGATATTCACCCCACTGTGGGCAGCCACCGCACTGAAAGTCCAAAAAGCAAACACTCACAAGTTTGCCTGTGCACTCCTGGGGGAGGGGGCCGTCATCGTCAGGCACTCAGTGCCTGATTGAGGGATCCGGCATTGGGAAAGGGGTGGCCTGCTAAGAACCATCCCCTGCCCTTGCCTCTGATCCAAATGTACCCCTTAGCCAGCAGCCCCCTGCAATCCCCATCCTGCTCTCACTTATGGCCTTGATCGCATGTTGATCCTGGGTCTCTGGAGGGTGCATTGCTGGCTGCTTCTGGTGGTGCTGAAAGCAATAGGGAGCATCTTTGTGTCAGGGGAGGTGATTTCCACCTCAATATTCCTTAATCCTGGGGACAGCCTGACATTGGCCACTGAGCTGTGTGTGTGGATGTATGGGTGGGGAGACAATGGTATTTGTCTGCATGTGTATGTTGTTTAGATGTGTGTGTGTCTGTGTGTGTGCCTGTGTGCGAGGTTTGGGTCTGTGTGTGCATGTCCATTTTGCTTATCTGAGTGTGTGTGTGTGGTTTGGATGTGTGTAACTATGTGTGTCTGTGTGTGCATATTTGGATGTTTGTGTATGGTTTTGTCTGTCTGTGTGTGCATGTCTACGTGCGTGGTTTGGGTGTGTGTGTGTGCATGGTTGCGCATGTGTAGATGCATGTGAATGTGGGTTTGTGTGGGTGCATGGATGTGTGCTTTCTTTGGTTAACCAAACAAAATAGATCAACAAACTGAGGGATAAATTTAAATACAGCTCCTTAAAGGATATTGCATCAAAGTAAACAAAATCTCAAAATAAACTTAAAACATCAAAACAAAATGTGATTGAAGGGGTGTGTGCATGTGTGCGTATGTGTGTGTCAGTGTGTGTGTGTGTGTGTCAGTGTGTGCGTGTGCGTGTGTGTCAGTGCATGTGTGTCAGTGCGTGTGTGTGTGTGTATGTCTCCGTGTGTGTGTGCGTGTGTGTGTGTGTGCGTGTGTGTCTCAGTGTGTGTGTGTGCGTCTGTGTATGTCAGTGTGTGTGTGTGTGCATGTGTGTCAGTGTGTGTGTGCCTGTGTGTATATGTCTCTGTGTGTGTGTGCATGTGTGTGTGTGTGCATGTGTGTGTGTGTGCATGTGTGTCTCAGTGTATGTGTGTGTATCTGTCTGTGTGTGTGTGTGCATGTGTGTGTGTCTCAGTGTGTGTGTGCAAGTGTGTGCACAGTGGATTGGGAGGAATCGTCTCAGTAATTGTACCAATGGACTAATGTTCAAACCCCAAACTTGTGTCTGCACTGTTATTCTGGTTATGATGTACCTCTTAGGGTGAGACTTTCTGGCCGCTTTAGCCCCAAAGCCGGAAAATCCCGCCTGAAGTCAATAGACATTTGCATGGTCTGTGTCCCACCCGCTGTGATTCCCACGGCAGGCAGGACGGGAAAATTCCACCCTTAGTGTTTGATTCGATTTTTAGTTAGCATTCATGCATTCACACAAATTTAGCATCAGTGAAAATCTGCCACTGTTACACACTGATGCTAAATTCAGAATGTAAATCAGGTGCCAAAAGAAACTAAAGAGAGTTGAAGTCTCCAGGCAGTCCTATAACACACTGCCTGACTAATACCCGATCCATAGAGTGGTTGTGACTGATATCAATTTGTAAAGATGTTTGCAGTTTCACTCTAGACAGTGAAAGCATTTGTGAAACACTGGTTGCATGTAGTATCTGAGCTTAAAACCTTGGCTTGTACGCAATAACCAAAAATGGGAAGCAGCACTTGTAGTCATATTGATACTGAAACACTTTGTGGAATAGGGGAAATTTAGCAGGCATTAGAGTAAACTTCATATCTTCCATAGTAAATAGAATTTTGGGCGCATTCACGCTACAAATGTAGCATCTGTGCAAAATGGTCTTGCTTTGAATTTACAGTGCAAATGGAGCGATTCTCTGCGTTAGAGTCCAAGCTGACAATGTAGTATGTAATTTGTGTCCTACCCCTGTTTTTGCAGTGCCAGCATTATTTACATGGTGCGTTGAGATCCTGGTCCCTATTGGGCCTGGAATTGGGAACTTGTCAGAGGAGGTTCAGGAATGTTTGCAGAATCAGTTCTCAACATAATAACTGTGGAAGCAGGAGGCCAAGTATGTGGTCAAGTGATGGAGGGTCACGACACTCCAACCCCACGTTCAATGGCTAATAAGATGGAGAAGGTGAAGATGGATGTGTTAAGTAAGGAACATAGCCCTGCTTGCCATTTCAGCGTATGGTCCCCATGGAACAGGAATGCAGGATGCCTGGAATGAGACAGACACGGAAGAATGGATTAGAAAGATTTAAACATTTATTTATACAGGGTCCTTCAGACCATTGGATGTCTCAAAGTGCTTTACAACCAATGAATTACTTTTGAAGTGTAGTCACTGTTGTAATGGAGAGAACATGGCTGATAATTTATGCACAGCAAGCTCTCACAAATTGCAATGTAATAATAACCAAATCATCTATGTTGATTGAGGGATAATTGGCCAGACCATCCGGGATAGCTCCCCCTGTTTGTCATCAAAATAGTGCCATGGGATCTTTTACAACCAATTCAGAAGCCTGATAGGGCCTTGGCTTAACTTCTCATCCGAAAAGGCAGAAATTCTGACTGGAGTTGCAGCCTTGATTTTTATTCCCAAGTCTTGGGGTGGAATCTTGTTAAGCTTTCAGGGATCTCGCCTGCTGGCTGGACTGTGAGTGAGGGACCCACGCTGCCGTTCTTTGTGAAGGTCTGTCGAATCCCAATTCAGTTAGGCAGTGGCAAGGCCTGCAGTGGGCCTTTCTCTGGAATCAGGTCCCCAAGGGTGCAAGTCTTGCCCATTGCTGGCTGATATGGGACCGGCGACACTTCTGTTCAGCAGCGCTATGGAAGGTGCCATGGCTGCTGCCAGAAGAACATCTCCTGGAGTCTCAGAATTGTGCAGGATCCCAGACAAAGGTGATTAATATGTGTGGGCAGGGGGAGAAAGGTTTCATGGGGTGGGGATTGCAGGGGTAGTGTTGCAGGGGGTTTAGGAGAAAAGACGAGAGGGTGGCTCTCAGCACACAACCCCCTTCTTGATGTTCAATCCCTGAATTAGATCCCTCCCATCACACAAACACCAGAGGTGTGACAATACTGTGGCTTTAAGAAATTGATTTGTGTCAGGTTACTTGTGCAGGATTTGTTTAGTGGTCGGTTCTATTAATCGGTGCCGCTTTGTCTGTAACGGGCAGCCCCTGTTGGTACTGCAGAAGCATAATTGGTCCCAATTTCTAGAATGTTTGTTTTAATCTGGACTAATGCAGTTTGGTTATTTTAGTGTTTTTCAAAGTAGGGTTTGATTAGGTTAATTGACAAGAACAATCATGTGACTGGGTGGGACTAGGCTTACACGGAGAAATCAAGTCAGTTGCCGTTTGAAATTGTTACAGAAAAGTGTCTCTCTTTCTCGCTCTGGATTTGGAGACTGGGATCAGCCAGGAAATAAGTCTCTTTCTTTGAGGTTCTGCTGTTTGGGGGTGGATCTTTCTCTTGGGGCTGCTGTATTGGAATCAGAAGACAGGTGTCTTTCTGTATGTGTCCAGAGGGATTAAAAGGCTGGAAATCTAGCATCCATGAGATTTGTACTAACTTAGCCTGAGGAGGGACTTATGGTTGTGGGATTATTGCTTACATTGGAACTATATAGATAGTTAGCTATTAGTAATTATACCTTGTCATGTTTAAGTATTTCAATTGATAAAAGTTATGCTAATCCTTTTTGTTATATTCTAACTGTGTTGTTAAATAAAGTTTCTTTTAATAAAAGCTTTCTTGTGTGTCAATGGAATCAACCTGGAGTGAAGCACTTTATGCGCGCACTAATGCCAAAATCAGAAAAGGCTGGGGTCCAGGCTAACTTCATGATATACCTTGGAGTTTCTAATCTGATCCCTAACAGAGGTGACAAACTATCGGCAGGGTAAGAGTGTCATGCTTGCTTCATGGTGACAGGCCGATCGGTTCCTAGGTTAATACCAGCAGCGGTGCGTTGAGGTCTTTAAGTGATAGTTCATTTGTTGCTTCAGGGTCTCAATTGAGCGCTGGCTGGGCAAAAGGGCAACCATGGGCCTTCCTGCCCGGAATTTAATTTAAGAAAGGCAGCAGGGTTTGGATATGCTCCTATCCCAGCTAAGTTCATGTCTTTCCCACCCCCAAGCTTACCACCAGCGAGAGCACCAGATTCCACCCTTGGAATAGGACTTGAACGCAATACCTTTTGAGTCAGAGGCGAGAGTGCTACCAAGCTTGGTGAAAATAACGGAAACATGTGTAGGGAATGATTGATATTAAACTCGAGTCTTGCCTTGCCAAAGGCAATAAAATTATTAAGACATATTAGGAGACTTATCAAATTCTGAACTAATAAATGACAACAGAAAATGCTAGATAAGCTCTACAGATCTGATAGCGTCTGTGGAAGGAGCAACAGAGTTAATGTTTTGAGTCCATTTATCCCTTCTACAGAGCACAGCAGCTCTGGCTGTCAACCTCTCCACAGATGCTGCCAGACCTGCTGAGGTTATCCAGCATTTTCTGTTTTTATTTCAGATTTCCAGCATCTGCAGTATTTTGGTTTAATTTACACCAATAAATTATTTGGTTAACATTTCCAAACACTTGCTCTCTGAGAGCATGTTTTATCATTGTGAAAAAGTACAACTCTATCTGCCCCGACAATCTTTGGGTGTCTTTATATTATTGATCTGATTACCTGCTGAGAGAGACATGGTGCTGGCAGACCTGAGTTATACTACCAGCGCCACAACATCCTCTAGCCAGATAATTACATTTTAGTATGATTGGAATGACTAACATTTCTCTGGAGCAATGGAATCATAGAATCCCTACTGTGCAGAAGGAGGTCATTCAGCCCATCAGGTCTGCACCCTACTCTCCCCTTACCAAGGCCCAACCCCCGCCCTATCCCTGTAATCCCACGCATTTACCCCACTAATTCCTCTAACCTACACATCTTGGGACACTAAGGGGTAATTTAGCATGGCCAATCCGCTTAACCTGCACTTCTTTGGAGTGTGGGAGGAAACCGAAGCATCCAGAGGAAACCCACGCAGACACGGGGAGAACTTGCAAACTTAGTCAGTCACCCAAGACCGGAATTGAACTCGGATCCCTGTCGCTGTGAAACAGCAGTGCTAACCATTGTGCTACTGTGCCGCCCTAATAATTATATTTAGAATTTTATTTTGCAGTTTGTTGGAGCAACTGCAAACCTACACAATATGAGATTACCTACCCAAGTTGGTCAATCCCTCTTGTTAAATGTGATCTGGGTGACTTCACGGCCAAATCAGACCACACAATTTGCAAAACCATTTTTTAATATTTACTGTGCAGGTAAGTGTTCTATTTGCAAATGTACTTATAATTCATAAATCATAGAACCCCCTACAGTGCAGAAGAAGGCCATATAGCCCATCGAATTTGCACTGATCACAATCCCACCAGGCCCTATTCCCATAATCCCACATATTTACCCTGCTAATCCCCTGACACGAGGGTCAATTTACCATGGCCAATCAACCTAACGTGCACATCTTTGGACTGTTGGAGGAAACCGGAGTACCCGGAGGAAACCCACACAGACATGGGGAGAATGTGCAAACTCCACACAAACAGTCATGCAAGGCCGGAATTGAACCCGGGTCCCTGGCGTGTGAGGCAGCAGTGGCTAACCACTGTGCCACCGTGCCGTCCCAAATGATGATAAACTGACAATGCAAATGAAGTTTCAGACATGCATCTGTGTGAAAATAGAACAGACCAGGATTGAATTCCCCACCATTCAAATCAAGAGATGCAATGCACCTTTATATAGAGAGTTACTTCTTTAAAGAACTCTCATCACCGTGAATTCCAGGAGACGTTTTTCCTTCTGTCTCAATGCGTTTCAATAACTGTTGTATCAGTTAAATGCTTTAAACGAATTCTAAAGCTGCCTAATGTTTAATTTATAAAACAGCAGAGAAACTGTAGCAGATATGCTGAGACAGCGGCCAATAATTATTCACAAGCGCATGGATATATAATGCCTACATAAATCTCTAAATATGTTTGTGTAGGTCACTGTGAGGCAGTGATGTAGTGCTTTGAACAAGTATCTTGATGTGAGGTTATGTAACTAAAGTGAAATGTACTTAAAAAAAGAAACAGCTGCTATCACATTCCCCACATACAATCTCTGATCTGCTCGTAACCCACTTTGTAACCCCCTTGCTGGAGAAATGTATGTTATCCAATCCCACATTCAGTCAAATTATTCAAATAAATTGCCTCAATGACCCACTCAGCTGATGCCAACGATAAGACTTATTACAACAATGATGATTCCTTAATGAATGGCAGCGTAGGCGTGACACAGATCACTGCACTTCACTGAGATGCACCTGCTCTTTATTAGTCGCTCAGTACAGAAAACTGCCGATTAATTCTTTGGACCATTTGTGCTATTGAGAACATAGGAACAGCAAAGGACATGATCTTCATCTATTTACATAAAGTTTATCATGTTGTCCATCTGTCCATCAGGTAATCATAGAATCCCACAGTACAGAAGGAAGCCATTCGGCTCATCCAGTCTGTACTGACCACAATCCCACTGTAACCCCACATGTTTACCTTGCTAATCCCCCTGACACTAGGTTCAATTTAGCATGGCCAATTAACAGTCCACTCATCTTCTGACTGTGGGAGGAAACCAAAGCACCCGGAGGAAACCCACGCAGACATGGGAAGAACATGCAAACTCTGCAGAGACAGTAATCCAAGGCCGGAATTGAATCTGGGACCCTGGTACTGTAAGGCAGCAGTGCTAACCACTGTGCCACTGTGCCGCCCAATGGTAGGGCCTTGGGGAGAGTTATAGAACAAAGAGATCTAAGGGTACATGTTCATAGCTCCTTGAAAGTGGAGTCACAGGTGGACAGGGTGGTGAAGAAGGCTTTCGGCATACTTGGTTTCATTGATCAGAACGTTGAATACAGGAGTTGGGACGTCTTGTTGAAGTTGTACAAGACATTGGTAAAGCCACACTTGGAATACTGTGTACAGTTCTGGTCACCGTATTATAGAAAGGCTATTATTAAGCTAGAAAGAGTGCAGAAAAGATTTACTAGGATGCTACTGGGACTTGCTGGCTTGAGTTATAAGGAGAGGATGGATAGACGTGGCAATTTTTTCACACAGAGGGTGATGAGTGTCTAGAATGGATTGCCAGAGGTAGTAGTAGAGGCGGATACAATTTTGTCTTTTAAAAAGCATTTAGACAGTTGCATGGGTAAGATTGGTATAGAGGGATATGGGCCAAATGCGGGCTAGCTTAATGGTAAAAACTGGTGGCATGGACAAGTTGGGCTGAAGGGCCTGTTTCCATGTTGTAAACCTCTTTCTGTTGAAATTTGAATTAGTTTTTAAAAATCTGATGACCATGAAACTATCATCAATTGTCATAAAAACCCATCTTATTCACTAATGTCCTTCAGAGAAGGAAACCTATATTCTTACTTGTTCTGGCCTACATGTGGTTGTCTCTTAAAAATGCCCTCTGAAATGGCCGAGCAAGCCATTCATTTCAAGGACAATGAGAATCATAGAATTCCTACAGTGCAAATAGAAATATTGAATCCTTACAGTGCAGAAGGAAGCCACTTGGCCAATCGAGACTCTACCGACCACAATCCCACCCAGGCCCTACCTCTGTAACCCCCTGTATTTACCCTGCTAATCCTCCTAACATTAAGGGGCAATTTAGCATGACCAATCTACCTAACCCGCACATCTGTGGGAGGAAACCAGAGCACCCGGAGGAAATCCACGCAGACACGGGGAGAATGTGCAAACTCCACACAGCCAATCACCTGAGGTCAGAATTGAACCTGGGTCCTTCGTGCTGTGAGGCAGCAGTGCTAACCACTGTGCTGCCCTTAGGGATGGATACCCTCATCACATGAATGAAATTTGAAAGAAACAACTTGACCACATTCACAGAGCCCTTGAGATTTTTCCTGCAGAAGGGGTGCAGAACAATTCAAGACATTTCAATCCATTAAAGGTCATCTAGTCTCCTACATGTCCTGATACACTATGCCCTCATGTTGCCTACGATTGTTGCTGCAGATGCTTCTTCCACAGGCCTTGATAGAGTGTTCGTCCCACTGCAAAAGAATGGTGATTGAAAACCTGCCTACTTTGCGACAAGTATAAGGTGCCACCAGTGAAAAAGAGACATATGGGATGTCAAGTGCTTTTCTGATTACTTGATGGGATGACCCTTTCAGGTGGAAAAAGACCAAAGCTCTTCATAACATGCCTCAATTCCATGGTAATTGTTAAAATGCCCATCCATATTCAACGATATTGCCTCACTTGATGTGGTATCAATATACAGCTATCTATGTCCCAGGCAAGTCACATGCCATGGTTGATGCTCTCTCTAGAGCCATGGTTGACCACACTGCTGCCCTCACTTCTACATTGGTGTCAGAGGTAGAAGCATTTTCCTCCACCGCCATGAGCCCACTGCCCATATTCACCAGGATGCTCCAGGGTGTTTGATGCATCCACAAAGACAGTACCAAATGCGTTCAAGTGCAGGAATTCTGTCTCCAAGGGTGGTCCAAATACAACACCACCAATTGTCTTATCCACAAACACTATGAGCCCATTTGACTGTTGTGGGCAACCTCTTTGTTTAGGACCATTGTTTGGTGATTCCACCCTCCCATGTGACAAGATACTTTACAGCCTCCAAGAGATCCCCTCGCTATGGCTAAATGCAAAGTAGTGGCCTGGTATTGCACAAGGGAGCCAGGATTTTGTCCCATCCTGCAACACCCACCCCATTCACATTTGGACACTAAAGGAGCTCCTGAAATCATTTGTCTTTCTTCACTGCCCATGGCAGAAGTTAGGGCTTGTCTTGAAGTTAAAGTTTATTTATTAGTCACAAGTAGGGCTTACATTAACACTGCAATTAAGTTACTGTGAAATTCCCCTAGTCACCACACTCTGGCGCCTATTCGGGTCAATGCACCTAACGAGCATGTCTTTCGGCCTGTGGGAGGGAACCAGAGCACCCGGAGGAAACTCACGCAGACACGGGGAGAACGTGCAAACTCCACACAGATAGTGACCCAAACTGGGAATCGAACCCGGGTCTCTGGTGCTGTGAGGCAGCAGTGCTGTACCCCATGGTTATTGATTACTATTCTCGATGGGCAGCGCAGTAGCACAGTGGTTAGCATGCTGCCTCATAGCACAGGTTCAATTCCAGCCTTGGGTGCCTGTCTGTGTGGAGTTTGCACGTTCTCCCTGTTGTCTGCATGTGCTTCCTCTAGGTGCTCCGGCTTCCTCCCACAGTCCAAAGATGTGCAGGTTAGGTGGATTGGCCATGGTAAATTGCCCATTACTGTCTCACGATGTGTTGGTTAGAGGAATTAGTTGGGTAAATACCTGGGGTTACGGGGATAGGGCCTGGGTAAGATGCTCTGTCGGAGAGTCAGTGCAGACTTGATGGGTCTCATTCTGCACTGTAAAGATTCTATGATGGTTAGAGATAATCAGGCTTCATTTAACCACAGTGAAGTTCTTCATCAAGACGCTACAAGCCATCTGTTTTACATTCATGGCCTCTCTGATGAAATTATTTCAGATAATGAGTCCCGATTTGCCAATGACCATTTTAGGAAGTTCACCGTTGATGATGGGATCTCCCATGTCACCAGGTCCCTTCTTCAGCTGCAAGCCATTGAGAAGCTGAGTGTGCAGTCCAGGCCAGTAAGCATCTGATGTCCAAAATGTGAATTGGTATGCAGCTCTCAGCAGTAGCGGGCTTATCCCCTGGCTCAACGGATTCCTTTCCCTAGCTCCATTGTTTAAGAATGTCAGGCAGTCCTGTGCAAGGTACTGAAGGGAGTGTCCTGAGGGGAGATGTGTTTTCCATGTAACACACCGTGTACATATCATAAATAGTGCAAACCAACTAGTTTTTTAAGTAGATACACCTAGAGTTCCTCCGTGCTAGAATCCTGGCCTGGTACATTCGACAATGGGACAGATGGAGGTAGGCGGGCTGGGAGTTTGCTGCCACCAGTTGATATGCTGGTTTCCCAGCTCCACTGCCTCTTTGTCAGGTCATTATTCCAGTGGTGGGATGAGGTAGAGGCAAAGTTACCCACCCACCAGTGGCAAGTAGCCAATGAAGGCTGTGAATGGCTTGTTGAAGCCGATTGTTAGAAGCTAATTGGAATTTTGCAGTTGGTCTACAGGATCCCACAGATGCTGGGGGCAGTGTAGCTGCCTGGAATCAGCCTCTCAGTGGAGGATTTGGGATGAGGTCGGGAGGTCGGGGGGGGGGGGGGGGGGTAGAGGTGCGGTGGCAGTGATACAGGAGGCCCTCCTGACCTGCCTGGCATCAGCTGAAGCTCTAGGTCACCCTACGGTTCCCTTCCACAATGGTGGCCAGGCTGCCCAGTCTATTTTCTAATTTTAGTTTAAGTGGAGACCTCTTACTTGCCTGTGCTGCAAGTTACTGCTTTGTTTCTGCTCGAAAGCCTCCTACTTCTCCCAGGCTTTTCAGCTTCAAGGCCCTGCCCGCCACCCTTAATTGGATGGTGATCCTGTTTTCTGTCCATTAATTGGTCAATTAGGGGAAAATCACAGCCGGCTGACATCCCCACACAGTGCAGGCATCTGACCCCTGTTTGACCCTGACTGTGGTGTTCTGAAGCTCAGAGGGAAACGCCTGCCCAATAAAACTGCTTCAAATACTTTTGGCAAGGCCTTTTAGTCACCATTTTGTTTCCTTAATGTTTTCTCATTAAATTGAGGATTTAGCCCTGGAAATACGAGGGTTAAATGGAGTGATCAGGTTACAAAATTCATAAGAAAATGATGACACTTGTTGGAACAGCTGCTTTGTGTGTTCCTCGAACTCTAAAGACACAAAAAGTCCAGGCCGACACTTCAGTGCAGTACTGAGGGGTGCTGTACTGTTGGAGATGCCACATTTGACAGGACCCAGTGGCCCTGTCTGCCCTCTCAAGTAGATGTAAAGAACTCCATGGAACTATCTGACGGCGATCAGGGGCATTCTCTCTGGTGTCCGGGACAATAGTCATCACTTAAGCAACTGAAATACAATATCTGGTTCATGATCACATCAGTTTATGGGAGCTTGCTGTGCACATATTGATTGCTAAGTTTTCTAAATTACAATGTGGAGATGCCGGCGTTGGACTGGGGTGGGCACAGTAAGAAGTCTCACAACACCAGGTTAACGTCCAACAGGTTTATTTGGAATCACGAGCTTTCGGAGCGTCACTCCACTCACCTGATGAAGGAGCAGCGCTCCGAAACCTCGTGATACTGGATAAACCTCTTGGACTTTAACCCGGTGTTGTGAGACTTCTTACTGTTTCCTAAAATACAGCAGCGACAGTGAAAGAGGTGCTAATTGTTATGATATAAATTACTTTAATCTGCGTAATATTCAAGTTTTACGCCTTGTTACAATGGAATTCCAGAAGAGGATTTAATGACCTCAAGATTACGGTGATTATTAAAGCATTACAGGAATAAAATGGAAACTGATCTGCAGAGGGAAGTGACAGGATACTTTGGAATATCCTCTGTGTCCTGGTGAAAATTCAAGTCTTTCTCCTCCAGGGCGAGAATGGCAGCTGCAAAGTGAAAACGTCTAAGACAAAATCGGGGCGCTACAATAATGGTTGCTGTCTGATCTAGTCATAAATAAATATCATGATATCAATGCTTATAAGCTGCTCCATAATGTACATGTGAATAAATATCAGTGACAGCCTGTAAATCCTCATATATAACACACTGTGCCCATATTATTTCGCTTTGTTTCACCGAAATAAATTATTTAATGCTGTTTCCTCTTCTGGGGCAGGCGAATGGTAAGAAAGGAGTTCACACACAGTTCAATGTTCAATATTGAACGGTGTTTCTAGCGCTTCCACATACAAATCGAGTTCCAACCATTTTCTCCAAAGCTTCAAGGCATTTCATCAGCGCCATATGGGACCCAATCTCCCTGGAGTTGATATTTTTTTGACACCAACTCAGTCACAAGTGGAACGCAGCCATTTTTATTAGAAGCTGCATACCTTTGGCAGTGAGCAAAACATATCTGAATTGCATTGAGGCACAGCTATTCAACACTAATTTTTAATGGCTCCTATGCCAACCAGTCCGACATCAATTTTCAAAATGTGAATGGTACATGTAACTCATCTGAAGGTAGTTAAAGAATAAGGTCCTGGAATCTCTCAAGGGTTCTGAGTGTTTCCGGGAGATTCATGTTTGTCCTGTAAGGTTAGAAACCTCCATCTGTCCCTTACAAATGAAGGAACTGGGTTCCATATGTCTGCATAAATAGTTTAATGGTGTAGTGGATCTGGAAGAATGACACTACATTCAGATGTAGATCAGGTTTAGCAATACTGTAAGAGAGTTGACACCAGTTCATAAGGCCACCGGTTATACAGGTGTCCAAGTCTCTAATTTCACATCTCACCATATTGTACCCTGTATCCTGCCAGGAGACAAATGACTTTACATAAGGCAGACATTTTGGGAAAATATTCCAGTTGTTTTGGCTAAGTGTCGACTCGGACAGGGAAAAGGAACTATAGCTCACCAGCCACACTCCCAACTTTTCCTACCATATTTTTTTCACACTTAGTCAAAGAAAAACAGGGGGTGGGTCCCATGACATCATGCAGGTAGAGCCCCCAACCCACCACAGGGTTCCTCCGCACCCAGACATGGAATTCCCCCATCCCACCATGGAACCACCACCCTCCACGCCCCCCCCCCCCCCCCCCCCCCCGCCCTTGCTGGGGCAGTGCCCGGGAATGACCCTCTTCCCCCTGAGGACTGTACTCAACTGTGCACCTCTGGCGGGTTCTGTTTGCCAGGCACATGGCACAGGGGGGTGGGGTGTTGTGCGGGCACACTGACAAGAATGGACAATCCAACACAAAGGGATCCATCAGGTGTAAACAGCTGATCTGCATTGTAAATCAGATGTAAATGAGGATCCCAACTTTTAAAGTCAGGATCCCTGTTACGTCATTGGCGGGAGGCGAGGACGATCGAGTATGGAAATTCCAATGGCACCAAAGCCGTTTTGGGTCTCTCACTTGATTCGCCCCCACCTCTGCAGTTCCTGCCCTTGTGCAAGGAAATTCCCCCCCACCCTCCCCCACTTTGAATATATTACACAAAATGCAAATAGTCTCATTGATTTCACTTCAACTTCAGGATTCCTATAGCTCATTAAAGCCTCTTCAAGTGAGTTTACCAGTTCCCCGTTCTAATTTAGTTTGCTGATTTTGAATAGTATTATGTTGTGGGTCCTGTCTCATGGGGACATGGGCATCGCTGCCTAGGCCAGCATTCATTACCCATCCCTAATTGCCCTTGAGAAGGTGGTGCTGAGATGCCTACCCAAATCACTTCAATCTGTGTGGTGTAGGTACACCCACAGTGCTCTTAGGGAAGGAGTTCCAGGATCTTGATCTTGAGACAGTGAAGGAATGGAGATATATTTCCAAGTCAGGATTGTGTGGATAGGAGGAGAACTCCAAGGTGCTGGTGTTCCCATGTATCTGCTGCCCTTGTCTTATTAGATGGTCGTGGTCATGGGATCGAAGGTGTTGATAAAGGAGCCTTGGTGAGTTCCTGCAGTGCATCTTGTAGATGGTACACATGACTGGGATTGTACATCAGTGCTGGAGGGAGTGAATATTCGTGAAGGAGTAGCAATCAAGTGGGCTGCTTTGTTCTGGATGGTGTCAAGCTTCTTGAGTGTTGTTGGAATTGCACCCATCCAGGCAAGTGCAGAGTATTCCATCACACCCCTGACTTGCGCCTTGTTGATGGTGGACAGGCTTTGGAGAGTCAGGAAATAAGTTACTCGCCGCAGGATTCCTAGCCTCTGACCTGCTCTTGTAAACACAGTATTTATATAGCTACTCCAATTAGGTTACTATTTAATGGTAACTAACCCCCAGGATGTTGATAGTGGGGCAATCAGCAATGGTAATGCCATTGACTGTCAAGGGGTGATGGTTAGATTTTCTCTTATTAGTGATGGTCATTGCCTGGCACTTGTGTGGCATAAATGTTACTTGCCACATCAGTCCAAATCTGGATATTGTCCACGTCTTGCTGCATTTGGTCATGGACTGCTTCAGTATCTGAAGTGTCACGAACAGTGCTGAACGTTGTGCAATCATTGGCGAACATCCCCCACTTCTGACCTTATGAGGAAGATCATAAATAAGGGCTGTCACTCTCTGAGAGTCAATTTTCTAAAGATGGGCAGCTGGTTCCTGCCTATTGGGAGACTATAGTAAACTGAGATTTGTTTCATACAGACTCACAGCACACACTTGAGAAAGATAACGCGGCTACACAATTCAACCAACAGCTTGTCAGGATACAAAAGACACAGATCAGAGCCAGTTTGGATAAGAGGAGCCAGTAATCAGATCAGTATTCTGGTTTTGGGAACAGATAAGTCTAGATAACTAATATAATTTGCTCTGCGTATTTATTTGTATCTTTTTCCCTTTCATGATTTATCTTTTTGTTCTCTTTTTCACTCCTTTCCATTAACTTGCTTTTCCATTTCTTTAACTTCCATGATCTTGCATTCATTTGTCTTCTCTTTAACTCCCCTTTCCCCAGATGGCTCCATTATGTTTCACGATCATGGAAGAGTCTCCATCCAAATCATTAACCAGTTTGATTCCCTTTTCAGATAAACATGGGCCCAGATGTTCGCCACAATGGGGAGCCTCTCCACCATGGAGAAACTGGTGGAACTGCCCAAGAATGGTATGTCCCACTCCTGAACATGGAACTTCCCAATTTCACGGGTATTCCACACATGCACATTTTACAGAGGCAGCTGGCCATTTAAATCCTCTGCTCTAGTTAGGATCGTCGCCAGACGGGTACTTGTTAAACAGATTCTAACAAGGTCCACCTGCATCACAATTGCCATCAGCCAGTCCCTGCCCATCTAAAGAACCTTGTACATTGACCCAGAATGACTCGAGGGACTGACCACGACCACGGTGGAGGGAATAAACATCAGTGAACTGGATTCAGTCACATTCAAACCATGCCTGACATGCAAATGCAATCAAAGTAATGGGCACAAGAGATGACCAGAATTATTGTGGCGATACCCCCTGTGTGACATTCTATCAATGCAAATGTAAAGCAAAAGGGATCATGAGCCATTCACGTTACGATGCTGTTGGAGTGCTTCCATTCACTAACAATTTTCACCATGTCATCAATGATTATTGGAAAGGTTTGATAGAGAAAATGGCTCTTGTGCCATGTATGTTGCAGCCGTGACTCCAAGACAGCATGCTGTGCTCCATGACCACTGACAGCCCTACACAGTGGTTAGCACAGCTGCCTCACAGCACCAGGGACCCAGTTCAATTCCCGGTTTGGGTCACTGTCTGTGCAGAGTCCATACTTCTCCCCGTGCCTGCACGGGTTTCCTCCGGCTGTTCCGGGTGCTCCTCCTATTGTCTGAAAGATGTTGCTGGTTAGGTGTATTGGCCATGCTAAATTCTCCCTCAGTGTACCCAAGATGCCAGAGTGTGGTGATTAGGGGATTTTCACAGTAACTTCATTGCAGTGTTAATGCAAGCCTACTTGTGACACTAATAAATAATCTTTAAACTTTAAAAAAAACTTTAAACTTTTACTGGTTTACTCCCCCTTAGACACACTGTTACGCTGTGACAGCGTGCAGCGGCGAGGAACTTAGTCATCTGTGTGGGCGCATCGTGACAGATGGGTGGCAAGAGGGTAAATGGATGGGATAATGAGCATGGCACCATTCACCATTCATCCATTGAGTCCTGGAGGCTAACGACATGACAGCAGAATAACTGTAGCCGACAGTGATGGCAAGATGATGCCAATTCCATGGCTGTATCTTGAGAATCCACTCCATGGGGCTTTGCAGGGAAGCCGATCTGCAGCTATGGAGCACCTCAATCAATGATGCAACATCATTGAAGACCACCCCCAACAAACTTCAGCCACAAAATAAGATTCAAAATGATGAAAAAATGTAAATAAACCACATCTAACTTTTGTCTTTCAGATATATTCAGACATGAATGAGCTGAATGTTAAAGTGCAGGAGAAAACCAGAACATTTGGACTGCCACAGATAAACTCCAAGGCTTCAGATTGAAACTAACCCGTTAGCAGGAAAAACTGGCAAGTGGGTCAATTGAGGTTCAAGCTGGCATCGGTAAATCCTGCTGGCAAAACCATACCCAATCTCACCTCCACACACTACAAGAGAAGTTGGAATGCAACTTCCCCACCACGAGTATGGTACTGGATACGTGATCCATTTAGTTCATTTTCTTCTGAATAGTCAAATAAATTGGTATTAGAGGAAGGAGAGGAATTCTCAGAGCTCAGGATGGATCATACACTGAAACTGAAGTTTGCAGAGATGCAAACTTGGTTGCTTGCGGGACAGGAATATTCATCAATTTCAAATCGTGCTATAGCTGTACACTTAACTGTTCCCACAACCTATCTGTGCGAGTTGGATTTCTCAACACTGATCTCCGGTGAAAAAAAAAGGGAAGGAACTTCTGTCACTGGAGCAGGAGCTGTGAATTTCCCTGTCATCATTTCCTCCCTGGATCAAGTGACTCGGCTCAGAGGCACGACCAGGTGTCACACTAACATTACCAGTGAGATATTTCCTTCATTTCTGAACCTTCACTTCTGGAAATGCAGACTTAAAAAAACTGAAAACTAAACCATTACAGGGAAACACTTTTGATTTGTATACATTTTTATTAAAATATTGTATTTGACATGCTACTGGTGACAAGGCTTTCATTGTAAATTTCTTGGGGCGGCATGGTGGCACAGTGGTTAGCACTGCTGCCTCACAGCGCCAGGGATCTGGGTTGGCTTCCCGGCTTGGGTCACTATCTGTGCGGAGTTTGCACATTCTCCCCGTGTCTTAGTGTGGGTTTTCTCTGGGTGCTCCAGTTTCCTCCCACAGTCTGAGAGACATGCTGGTTAGGTGCATAGGCCATGCTAAATTCTCCCTCAGTGTACCCAAACAGGCACCGGAGTGTGGTAACTAGGGGATTTTCACAGTAACTTCATTGCAGTGTTAATGTAAGCCTAATGGTGATACTAATAAATACATTTTAAACTAATTAAAACTTCTTTGGGTGAAGGCTTAATGTGTTTTTAGGAGGTTTTAGAGATAGAAGTCATTTACTAGAGGGCAGTTCAGTGGGAGAAAATAGGAAGCGTGCCTCAGAATTTTTTATAGTATAAAGGTGTGCCGTGACAGAGAAAAGGTTGGGCCACTTCATCAGAGAACAGCAACAATGACACTTCAAACGTAGGGAAAGCCCATGATGGGCCATCTGTTCCAGGGTCAGCTAATAGGTGGACAACATTTACAGCTTTGCCATTCACCCGACAAGGCAATGTCATCTATTCCGAGGCACAGGGACTTCACTATTGATGACCCCCCCTCTCTGAAATTCCACTTTCCTATCTCCACCCGAGTCATCCAACCTAGAATCATAGAATCACTACAGTGCAGAAGTAGGCCATTCGGCCCATCGAGCCTGCACTGACAACAATCCCACCCAGGACCTATCCCCTTAACCTCATTTCTTTACCCTGCTAATCTCCCCGACACTAAGGGGCAATTTTCATGGCCAATCCACCTAACTCGCACAAGTTTGTACTGTGGGAGGAAATCGGAGCACCCGGAGGAAACCCACGCAGGAGAGCGTGCAGACTCCACACATGCAGTGACCCAAGTCCAGAATGGGGCAGCACGGTGGCACTGCTGCCTCACAGCGCCAGGGACCCGGGTTCAGTTCCAGCCTCGGGTCACTGTCTGTGTGGAGTTTGCACATTCTTGCCGTGTCTGCATGGGTTTCCTCCGGGTGCTCCGGTTTCCTCCCACAGTCCAAAGATGTGCAGGGTAGGTGGATTGGCCATGCTAAATTGCCCCTTAGTGTCAGGGGGACCAGCAGGGTAAATACGTGGAGTGATGGGGATAGGACCTGGGTGGAATTGTTGTCAGTGCAGACTTGATGGGCTGAACGGTCTCCTTTGGCACTGTAGAGATTCTATGATTTTAATTGAACCTGGGTCCCTGGTGATGTGAGGCAGCAGTGCTAACCACTGTGTCATCGTGCCGCTCATACTCCTTGTTACATTTGGGTTGCCAACCCAGTTCCTATTTTAGTCTTCTCCCGGACCAAAAATCAGAAGTCCAGGCAGACATGTTTAAAGGGTGTGTTTGTGAAGCTGGGTATTCTCCGGCCTCTGCACTCCCAACCCAGAAACAGAAATCTGGGCCTTGCTGTTTACTGCCATCTTTTTCTCAGCCCAGAAATGTAGGCATAGACTGTCACCTGGTGGTCTAATTGTGTATTACACAGTATTATAGGCTCAAAAGGAAAGGCTTGTTAGATCCGCATTTACAGTGTGCCTTTTCTGATCGCCAGATGCCCCAAAGTCCTTTGCAGGCAATGAATCCTTTCCAGGTGTATTTACTGCTTCTAATTTGTGCAAACAGTGATTAGATTACCTGTTTTTGTGCTGGAAAAGCTGAAACAATTTTAAATATTATACTTGGCCAGTTATCAACACTGGAAACTTGAGTATCAAAGTTCTGATAGAACCATAGAACCATAGAAAATTACAGCTCAGAAACAGGCCTTTTGGCCCTTCTTGTCTGTGCCGAACCATTTTTTGCCTAGTCCCACTGACCTGCACTTGGACCATATCCCTCCACACCCCTCTCATCCATGAACCCGTCCAAGTTTTTCTTAAATGCTAAAAGTGCATTGTCTCATAATACACAATACACATCTCTTTAGCCTGTCTTGATGCTCTCTCCACTCACATTGTTTGTATCTTAAAGACTTGATTAGCTGTAAGTATTCGCATTCAACCACTATTCATGTAAATTGAGTTTGTGTCTTTATATGCCCTGTTTGTGAACAGAATTCCCACTCACCTGAAGAAGGGGCTTAAGGCTCTGAAAGCTTGCGTGGCTTTTGCTACCAAATAAACCTGTTGGACTTGAACCTGGTGTTGTTAAAACTCTTATTAAATTCCATTTGCCATTTTTCAGCCCATTTTTCTAGTTGGTCCAAATCCCTCTGCAAGCTTTGAAAACCTTCCTCACTGTCCACTACACCTCCAATCTTTGTATCATCAGCAAATTTGCTGACCCAATTTACCACATTATCATCCAGATCATTGATATAGATGACAAACAACAATGGACCCAGCACTGATTCCTGTGGCACACCACTAGTCACAGGCCTCCACTCAGAGAAGCAATCCTCCACAACCACTCTCTGGCTTCTTCCATTGAGCCAGTGTCTTATCCAATTTACTACCTCCCCATGTATACCTAGCGACTGAACCTTCCTAACTAACCTCCCATGAGGGACCTTGTCAAAGGCCTTGCTGAAATCCAGGTAGACAACATCCACCACCTTCCCTTCATCTGCTTTCCTGGTAACCTCCTCGAAAAACTCTAATAGATTGGTCAAACATGACCTACCACGCACAAAACCATGTTGACTCTCCCTAATAAGTCCCTGTCTATCCAAATATTTGTAGATCCTATCCCTTATCACACTTTCCAATAACTTGCCCACCACTGACGTCAAACTTACTGGCCTATAATTTCCCAGATTTCTTTTGGAAACTTTTTTAAACAACGGAACAACATGAGCCACCCTCCAATCATCCGGCACCTCCCCAGTGAATACTGACATTTTAAATATGTCTGCCAGGGCCCCTGCAAGTTCAACACTAGCTTCCCTCAAGGTCCGTGGGAATACCCTGTCCGGTCCTGGGGATTTATCCACTCTGATTTGCCTTAAGACAGCAAGCACCTCCTCCCCTTTAATCTGTAAAGGTTCCATGACCTCCCTACCAGTTTGCCCTATTTCCATAGACTCCATGCCCGTTTCCTCAGTAAATATCTCCCCCATCTCTTTTGCTTCCATACACAGTCCACCACTCTGGTCTTCAGGAGGACCAATTTTATCCCTCACTATCCTTTTGCTCCTAACATACCTATAGAAGCTCTTTGGATTTTCCTTCACTCTGTCTGCCAAAGCAACCTCATGTCTTCTTTTAGCCCTCCTGATTTCCCTCTTAAGTAGCTTCTTGCACTTTTTATACTCCTCGAGCATCTGATCTGTCTGTTCCTTGCTGCCTGTACATTTCATACAACTCTCTCTTCCTCTTAATCAGTGTTACAATCTTCCTCGAGAACCAAGGTTCCTTATTCCTATTTACTTTGCCTTTACTTTTGCCTCTGATGAAGAATGTTTCAGCTAAATTATAGGCTAAATATTCTGTAAAACATCTGGAATGTATTTAGAAATTATATTACCATAATAGGATAGACAGAGATTCCAAACACATTTAAATACACGGGAGTATCTTTGTGTTTTTAAATATTTTTACATATGTCAAAATCATTCAGATTTGTAAACCCAGATTAGTACCAGCATTTCTGACAATTATCACATTCAGACAGGAGGTTTAAGCTGGAGTTTAGTTGCACGAGGGACTGTGGGGTGGGGGGGGGGGGGGGCGGTGGTGGTGGGTGTCCGTGATGCGCAGTGACAGTAACTTTGAACCCAGCATTAACACAGTCCAAAGATGTGCGGGTTAGGTTGATTGGCCACGCTAAATTGTCCCTTAATGTCAGGGTGACTAGCAGGGCAAATACGTGGGGTTACGGGGATAGGGCCTAGATAGAATTGCTGCTGGTACAGACTTGTTGGGCCGAATGGCCTCCTTCTGAACTGTATCCTAGTCTAATTTTATGATTCTATGATTATTTGCCTGTTTCCCAACTAGGTTGAGCAGTCATGATGATGACCTGCATTGGGTCCATTTCAATTCCAGCATTTAAAAGATGTTGCAATCCCTGTGGCCACCGATAACTTTTAAAAAGGTATTTGAGCTTCTAGTAAACAGCTAAACGGATGACAGACAAGATATCGGGAGGGATTTTCCAGCTTCGCTCACCCCAAGACTGGAAAATCCAGCCCGAGGTCAATGGACCGTTGCATGGTCCGTGTCCCGCCCGCTTCAATTCCCGTGGCGGGTGGGACGGGAAAATTCTGCCCATCATATTTTAGGACTTTAACTGTGACAAATAAGCTAAAAGCACTATGACTAAGCACTACATCAGGAGGCAATTTATACTTCAAACTACAGAACTTGTAATGTAACAGAAAATCACACTCCATGGGATGTTCCTTAAATAGCCATTCAATTCCCCTGGAACCAGTCTAAAATGATTCTTAGGGTTTATTTCTGTCCTTCGCCTCTTCCAACTTGGAAACCTTTAAACCCCAGAACTGCCTTTTACAGTCAGGATTTTCTTGGAGATTAACTCTTTCACTCAAGCTCAACTGAGTTGAACTTTCCAGCCTTATTTTAAATCAGCACAAATAATCTTGATTTCTTGCTTGACCACAACAGTCAATTTTGAAAGGATCTGTCTGCCAATTCAGTGAAAGTTTAATTGCTTGTTTACCGTGACAGTAACAGGTGAGATCAGACTGGTTTTCATGAGTTTTTTAAGAAGAAAAGAGGATAATGTTTATTGTACTTAACCCAGCCTAGGTAAAATAATAAAAATGCTTTGACTTTCACACACATTCAAAGTTCACACACACACACACGCGCACCCACACACATGCACGCGCACGCACACACAGATAGATTATAGAGTGGGAGGATACATCAAGTAAGTTAGAGTCCAGTAAAATAAAAGGGATGCACAGACTTGGCTGGCTTCAGGCTGAACTCAGTGGTCCTGCTACTTTTAGCATTGAAGTTTAGAGGAGTAGATGGATGATTTACCTGTTCTTCTGGAGACAGCACTGGGTTGAGTTATTTTGTAAATCTTTGTCTACGGGACACCCAGGACAGCAAACAGGGTTCAAAACTTGCAATCTGGATGCAGAAGGGGGGTAGAGAGAGAGAGAGATAAATTCACTCAAGATCTAGCTCCTTCCTCATCTCAGTTGCTTGTCCTGTCCTGCAGAACAAAACAATTGCTTAAACATATAAAAGATAGCTGCCCCACCGCATGACCTTCTCCAGTTGCCCAGTGTCGCAGATGTGGTCGCGGATGTTGTATTCCAGTTGTAACTTGATTAAAACACGGATGGGAATTCCTGTCTCAGACAGGGTCCCATAGTCCAAGTGATTACGTCTCATGGTTTGTCTCCACTTAGTTAAGCACCCAGGCAATTGTCCAGCTACTTTGCTAATGGGATAGGAGATGGTCCCAATTCATACCCCTCCAAGGCCAGTGTTCCTGGTACAGCTTTGCAGATAGATTGTCTCCATTTTAATGATTTAAGAACGTAGAAGGTACAGTGATGCCAATGTGCAGCCATCTTTGTCTGTGACCCCCAAGTCATGGGAATGTGATTTTACTCTTAAAAGAAGCTCAGTTAGGGGTTTCCAGTCAGTAAATTCATGATGTAAAGCATGGTTTCACAACACATCCCTTGTGCTGACAGGTCATTTTTGTAACTTTAGATGTTAGTAGGGCTCCATTGCGGTGATGAAGACTGGCCCACAAAACCCTTCAATTTGTTCCCCCACATCCGATCATCTCCCCTTCTCCCACCACCCCCTCTGAATTGCATTTTCTCTCCCAGTCGCCACTGTTCGTAATTCATTACCCTGATCATCCTGTCTATCCGGATTGCTTCACTCCCCTTTATCCTATCCCGCGCGGTTGCGTTGTGGAAGCGGGAGTTGAAACGGACCCCAAGGAGATGAATAGGTCCAGTCAATTCTCCTATCATTAACCTCAAACCGTAGAACTCTTGTCACCACTGGAAACATGTGGATGACTGGTAATAAAATGTGAATGAGGTGCAACCTCTGATAACACAGTGTCTATGACACCACTACCCACCCCCCCCCCTCCCTCCCACTGCCCACGCCCCTACTCACCACCACACCAAAAAAACCTGCTTGCCGCATCGAATCTGGGTTTGACCAGGCCGGAGTAGTTAAAATTGAGTCCTGATATCACTTATTTAGCAATTCTTCATCAGTCAATTCTTCTTCTATAAACCTCAGGCATATTGCAGTGGTGGTCACCACACTGTTATCTCTGCCTGATACTCGGAACTCTGCCTTTGCAGCTCCAGCAGCTGTGGGATGACCGGACCGAGGGACACATCATCAGCAAGGTTCTCAGCAGAGTCCTGGGCTCCAGCATTCCTCCGAGTGCCAGTTCCCTGGGACATTCCTGCCTCCGTCTTCTGTGGATCTTCAACTGGTGTTCACCAGTGAGTGACCCAGAATCGTGCCTCCTTAATGATCCCACCGAGGTGTGAATATTAGCATTGGTGCCGGGTGCGGATGACACCTCATCAACGGTGGGGTCTGAGAAGTCTCCCTCTGAACTATTAGAGTCCGGTGGGTCCAGGGGATGCGAGGGTGGTTCGGCCTGTTCCGCTGTTTGGCCTGCAAGAGACGGGACATGGCATCAGTGCATAACAGAAGATATGGAGGGGACATTAATTACTCACTTGAGACTTGTGGAATGACAGCATTTGTGTTGAGGATTCTCACGTTTCTCTGCTACATTCACTTCACCAGCAGCTTTTCCTCTTCCCCAGCCAGCTCAAGGGTTCGCTCCTCAAAATGTGTGAGGGTTCTCAACTCGGGTGTGACTCCCACTGGCTCTGCCCACTCACGCCTGTTGTGGTCGACTTTGTCCTGCAATGACACAGAGAGGAAGGTGGGAGTGTGGTAAGATGGTGGATGAGGTGTGGCAGGAAGGAGGACATGGGAAGCATTGTCTGCATACCAGCTCTCACCACCCCTGTAAAGCAAGGAGCACCCCGACATGAAGGGAAGGTAAGGCCTGCAAGTCACCCCTCCCGACCCCTCTCCCTGAAATGGCGATTCTGGGACTCCCACCCTCCCCGGTTGAACTTACCAGTGGCTTCCCGAGTTCTCTCTGGTGCCCCCTGAGCAGTGAACACTTCAGAGGCTGCTGACCTCTGAACTCTCCCTCGGGGATGAAGGTGCCAGGTTCATGATTATGTAGAACTGTTGTAAATGGTGCTGGCCGAATATCTGGTGGGGGTGGGGGCTGGGGGGGGGGGGGGGGAACGGAGATGTCCTGTAGAGAGTGCTCGCTAATGACATGCTAATGTATTAAAATTAGCTTCCTGGGTTTCCGCAGTGTGTTTCACACCACTCTGCCAGCGAGGGGCCAGGAGGATTGGAACTCAGAAATTCGCCGGTGCGTATTTGGCTTTCTGGATTTTGAGTGTGCCCCGCCATTCTGCAGACGAAGTGTGCAGACTCAAAATAGCTCCTGTTGGCTCACAAGGAAAGTCTCTCCGAGATTATAACAAAAGGGATCATGAACAACATTTGGAAGAATGCTGACTTCAGAGATTAATTTAGTTATGGCTCTTTGGTTGTCTTGACGGAGGGGAGATACTCAATATGGGAGCTGCAAACTACTCAGTCACTGGCACTGACAGACCATAATTGTGCATTCTGTTCCACAGTCGTATCAATTCAGGTTTGCTGTACCAATAAAAGTGGCTCCAGCAATTCTCTCTGATTGTACTCAGAGTGTTTCAATTGCGCAACCACATTCTTCACTCGTTGAATTAACAACACAAAGTGTTACAACACAAAGGATATATTCTCCCCAGCATGTGCCGGTATGCAGCTGTATCCTTTATTGTGTTCAGTTCATCATTTCCCTCTTGCACTGAATCCTTTAGCAGACAGCTTCGAGATTATACTTGTCCATTCAGAAAGGGGAAAATATATCTACATGAATTGCATCAAATTGACAATGTGATGCCTATTTTCATGCTGCTATAACTCTTAGAGAGTTTTTGAAATTCTGCTTGGATTATTGTACCGATATTGTTAAACAGGGGGATTTGACAGAAGCGTCTGTTCTGCGCTTCATTCACCTCCTGGATTTCTATTTAATTCCAAATCATTCAAATAACATTTTATATTCATTGTACCAACAGCGAGAAATGCTTTGTCAGGGAGACCTGAACACACTGTGTCTGGTTTACAGTTGATGGTACAAGTTGTAGATATGAACAATGTACCTGTGAACTGAGGTCATTCAGCATATATGCATTCCGCAGTCTGCTAACAATACTCAAAGCTGACGTGCAAAATTTCAATATTTAATGATGTCTTCAAGGTGAATAAGCATTGCGATAAATGGGCAATAACTTCCTAGTTCCCCAGCATTGTTTACATGGCGGTTCCCCAATGATGTGCTGGGGAATCCCACTAGGAGGTTTCTAAGGAAGGATTTACCCAGAAATTGTCCAGACGGACTAACTTCCCATGGAAAACTGCGCTGAGCTGGGAACCATCCAACAAAGCAATTTAAATCACTAACCTTGAATTGTCCCACTAGTTTTGCCCTGATAGATACTCTGAAAGAGTTAGAAGGAAAAGAAAAGCACTTCTAATTTCAGAGTAACTATTTTAAACACCCAGTCCGAGCCCTGCACGGGACACCTCCCACCTTCCTGACTCTCAGAGGAGCCTCATAACCCCACCCAACCAAGCAGCTTCCCGACCTGGCCCAACTCAGACGCCCTCCCTCTCCAACGCAGTCAGCATCCAACTCTGACTCCCCCAACTTCTGGTCTGACTCCCCATGCCCCTCCTCCAGGTCCGTATCCGATCTGAGTGAGGAAGGTCCAGCGAATCAGGGACTTTGCAACTCCAGTGAAGTTAAGCCCCTCCAGAATGGTAATCCACTGGTGCTTGCCACTCCGAGAAAGTTACAGGCTAATAGGAATGTCATCAAAGTGCGAAGAAAAATTTTTATAAATAAGCCAATGGAGCTATCATGACGATGTTCATGATACATTGGAGAATATCATTTATTTCTTGCCTATCACTGACTGTGTCATCATATTTCCTCTTCTGCTTTTATCTCTCGCTCTCTCCTTAATGTTTTTTTGTTGGCTTTTCTCTCTATTTTTCTTAAGCCTCTTTACTTGTCTTTTTCTCTTTGTCTTTTCTTTTGAGCAGTTAGTAGTGGGTGGTGTTGGTTGGAACTCACTCATAGTTGCATGCTCCAATCCTGGCCAGAGGTTGTGGGAAAAATGTGCCCAGCAACTGTTTACGGTTTTCTTCCCATTCCCGCTTTGAAGCATTGGTTCTCCACCTCATCCCTTCACTCTCAGTCCACTTCTAACGTAACTACAAACCACAGGCCTAAATACAAGTCAATGTTTGACTTGGCAGCATTTTAGTGACAAACAGTGATGTGCAAATTAACACAACCCATTACTGGTGGTGAGAAAACTATCACCGATTACCAGCCATGATGAAACCCTACCACCTAGCAAAAACATGCATATCAAGTACCTATTGAACATTGGTAAGTCAAGGAGGGTGATAACTGTTCCAGTTGTACGAATATTGTTCCAACACAGTAAGTCCCCAGACATGGTGCGATAATCACTATATCACTATCACTATATATAGTGATAATCACAATTCCCCAGCCAGTAGCACTGTCCCCAAAATGCCATTGACTTCTGACTCCATGGAGTCTCCTGGCATCAGATCAAACATGGGCAAGAAAACTTCTGGTTGATTACCACCTACTTCCACCCAACTCTTACCATCTCACCCCACCCTGCTCCCCCTCTCAGCTGATGAACCAGTACTCCTCCATGTTGAACATCTTGGAAGAAGCACCAAGGATGACAAGGAGATAGCTGTACTCCAAATTGGGAACTTCAATATCCATCACCTACAGTGACTCAGCAGCACCACTATTGAACAAACAAGCCAAGTCCTAAAGAATGTAGTTGCTGGAATGGGATCTGCAGCAGGTGGTGAGGGAGTTAACAAGAGGGAAAATCCTATTTGATCTTGTCCTTACCAATCTACCTGCTACGGATGCGGTAGGAGTGACCATTATGCAGTCCTTGCAGTGACAAAGTCTTGTCTTCACATTGAGGATATCCTTCATTGTGTTGTGTGGTACTACCACACTGCGAAATGGAATGGATTTCAAACAGGTCTAGTAACTCAAAACTTGGCATCTATGAGGTGTTATGGTCTGTTAGCAGAAACAGAATTGTACTCAATCACAATCTGTGCCTTCATGCCCGGCATTCCCCCACTCTACCATTACTATGAAACCGGTGAATCAACCCTGGTTCAATGAAGAGTGCATAGACATGCATAAAAATGAAGTGTCGGGCCGTTGAAGCTATAACACAGGATTAATTGCATGCTAAACAGCATAAACAGCAAGTGACAGAAAGAGCTAAGAGATCCCATAACCAATGGATCAAATCTAAACTCTGCAGTCCAGCCACATCCAGTCATGATTGGTGGTAATGAATGACGACTAAATACCTCACTGGAGGAGGAGGCTCCACAAATATCCCCATCCTCAATGACGGGGGAGCCCAGCACATCAGTGTAAAAGGCAAGGCTGAAGCATTTGCAACAACCTTCAGTCAGAAGTGTCAAGTAGATGATTCATCTCAGCCTCTGAAGATCCCCAGCATCACAAATGCCAGTCTTCAGTCAACTGGATTCTCTTCACATAATATAAAAAATGGCTGAAGACACTGGATACAGGAAAGTCTATGGGCCCTGACAATATTCCAGCAATAGTACTGAAGATTTGTGCTCCAGAACTAGCCGCCCCTGGTCAAGCTGTCCCAGTACATTTACAACAGTGGAAATATGGAAAATTGTCCAGAAATGTCCTCTCCTGACAAATCCAAGTCAACCAATTACCACCCCATCAGTCTACACTCATTCATCAGTAAAGTGATGGAAGGATTCATCAACAGTGTTATCAAGTGGCACTTACTCAGCAATAACCTGCTCACTGACACTCAGTTTGGGTTCCACAAGGGTCACTCAGCTCCTGACCTCATTACAGCCTTGGTCCAAACATGGACAAAAGAGCTGAACTATAGAGGTGAGGTGAGAGTGATTGCCTTTGACATCAGGGCATCATTTGATTAAGTGTGGCATCAAGGAGCCCAAGTAAAATTGGACCCTGTGCCATGGAGCTTCAGGTCATTCCCATGGGTGGACCGGTGACAATGGCGGTGCTTTCCACACTACCGCACAGGATTCACAAGCCTTCTCCTCAATTTGGGAGTCAGTGCCTGGCCACCAAAAATAGCTCCTGTCAATCTCCCTTAGCTGCACCACACCCTGGTGCCCTTGGTGCATTTGATCCAGCACCTTCCCATGTAACGTGGGAGGAATGACCATTCTCATACCCCACAAGAGATATCTGTTTGTTACAGACAACTCCCACCTCATTGACAGATAGGGATGCAAGCCAGGCTGATTCCTATGAATAGTCTTCCCTCGTAAGACTACATCCATTATTTGACTTAAGACCGGGTCGTTTCGTGTCGTGTTTCGAACCTGGACCCTAATACAGATACTGTATCATCTAAGTGAAAATACATAATTTTCAAATGCCAATCAGGAACATCAATTCCTCCAGGAAGAGGCAGCCTTGAAAGTGCATCAACATTGCCATGCTGTTTGGATTGTCTGTACTGTATGTTGTAGTACGCTGACCAAGCTGGTGCCCATCGTTGTAAGCAGGCTGCTGCTATTGATGATATTCCTGTATATGACCCGAAAATGGTAATCAAGGGCCTGTGATTGGTTAACAGCACAAAATGCCCTGTAGAAAATGGGAGAATTTCTTCACCCCAAATACGGTACTTAACTCTTCCTTCTCAACCTGGGCATATTTTTCCTCTGTTTTTGTCGAAGATCTTGACGCAAAGGCGATGGTTTGCTTCCAGTGAGGCAGCCATTCGAAATCCAAGGCCAACGCACCAATGCCTAGAAGGGGATAGAAACCCTACAGTGCAGAAGGAGGCCATTCAGCCCATTGAGTCTGCACCAACAACAATCCTACCCAGGCCCTAATCCCCGTAATCCAACATATTTACCCCACTAATCCCTCTAACCTACGCATCCCAGGGCATTAAGGGGAAATTTAGCATGGCCAATGCATCTAACTTGCACATCTTTGGGCTATGGGAGTAAACCGGAGCAGCCGGAGGAAACCCATGCAGACATGGGGAGAATGTGCAAGCTTCACACAGACAGTGACCTAAGCCGGGAATCAAATCCAGGTCCCTGGTGCTGTGAGGCAGCAGTGCTAACCACTGTGCCACCCAATGTTTACTATGCATCTGCAGCTTGCTGATCTCAGCGAAGTGAGGTGTAATCAGGCCCAATATCAGATGTGGCTTGGGTCTACCTGTTCTGGTGCAGTGGTGGGCCACAGACTGATGCTATTTAGTTCTTAGGCAATGTAGGTTAAAAGATTTGTGCTTTTAGTTTCAAGCCCTGCTCAATATAAAGTCACGGCGACAGAGCAGGTGATGTCTGAGAACGGTCCAAATGTGTTACTAATTTATCAATTTGTCCTCCAACTGAGACAAGTATAGCAGCTGTATAAATGCTGCCGTTTCCCAAGTAAAAACACATTTACTTTTATATCGGGCCTGAGAAATATCTCAAAGTATTTCAAGTACAATGAATTACCTTGGAGCACAGTGGCTTCTGATGCACAGCCATTTTAAGCTCCCAAATAGCAATGAAATGGGCGACTATTTAATGTGTTGATGATTTTATTATTTGAAGAAGTGATGTTGCGCAAGATATGAAGACATTCCTTGCTCATCTTCAGCTAGTTTAATGAGACCTTCAATGTCCATGGAAAGACGAGAATAAAACCTTGGTTTAATGTCTAGTTCAGAGAGGGGAATTTTAATATGGGAGAGGGGGAAGGTGGAGGGACACCCAAAACATTGCAGCATGTAGTTTAACCAGCTGCCAACCTCGTTACTGAGGTGGGGAAAAGGGCAGGGAGATCCCAGATGGCGGGTTGGTATTTTACATTTGTTAATTAGACTGAAGATGTAACTATGGCTGATCTGGGATGGGGGATAGTATTCCATGTGGGTCAGAAGGATCAGGAAAACCCCTAAACTCTCACACCATCAGATCCCACACTCATATAAACCCAATCACTGCCAATCTGGGACTGGATCACTGGATCCCCTCTTGATATAAGACTCAATGGCAGAGCAGACTCAAAGGACTGAATGGCCTACTTCTGCTCCTAACTCCTATGTTCCTATGTTCCCCTTGGAATCAGGTACCCTTGCTCTGAGGTTGGCTTCTCAATGTCTCTCCCCTCACTGCCATTTATGTTGGGACACCCATGGGAGTAGGGGTTGGACAACTACATTCCTGCCCAAGGTCATGGACCATTGCATGATCCGCTCCCCACCCACTACAATTCCTGTGGTGGGTGGGACGGGAAAATTCCGGTGAGAGAGTTTAAGCCTGATGTACCAAAACTCTTTGCCAATATGTAAAACTATCATACTTTATAGCAGTGGTTTGCAAGGAGAATTACATATATGAGTCAGCTGAGTTTAAATAACCCGAAAGTTCAAGTTTGAATCTATATTAAGACTCTTAGGCTGTGATCTTACTGCCCTACACTCCCCCCCCACACGGGGCCACCCTGGATCAGACACTACTACCCCAGTGTTGTGGATCAGACCTCCTGTACCTGCAGCCTCTTCTTCAGCATTCCCCATCCAACCTGCAGCCAAGCCTGTCACTCGCTCTGGTTTCCAGCTGGGAACCTGTCTGTGGCGTCATGCACATTGTGGAATTAAAACCCCACAATGGATGAGGGAAGCTAAACTTCCAGGATTCCTGCACAACGTGAGCAAAACCACCCCATACCCACTTACTGTTACTGCCCACAAATATACCATGAGCTGACGATGCCGGCGTTGGACTTGGGTGGGGCACACAGTAAGAAGTCTCACAACATCAGGTTAAAGTCCAACAGGCTTATTTGGAATCACGAGCTTTGGAGCGCTGCTCCTTCATCAGATGAGTGAAGGAGCAGCACTCCGAAAGTTCGTGATTCTAAATAAACCTACTGGACCTTAACCTGGTGTTGTGAGACTGCTTACAAATAAAGCAGGGGAGCACAGCGTTCGTCTGTCTTCATTAGGCTGGGGTCATACCAGTTGCATTTTATGTATTAGAGAAATATAACTAAATTTATCAGCCTAAATTGTTAGACGTGAATTGATTTTGAATTTTCAAATGATTAGCCTAACTTTTTCAGATGGCCTGATCTGCCTCCTGCCATCCAAAGGTTCAGCAAGGAACAACATCCTCACTGACTCTGACCGCCCTGCATATAGCTTATCCTCCACTGAGCGTTGGCTGCAGACGGGACTTACACCCCTCACCTGGGAGGAATCCCGCTTTAGAGAGCTACCAGCCAATCTGACTGGCCATCAACTGGCCAGCCTCTGCAGCAGTGGCGCTGCAGTAGGCAGAAGAGGAACTGCACCCAACTGGCTGAGCCTCAGGGCAGGAGCTGGAGGACAAGTTAAGTGTAAGGGGTTGCAGGGTGGGGAGGGCAGGGAAGGCCTGGGGCATCACAAAGGGGATAGTCGGAGCTTTGGGGGAGAGGCTGGGGGATGAGGATGAATGTCCGGAGGCCACTGGGCCTTAAGGAGTGGGTGCCCCAGTCAGAAGGGGGCTTCGAATGGAGGTGCAGCCTCTCCCTTCTCATCTGCGATCTAATTTAGATTCTTTCCTGCCTTTCCCCATGGCGGTTCAATGTTCACTGGCATCTCCAGTGATGGGATGAAATCTTGTCAATCCCCAAGCAGGCCACTAGATGGAGCGAAAGCTATGATATAATGTTGGAAATCAACTTTGAAATTTGCTGTATTAGGGTGTGTTTCCCAATCAGTGAGCCACAAAGTGGTATTACCATCAACCTCAGACATACTCATGCTCCTGAACTATCTCACCCACTGCACTAGAGAGGAGGTCCATGGAGTGGGGATATGGGATGGGGGTAGCTACAGAATAATCAACGGAAAACTTGGGGTGTGGGGGTGGATGGGGGAGTGGGGGGGGGGGGGGGGTGGGCGGGGGGGGGGTGGAATTAAACAAATTTCAACTCTTGGTTGTATTTTTATTTATTGAGGCAAATATAGTCTCATTTGTAATTTGTAGACAAAGTGGAGGCTAAAGTATAAACATTAGGGCCGGAATCGTCACGCTGGTGGGATTTTCCCATCCTGCCGCAGTGAACGGAGATTTGGCTGGCTGCCAAATTCTCCGACCTCGCTGCAGCGGGAACGTGGTGGGAACAGGGGGTAAGGTCACGCCCTAAGGGTCTTAATATGAATTTAAAGATGAACGTTAGGGTTATTTAAACTCAACTGACTCACCGTAGTTCTCCTTCCTGCAAACCACTGTGAGTATTACATATTGTTGTTTTGGTACATTAGACTTGAACTCTCTCACCGGAACCTTCTCGTCCCGCCCACCACGGGAATCGTAGTGGGTGGGGAGCGGACCATGCAAAGGTCCTTGACCTCGAGCAGGATTTTCCGGTTTTGGGGCGAGCGTGGCTGGAAAATCCCATCTCCTCTCTCGCATCTGATCTTAATTAATAAATACTTTAAATTTCATTGAACCTGCAGTGAAATGTGTTACTTCTGCAGAAAAAGCCACCCTTATTCCAGAGTTGTTTGCAAGCCATTGTACTGTGAATGGTATGTGAAACAGAAGGAGTGACATTTCACTGTCATTAACGTTGGATGGTTTTGGAGGCACAATTAAAAACATAATTAGAAGACCTGAGACAAGTCTCCCAGCAACATAAATGCAAGGACGCGAACTAATTTTATATTTGTGGAACGTAAATTTTTTCCATTATGATTAAACATCTACAATTTATTTAAGTTTATGATGTTTCAGTTCCTACCTTAATCCCTTGATGGATGTCACAATCAGTTACTTCACTATTGGTAAGATTTTAGTTCAAAGTGAAATATTTAGTTACTACCTGATTCACGCTCTGTGAGAATGCATCAGTGTTTACTCTGCTTGACAGCATCACTGTTGCTGGATGCCTGGAGATTCCCTTGACTTGGCAACAGATCCAAACTATCGTGACAAAATCTGCACCACAGTATTTTCTAAATCTTTATGGACAACTTTCTTTACTCCATTGCTGTCTGCAAAATCCAGGCCTTCAGTGAACTGGAAGAAAAATGTAATTGAAACGCTAAAATTAACTACAGCAAAATACACGTTAAGCTCCCTAGTTCTATGGATATGCAGCATGGATATGAAGCCGTGCCCACTACTGAGGAATTCAGCAACACAAAATATTCATCAAAAATTTTGCAATTTATGTCACACTCAATTCTTCCCAAAAAATATAGACTGAATCTTCAGAGGTAGTTTTTAACCCTTGCTTGTTCACTTGCATCTAATATTGTTATTATTGCAACACCCAATTGTTTGAATACAATGAATCCAAGAACATATGCAAAAATGCCTAACACTTTTAAAGAAGTGGTCTGTGTACACATTTTACAGTGGCTCTTTGTCGGTGATCATTTAATTATCTTTAACCAATCCTTACCTAGTTGTTCTAAAAGGAACTAAACATGTTTTAGTCATATAGAGCCAAATATAAAGTAAAAGGATCTTTACAATTCTGAGCAACAGTCTCTCTGCATAATGTTACGGTGGCACAGTGGTTAGCACTGCTGCCTTACAACCCCAGGGACCTGGGTTTGATTCCTCCCTTGGATCTCTGTCTGCGTGGCATCTGCACATTCTCCCTATGTCTGCGTGGATTTCTTCCGGGTGCTCCGGTTTCCACCCACAGTCTGAAAGACATGCTGGTTAGGTGTATTGGTCATGCTAAATTCTGCCTCAGTGTACCCGAACAGGCACCGGAGTGCGGCGACTAGGGTGTTTTCACTTCATTGTAGTGTTAATGTAAGCCTACTTGTGGCACTAATAAATAAACTTTAAACTTAGCACTGATCACTCACTAGCATATGATAAAATGTGGGTCAATGTTCGAAACCTAAGCCTTTGATTTAAAATTTAAAAAGAGAACAGACCAGAATCCTCAAACCCACGAATCATGTGATGACGTGTGTGTGTGTGTGTGTGGCATGAGTCAAAAGTGCCATCGACAACATTATACTTTTGTCATAAAGATTTACTGTTGACTATGTTTGATTAATATAGAGATACATGATAGGAATTAGTTTCTCAGAATAAGCTTGTGATGATTTTGTAATACATTGAAATATTTCAAATAATGCTCACTTGTAATATTATTGTTTACAATATGAATCATAGAATGCCTGCAGTGCAGAAGGAGGCTGTTCGGCCCATTGAGTCTGCACTGACAACAATCCCACCCAGGCCCTATTCCCACAACCCTGCATATTTACCCTGCTAATCTCCCTAACACGAAGGAGCAATTTATCATGGCCAATCCACCTAATCCGCACTTCTTTGGACTGTGGGAGGAAAGAAGAGCACCCAGAGGAAGCCCACGCAGATACGGGGAGAACGTCACAGACAGTGATCCAAGCGTGAATTGAACCCAGGTCCCTGGCACTGTGAGACAGCAGTGCTAACCACTGTGCCATCGTGAAAATGTCTATACTTCTGTTTCCTGCTTGAATTAGTAATTTATGTACAATATTTAATTTAAAAATTGAAGATAAAGTGATTGCATTTAGCAGTGAAAAGGCAGTGGAATATTTATAGTTTCCATAAGCGTAAGCTATAATCATTCGTATCATTAGTTCTGTTTAGTTTTATTCTGCGGGTTCAAGGAAAAGGAAGTAAGACTGGTCCTGAAGGTCATTTTCCTTGCCTAAGTGATCCAAAAGTTTGTGAATCACTCTCCTGTAGATGTGGGTGGAGAGGGAAAAATGAAGTGAATGGAGCTTCTCGGAAGAATAAGTATCACATTTCAGATTTCACTTTGCATTCATCTCAATAGTAAACAAAATCCTTTCTAAGGTTACTGCTACTGTTTTCAGAGCAGAAATGCTTCGTGATGTGTTTTCTTTGTTTGTTCAGACTGCAAATAGTTTTCCCTCATTGTTTTCACCTTGAATGATACATAAGGCTAATAATAATTACAGATGGATTTAAAATATTTGTTATAGCTCCACAGGCTTTTAACATCTCTTCTGCACACCATGAATTAGTCAACGATTGTTCATTGTCTCCAAGCAAAGTGGTAATGATAAATGAAATTAAAAATATTGCTGTTTTAAAACTGGATTTGTGTTATTGACAATGCTGGCAGTTAATAGAAGGCATTCTAATGCTTAATGTGGGGAATTGATTGTAGCTGGATGAGATGTACTAACATTCCCACCGTGTTGTTATAGAAAGACATTTCTGCTCTTTTCAACACCACAATAGCGCCATTCTTTGCACACAACCTCTCAAAGCAGTGGTATTAGTTTTCATAATGCTTCTCTACTGGTGCAATTCACTTCTGACAGCATAAATGTTTACACTAAATGACATGATTTCATTTCTAAGTTGCAGTGGGTAACAGCTGGATTCAACCCAACACGCTATTCATTCCCCATGTAATAGACTTCCCCGCAGCACTTTTTTATTATTATTTCTGAGTTGTCAGATGCATAATGGTGGGAGTGATTGTAGCGCATTGTTTTGGAGCATTTCATTCACATTCACGCCCTACCATCACAATCTTCCAAACGGCCATTTAAAAAAGACGTTAGTCTGGGTCTCATTATGCCAGCGACATAACTTGTGTTGCTCTCTGCATGTGACACTTGATACTGTCAAGTTTGTCATAGATTTGCTACTTTATAATGGCGACATATGCCACATAAATCTCTGAAGATTAATGTTGGAGGTTGTAATCAAAGTAATTTTCTAGATGAAAATTGTTTGCTTTCGCCGGTACTACTGCTCACCAGCTGATGCCATTTTGTGTCATTTTGGGAAATTAATATTAAACAGCAGACTTCGAGTTTTGGAAAACAAAAGATGATAACTGTAATTTTTCTTGTTAGAAAAATGGTGCAATTTATTCAAAAAATCTTTTACACATGGATTTAAAATTGAAACTGATTATTTGAGTCAAAATAGCACAAAATAGCTCTAACCTCCTTTGTTGGTTAGTTGGCGGCACAGTGGCACAGTGGTTAGCTCTGCTGCCTCACAGCGCTAGGGACCTGGGTTTGATTCCGGGCTTGGGTCACTATCTTTATGGAGTTTGCATGTTCTCCCTGTGGGTGTTCTGGTTTCCTCCCACAGTCCAAAGGCATGTTGGTTAGGTGGATTGACCCGAACAAGTGCTGGAGTGTGGTGACTAGGGGAATTTCACAGTAACTTCATTGCAGTGTTAATGTAAGCCTTACTTGTGACTAATAAATAAACTTTGCCTTATAATTATTATGCAATACTTTAAAAGTCAGTTCAATAGCGAGAGCATTGACTCTGTAAACCAGGGGGCTTGAGCTGGATAGTTGCTCGGGTCTGACATGACTCGGTTGGTAGCAGCTTGCCTCTCGCTAGAAAGCTTTGGGTTCAAGTCCCAGGCCAGGATCACAGCACAAACTCTAAGCTGCTGCTTCACTGCAGCATTGAGGGAATGTGGGGCCTGCCAACTTTTTGGTTGAGATTCGAAACCAAAAGCCTGCCTGTCCTCTAAAGCACATGGAAAAAAAATCCACTGGCACTATTCCAAAGAAGCACAGAGGAGTTATGCCAGGTATCCTGGCCAATAGTTATCTCTTAATCGATATCAGAAAAACAGATTATCTGGCCATTATCACATAGCTGTTTGTGGGAGTTTGCTGTGTGCAAATTGGGCATTATGTATTCCACATTACACCAGTGACTATACATCAAAAGAGACTTCACTGAGATACTGTAAAGCAAGTACATAGAGTAGATTTATCTTTTTACAATATTAGAGATGATATTTAGATATTTAGGAAATAATAGGATCAGGATTGGTACAAGTTACAGTCTTGTAGTTTATCATAAACTATAAGAGTTTAGTGTGCAAAATTAAAGCTGGGAGTAATATATTGGCATGGACTGAGAGTTGGTTAGCAGACAAAAAACAGAGTGGGATAGAAGGAGGCCATTCAGCCCATCGAGTCTGTACTAACTCTCTGAAAGAGCATCTTACCCCGGTACACCCTCACTCCACCCTATCTCCATAAGCCTGCACATTTAACATGGCCAAACCACCTGACCTACACATCTTTGGACACTAAGGGGCAATTTGGCCAGTCCACTTAACCTGCATATCTTTAGAACGTGGGAGGAAACCGGACCACCCAGAGGAACCCTATGCAGACACGGGGAGAAGGTACAAACTTCACACAGACAGTGACCCAAGTCCGGGAATTGAACCTGTATCCCTGTGCTGTGAGGGAGCAGTGTTAACCACTGTTCCACCACGCTGCCCTTTTTTGAAATGATAGACAGTGACTAATGGGGTCTGGCAGGGATCAATGCTTTGGATCCAGCTATTCACAATACATATCAATGATTTGAATGAGGAAGCCAAAAGCAATATGTCAAAGTTAGCTGATGGCACAAAACTTGGTGGGAATGTGAGCAGTGAGGAGGATGGTTAAGAGGCTTTAAGGTGATTTAGACAAGTTGAGTGAGTGGGCAAATACACGGCAGATGCAGTATAACGTGAATAAGTGTGAAGTTATTCACTTCAGATGGAGAAACAGAATGGCAAAGTATTATTTAAATAATGATAGATTGGGAAATGTTGATGGACAAAGAGACCTGGGTGTCCTAGTACAGCAGTCACTGAAAACAAGCATGCAAGTACAGCAAGTTGTTAGGAAGGCAAATAGTATGTTGGCCTTCATTGGAAGAGGACTTGAGTACAGAAGAAAGGATGTCTCACTTCAGCTGTACAAGCCCTAGGTAAAATCACACAGCATTGGTCTCCTTATCTAAGAAAGGATACGTTTGCCATAGACGGAGTGCAGCAAAGGTTCACCAGACTAATTCCTAGGATGGCAGGATTGTCGTATGAGGAGAGATTAGGTCAACTGTGCCTGTATTCACTGGAATTTAAAGAATGAGAGAGGATCTAATCAAAATATATAAAATTCTGACAGGGCTAGATAGACTGGATGCAGGGATGTTTTTTCCTCTGGCTGGAGGGTGTAGAGCAATGGGCCACAGTCTCAGGATACGGGGTAGGCCATATAGGACTGAAATGAGGAGAAACCCCTTCACTCAGAGGGTGATGAACCTGTGGAATTCTCTACCACAGAAGGCTGTGGAGGTCAAGTCACTGGATATATTTAAGAAGGAAATGGATTTCTAGACTCTAAGGATGTCAAGGGGCATAGGGAGATCACTGGAGTATGGTGCTAAGATAAAGGATCAGCCATGATTGTGTTGAATGGCAGAGCAGGCTCAAGAGGACAAAGGGCCTACTCCTGCTCCCATTATCAATGTTTCTATACTTTATTTGTTGAAAAGAATTTTTAATTGGACTAAGGCATTGGGAATTTAAAATGGACCTACGCTAGAAATTACACTTTGAAAGGAAGTAATGGTTTTGTCATGTGTTTGGGGTCTAGGTGTGGCTTGCCTATTTCCATTATTCCTACAAAACTCATCTCCAGACTCCGTGGCCTGGGCCTTGGCTCCTCCCTCTGCGACTGGATCCTGAACTTCCTAACCTACAGACCACAATCAGTAAGGATAGGCAACAATAACTCCTCCACGATCATCCTCAACATCGGTGCCTCAAAAGTCTGTGTTCTCAGCCCCCTTACTATACTCCTTCTACATCTATCACTGTGTGGCCAAATTCCTCCCTAACTCGATTTCCAAGTCTGCTGACGACACCACTGTAGTGGGCCGGATCTCAAACAATGATGAGACAGAGTACAGGAATGAGATAGACAATCTGGTGAACTGGTGCGGCAACAATAATCTCTCCCTCAATGTCAACAAAACGAAGGAGATTGTCACCAACTTCAGGAGGCTTAGTGGAGAACATGTCCCTGTCTAGATCAACAGGGACAAAGTAGAAATGGTCGAAAGCTTCAAGGTTTTAGGTGTTCAGATCACCAACAACCTGTCCTGGTCGCCCCATGCCGACACTATAGTAAAGAAAGTCCACCAATGCTTCTACTTTCTCAGAAGATTAAGGAAATTTGGCATGTCAGCTACGCCTCTCACCAACATTTATAGATGCATCATAGAAAGCATTCTTTTTCGTTGTATCACAGCTTGGTATGGCTCCTACTCTGCCCAAGACCGCAAGGAACTACAAAAGGTTGGGAATGTAGCCCAATCCATCACGCAAACCAGCCTCCCATCCATTGACTCTGTCTAAACTTCCCGCTGCCTCGGCAAAGCAGCCAGCATAATTTAAGGACCCCACGCAGCCCGGACATTCTCTCTTCCACCTTCTTCCGTCGGGAAAAAGATGCAAATGTCTGAGGTCACGTACCAACCGACTCAAGAACAGCTTCTTACCTGCTGCCATCAGACTTTTGAATGGACCTACCTCTCATTAAGCTGATCTTTTGCTACACCCTAGCTATGACTGTAACACCAAATTCTGCACTCCCTTGTTTCCTTCTCTATGAACTGTATGCTTTGTCTGTATAGTGCCCAGGAAGCAATACTTTTCACTGTATGCTAATACATGTGACAATAATAAATAAAATAAAATCCCTAAAGGAAGCTGCTTGGGACTGTAATTTGTTATAACTGTAACTCTTTACTTGCAGCTACTACAGGCACATTAGAGCCTCTGCACAAGCTTGGGATTTGTCCTTCCTCCAGATTTCTGTTACTCAATCATGTAGTTTTACAGCAACATCATGTGCTTCTGATGCTAACCTTTCCACCTCTTCATGCCAAATACATACATCTTCTGACACCTTGCCTCAGACTTCACAGGGTTAATGTCTGAGGTGTTTTCGCCAATCCCCCGATCTTCGTTCTGATCTCTTTCTGATGTCGAGGACATTCCACACTCTACCTTCTGTTGGTGTGTGCATCCTTCACCTGTGTGCTTCGTCTTGTTTTTTTTCATCAAGTCTTTGATGGTTCGCACACCTCTCTCAGCTTCTCCACTCTAAACCTCCTGAGTGTCATAAAAAGGGGGCTCAGAATGGGCGGCATGCTGGCACAATGGTTAGCACTGCGGCCTCACAGCACCAAGGACCCGGGTTCAATTCCGGCCTCATGTCACCGTCTGTGTGAAGTTTGCATATTCTCCCCATGCCTGTCAACCTCCGGGTGCTCCAGTTTCCTCCCACAGTCCAGAGATGTGTGGGTAAGGATGCTTGGCCATGCTAAATTTACCCTCGTGTCAGGGGTATTAGCAGGGTAAATAAGTGGGGTTACGGGAATAGAGCCTGGGTGGGATTGTGGTCAGTGCAGATTCAATGGGCCGAATGGCCTCCTGTGGCACAGTTGGGACTCTGTGATTTTATGATCATTACTCCCAATACCCATGTCGCTGCCGATGCTCTCAGTTGTAGCATATGTTTTTTCTGTGTCTGTGAGGCACAGTAAACTCATCAATGTTTACCCTTTCTCTCTACTTGAAATAACACTACATTGAGACCTGTGGATGATGCATCTGCTGCTGGAATGGTTGGTAGTTCTGGATCATAATGTGCCAAAACTTCAGAGGAAATAAAAAGATTTGTGATTTTCTCAAAAGCATTTTGTTGGTCCACATTCCAGTTGATGCTGTTTCAACAACTATCTTAAAGTCTCAAGGATCTCTGTCAAATTTGGGAGCAACTTGCCTACTTGGTTGACCATCCCAAGGAATCCCTGACACTCAATTATGCTTCTGAGTTGAAGAAACTCTCTTCACATTTGTCATTTTTAGGTTGACTGTTATTCCAGAGGCTTGTTCAATGTGACCTAAAAATGTAATCATAGATTTGACAAAATGTTCATTCAATCTTAGGCCTGCACTCTGTCAGACACTCAGTGCTTCTCCCATTCTACTATCATGCTCTTCTCTTGTGGAACCAGGTACAAGTATGTCATTCTTCTTCCATGCCATCCAGAGATGTCGTTCCCTGGACAATTTCAGGAGTGAACACCATTCCAAATGGTAACCTATTAAAGTAATGATGACCGAATGGTGTAATAAAAGTGATCAGCAATCTGGATTCTTTGTTCAAACACAGCAGCCAAAATCTGTTTGCATCCAATTTGGTGAATAGAATACTCTTGGCTAGTTTGACAAGACTCTCATTGGCTGAGGCCACTGACGAGATCTCACATTCCACTGGTTTATTTAAACCCATGCAGATTCTTATGGAGCCATTTTGGATTTGGGAATGTGGCGATTTCTGACCACTATTTTGTTGACCTTGTGACACAGGGTGATATATATCACCACTTGCTTTGTCCTGTTCTCAACTTCACTCCTGACTTTGTCCAGGAGTGGGTGAGGGATTTTCCTCGGTTGTGGGAGAATTTGTTTAGTATCAGCTCTTAGGATAAAATGGTACTCGGTCTTTAGTCTTCCAAAACCTGTAAATAGTCTTGGAAGTTCATTCTTAAGTGTACTGCTGGAATGTCTGTCAAAAACTTCATCATCTTTGTAGATTAGCTTCAATTTTGCTTGGTAAAGAAGATTCTTGATTCTGAATGACATACAGAGGTTCAATGATTTCGGTATCTTTGTATTTCAATTTTGCCATGTGTTGGCCTCTGACTTTCAGTGTGGTCCCAGTTGGATTCTGTAACATGGTAGATGATGGCTGTAATGTAACGTTCTTCTTGGAGTTTTTGAGGGAGGGGTTTTTACTTGCTGTCTGCTACCACCATGTTTTGTCATTTGTTACAGGTTCTAGAGGGGTTCTAAAGAATTTGTCCATTCTCCTTAAGCAAGCTGCTTGAGACTGCAGTTTGTTAAAACCATTATTCTTTATTTACAGCTACCATATACGGATTGGGACCACAGCACGAGGTTGGAACTACTCCTCCCTGCAGATCTCTGTTATTCAATCATGTGGTATTACCTCAGCAACATGTGCTTCTGCTGTTAGCCCTTTACAGTAACTGGCTTCTAGATTGTGAAGGAAGAATACACAACTAACTGTTCGGATCCAAATCTAACTGAAGTCAAATCTTATTTATCAAAACTGATTGCCTATTGTTGTAAATTCCTATTGATTTGGGTTTGTTGCCTTAAGGGGGATTTCAAAGTTGGATACTGGTGACTAAATATGAGGAATACCATTTTTAAATCTTTGTTGTATAGCTTGGAAACCAGAATTTTAAAAAGCCATCGAACCTTCGGGGGTCCAATGTTCTTCTGTTCACTGTGAGGCTTCAGTGTTAGCTTTGGTAACAGCCTTGCCTTTGAGTCACAAATTTGTAGGTTAAATCCCCATTTAATCACATGAGCAGTGTTGATATCCTTGTGGAGCACTTGTTACAATCCCAGTTGATGTTATAACTGGATGGGAAGATTTCAGAATGGAACCCTGGTTCAAAAGAATGTAACTTTTACTTTTTTTAATATAAAACGTGGAGGATCAGAATCATGGGATGCTCTGACAAAGGGTCATCTAGACTTGAAACATTGGTTCTATTTTCTCCCCACAGATGCTGTCAGACCTACTGAGATTTTCCAGTATTTTCTGTTTTTTGAGTGATGGGACTGCTAATTTGCATTCTGAAATCTGGTCCCGGTTTTCCAAATGACTTTTTTAAACAGAGCTTCTATTCCACTTTCAACAATAAATCCAGTATCCAGGATTTACCTCTACCCCTTCTTTGTCGACTGTTGTACAAACTGTTCACAATTGCTTTAACTATCGTTTCCCGGATCGTATTAAGATGGCATCCATTAGACACTTAAAATGCTCAGTCAAATGTTCCACTTTCCCTGACTGATTCTCAATTATTCTCATCAGTTTTAATTTGCAAACTCCTCTTTCATCCATGGAAGTTGAGTTTCTGAGTCAATCAGGTTTTCCTTCAATTGCCTGTTATCTGCAATAAGTGTTTCCTTTTTCTCCACAGAACTTTGCAAAGGTTTGTTAAGATCATCATGATCAACTGCTTGTTGCAATACAGTTGTCATCACATTACTGTCTCCGCAAGCCAAATCATTACCTAGAATTAAATCTATTCCTCCATAGGTGATTAAGGAATAATTCCCACCGTAACAATTCCATTTGCAAAATTACTTCTTAAATTAACTTTACACAGAGAAATAGGTTCATCCCATCCATTAATATCCCGCATTAATACTTTATCCTTCATAAAACTTGCTGGAATACAAGTTGTATCATCAGCCACCATTAATGACTGATCTGGTCCTGTAGCTTTTAAAATTTTAATCTGTTTACTTATTTTGCTGGAGGAGTAAGGGAAAATGTCTCCCTTTGAAAGAAACCATTCAGAACCTGTAATAGCCGGACTTCCTTCACCTGAACTCAAATAATTCTCTGAACTATCTTAAGACTTCTCCCCCTTTCTTGTTGATTCTGAAAGAGAGGATTTTGCCTACAGTTACTGCTACAGTTTTAACAGCCATTTCCATCCATACACACAATGTAGAAGGCCATTCAGTCCATCGAGCCTGCACGGACAACAGTCCCACCCAGGCCCTATCCCCGCATGGCCAATCAACCTAATCTGCACAAATTTGGAGTTCTTTTCCTTGTGCTTCCTTTCTTTCTGCTGCAACTGTCCTTCCATTTACTTCCCAACAATCTACACTAAAATGTCTTACTTTGTTGCAGTGGAAACTCTTAGGCCGCTGAATGTGACTTCTACCCTCAGCACCTTCCCTTTTGATCTGAGGTGAAATTTCCTGACCATTTCCAGCTGTTCCATCTCTTAGAACCACAGAATCCCCACAGTGCAGAAAGAGGCCATCCAGCCCATCAAGTCAGCACCGACACTCCAAAGGAGCATCCCATCCAGACCCTCCCCTCCATCCAATCCCCATAATCCCAAGCATTTACCATGGCTAATCCACCTACACATATTTGGACACTAAGGGGAAATTTAACATGACCAATCCACCTAATTCCACATCTTTGGAGTGTGAGAGGAAACCAGAGCACCCGGAGGAAACCCACTCAGTCACGGGGAGAACGTGCAAACTCCACACGGTCACTCAAGGTTGGAATCGAACCCAGGTCCCTGGCATTGTGAGGCAGCAGTGCCAACCACTGTGCCACTGTGCTGCCCACCTTGACTATTTGTTTTCTCTTCTCCTTCCCACCTTTCATTCTTCTCTAGTTTGAAAGGATGATGGAAAAAAGGTATGGTTCTATGTACCAGTTTGTAATCATCAGCCAGCTCTTCTGTGGTCTAGCAGTTTTAACTTTTTGTTCCTCAACATGTGTCCTAATAACCAAAGGAAATGAATCTTCAAATTCTTCTAAAGTATCATCTCTCCAACAGCTTCATATGTTTTCTCTATCTTTAACGTCCATATCCAATGGTTAAAATTGTTTTGTTTCACCCTCTCGAATTCAATACAAGTTTGTCCAGGCTATTTTCTTGCATTTTAAAATTTCTGCCTGTACTGTGTGCCTCAGGAACCACTCATATGCACTAAGGATAGCTTTCTTTACTAAATCATAATCTATAGATGTATTTTCCAACAATGATATATATGCCTCACTAGTTCTACCTACCAGTCTACTTTGTAAAAGTAATGTCCAAATTTCTTTTGGCCATTTCATCTGTTTAGCTATCTTTTCAAAGGAAATAAAGAATGCATCCACATCCTTTTCCTCTAATTTTGGATGGTAGCAGCGCTAACCACTGGGCCACCATGCCCAGTTCATGTAATAACTGGACAGGGTGATTCCAGAATGGAACTTTGGCTCTGCAGACTGTAACTTTTACTTTTGTTTCATAAAACGTGGAGGGACAGAGTCACAGGACCGCTAATTAGCTTTAACAACAAGGAAAAAAACATTTATTAAACATGAAAAGATTGGATGATACAAGGCTCCTTTACTTCCTCCTTATCTTAACAAATACACACAGAATTTAAGATTAAAATCTGATTTCAGATTACAAAGTATATCTTAAACTACAACAATCTCAGTAACACTACATCCCTTTAAACATATAAGAGGTTAAATCACCCTCCACTCTGAACCTCAAGTGAATGCCTGAAGACTTCTCCTCAGAATCTCTCCAGATGATTGTCACATGGGAGTTTCCAAACTCCACTTCCAGAAACACACTTTAAAATCTTCTTTCACACTAAAGCTTTCCATTAGTCGTTTGCATTCCAAAACCCAGTCCGGGTTTTCCAAATGACTCTTTTAAACAGAATTCTTGCTCCATTTTTAACAACAGATCCAATAACCAGGTTTTATCATTTCCCATTTAGGATTTATTAGTCTTGACTATTGTTGCAAACTTTTCACAATTGCTTTAACTATCAATTCTCAGACTCTATTAAGATGGCATTAAACTTTTGATTCACCTTTGAAGTCTGCTTTCCCACTTTAAATCTGGTTACTGCAAATGTCTCCTTAACTCAGAATATTTTGCTTACTTTTCCCCTTGAATTCTCCTGAACAATACCTTGGTCTCTGTTCTCTTAACTTCAGTCTTCTTTAGATATTCTTTAAGTCCCAGTTCCCTGGCTATCAAGACTGTATCTTGTTCTTTAGGAAGCTTCCTTGTCCTGTCCACCAGTCTTTCTTCCGACAGAGTTGAGAGATATTCACTCTACAGTCTCCAACTGCAATCAAATTCAGCTAAACTAAGAACAAAAACCTTTCTACATTAAAAGGTGCCCAGTTCCTAAGCAACTGTTGCTACTTTTATTTACTCATCACACCATAACCCATTCTAAACCCATTAGAAACACAGTTGGGATTGAAACCAACCCTCACACATAAATACCTTTGTCCAACATGAATTTAATGATAGGTTTTACTCTTCCAGACAGAGAAATATTAAATTAAACCAAGATAAAACTATGCAGGATGGGGGGATGGTTTCTGGTCTCCCCTGCAATGTGTTTTCCACGCTGTTCACAACTGGTGGGATCTTCTGGTCCCTCTGCTGTCAATGAGGTTTCCAGGGAACCTGTGGTGGGGGTGCACTGTCAGCAGGGCCAGAAGATCCTGTCAGCATGAACAGCTGAAAGGTTCTGGCCCTTATTTCTGATGTTTACCAACAGAAATATAAATCCCTTAAAACTACCCCTGTTTTCCAAACAAATTGAATTGTCAGACTTGTTCCCTTGGCTGAGTCGTTGCAATCTGATAGATACAAATGGCACGTGGCACTATTTGATGAAGAGCAAGAGCAGAAGATGTCAATGATCTGGTCAGATTGTCAACAAGTGGCAAATGGAATTTAATCCCAAGAAGTGAGAGGAAATGAATTTGGGGAGAGGCAAATAAAGCAAGGGAAAGAGGTTTTGGTGACACAGTGTTACGGTGGTTAGCACTGCTGCCTTACAATGCCAGGAGCCCGGATTCAACTCCGGCCTTGGGTGACAGTGTGGAGTTTGTACATTCTGCGTGGGTTTCCGCCAAGTGCTCCGATTTCCTCCCACGGTCCAAATGTGTGCAAGTTAGGCGGATTGGCCATGCTAAATTGCACCCTAGTGTCCTAAATTGTGTAGGTTAGATGGATTAGCCATCTGTGTGGGGTTACAGGGATAGGGTGGGGGAGAGGACTCAGGTAAGATACTCTGGCAGAGAGTCAGTGTGAACTTGATGGGCAAAATGGTCTCTTCTACATTGTAGGGATTCTGTGATTTTGTGATTCTGGATTTTATGATATTATGAGGATATGAAAAGTAAATGTTAGCCCTTTCTTTAATGCAGCACATGATGTAGAAACAGGAGTGAAAAATATCAAATGTACTGCAAAATATTTTATGGAAAGTTATTCATTCATGTGAAAATCACATGAGCTATACCAAAATATCAGCGGTGTACATAGTCCTTGTTAATACAATCAATGAGTGCAGATAAATTTTAATTAGGTTCCATTATGGTTGCCAATATAATACATTGACCCTAGGGCATGTAACGTTAGTATGCCAAAACATAGGAGCATTAAAATAGATTAATTTTATCATCTTCTGCACTCATAAGCAAACTGTGGAATCAAACCATTGTATATCCGTGCAAAATTGGGAGAGGCGATGGCCAAGTGGTATTATCGCTAGACTATTAATCCAGAAACTGAGCCAATGTTCTGTTCGAATCCCACCATGCCAGACGGTGGAATTTGAATTCAATAAAAAGTATCTGGAATCAAAATCTACTGATGACCACGGATCCATTGTGTAGCGGGATCCCCTTTTTAACTCCACTCGTGGGCTTATCTCAGGTTTGGTTCTCCGTTACCCAAACCCCACCAATGCCCGAGTCATTCTCTCTCTCGCCGATGGAACAACGGCCACCTTGCGTCTACTTCACTAGAGTAGCGCTCCCAAGAGAGAGAAAAGGAAACTGCTGCCTATCCACTACCTGGCAGCCTTTCCTGAGTGGGCGGTTTCGAAGCGCCCAGGGTACCCTCAATTCTAGACTCCGGAATTATGGTAAGGGATATTTAATATTGTGACTTGGTCAGAGATCATTGGTGAGAAATTGAAAAGATCAAAACGGACTCCAATGGAAGTCAAAGATATATATATATATATTTATTAAAACATCAAGGTCAAGATCACCAAACACCACGAAAACAACACACAATGCCTTATGCTCTATAAGACTATAGCTATGGAAGGAATACTAAAACGGACACAACGAGAATACTTACTTTACACAAGTTTACCAGTGTCTTAAACTATGAAAGGTGCATGCAAAAGGCCCCCCCTTTCCCCAAAGCCTCATCCATTATGATGATCTCGGGAACTTCGCGAATTACTGGAAGGTACTCACAATCCTAGTTTAAATTGCTCAGTGGGCTTCGGGCTGCGTGCTGGAGACGAACGAGAGGCAGGAACAGGAGAAGAGAGTGGAGGGTGCTGCCATGCTGGTCCGAAGAGAAAAGAGAGAGAGACCAGAGCTTGCTTGTTCCTTTTTGAAACCTGAACCAGTGATTCTCTCACACAAAAACAGTTTCTGATCATTGATAGTTTCGATTGACTGGGCCAAAAGGGCCGGAACTATCGGGACCGCCCTTAATTGACATTTTAATGTATTTTAAATGTTCTCTGAGTCATCCTGATTGGAATCCCATCAGCGAGCTGAGTCATTGATGTTGTCTGTGGATGGAATGATCTCTGTTCTCATTGTCTTACTGCTGGGCTATTTACTCCTTGTCTGCTGGTCATGGTTTCTCCTTTGTTTCCTGTTGATTAGATTATCCCTGTCTTGACCTTCTCATTATTCCCAGCCTCTTGCATATTCATGTGGCTGTAAAGGTTCCTGACAGCCAGTCGGCCATTTTCCTTATCCCTGGGTTTTTTAATCATGGAGGATTTGCCCTAAAACTTACAATTGTCAATTGTCGTAAAAACCCATCTGGTTCACTAATGTCCTTTAGGGAAGGAAATCTGCTTACCTGGTCTGGCCTACATATGACTCCAGATCCACAACAATGTGGTTGACTCTCAACTGCCCTCCAAGGGTAACTGGGCATGAACAATAAATGCTGGTAACCCTACGATGCCCATGTCCCACGAATGAATAAAAACAAAATTCTGCTCAAAAGTAATGAGCCTGATTTTTATCAGACCTTCTGATGCTGGGCTGCTTTCACTACACTGAAAATGTGCAGAAAGCTCAGCAAAGTTATGAAACCTGCCCCCCTCCAAAAAAATAACAATAATTAGGTCCTATGTTGTTGAAACTTAGTGAAAAATATTCACCACACGACTGTGATTGCATTAACAATTATTAATAGGTTACTGCTGTGGCTAACTTAACCTCAGATAAACCATGTCATCGTCAGTATGTGTGATCATTACAAATATTTAACAAAATGAAAAACCTGATGTTATCAGCTTATCCAAAGTTTCCTGACAAGATATATACTTATAGGAATGAGAGGGAAAAATGCTCAGATTAATTTGGAGTGTTAGTTGGATTTCTTAGAATTTTACACTACTTGTAGCATGGTTACAGCAACTTTGAGATGATTGATGCAGTGTCATGCACTGATGAGTTACGCTACTGTGCTAAAAAATCAATTCCCTGCTATATTTCCCCACTTTCTCTTTCCTCGGTCCTTGAAGTTCCCAGGAACTTTCTACGTGAACAATAGTGGAGATAACCTGCCTCCTCCCAGTCTGTGTTAGGTCTCAAAAATACCCTTAAGAACAAAGAACATAGAAAATATATAGGTAATATATAGGTAAGCCTATATATAAGCCTAGGTAGGTAGGGACATGACCAGCGCAACTTGTGGGCCGAAGGGCCTGTTTGTGCTGTATTTTTTCTATGTTCTATGTTCTAAAATTACAGCACAGGAACAGGCCTTTTGGCCCTCCAAGCCTGCACCGACCATGCTGCCCGACTGAACTAAAACCCCTACTCTTCTGGGGACCATATCTCTCTATTCTCATCCTATTCTTGTATCTTCCAGATGCCCCTTAAAACTCACTATAGTATCTGCTTCCACTACCTCCCCTGGCAGCTCCAGGCACCCACTACCTTTGGTGTGATAAACTTGTCTCGTACATCTCCTTTAAACCTTGCCTTTTGCACCTTAAACCTATGCCCCCTAGTAATTGACTCTTCTATCCTGGGAAAAGGCTCCTGACTATCCACTCTGTCCATGTCCCTCATAATCTTGTAGACTTCTATCAAGTAGCCCCTCAACCTCCGTCATTCCGGTGAGAACAAACCAAGTTTCTCCAACCTCTCCTCATAGCTAATGCCCTCCATACCAGGCAACATCCTGGTAAATCTTTTCTGTACCCTCTCCAAAGCCTCCAAATCTTTCTGGTGGTGTGGCGACCAGAATTGAACACTAAATTCCAAGTGCGGCCTAACTAAGGTTCTATAAAGCTGCAACATGACTTGCCGATTTTTAAACTCAATGCCCCGGCCGATTAAGGCAAGCATGCCGTATGCCTTCTTGACGACCTTCTCCACCTGCGTTGCCAGTTTCAGTGACCTGTGTACCTGTACATCCAGATCCCTTAAGGTGATCAGAACAACTATACATCCCTTGAATTGTTTTCCTATCTGAATATTAATAGTAGGAATGGTAAGGAATTGCTGACAAATCAGTCAAAATGTGGAGATATAAAGGAAACATCAGGCCAGGTAAGCTTGATCAAGGACATAGGTTTTAAGAAGCGTTTTAAAGACGGAAAGATTGCTGCAAGGTTTCCTTTTGTTGCCCACATATCTTTTCAGACAAAGTTTTAAGAGACACATTCCAAAAATTCTCTCTGCACATTCCAACCTGATGTTGAGAAAGAAGCTAATGAACATTCCAAAAGCAGCTCATCAGCTTCTCAACAACAGCTATATCTACTTCAGCTTGGAATTTTACATACTTAAACATTGATCGGATCGATGAGATATTTATAAAATGGTATGCAAGTGATGCCAGCAACATTGGAAAGTAAAAGATGGAGAGTGTCGGTTTGCAATTTTGCATTTTGTTTTTGCCTGTCTGTGCAGAGTCTGCACATTCTCCCTGCGTCTGCGGGGGTTTCCTCCAGGTGCTCTGGTTTCCTCCCACAGTCCAAGAGACGTGCTGGTTAGGTGCATTGGCCATGCTAAATTCTCCCTCTGTACCTGAACAGGTGCCGAAGTGTGGCGATGAGGGGATTTTCACAGTAACTTCATTGCAGTGTTCATGTAAGCCGATTTGTGACACTAATAAATAAACTTCGAACTTTAAACTTTTCTCTTGCCTTTAAGCCTATATTGAATATTTAAAGTTACATTGTGTTGGACATTGATTTAAACCTACTTGTGATCATGCTAGGATTATTGATCAATTGTCTAATCAATAATATTGTTAACTGTAGATTTAGACTTTTTCCGAAGGATTTTGCTTACACATCATATTCACAGTTACTGTTTTGACTGAGCATTGTAGATACACCATCGCTAAAAAAAAATTATGGGCAAGATTTTCTCCAAAAAAATCCAAGTGTCACACGAGCAGGAAAATGGTAGGTTTTCTCGTTATTTTTATCAGCAAGGCTAATTTTGCCGGTATGATCGTGAGAGGCGGGAAACCGGGCGCGAACCCGATTTTTCATCTCTCGCACTATTTTACTGGCTCACCACACCGTTCGATCGGCGGAACGAGCCGGTAAGATCGCGCCCTATATATCTTTTCCCATTGTTTTAAAATGAGGAACTGCTTTTAATATATTGACCCTCAGACTACAAACCAAGATGATGAGTGGCCTTCCAAGGGGTGGTCAACTAGTGTGGTCATTGGGAAATGGAGTTTGATTGATGGACATAACACTTGATAGATGCCAGATGAGAATACACCATCAAAAGATGAGTTAACAACTTGGATAATGTGAAGGAGTGTCCAGGAGTGATAACTTTAGAAGCTGCCATTTCACAGGCTAGTAACCATCACTGGGGACACCTTTGATGCCCTAAAGTGAGGGAACTTTCTGTCAGGGATAGGACTGTTGCAAATGCAAGAAAGATTGAGCAATTGTCAGGTCCTTCACGGGCAGCAACTTCACTGACATCACTAAGAGTAGGAATAGACAATTCTCGAGCCCGCTCCACCATTCAATACGATCATGGCTGATCTCATCTCAGCCTCAATTCCACTTTCCTGCCCATTCACCATAACCCTTCAACCAATTACTAATTAAAAATCTGTCTATCTCCCTCTTAAATTTACTCAATATCCCGGCATCCTCCATGATCTGGGATAGTGAATTCCACAGATTCAGGATCCTTTGAGAAAATTATTTCCTCCTCACCTCTATTTTAAATCTGCCACCTCATATCCTAAAACTATGACCTCTTGTTCTAGGTGCACCTCCCCCCCCCCCCCCCACCCCCAAGAGGAAACATCCTCTTTACATCTACTTTGTTTATTATCTTCAATACTTCAATTAGATCTCCTCTCATTCTTCTAAACTCTAGATAGTGTAGATCTAAATTGTTCAATCTCTGTTCATAAGACAAGCCCTTCACCTCTGGAATCAATCTAGTGAACCTCCTTGTTGCCACCTTGATCCTTACAGGTCCTCGTGGAAAAGGCACAGTTACCAGTCTCACAAACATGTGACAATCAGGGAGCACGATGCAAGAGTAAGAGGTCAAGTTGTCAAGTAAGTAGACTCCAAGTAGAGATCAGAAAGAATGATGTGGCATTCTGTAACATTTGATTGCTTTTTGTACAAAATACATAAAGGGCAAAAGAGTAACAAAGTCGAGAGTAGGGCCTCTTAAGGATCAACAAGGTCATCTATGTGTGGATCCACAAGAGATGGGTGAGATCCTAAATGAATATTTCTCATCAGTATTTACTGTTGAAAAAAACATGGATGTTAGGGAACTTGGGGAAATAAATAGTGATGTCTTGAGGAGCGTACATATTACAGAGAAGGAGGTGCTGGAAGTCTTAAAGCGCATCAAAGTAGATAAATCCCCGGGACCTGATGAAGTATATCCCAGGACGTTGTGGGAGGTTAGGGAGGAAATTGCAGGTCCCCTAGCCGAGATATTTGAATCATCGATAGTCACGGGTGAGGTGCCTAATGTTTGGAGAGTGGTAAATGTTGTGCCTTTGTTTAAAAAGGGCTGCAGGGAAAAGCCTGGGAACTACAGGCCAGTGAGCCTCACATCTGTGGTGGGTAAATTGTTGGAAGGTATTTTGAGAGACAGGATCTACAGGCATTTAGAGAAGCAAGGACTGATTAGGGACAGTCAGCGTGGCTTGGTGAGTGGAAAATCATGTCTCTCAAATTTAATTGAGTTTTTTCAAGGGGTAACCAAAAAGGTAAATGAGGGCAGTGCAGTTGATGTTGTCTACATGGACTTTAGCAAGGTCTTTGACAAGGTACCGCATGGTAGGTTGTTGCATAAAATTAAATCTCACGGGATCCAGGGTGAGGTATCCAAATGGATACAAAATTGGCTCTTAACAGAAGCCAGAGGGTGATTGTAGAGAGTTATTTTTCAAACTGGAGGCCTGTGGCCAGCGGTGTGCCTCAGGGATCAGTGCTGGGCCACTGTTATTTGTCATTTATATTAATGATTTGGATGAGAATATAGGAGGCATGGTTAGTAAGTTTGCAGATGACACCAAGATTGGTGGCATCGTGGACAGTGAAGAAAGTTACCTCCAATTGCAATGGAATCTTGATTAATTAGGCCAGTGGGCTGACGAATGGCAGATAGAGTTTAATTTAGACAAATGTGAGGTGATGCATTTTGGTAGATTGAACCAGGGCAGGACTTACTCAGTTAATGGTAGTGTGGTGGACTTCAGTTGTGTGTGCTTGTCATGCCTGGACACATCCCCTGCCGGCACCTCCCCTTGTCACCTAGTATAAAGGTGGCTGGTTCCTCCCCCTTGTTCAGTTCGGGTCGGTTGTCTGTTGGGATGTGCTCCTAGTTCTGTAATGAATAAAAGCCTACAGTTGTATTGGCACACAAGTAGTCTTTTGCCTAATTGATAGAGCATCAGGTAGGGCATTGGGGAGAGTTACAGAACAAAGAGATCTAGAGATAGATGTTCATAGCTCCTTGAAAGTGGAGTCACAGGTGGACAGAGTGGTGAAGAAGGCATTCGGCATGCTTGGTTTCATTGGTCAGAACATTGAATACAGGAGTTAGGACGTCTTGTTGAAGTTGTACAAGACATTGCTAAGGCCAGACTTGGAATACTATGTGCAATTCTGGTCACCCTATTATAGAAAGGATATTATTAAACTAGAAAGAGTGCAGAAAAAATTTACTAGGATGCTACCAGGACTTGATGGATTGAGTTATAAGGAGAGGCTGAATAGACTGGGACTTTTTTCTCTACAGCGTAGGAGGCTGAGGGGTGACTTTATAGAGGTCTATAAAATAATGAGGGGCATAGACAAGGTAGATAGTCAATATCTTTTCCCAAAGGTAGGGAAGTCTAAAACTAGAAGGCATAGGTTTAAGGTGAGAGGGGAGAGATACAAGAGTGTCCAGAGGGGCAACTTTTTCACACAGATGGTGGTGAGTGTCTGGAACAAGCTGCCAGAGGTAATAGTAGAGGCGGGTACAATTTTATCTTTTAAAAAGCATTTAGTTACATGGGTACGATGGGTATAGAGGGATATGGGCCAAATGCAGGCAATTGAGATTAGCTTAGGGGTTTTAAAAAAAAATAAGGGCGGCGTGGACAAGTTGGGCCGAAGGGCCTGTTTCCATGCTGTAAACCTCTATGACTCTATGACTATGACTCTATGACATTAATGTCCTTGTGCATTTTCATGTTAAACTCATCAGGTCTCTCTTAATTTAATCATGATGTGGAGATGCCGGCGTTGGACTGGGGTAAACACAGTAAGAAGTTTAACAACACCAGGTTAAAGTCCAACAGGTTTATTTGGTAGCAAAAGCCACACAAGCTTTCGAAGCTCTAAGCCCCTTCTTCAGGTGAGTGGGAATTCTGTTCACAAACAGAGCTTATAAAGACACAGACTCAATTTACATGAATAATGGTTGGAATGCGAATACTTACAACTAATCCAGTCTTTAAGAAACAAAACAATGGGAGTGGAGAGAGCATCAAGACAGGCTAAAAAGATGTGTATTGTCTCCAGACAAGACAGCCAGTGAAACTCTGCAGGTCCATGCAACTGTGGGAGTTACAAATAGTGTGACATGAATCCAATATCCCGGTTGAGGCCGTCCTTGTGTGTGCGGAACTTGGCTATCAGTTTCTGCTTATGCCAAGTTCGCTGATAGCCAAGTTCCGCACACACAAGGACGGCCTCAACCGGGATATTGGATTCATGTCACACTATTTGTAACTCCCACAGTTGCGTGGACCTGCAGAGTTTCACTGGCTGTCTTGTCTGGAGACAATACACATCTTTTTAGCCTGTCTTGATGCTCTCTCCACTCCCATTGTTTTGTTTCTTAAAGACTGGATTAGTTGTAAGTATTCGCATTCCAACCATTATTCATGTAAATTGAGTCTGTGTCTTTATAAGCTCTGTTTGTGAACAGAATTCCCACTCACCTGAAGAAGGGGCTTAGAGCTTCGAAAGCTTGTGTGGCTTTTGCTACCAAATAAACCTGTTGGACTTTAACCTGTTGTTAAACTTCTTACTTAATTTAATCACCCAGTTTGGAACAAATGTTACTCCAAATGTTATTTTTTGACTCATTGATGATGTATCAGCAGTGGGTTTTACAAAGGATCATCCACTGGTTTTGCTTTCAGCTGCCTGGTTCCTAGTCTCTGGAGTTCTCTCTGTAACTCTCTTTACTTCATTCTCATCTGTTAAAACATACCAAGCTTTCCTCCGCTCATGCTTTTCCATTTGCTTGGTGTCAATTTTTGTCTGATTATGCTTCTGTGAAATAAGTTGGGAGGTTTTCTGATGTTAAAGGTACTATATAAATGGAAGCTGTTTTGCAACAGTGCTTCTGTGTCAATCAAACTCACTAAGGTGACTTGTAGCTGCTTGGATGAGTTGTATTGTTTAAAAAATGAAGAGTTGCTGTCAGTATGACTGGCGCTTACAACTCATTGATAACAGCATTTGAAGGTAATCACAGAATTGTTATAGCTTGCAAGGGGGCCATTTGGCCCATCATGTCTGCACCTGCTTTCCAAATGAGAGCATCATGACTTAAGTGTCATTCCCCTGCCTTTTCCCCCCTTACCCTGCACATTGTTTCTATTCAAATCAACTCATGCCCTCTTGAATGCCTCGATGGAGCCTGCCTCCACCACACTTCCAGGCAGCGCATTCCAGACCTGAACCACTCACTGGGTGGAATTTTCCCATCCTGCCTGCCATGGGAATCATAGCGGGCAGGACCATGCAAAGGTCAGTTGACCTCCGGCGGGATTTTCCGGACTTGGGCCGAGCGCGGCCGGAAAATCCTGCCCACTGTGTGAAAACGGTTCACCCTCGGCATATCTATACAGAAATTATAGGATCATAAAATAAATGGGAAAGAGAAATAAGGGAGATGAGAATCAAGTCCTGGAACATATTAGGAAGATATTATGGAAAATTAGCATCAACCTTTTCTTTTCATATTATTTAATATTAAAGACTTAAACCTTTGAACATGGACCAACCACAAATATTTGATCTTAACAGATATCTCGAACTCAGTATAGGTGACCACCATCAGTAACGTACACTTTAAATGAATGCTATCGGAATGTTGACTACAGATCCTTTTGAAGTATTTATTATTGTTGGTGCTTTCCATTTTTCAGGAAATTCTGTAAACTTTCCACGTGGTGGTGCTGTTGAACTTCTCAAAAAAAAAGGATAAGCTTGCTCAACACATTCCAAGATATTAATCACAATGATACGGCTGAATAGTGATCGTGCAATTTATTACTGAATGCTAAAGAACAAAGAACAGGACAGCACAGGAATAGGCCTTCGGCCCTCCAAGCCTGCGCCGATCACATCCTGTCTGGACCAACCGCATATATACCTCTATTCCCTGTCTGTTCATGTGTCTACCCAGATAAGTCTTAAATGTCCCTAATGTAACTGCCTTAACCACCTCACTTGTCAGTGCATTCCAAGCCCCCACCTCTGTCTGCGTAAAAACCTTCCCCCCGTACATCTCTACTGAACCTTTCCCTCCTTATCTTGAACTTGTGCCCCCTTGTAATTGTCATTTCTGCCCTGGGAAAAAGCTTCCAACTGTCCACCCTACCTATACATCTCATAATTTTATAACCTTCTATCAGGTCGCCCCTCAGCCTCCATCTTTCCAGGGAGAACAATCCCAGTTTATTCAATCTCTCCTCCTAGCTAATACCCTCCATACCAGGCAACATCCTGGTAAACCTCTTCTGTACTCTCTCCAAAACCTCCTCATTCTTCTGATCGTGTGGCAACCAGACTTGGACGCAGTATTCCAAATGTGGCCTAACCAATGTTTTATATAACTGTAACGTAATTTGCCAACTTTTAGACTTAAAGAAGTGTTAACAGTTGAAAGGAATTACTACCATGCCTTGAATGCTGATGTCGACAAGTTAAAATCGGCCCCAATTTTGTGTTTCGCGCTGGAGGAACCGTCATTTCGCTGAGGTTCCTGCCCAAAGGAGTACGTGCTATTCAATGGAGGAATAAAGTCATCAGACATGTCAAGAATGTGTTAATTTATTGTGTTTACATTAGGAAGGGGTAGCAGGGTGGCACAGTGGTTAGCACTGCAGCCTCACAGCACCAAGGGCCTGGATTCAATTCCAGCCTTGGGTCACTGTCTATGTGAAGTTTGCACATTTCCCCCTCCCCTGTCTGCGTGGGTTTCCTCCAGGTGCTCCAGCTTCCTCCCACAGTCCAAAGACGTGCAGGTTAAGAGGATTGGCCATGCTAAATTGACCCTTAGTGTCCCAAGATGTGTAGGTTAGATGGATTAGCCATGGTAAATGTGTGCAGTTATGCTGATAGGGCCTGGGTAAGATACTCTGTCAAAGACTCGATGGGCCGAATGGCCTCCTTCTGCACTGTAGTGATTCTATGATAAGTGCTAAGAAATTAGGTTCCCACTGCTTCACAGATGTTTGGCTGTGTTGGTGAAACTCAGCAACTTATACTGTTAATTGACCATTTCTCTCTCCATCAAAAAAGCAAACCATTTGTCAATTCAAACCAATATCGGAAAGAATATTATTCAAAGAAGAAAATCTCCAGCTAAATGGAACAACTTTTAATGTTGGACGATACAAGTGATTATACATGAAACGTAGGTCTGCAGTTCAAGATATGGCATTCACCATTCAACATTTGGTTTCTTTCCAGCCCAATGCTGTTACAATAAATTTAACATAATCAAATATTTCACATTTATATTTTTAATACTTGAAATAAAAGTATGTACAATACTTTAAATATTGTATATACAAAAATAAAAATAATGACTGGCTTGATTGGAGGAAAATTCCTTAACATTCAAATTTTGTCCATTTTCGTTATCAACAAAGTTAAGTGTAATATTAAGTTACTGCATGACTGCATCAGTGCTCCATTTCAGCATGGTTAACATTCAGAAATTAAGTATTAGCAAGCAGGCTGTGATTATATAGTAGCATTCTCCAGGTAACTTTATGCTGTTTTCCTTTTCTTCATTGAAACAAGAGCAAATTCTTAGTTTACATTCAGGAAATATAGATACTTAATCACATATTTGCATACATGTGGCATTTAAGGTAATATTTCGTGGCATTCCAGTACTGTGGTGAAATGATTGGTATTGCTAGACTCTCTTTTCACTTACAGTAAACTTCCAATCTGAGCTATAACATGACTTCCAGTTTTAGACATAATCAATAATTCTGAATTAGGGCACAAGGGCTTTTGGATGACTGGCGACATCTTAGTAATTGAGGAAATCAATGCCAGCTTTGACACATTTGGAAGTGGCAATATCAACAGCCATTGCTTTTAGCTCAGTATCTCCAAACTGCATTAATGTTTGAATCTCTCTCCGTGCCGGCAGTGATGGACTATCAGTTCCTGTTAGATCAAGGCGCAGGGTGCCACACTTCTTCACGCTAGCATCGGTGATGAAGTTGACATTATCATTTTCTGAGCAGTATATATTGATCACGATAACCATTTGGGATGGCTTTGCGGGAGTGTAACTGCGTTTGACGGTCTCGCCGAGAGCCACGGACTGGTCAGCTGTGATGAACTTGTCAAACACATCAGTACACCAGCGAGTGCCATCCTTAACCAGTAGCTTCTCAGTCGGGTGCTTCCCTTCCACGAATCGATTCAATACCCCAACTCCATAGGTCAGCGGAGAACGCCGTACTTTAATGATAGTGGGGTCCAGTCCAAATAGCACTGCCCCTTTTAGAATAGTAAGTCCCACATCATGAGGAATTATGACGCGGCACTTGTCAGCAAGATTTGATTGAATAGCCTGCTGAAGTAAAGGCGACTCAGCGAATCCACCCACCAAGAACAGAAACTTCAAACCTGAAACTTCAGGTTTCTGGAAAAGATTAACTGGAGAAAAACATAGTACATCAGAAATATTTTCTTATTAAAACACAGATGAGTTCCTCATAACAAAAGCACTTCAGTCAAACATGTTGGTGCTGTAAAATGGGGAGATTTCTGCATTCCATTTCAATTGGACCTTAGATAGGATGTGTAAACCTCATTTACAAACTAATTTAAGCTAGCTGTATCTGTAAAAGGATCCCTTTGTTTCTGTGATGGGGTGCTGGGGATTCAGGGCTAATTGACTCGCATTATCTTTATATTCAATAAAGATCTGTCAGTTTTTTGTTGGTGTCATTTCCTAAATATTAATTAGCTCAAAGATTGCTTATTGAGGAAAGAATTCTCCCATATAAATGTTAATGTATGTGAGGCAACAGAAGCAGAACGCATGATCCCTCATGGTCGAACCTGTATGGGAATGTTTTTGAGGAAGATATTAAATATTTCAAAATTCAAACCTCTAATGTAAAAGACTTTTGTTTGACATGAATGATTACTCTTGATCCTCACGTTAAGTTTAGTTGTGAATTGATATCTGGATGTGCTAGAGTTAACTAAAAGCCCTGTTACCCATGTGTACTGTGGTAAACGACTGCTATCTGTTATCTGTATATGTGGCACATCCCTGTCGGTTCCGCCCAAGTCTCCTCCCCCTGGCCTGGGTATAAAGGCGGTGGCTCCTCCCCCCTTGCTCTCAGTTCAGACCAGATCACCGACAGGGATGGCTCCAAGTTCTTGCCAATAAAACCCTGTTTGTCTTGCTCTCAACGAGCCTCAGCTCGATTGATAGTGCATCATGTACGTAACACTGTATCATGAAATTTCCTCATTCTACAGCAGGGATGGAGTGCAAGGTTTAGTCCATAACAGATTTGGTCTGCTTATTGAAATTGTTTCTTTTGCTGTGAACACAAGTTCCAATGGTTGGGAGAAGATTCAACCCATAACGTCTGACTTAGAAAATGAATAAGTTGCCTAGAGGTCTGGATAAAAACTTGAGAAATGTTTAATCAGAAATCATATTTTGGAGTGTCACACTGGAATGAAGGGTAATTGTTGCTGCTTTATAGAATTAGGGAATGCTGACATTATACACATCTGAAAGATAAAAACAGGTTAACATTCTGATGGAAGCTTGGAGAGGGAATCTCACGTCTGAAACATTAGCCCTTTTTTCTTTATAGATAGCATATCCAACATTTGCATACTTTAAAAAAGGTCTCTATTTCAGATTTCCAGCATGTACAATATTTTCCTGTCCTAATAGCAAAAAGTTGCTATTGTATGTTTTCCCATTTGCACGTCTCACAGTGCACCACTTGGCTTTACTTTATGTTGCGGTGGCCAGTGTAGGTCCACAGTGCATCAGAGATGGTCAAGGATTACGTAATAGTGCAATCATGCTGGCATTTTGCTGATTTGTCCTGTACAAAATTAAGAGGTTTTGTGTCCAAGGTTTCAATAACAAATGTGATAAAGGAGCTCGGAAATGCATAATTGTGCCAGCCGTTCACGCCCCGCTGCCAGCGAGGACAGGGATTTTGGCGCTCAGCCAAATCTCCGTTCACCGCAGCAGGACCGGAAAATCCCACTGGCGCGAACGGCCGGGAAATTCCGTCCACTTTCACAATGAGGTGTTTCTAAAAAAACCCAGAACACACCTTAAACATTTAGCTGTAAATTGTGATACTCGTGATGTATTTCATGGTACTAAATTGGATCATAGGACTTTAGTTTACTCTGTATAATTTATAAATAACATCAATTTGCTCTCTAAATGAACCAAGTCAATCTTTAATTACATCTAACAACTTTGCTTTTTCAATTCAACAGTGTACTTACGTAGATGTTGGATGATATTATCAACAGTGGGTTTAAATAGAGCATTCATAGCATCCGGGTTCATCCTTAGCATCCCTTGGGATGACCACTTTACAAAATTCACGCTGCAGGAAAAATGGGACAACTGTTGAACCGACGATGCATAGTCTAAGAACAAGAGCTTCAAAATCCAGCTATCATTTGCTGTATGTTAATAATTGCTAATTTGAAGAATAACTCAAATAAAGTAGGTCAGGATTACAGCAGGGTCAGAAGGGCGAGTAGAAATCTCACCCTGTTGCCACAAGAGGAAAATCCAGCTCTGTGCATCAAACAGTTCAAAGAAAACACTCTGCCAAGCCTCCATTGCTATATCAATGTTTTCTCACTTACAAGAGAAAGTGACTCTCCTGTCAGGAATCTCAGGCTTTAGTCCTTTCTGGAAATCTGGTTCTGACATTTCATGAGGACAAGGCATTGAAATCCTTGGACTCACCTGGCTAAACCTTTTGGAGGTAGGGATGCAGAACCCTTTAGTCAGGTTCACCTGCAGTTCACCTAGAACCATAGAATACCTACAATACAGAAGGAGGCCATTCGGCCCATTGAGTCTACATTGACCACAATCCCACACATGCCCTATTCCCGTGACGCCACATATTTACCCTGCCAATCCCCCTAACACTAGGGTCAATTTAGCATCGACAATCAACCTAACCCGCACATCTTTGGACTGTGGGAGGAAACTGGAGCACCCGGAGGAAACCCATGCAGACACAGGGAGAATGTGCAAACTGCACAGTGATCCAAGGCCAGAATTGAACCCAGCTTCCTGGCGCTGTGAGGCAGCAGCACCAACAACTATGCCGCCTGTATAATAGTTTGAAAATTCAAACACAATTACATGATACACAATTGGGAAAACCCATAACATCTTTCCATGTTCCTTTCGTCTAGATGTCCCAACACAGAGCGCCAGAGAAGGAGGAGAAAGAGAAAGAATTTCAGCTCTTCTCAACCAGCTGGATTCTTACCTATCAGCAGCTCAGGAAACTGCGCTGTAGGAAGGTGTAGGGAGCGCCAATGAGAATTTGTCACTAACTGCGATACAGCACATAAGGGAGCTGCAGAAGTCAGATATAAGTGAGATCTGACAACAGAAAGCATAGAAACATGGGATTCTCCAGCCATTCACACTGGCAGGGTGGCACGGTGCCACAGTGATTAGCACTGCTGTCTCACAGCACCAGAGATCTCGGGTTCGATTCCCAGTTTGGGTCACTCACTGTTTGTGTGGAGTTTGCACATTCTCCTCGTTTCTGTGTAGGTTTCCTCCGGGTGCTCCGGTTTCCTCCCATGCGCCAAAGATGTGCGGGTTAGACGGATTGGCCATGCTAAATTGCCCCTTAGTGTCAAGGAGACTAGCTAGGGTAAATGCATAGGCCTGGGTGGGATTGTGGTCGGTGCAGACTCGATGGGCCAAATGGCCTCCTTCTGCACTGTAGGGTTTCTATGATTCTATTCTATGGTGGGATTTTCTGGTCCCGCTGCAGTGAATGGAGATTTAGCTGAGTGCCAAATTCTCTGTCCTTGCTGATAGCGATGGTGTCATGTCAACGGCTGGAGAAATCCGATTAGAAGTTTTCAACATAGAGGAAGTCCCATGTCTGTGCTAGAGAAATCCAAAACTAATCCCACTGTCCCACTTTCTTTTGCTGCTTCATATATCTAATTAATTTTCTCCTAAAAGAAGAAATTGTCTCTGGCTTATCCATAGCCCTTGTGTAAAGAAAGATCTCCAAATTCAACTCCTCACTCTCTTACTGATCATTTGAAACTCATGATGCTTCATCATAAACTCCTCAAAGGGGACCTGCTTTTTCCAAGTCCAATCTATCAAAACTCTGTAGTTTTCAAAACCCCTATTTAATTTAATGGGAATGCTAGCACGGTGGTTATGTTACTAGACTAATAATCCCCAAGGCTGGGAAACTTTAACCAACAAACCTGTGCGGTCCAACTTAAAGCAAAAAGTACATATGTCCAGAGTGCATACCTGCTTTTTCGAAGGGCATGCTCCACACTGTGACCTCTGAACTTTTTATAGTAATCGATGAATGAGAAAGGCAAATTGATATTGAGTGGATTGATTCTTCCAGGAGCAGCAGCCCTTTTACGCGACTCAAATGCTATCATCAAATCCACCCAAGCCGCCGGGCGTTTGATCTTAAACTGTTCAATGAAATCCTCCCCAAAAATTTTACAGAGTAGTTTTTCAAATTCAAAGTCCACTCCAATAGAACCGTAGGGTCCACCTGGAATTTAACAAAAGATGGAAGTGAGTTAAGACAATAATAACTTACATTATTTGACTCCTTTATCAGAGTAAAATGTCCCACGGTGATTCATTGTAACATTACCAAACAAAATTGGACTCTGTGTCATGTAATGACATATTGGGACAGTTGATTAAACATATAGGCCTGAATTTACCTTAGCCAAAATGGCCCTGGAGCCCCAAATCTGCAAGTCCCGCCCCCATATCCGCCATTCTGCCGGTGGGATGGGGGAGGGGAAGTGGTTAAGGGTTGTAAACAAGGCTGGGATGCAATTCACACATCTGTGGTTCAAGGAGAAAGTGGGGCCAGCACTCAGAAGCAATTTTCATCACCCAGGTTCCTGGAAAACACAATTCATGGCCTTTGCCCTTTGATGAAAAGTTCTAAACCTACTGGAGTTCCCGGAAAAGACCAGGTACCATTTGAAGAGGTCAGGTACCTATTTGGGAATGTGGATAACGCCAGTAGAACTCTCAAGTTGTCAAATTATTTAAATCCCCTGCTCTTCAGATTTCAAATTAAAAGCCAAACAGCCAACGTTGTTTTTCACTTGGAAAAATAATTGGGCTTGCAATTTCCATAGATAAGGCTGCAGGTTATTATTATCAGAACATAAGAACTAGGAGCAGGAGTAGGCCATCTGGCCCCTCGAGCCTGCTCCGCCATTCAATAAGATCATCGCTGATCTTTTTGTGGACTCAGCTCAACTTACCTGCCCACTCACCATAACCCTTAATTCCTTTACTGTTCAAGAATTTATCTATCCTTGCCTTAAAAACATTCAATGAGGTAGCCTCAACTGCTTCACTGGGCAGGGTATTCCACAGATTCATAATCCTATGTGTGAAGAAGTTCCTCCTCAACTCAGTCTAAATCTGCTTCCCCTTATTTTGAGGCTATGCCCCCTAGTTCTAGTTTCACCCACCAGTGGAAACAACTTCCCTGCTTCTATCTTATCTATTCCCTTCATAATCTTATATGTTTCTATAAGATTTCCCCTCATTCTTCTGAATTCCAATGAGCATAGTCCCAGTCTCTCCTCATAAGCTAACCTTCTCAACTCCGGAATCAACCTAGTAAATCTCCTCTGCACCCCCTCCAGTGCCAGTATATCCTTTCTCAAGTAAGGAGACCAAAACTGTACACAGTACCTCAGGTGTGGCCTCACCCGCACCTTAGGAACAAAAGAGTTGTCAGGGAGAAAATCGGACCTCTCAGGGACAAAGGAGGGGAATTATGCTTAGAACCCAAGGGAATAGGGGAGATCCTAAATGAATACTTTGCATCGGTATTCACGAAGGAGAGGGGCGTGTTAACCGGGAGTGTCTCGGAGGGAGGTGTTGACCAGTTAGAGAAAATCTCCATTACAAGAGAGGAAGTGTTAGGTTTTTTAGGGAACATTAAAACTGACAAAGCCCCAGGGCCTGATGGCATCTATCCTCGACTGCTCAGGGAGACGAGAGATGAAATTGCTGGGCCTCTGACGGAAATCTTTGTCGCTTCTTTGGACACGGGTGAGGTCCCTGAAGATTGGAGGATAGCGAATGTGGTCCCGTTGTTTAAGAAGGGTAGCAGGGATAACCCAGGAAATTATAGGCCGGTGAGCTTGACGTCCGTGGTAGGGAAGTTGTTGGAGAGGATTCTTAGAGACAGGGTGTATGTGCATTTAGAACGGAACAATCTCATTAGTGACAGACAGCATGGTTTTGTAAGAGGGCGGTCGTGCCTTACAAATTTGGTGGAGTTTTTTGAGGAAGTGACAAAAACGGTTGATGAAGGAAGGGCCGTGGATGTCGTCTATATGGATTTCAGTAAGGCATTTGACAAAGTCCCACATGGCAGGTTGGTTAAGAAGGTTAAGGCTCGTGGAATACAAGGAGAAGTGGCTAGATGGGTGGAGAACTGGCTTGGCCATAGGAGGCAGAGGGTAGTGGTCGAAGGGTCTTTTTCCGGCTGGAGGTCTGTGACCGGTGGTGTTCCGCAGGGCTCTGTACTGGGACCTCTGCTATTTGTGACATATATAAATGATTTGGAAGAAGGTGTAACTGGTGTAATCAGCAAGTTTGCGGATGACACGAAGATGGCTGGACTTGCGGATAGCGAAGAGCATTGTCGGGCAATACAGCAGGATATAGATAGGCTGGAAATTTGGGCGGAGAGGTGGCAGATGGAGTTTAATCCGGATAAATGCGAAGTGATGCATTTTGGAAGAAATAATGTAGGGAGGAGTTATACAATAAATGGCAGAGTCATCAGGAGTATAGAAACACAGAGGGACCTAGGTGTGCAAGTCCACAAATCCTTGAAGGTGGCAACACAGATGGAGAAGGTGGTGAAGAAGGCATATGGTATGCTTGCCTTTATAGGACGGGGTATAGAGTATAAAAGCTGGAGTCTGATGATGCAGCTGTATAGAACGCTGGTTAGGCCACATTTGGAGTACTGCGTCCAGTTCTGGTCGCCACACTACCAGAAGGACGTGGAGGCGTTAGAGAGAGTGCAGAGAAGGTTTACCAGGATGTTGCCTGGTATGGAGGGTCTTAGCTATGAGGAGAGATTGGGTAAACTGGGGTTGTTCTCCCTGGAAAGACGGAGAATGAGGGGAGATCTAATAGAGGTGTACAAGATTATGAAGGGGATAGATAGGGTGAAGGGTGGGAAGCTTTTCCCCAGATCAGAAGTGACGTTCACGAGGGGTCACGGGCTCAAGGTGAGAAGGGCGAAGTATAACTCAGATATTAGAGGGATGTTTTTTACACAGAGGGTGGTGGCGGCCTGGAATGCGCTGCCAAGTAGGGTGGTGGAGGCAGGCACGCTGACATCGTTTAAGACTTACCTGGATAGTCACATGAGCAGCCTGGGAATGGAGGGATACAAACGATTGGTCTCGTTGGACCAAGGAGCGGCACAGGCTTGGAGGGCCGAAGGGCCTGTTTCCTGTGCTGTACTGTTCTTTGTTCTTTGTACAGCTGCAACATAACCTCACTGTTTTTAAACTCCATCCCTCTAGCAATAAAGGACAAAATTCCATTTACCTTCTTAATTACCTGCTGCACCTGCAAACCAACTCCTTGAGATTCCTGCACAAGGACATCCAGGTCCCTCTGCACAGCATCATGCTGCAATTTTTTACCATTTAAATAATAGTCCATTTTGCTGTTATTCCTATGAAAATGGATGGCCTCACATTTACCAACATTGTACTCCATCTGCCAGACCCTCGCCCACTCACTTAGACTATCTATATCCCTTTGCAGACTTTCAGTGTCCTCTGCACACATTGCTCTGCCACTCATCTTAGTGTCATCTGTGAATTTTGACACACTACATTTAGTCCCCAACTCCAAATCATCTATGTAAATCACAAACAATTGCGGTCCCAACACTGATCCCTGAGGCGCACCACTAGTCACTGATCGCCAACCAGAAAAACACCCATTTACCCCCACTTTTTGCTTTCTGTTAGTTAACCAATCCTCTATCCATGCTAATACATTACCCATAACACTGCACAGCTTTATCTTATGTAGCAGTCTTTGGTGCGGCACCTTGTCAAATGCCTTCTGGAAATCCAGATACACCACATCCACAGGTTCCCCATTGTCCACTGCACATGTAATGTTCTCAAAGAATTCCAACAAATTAGTCAAACATGACCTTCCCTTCATGAACCCATCCTGCGTCTTACCAATGGGACAATTTATATCCAGATGTCTCGCTATTTCTTCCTTGATGATAGATCCAAACATTTTCCGTACTACAGAAGTTAAGCTCACCGGCCTATAGTTACCCACCTTTTGTCTACCTCCTTTTTTAAACAGTGGCATCACATTTGCTGTTTTCCAATCTGTGGGAACTACCCACCCCAGAGTCCAGCGAATTTTGGTAAATTACCACTCGTGCATTTGCTATTTCTCCCGCCATCTCTTTTAGTACCCTGGGATGCATTCCATTAGGACCAGGAGACTTGTCGACCTTTAGCCCCATTAACTTGCCCAACACTACCTCTTTCGTGATAATGATAGTTTCTAGGTTCTCACCTGCCATAGCCTTCCTGTCATCAATTTTTGGCATGTTATTTGTGTCTTCCACTGTGAAGACCGACACAAAATACCTGTTCAATGCCTCAGCCATTTTCTCATTTCCAGTTATTACATCCCCCTTCTCATCCTCTATGTATGAATATTGTTTAGCTGCTTCCACAACCCACCATAATCACAGTGGTGGGGGGGGATGCAAATTCCCAGTTTGTTTAACAGTTCCAAGTGGTTATAACGTGGTTAGCTTGTATTTGATGTGGAGCTATTAATACAAATGTTTGTTTTTATATGAGATTACATACATGAAGAGAATTAAATGAATTGAATGGGCTTTTATCAATAAAAGTTTCTTCATTAATATAGTGAACTCTGCAATAAAGATTTAGCACTTTATTTTATCTCAACATGACTCCTGAGGTCTGTCAATGGTGGGTATTGGGTGAGTTGGCACAGAGAGCATGGGGTAAAGGAGGGGGGGTGGTTAGGGTGCACAAAACTGGAATGAGAGGCCATAGTGGTTGGTAAGGGGGCATGGGTGAGCATAGATGGGACATGGGAGTATGTGAAAAGTATAAGGAGTGAGGGCTAGAGGGCCTTATTATATTATAACTGTAGCAACGTCCCAGAGCACCAAGACGTCCCAGATCTTGTAAACTGCCCACTTTGTCATTCCGCAGCCGTTGTGAATGCCTCCGCACTGTTTCTAGGTCAGTGGGCCCCATGTCCAGTTTGTATATTCCCCCCAGAATGAAAATCCAGCCATTCAGAGAGGTGCAGTCAGATTTGGGGAATTGGTAAGTTTTATGACCCGGCGCACCTGAATTGGGAATGGAAATTTGGCCCATTGTCAATGAATAGATTTTAAGGAGTGGCTTAAAGAAGGAGAGAGAGAGCAGGATAGCCAGAGAGATTTAAAGAGGGAATTCCAAAGCTTAGGGTATTGGCAGTTGAAGACACAACTACCAACCTGGAGCAATTAAAATCATGGATGCTTAAATCCAGAAAAGGAGGATTGCAGAGATCACAAAGGACTAGGGAGATTTACAGAGAAGGTAAAGTCATGTAGGAATTTGAAGATAAAAATTGAGAATTTTAAAATGAAGAGGGAGTCAGTATATGTCAGCAAGAATAAGGGTGATGGGTAAACAGGGCAGTTAATGTTTTATCTGTTACTGGGATACGAATGTCAGTAGAAGTGACAGGGTTTTGGCCCAGTGACAGTGAAGTACTGAAGATATAGATCTAGTCAGGATGGTCTGTGACTTACATTGGCTGGTGTTCCCTTGAGTGCTTGTCCTTCTAGGTGGTCGGGGTTGTGGGTTTGGCAGGAGTGCCACAGTGCACCAATGGTGGAGAGATTGATTGATTAAGGTAATGAATGGGGTGGCAATCAAGTGGGCTGATTTATCCTGGATAATATTGAGCTCCAGTGTTGTTGGAGCTTCACTCACCCAGGCAAGTGGAGAGTATTTCATCACACTTATGTGATGATACTGTGTCATTAAAACTGTATTTTATCATGTTTCTTGTAAGGGGTATGTTTAAAATTCAGCTCTGTTTTTACGGTGCTGATTTGTCTGGGGCAACAGGCAGCTCAATGTTGAGAATGCAGGATAATGACTGATTTTAGCTCATGGTGTGTTTGTCTAAACAGAGTTAATGCATTTGTATTTACTTAGGTTTCCCTTGAGGTTTCAGACTACGGTTTTGATCCGGTTGATTGACAAGAGATAGGGTTATATGCTAATGGGAAGAGTTAAGCTTACAGAGCAGATACACGGTTTCTCTTTTGTTTTAAGAGAATCAGTTTCTGCCCGGTCCTGAAAAAAGCAAGATATGTCTCCCTGTCTCTCTTTCTCCCTGGAGGCTACTGATTGGGGCTGTCAGAAGACAGGTGTTTCTTTCTCTCCAGAGGTATTCAAAAGACTCCAGGACTCTTAACAAGTACAAGCACGCAAGCCTTTGTTGTTTGCGAACTGATTTTTAACAGGGGTTTTAAGTCTGTAACAGGAATATTGCTTGAATTGGAACTAATAGAGATAGGTTTGCAGTAAAGAACTGCATCTTATCATGTTTAAGTCATAGAAGAAGAAATCATCATAGAAACCCTACAGTGCAGAAGGAGGCCATTCGGCCCATCGAGTCTGCACCGACCACAATCCCACCCAGGCCCTACCCCCACATATTTACCCGCTAATCCCTCTAACTACGCATCTCAGGGACAATTTTTAACCTGGCCAATCAACCTAACCTGCACATCTTTGGACTGTGGGAGGAAACTGGAGCACCCAGAGGAAACCCACGCAGACACGAGGAGAATGTGCAAACTCTACACAGACAGTGACCCGAGCCGGGAATCGAACCCAGGATCCTGGAGCTGTGAAGCAGCAGTGCTAACCACTGTGCTATCGTGCCGCCCTTAAGTATTATTCAAATGTGAAGCTAATTAATTTGTTATAGCTAAACTGTGTTGCTAACTAAAATTTGTTTTGATAAAAGCTTCCCAGTTTGTTATAGTCTCGAGCCTTAAATAAAATATCATATCCTCACATTAAAGTCAAAATAGCAAATAGTTGGGGGTCCAGTCAACTTCATAATATACCTTAGGGTTTCTGATCTCGTATGCTAACACTTATGACTCGTGCCTTGTAGATAGTGGACAGGCTTTGAGGAGGAGAAGCATTACTGAGTGAAGATGCAATCGACCTTGGCAAAAGCAATAACCAGGCCACAAAGGATGGGCAGGGATAGTTTACCATGGTCATAGTCATATAGGAGGCCATGTCTGACTTTGAAAAAGATTGTTTCAGTGCTTTGCAAAGGTGAAAACCTGGGTTGGAGGGGTTCAAAAATGCTTAATATGACTTAAAAATAGATGGACAATATTGTACAAATATTTAATGTAATTTAATGGAGTTTTATTTTAAAAAGATTATCGCTTCTATCCAGTATGTGATATAAATGTGCTAAGCACTGTATGATAACCATCCATCCACTCAATCATTTTAAGTTTTTTGATAATATATAACTCTATTGTTAATATTTTCCTGAAACATACTTTTCTGGTGTTTATAAAAGTATATTCCAAGTTTCTTACGTTTTCTTACAGTATCGGAGTTGACAGCTCAATGGTTATAGAACATAGAACATGGAACATAGAAAAACTACAGCACAAACAGGCCCTTCAGCCCACAAGTTGTGCCGAACACATCCCTACCTTCTAGACCTACCTATAACCCTCCATCCTATTACGCTCCATGTACTCATCCAGGAGTCTCTTAAAAGACCCTATTGAGTTCGCCTCCATCACCACTGACGGCAGCCGATTCCACTCATCCACCACCCTCTGTGTGAAACATTTACCCCTAACATCTCCCCTGTACCTACCCCCCAGCACCTTAAACCTGTGTCCTCTCGTAGCAGACATTTCCACCCTGGGAAAAAGCCTCTGAGAGTCCACCCGATCTATGCCTCTCAACATCTTATACACCTCTATTAGGTCTCCTCTCATCCTTCGTCTCTCCAAGGGGAAAAGACCGAGCTCCCTCAGCCTATCCTCATAAGGCATGTCACTCAATCCAGGCAACATCCTTGTAAATCTCCTCTGCACCCTTTCAATCTTTTCCACATCCTTCCAATAGTGAGGCGACCAGAACTGAGCACAGTACTCCAAGTGGGGTCTGACGAGGGTCTTATATAGCTGCATCATTATCCCCGGACTCCTAAACTCAATCCCCTCGATTGATAAAGGCCAGCACACCATACGCCTTCTTAACCACCTCCTCCACCTGCGGGGCCGATTTCAGAGTCCGATGGGCCCGGACCCCAAGGTCCTTCTGATCCTCTACAGTACTAAGAGTCTTTCCCTTTATATTGTACTCCTTCATCCCATTTGACCTACCAAGATGGACCACGACGCATTTATCTAGGTTGAAGTCCATCTGCCAATTGTCCGCCCAGTCTTGCATCCCATCTATGTCCCTCTGTAACTTCTGACATCCCTCCAGACTATCCATAACCCCACCAACTTTCGTGTCGTCGGCAAACTTACCAACCCATCCCTCCGCTTCCTCATCCAGGTCATTTATGAAAATGACAAACAGCAAGGGTCTCAGAACAGATCCCTGGGGCACACCACTGGTGACCGACCTCCATTTAGAAAAAGGAGTTAATTTACTATTGAATCATGATGTAAACCAATCGATGAAAGAAGATTTTCATAGGTATTCCTTTTGTTCTAGTGCAGCCAGAACATGACAAACTTTTTGTTCAGTATGTGCTGTGCAGTTAGAAAGAATTGTCTGTTTGATCTATCAAATACAAAGGGAAACTTGTTCATCTGTAATTTGATCATAGCACTTATTGGCATTCATTGTGCATGCAAGGTATGTCTTTCAATTTGGATGAACAATAGGCAGATGATGGCTGGAGTGTACCTGGCAGGATACACTCCAGACATTTCCACCCTGGGAAAAAAGAGATCTGGCCAATTTTCATGGCTGGGAAGCATTAACATGAACATATGAACTAGGAGCAGAAGTAGGCCATTCAGCCCCTCAAACTGGCTTTGCCATTTAATATGATCATGGCTGATCTCATTGCAACCACTGCTCTTGATAACATTTCACTCCCTTGTTAATCAAGAATCTATCTAGCTCTGCCTTAAAAATATTCAAAGTCCCTGCTTCTTTGAGGAAGAGAGTTCCAAAGACTTACTGCCTCAAAAAAAATGATCATATCTGTCTTAAATGAGTGACCCCTTATTTTTAAACAGTGACCCCTTATTCTAAATTCTCCCACAAGAGGAAATATCCTCTCCACACCCATTGTGTCAAGACCCCTCAGGATCTTAAAGGTCTTAAACCTCATACTCTAAATTCCAGTGGATACAAGCCTAATCTGTTCAACCTTTCCTCATAAGACACCCTGTTATTTCCTTGTATTAGAATAATAAACCTTCTCTGAACCGCTTCTGATGCATCTACATCTTTCCTTAATTAAGGAAATTCCTAAAATACTGTACACAATATTCCAGCTCGGGAGAGGTTGGACAGGCTAGGACTTTATTCCTTGGAACGCAGAAGAATGAGGGGTAACCCTATTGAGGTGTATAAAATCGTGAGAGGGATAGATAGGTGAACACACAGTCTTTTTCCCAGGGAAGGGGAATTGAAAACTAGAAACATAGGTTTAAGGTGAGAGGGGAAAGATTTAAAAGGGACCTGAGGGGCAACTTCTTCACGCATATATGTGTATATGGAATGAGCTGCCAGGGAAAGTGGTTGAATACAGTACAATAGCAACATTTATAAAGCAATTGGATAAGTACATGGATGGGAAAGGATTAGAGGCATATGGGCCAAACATGGACAATTGGGACTAGCTGGGAGGGCACCTTGGTCGGCATGGACCAGTTGGGCCAAAGGGCCTGTTTCCGTGCTATATTGCCCTATGACCTCTATATGGTTTCACCAATGCTCTGTACAACTGAAGCATAACCTTCTTACTTTTGTAATCAAATTCCCTCATAATAAATAACATTCTATTAGCTTTCCTAATTACTTGCTGTACCTGCATACTAGCCTTTTGTAAGTCATGCACTTGGACACCCAGACCCCTCTGAATCTCAGAGCTCTGCAATCTCTTACCACTTAGATAACATGTTGCCTTTTTATTCTTCCCACCAAAATGAAAAATTTCACATTTGTCCACATTATACGCCATTTGCCAGATCTTTGCCCTCTCACTTAACCATTCTATGTCACTTTGTAACCTCCTTACGCCCTATTCACAACTTACTTTCCTGCCTATCTTTGTATCATCAGCAAACTTAGTAACCATATCATCTGTCTCTTATCACTTATGAATGAGAGAATTTTATTTTCCAATTATATTCCCAAAATCTACACCTCTATACTGATGACACATTCAAACGATAGCTCACCAATCAGAAGAGGTTTCTCTCTGAGAATAATCTGACTGAGTCCCATTAAAAGGGGGAGGGGGCGGGGTGGTGATCGGGAGGTGGACCAATTTTTGAATGTTCCTTCTAACTCAACAAAAATCATTCTTAAAAAAATGTTCCTTTATCCATTTTTGGATTGTTTACCAATGGGTCCTTTAAAGACCTCTGGGTAGGGCAGTCTATGGGTGGTTTCACTGGACAGGTCTTGTATTTCTGCCCGGTGGAATCCTAAAGTTCTATCTGATTCTAAGTGCATCCATATTATGAAGCACGTTCAAACTTTGGTAGTTTGGACCCTGGCAGGAACAGGGTAGTAAAAGCAATGCTAACAAATTAACAATGTACTTGTTTCTGCCTGAGAATGGATGGAAACTGACTCTCACAATTGCCTTTGAATTAACAAAATATTTGACAATTGAATGCAAGTTATTTGTGGATTTTTATCAATGAGAACTTTATTTTCCAGCTTCATCCACAAAATTGCCCTTCCTTTCCTGAAGGTGCTGATTCATTCCTAGTGTCAGCAGCCATCCAATACATTATCCAGGAGAACATGTTTCAGGTGTGAACCTAGCGAGAGTTTAAGGAAGCTATTTTTCTATGTGTTCCTCACCATTAAGCCTGACTCTCTCCTTTTATTCACACAGCTCATTTCCTATTAGAGAGGCACTATAGATAACAGTTTGGGTGGCACAGTGGTTAGGACTGCTACCTCACAGCATCAGGGACTTGGGGCTCGATTCCGGCTTTGGGTGACTGTGTGAAGTTTGCACGTTCTCCCCGTGTCTGCATGGATTTCCTCCAGGTGCTCCGGTTTCTTCCTGCAGTCCACAGATGTGTAGTTTATGTGGATTGGCCATGGTAAATTGCCCCTTAAGCTTCCGAAGATGTATTGGCCATACTAAATTGTCCCCAAGTGTCCAAAGATGTGTGCGTTAGGGGGATAGGGTGGGCCTGGGTAAGATGCTCTTTCGAAGAGTCTGTGCAGACCCGATGGGCCGACTGGCCTCTTTCTGCACTGTAGGGATTCTATGGTTCTTTAGAGCAAAATAGGAACACCCCAGTGAAATGTTCCCCTATCTAGTCCAGACTGACTGTAGCCAAAAATAGCACTCTCGCCACCATCTTGTCTAAGGTCAGATAACTCATTAAAAATAATGGAGGTGAATTTCCATGAGGACTCTCCTGACTGGTTTCAGACTGTGGCAAAATATTCACAGACGCCCTGGAGTAACACATGGCCAGGGTTTGGTGCCTGGCTGTGGTGGGACCCACCATGAGGGATTCAGCAACCCAGCCTTTGGGCAGAAGCAGACAATCCTGGCAGTGGGCACAGCCGGAAGATCCCACCCATAGTTTTCTGCAGAACTTCCACCAATGCTTTGGCATCAAAGTGGGAGAATTCTTGTGGAAGTTTAACTTCAACGACCCAATCTAATATCTTTTAGAACAGTGGATGTTAGTCACACGTGAGCTGCTTTACTCATCCTATCAGAAGAGTTATGGCAAATCAAGACTAGGGGCAGGATTTTCCAGCCTCGCCGGAAAAGCCAGAAAATGCCACCCGAGGTCAACAGACCTTCGCATGGTCTGCCCTCCGCCCGCTCCGATTCCCGTGGCAGGCGGGACGGGAAAATTTACCCCTAGGTGTAAAGGGATTAAATGTACTTCGATTAATTTACCTGTGTTGCGGTTAGTCAAAGTTCCCTAGGCACTAACATTTAAATACAATATGTGGCATATTACATAATGGCAATTGGTACAAAAAGCCTGCTTTTACCTGAAGCTTTATAGAGTTCTTTCAGATGTCCTTCAGGGAGTTTAACTTCATGAACAGTGAGATCTACAGTGCCGCCTCCACAGTCAACAACAATATAGCGATCACCTAATGAAAAAAATTGTACTTTTAGATGCAGTTATAAAGAATTTTCCTTAAACTGTAAATTGTATTATCCATATGACTGCAATAACGTTGCTAAACACATCTTTCAAAAGTAGTCATGTAATGATACGTATGTTTATTTCAAGGTGAAGCTTAACATTGAGCAGTCCATTTTAAGAAAGATTCTTCAACAATCATTTCTTGGAGCACAAACATTTATCATTATGCTCTAAAGTCATTCACAATTTAAATAGTCATACACCCCAAAGAATCACCAAAATCACCCTGGTACAAGACTCATACCTCTGAGCTACCTTTACTGTATTTGTTAATGGCTTTGTGATAAATTCCTGCCTGTGTTATTTAAATTAAGTTTATCTGCAAACTAACTAAACTGGCAAACACATTAACTAAAGACATGCACAGACAAATTCAAATTTCATAGTATTACAAGTTCAAACTTACAGAAACAACCTTAACTATCTTTAAAAACTATGAAGTTAATGGAAAGAAACTGTGCAAAACGTATATGAATGTACAGTACAGGTATTGTAAAGAAGAGCATGTTGTATGGTAAACATTTGAAACGCGAGGTTATTGCTGGAAATGTGATCTTCCCTTTATAAAATTATTAAAGATAAATAATAAAAGGTGCATTGAGGTAAGGTGCAAAAGTAGCACAGACACGTCACAGCTTGCAGTGAAGTGAAAGCAACCCTTTTCCATTGATCTCCCTTTCCTCTCCGATAAATATGCCAAAGTCACGCAGAAACAAATCATACAGTGTTAACAGAAAATGGCACCATTGCCAGCAACATGAAAATCAGCAAGAGCCAAGAACGCCAGGAAAGAAGACACTACCTTGCTCCAATTCTGACCAGATTTCTCCTATGACATTTTCCACCAAAAAGGTGCGACTCTGCCGATTACGCCGTGTGTATTCTTTAGCTAGTTGTTGATAGAGAGAAAATAACTGAGCATAATACAGAGAGAATCAGAAATGATGTCAACTTGCAACAATTCAGTTACTTAAGAAGGGTTTGTTCAGATTTTTAAAGAGCATTTCAAGGAAGGAAGCTGGTTCTGTATAGGATTTTGTTTTTAACTTAAGGTGCTTTATCATCAGGTAAAATTTGGAATTGGTGTTATGTATGACGGGGGGGGGGGATGGAATGTGAAAATTGGTGTTGATAATAAGGGGTTCCAAATATTAATATACAAACACTTAAAGTTTATACAAAATTCCTTTGCCACTACTTTAACGTAGTTTTATCATTTAGTTCAAATCAATCAATACCTCTGTTTTATTAGTGGACTGAGGAATATGGTATAAAATTATTAAAAGTTAGTATCTTAATACTGCAAACATGACTTCCTGGGCTCATAGTTTGTTTGACATTTAAGAAAAATAATAAAGTTGATGTAAAATTCTAACAGAAAAATCTGAGATAAGACAAATTAATTTGTTTTTACTTTGTTCCTTCTGTCCTCAATAACTGCACCACTGTGAGATGCGTTCTCCTCTGCTTCAACACAATTTCTAAATGACACTTGGACAGAATTTTAAGGAAACTCCGCTATTTGAAAAACATTGTCACTATCTTCTTTCTTCGCATATGGCCTCATTTTTCAAGGGACCAAAAGTAAATCCTTTAAATGTTACGGGAGGTGCTTCCAGGAAGGTTTTATCTGGTCTAGATCATTTAGCTGATGGAATCTATGGGCGGCACGGTGGCACAATGGTTAGCACTGCCGCCTCACAGCGCCAGGGACCCAGGTTCGATTCCAGCCTTGGGTGACTGTTTGTGTAGACTTTGCACATTCTCCCCGTGCCTGCGTGGGTTTCCTCCCGGGTGCTCTGGTTTCCTCCCACACTCCAAAGATGTGTGGGTTAAGTGGATGGGCCATGCTAAATTGCCCCTTTTTGTGTCCCAAGATGTGTAGGTTAGGGGGGTTAGTGTGTTTGGTTACAGGGATTGGGTGGGGCTAGGCTGAACGGTCTCTTTCTGCACTGTGGAGATTCTATGATTCTATGTGCAGGTATTCTATGGAATCTGCCTGTTGCAAGAAACAGAAATAATAATAGCAAAGTGAAGCATGCAAATATAAAGATGATGATAATGAAATGCAACTGTGATAATTCTTATGGCTGATACCATCTTCAAGCTAGTCATCTTAAAATGCATTCATTATTTGAACTATTTATCACCAATATAAGGAAATACTCTACTTTTATACAGTGCATCTTGAAGTACAAGCTTCTTTATCTTTACATTTTTTAAACTCCAATTTTCACCTGAGCATGCCAACTTATCTTGGGGAAAGATCTTACCTGTACTGGAAACCAGCAGCCCTTTATATTCCAATCTTTATGTTTGAACCTGGACAGATTGTTGTTAGGTTATTTAAGAATGGACGGGAGGGGGTGGGGGGAGCATCTCAGTGGGTCTGGCCCTCTCTCCAACCGTCTGCAAATCAGCATCCACGCTTTACAACAAGGGTCACTGAATAATGATCAAAAGCTGGTAGTACCTTACCCCTGTCCCCACGTCAAAAACATGATGATTAGCTACAATTTCTCCGCTGTTCCTCATTCCACATGTTGGGTAAATGGCTTCTGCTTCAACCCTTTACTCACATGACTATGACAAGCCACAGCACACAACAGGCAACCATACACAAAGTCATTTCTTCATAAAAAGAAAAACAAATACATTGCACACATGATCATTCGGGCTGTGTTTGCAGCCAATGGCATGCATATGCAGTGATAAGCATAGGCACCATCTTCATAGGGGGCAATGTGTAGCAGGGCGCATGCATGGTCATCCCAACCTGGAATTGCAAATATTACAGTGACAGTAGCATTAAGTTAACTCCTTATACTAAAGGAAGCAGTCTCTTTAAGATAATAGCTTTTACTAAAGGAAGCAGTCTCTTTATAATACTTGTAATTGTGGCCTCCCCGTAGTTTCCGAATCTCCCGCTCTGAAGCCTCTTCCATCAGGAAATAGAGGTAGTTTTAAATATTCTATACTTACGGTATAGCTTTAAGCAAGTTAATTTTGTGTTTCTATGTTAAGATAGAGTTTAAACTTCAGTTAGCTTCATGTTAAACAAAGGTGCCTGCATGTCTTTGCGTTTTGATTTCATTTCAAACTGTACCTGCGCTGTAATTAAAAGTTTACGATTTGAAAACAAACAGGGTTTAAATAAATACCAGACTGTTGCTTAGCGACCAGGGGCCACACGAAAAAGCATAAGCACTCGTCGTTCAGTTGGAACTGGGTAACTGAAAAGAAAGCAGCTCTCACTGAAACTGCCAGCAGACAGGCTGGAAAATGCAATAAGGAGCAGAAAACAAATCCCAGAAGCTAAAGAACAGATAGTTTCAGAATGCAGGGAACACTGTGGGGGGGGGGGGGGGGGGGGGGGAACTTGGGGCCAGCGAGGCGAGCTGGGTGAATGGCGATTGGTTTGCCACCTGGCGGGAATCGCGATTTAGCCCCGATGCCCGATTCAGTATTTTTTGCACCAGGAACAGTAATGGGAAAATATTTTCCAGAGGCCCGACATCAGAGTTGGGGCAGCTGTTTCCTGGGAGGCAACAGACCTCCTGCTGTCCATTCCCTTGGAAGTTCTTGCCTCCACCTGATGTGCTACAGCAGCTGTGTGCTGCTCACCACAGAGTGTCCCAGAAGCCTGTCCAATAACACATCCCACTGAGGTGAGTGTCTCTGCTCTGGTGCTGGTGAAAGCAGTGCTGAGAATTCGGCGTCCTTCCCAGAGCTCTGCTGTGGGGTCCCCTGAGGTGTTGGATGGGGGACAGTGACCCCGGATGGCCCAGTCTCATCTGATGGAGATCCTGGAAGAGAGAGGACATGGGGTCAGTTTTTGGGAAGTTCAAAGGTATGAGAGATGATAGACTCACTTGAGACAGGTCACCTGGATACATGTGCATTAGACTCTCACTTCCTTGGGGCATACCAACCTCGCATTCTGCCACAGCTCGTTCCAAGGCTTCACCTGTGATTTCCATGCCCTCTCCTCAAAGGAGGTGAGGACACATAGCTCAGGCATGCCCCCACCTATCTTCTCCCACTTCTTCCTGTTGTGGGCTATCCTCTCCTTCGGGGACACAAAGAGGACATTGTGGGATGGTGGCCTGGCAGGTATGGTGAGGGTGGTTTCGCAGCAGTGCCTTGCCTATGAGGGTTTGTGATGGGGATTGTTGGGGGGAGGGAGGTGGGGTACTGAGGCAGATTCTGGTAGTTTCGGTATTGAGGGTTGCAAGGATTTAGGGTGAGTTGCCCGAGGTGAGGGACACGGGTGATGCCAGGAGCAGACAGGTGGGTACTCACCCTTGTAGCACAGAGGAGGTCATTCATCTTCTTATGGCATTGAAGTCTGGTCCTCTTGTTGATGCTGCTGGAACTGATCGCCACTGCCACTGCATCCCAGGCCTTGTGGCAGGTAGTCTCCTGCCAACCCTTGGAAAGCGGGTGGCCGTCCTCTCCTCCACGGTGTCTATGTCTGCATCCAGGAACCTTGCGGCAGCTTCTTTTGCAGCCATGTTGCTGATTGAACTAAGTGTGGGTGCTGAAGGGAATCATAGGAATCTTACAGTGCAGAAGGAGGCCATTCGGCCCATTGAGTCTGCACCGACCACAATCCCACCCAACCCTTATCCCCATAACCCAACGCATTTACTCTCGTTAGACCCTGACACTAAGGGGCAATTTAGCATGGCCAATCCACCTAACATGACATCTTTGGAGTGTGGGAGGAAACCGGAGCACCCAGAGGAAACCCAAGCAGACACGGGGAGAATGTGCAAACACCACACAGATAGTGACCCAAGCCAGGAATCGAACCTGCTAACCACTGTGTCACCGTGCTGCTCCCGCTTATAGAAGATAACAGTGGACCCCAACTCCAGCGAATCAGGCACCGGTGGAGTCGGAAAATCAGTGTGATTCGCATGCGGGGAGTGCTGGATCATTTGAATAATTTGCACGGGGCTTGTTCAGCGCTCCCAACATCAGCAGGAAACACTCCAGGTTTCCCATTGGCATCGACTCTTAGAACCGAATCTGGAGAATCGCACCCGTAATCTTTAAAGAATTCAGGATTCCTAATGGCACTCTTGTACATTGTTCTTGGCTGTTCATCTGGTGTCTGCTGGTTCCTGGGGTGGCTTTGCCTCGCCTAGGAACGTCATTGCCACGGCGAGTGTTTCTGTAGATGTGCTGCGTGTGTTGGGGAGCAGTCGGTGTCTGGAGCTGATGGTCATTCCATTCCTTGTTCATTTGATGAAAAGGAACTCTCGCTCATCAGCTATCCACTGTGAAGAAGCAGCTTCTTGGGCTGCACGTATGTGTCTGCAGTTGTGACAATATATCTGGTTTTCCATTTTCACTGTGCACAATTGAGATACCAGGTTACAAGTTGCCAGTAGGGCTGAGTTGTGTTGAGTGTGTTGAATGCTTGCACTCTCAGCTTTCCAGCTTCTTTCCCTGCTACTCACCCAGTTTGTAGGAGCTCTCACTCTCCTGATTACTCCCATCTTTCAAGTTATTCTATTTTGTCTTTCAGTCTGGACTTGAGGGCAGCGGGAACTCGCCACAGAAGATGCCGAGTTGGTTTCATAGTCTTATCTACTTCAACATGATATTCCCTAGGAAAACAACCAAGGACTGCGAAAACATTTTGTAACTTGTCAGGAACTGTTCAGAAAGCAAGGAGTTGGTGCCATGTAAAGATTGCAAATATCTTCTGGTACATGGAGGGTTACCAGCAAGTTTTTGACTTGTTTCAGACGAGTTATCTACTCTCTGGATCTGTAGGTCTTCTTTCTTTCCATTGTCTTGGGCTCTCAGATTAGTTCACTTTCTTGGGGTGAGCAACATTTCATCACACAGTCTCAATTCTACCGCTGATGGTTTCATTTTCGGGTCACCATCTCAAGTAACCTCGCACAGGTCTGCAAAGCTCATGATGTTGCACATAGCACTGGTGTTCATCGAGCACTTCACATTAACCTGATATTCTCCTTCTGTACTCATCATTCCAATAGTCACAAGCCATTTTTGACATTCAGACTTTAGAGTGTTAACCTATTCCAGGCTTTTGAGTGATTCATCAGAATCAATGTCCGACAACTCTCCAGCAACCAGCTTAATTAGGCTTGCTCTTCTTCTTTCAATAAAACCCCTGTGTAGAAAGAAATTCAGCTTCTTGCAGTTAGAGCACAACTTTCCCCATGCCAGACATGCTAGCTTTTCTTTTCTGTGGTATTTTCCGCGTCATTTACATCCAGTTCTCTGGCTCTGATCTTTCTGCTGGCCCTTCTGTAATAGTTCTTTATTTTCTCCATTGGTGTATGTTTGGAGGCCTGAACTGCCTCTGCGCGTAGTGCAAAGCTTCATCAGTCTTCCCACCAATACTCTTCAGCTGATCAATAATCATTTCAGCACTTCTGCTTTCCCATCTCTCAGCTGACATGCTCTTGTGGCAGGATGTTTTGTTTTTATTTCTGATCAGATCATCCTTCAGATGTTCAAACTCTCAAAATTCAACTAGACCACTCAGTGCCATTATATACCGATTGGTATTCTCACCCTCTTCCTGAACTCTGGTGTTGAACACATAGTATTCATAAATTCATGGTACAGTGGGTCATCAGGACCTCCAAAATTTCACAAGGCTAGTTTTCCTGCTCCTCAGTGAGATCCAGGGTGCAATACAGCTTGAAGAACTCCTTCCCCAGCACTGATAGCAGACTTGCGATTCTTATTTTTTCAGATGTCTTGTTTAACTCTGTTATTGAGACTGGAAGAATCTCCAATTCATTCTCAAATCTTCCTTAATCTGTACTGGAATATTCAAAGCTATACTGATGCACCCAGCAGTCAGTGTCCTGTTCAAAGTTGCAGACTGAAGCTTTATTATCTGCTGTACTTTACAGCGGTTGGCTCTCCTACAGCTGTCAAAATCCACTCAAATTCAGCTACACACTCCTGACACCATCTTCCATGTGGCGGGTTAAATAGCATCTGCCTCAATCCTTTACTCACAAAAGGATGCCATCAGAGGTCACATGATTCATAGATCACATGACCTCGGTAAGTCACAGTACACAACAGACAACCATGCAGAAGAGCATTTCTCCAAACATTCTTACTTAGACTGCGATTAAAGCTTGGGTGCTTCCTGTTCTGAAGGAAGTGTTGTCATATCACAGGAACAAGAGTTTGCATTTTATTTAAGGAAAATCGACCAATGTTTGACCTCGCTCTCAGGTGAATTGAATAAAGTGAAAATACCAAACCATGAGTAAGGCAAAATAAAGGAATTGTGAGTCAGTTGGCTAAAATCAAAGTTTGTGTGCATTCAAAAGTGTCCAATAAAAAGAATCATTGTTTGACTTTGCACTCGTTGTTTTACCCACCTGTACACAGAATGGAAATTCAGCTACGCCCATACATGATTTTCCAGCTATTGATATGAACAATCAGAAAATCATGTTCATTTGTGAATTAATTTTCAACACATGCTCCCAGTGGCCAAGGATATTCCCTGGGGCATGACTTTGGAAAATGATCTTTGTAATTTTAGTGACCTCAACGAAGCCCATGAGGTTAGCCTCTTGGAGTATGAGCTCCCTGATTGAGGTAATGATTGCCCGCCCAATCAGGGAATCTCATCTATATTTATATGTGTATATTGAGAAGTGCCAGGGCCACTGACACACGGAATTCTGACTTTATACCTGAAGGAGTGGAATTGAGTTTGTAAATAAAGGGAATCTGATGAAGGGACACTAGCCTCTGAGCAGTTATTTCAGTAATCTTGTTTTAAATACTATTCAAAAAAAAATCCACATGCTAATGTGTGTACAATATTCATCAGCAAGAATGTTCCTGTTCATGGATTTATTCTTGGAAGTAGGAAACTTTCACCCTACAGTGAACTCCAAAGAAAGAAATTCACAAGCATGAGATTAAAATGTGGCAACCAAGGCAAAATCAGTTGCATCCCTCCAGTGCTCCCCCACAGCTAATTGCAGTGTGACTGACAGTGATGCACAGTCAGCAGTATAACTGTAGTCTGCTGACTGCGCATTGCAGTCCACAGGTACTGGCATGAGAATTCAGCTGCAGAATAACTAGTCTTGCATAAGAGTCAAACTTTGCTTCAGTATGTGAACAAATTAAGTTGTTCCTTGCACTTAATTTGAATAAACACATATCTGGAGCCAAAGCAACTGCAAAATTGTAGTTGTTTTCATGTATTCTTACTCTCCTTCACCAGAATAGTTATCAAGTTATGTAAGATTTAATGATTGCCATTACCGTTTCACCATTTTGTCTCAGACCCCTAATAATACTTTTTCCTGTCAGCTAAGAGCAAACTAAAAGCATTGAAAGGCCTGTTTTTGACCAGACGGAATCCATAGACCATTGCATAGAAATGACAACAGCTATTTAGTCCACCCAGTTTAAGTTGGCATTTATCCTCCATGTAAGCAGTGCCAATTCAATTCTCATTTCCCTCAATATCTCTCCTGTCCTCAAGCTTCATAAACCTTTGGGCAAAAACAAAATCAGCTCTCAGTGCTAAATCTTGTCCCACCTGTACTCTCTAGTTCTGGTGAATGAAGTAGGGCAAGTGCAGTGTGTTGCAGTGGTGGGGGTGGAACAGCAAGTTAATAGTGATCATTATATAATTAGGTTTAAAACAGTTACGGAAAGGGGCACAGTTAAATCAAAGATAAAAATACCCAACTGGAGGAGAGCTACCTTTAGTGATCTGAGAAGAGATAGAGCGCAAGAAGACTAGAAACAAATATTTGCCAGGAAAACAGTAAATGAGCAATGAGGGGCCTTCAGGGCAGAGGTAGTATGGATACAAAGCAAGCATATTCCCATAAGGAGGAAAAATAGGGCAGCGATAATTAGAACTTGCTGCATGACAAAGTGGTTAACATAAAACAGAAAAGGGTTCATGACAAATACCCGATACAGAACACAGCAAAAAAACTGACAGAATACTGAGAGAACAAAGATTATTAAGAAAGGACGGCAAGATGGGCAAGAGAGATTATGAGAAAAGATGTTTGAGTAACATAGAAAATAACCCAAAAATCCTTCTGAAGAATGAGAGGTGATTTTATTGAAAGAAAGGGTGGAATTCTCCCTAAATTAGGCAGAGTAACGCAGCAGGTGGGAAAAACGGCGAGGAAGCCATCAGCCCCAAAAGCAGCTTTCTCCGTCATATCATTCAGGTTACGGCCAAAGAATTGAAGGAGCAGGTCCCATGATGGCACGCCAGCCGAGTCCCACCAGCAACTTTGGTTAAGGGCGCCCCATACAAGAAATTATAAATAAATTCCCCCTCTGAACATCCCTCCCCCCACCGCCTCACCACCCAAGGAACAATCCTCCGAGGAACACCCTCATGGAAAACCCACCCATACAACACCTCCCCAATCTCAGGAACCTCCCCCCCCCCCCCCGCAATACTGCCCTCTGGCACTTCCCGGGCAATGCCCTTCTCCCCTCTGAGCGATGCACTCATCTGACCTCCTCTGGCAGGTTCTGCTGACCAGGTGCATGCCCTGGGAGCCTGTTGTGCTTCACGGAATAGACAAACTAACGGAAGAGGGGGGCGAGGGGATTATCAGTTGTAATAATGACATTTAAATGTTTTCAAATGGGAATCCTAGTATTCAACATTGGGATTTCTCATTACGTCATTGATCAGGGGTGGGGACAATTGCTATGGGAAATCCTGGCAGCGTAAACTGCAATTCAGCATTTCCATGGGATTTTCGTAGGATTTCCCATTCCTGCCACTGGTTCTGCCCTCCCTCTCCCTGCAAAAAAAAAAGGGAACGGAAAAGCCTCCCCATAAGATTCTGAGGGGCTTGCAGGATAGGTGCTGAGAGGATGTTTCCCATTGTGGAGGAATTTAGGGGCTAGGGGCCACAGTTTCAAAATAAGATGTCTCCCTTTTAAATACACAAATTAAATGGGTAAAGAAAAATAAATTAAATGAATATTTAACTAATTATTTGATTACTTGTTTCCACTGTGAACTGGAAAATGGACCAAATGGATGAAATGTAACACCAGCTCTCTCATAAAATATTGCGTTCTCCTGTTTAGATTTTCCTTATTCTTTCCGACTGGAATTTTATTGAAATCAATGAGCTGGAATGTTCTGACCTTGCCCGGGACTAGGATTCTCCGGTTCCGCTGCTGTGAATGAAGCTTTGGCTGAGCGTCAAATTCTCCATTATCGCTGGCAGTGGTAGCCGGCTCTGCGAGATTCCGGCCATGGTCTTAACCCTCGTTACAATGTTCACAGAATATTATGAAATGAATAAGGGCTATTGGATCAATTCAATCCACAAGTTGCCAACTTGCTATTGCCACTTTTGCCCGGTAATAAATATCTGTACATTAGTGTAAATTCCAACTTGGTGTCCTATCATTCTCATGCTTCAGAAAGAAGTCTCACAACACCAGGTTAAAGTCCAACAGATTTATTTGGTATCACATGTTTTCGGAGCACTGCTCCTTCATCAGGTGAAAGCTCGTGACACCAAATAAACCATTGGACTTTAACTTGCTGTTGTGGGACTTCTTACTGTGCCCACCCCAGTCCAATGCTGGCATCTCCACATCATGCTTCAGAAAAACATAAACAAGACAAATCTCCAGCGTGCAAAGTGTGGATGCACAAACCCAGTAACAGGTTGCATTACATTAACAATAAGTGACTCAAATCAAGAGCATGCAAGATTTAACAGTTTTATAAATGCAATATCTGCAAGATTATTAAAAACCTTTTCTTCTATTAACATGGAAGGTCCTGCATTTGATATATTTTTTTCAATGAATTTGGTTGGTGCAGAGCTGTTTGTATCATAGTTTATCTGTGATTGATTCTCAGTGTAATGTTAAATACATTGTCAGTATCTTTTATCAAAATTGACTTCTGAAGCTTTTAACATTGGGCAAAGAAAACTCTTGAAAATAATCGAAGAAGGTGAAAAGCAATGAATGCAGCATCTTCAGAATACTTCAACAAATACAAATAGCAAAGCATTCAGGACAACAAAAGCATTTCCCTGCTCAAATTAAAAATATGACAGGATCACTATTATCAAGGCTGAAAGAAACTGAGTGATATTTCATTGTTCTAACTATTGCTGATTGGAAAATTATACACAAAAGTGAACAAAAAAACTTTTACCAACTTCATATCAAAGAAGAATTGAAACCTCTAAAGGTCTACTGGATCTGAAAATCTGTGGGCCGGTGATACTGGACATTTTCTTAGGCTTGTGTCAGCCCTTAGTGGACATTTCAGGTTTGGAGGATTCACATGCCCTTGCCACTTAGGGGTACTGTTAAAAACTCAAAACAAATTAGCTTCCTAATTCTTCAAATGCCTAGGACACAGCATAGCCTGAAGTCCATCGCTGTTGGTAAAGGCAAAATACTGCAGCTGCTGGAAACGGAAAAAAAAAATCAGAAAACGATGGAAAATCTCAGCAGGTCTGATATCATCTGTGGAGAAAGAATAGAGCTAACACTTTGAGTGTGAATGATTCTTCGTCAGAGCTGGAATAGTCATCCAGATTCAAAACATTGGCTGTATTCTCTCTCTATAGATGACAGCATCTGTGGAGTGAGAATAGAGCTAATGCATTGAGTCTGGATGACCCTTCGTCAGAGCTGGAACAATCGTCTGACAGACTCGAAGCGTGGCTGTATTCTCTCTCCACAGATGCTGTCAGACCTTCCATCCCTGTTGGCTTTGGTGATCTACCTCCATCGATCATTAATCTCACTGAGGAATGTGGGATCTTCTGTTTCTGGGAGCACCTGACACTGGCCATGGCTTACTCAACCCTTTATGCAAAATCAAGATCTACCCTATCTGGTCCCTTGCAATGTTCCAGCCATTCCAACGGGAAAAGGGTGTATGTTGGATTTTTGGGAACACCACTTTAATGAAAAAGTGTTTTCACATCAGTTTTTGGACATACAAATAATGGCATAAATTACATCAATGGCTGAACAACAGGAAGTATGAACAGGCCAATAAAAGTGTGTCATAGTTGCTATGGTGAAAATTGACTTTGCAGAGGATGTTGCTAGGCTAAGAGCTTTTTTAATATGCAGTATTAAGTATATATTGGGTTGAAACCTTGTTTTAAATGGAATCTCATTGTTACTGATTATTGTAAATTGATCTGTTTACCTATCTTGTGAGATATTTTCCAAGCATGATTTTCTCTCAAATCCTCATTAACATCTTTAATCACTAAAGTGGCATTGTCTTCACAAACAAAGTGTTTAACGAAACACTTGGGAACAATCCAAAATAGTCAACTATGATTTTCATTACAATGAAGCTCCATGCAAGTGGCATACTTGCCTTAGAACTCCGTCAGATTGCAATAATTGAATGTTCAAAAAATGAAGCACAGTAGTTTGGAAATACTTGCACCAATTTTAAATTATTAAAAGTTTTGGGGGTGATTTCTGATGCTGCTTCCGTGATATTCCTATTTGCCGTCTGTAATCTAAAATTTGGGATGGCAGTCCTGCATAGTGGCTCAACTGCGGGGAGCACAGAGCAGAACCAGATTCCCTGAAGCAACTGTGAGCTGCAAATATGAAGAATCCAGCAATTAAAATAGCATTGGGAAGACAAGGCTAGCTGTGCACTCACCCCAATCTGCTGTAAATAACTACTGACTGAATAAAAGCCATTTTAATTCAGCAAAAGCAGCAGATCATCTGCAAGGAATTAGTAGAAAAGGCAGGTGCCTATAGAGACTAATAGCTATTTCCTCCAAAGCTCCTGCTGCAGTAGGCAGGGGAGGAGACTGATCTCAGATGTATCGAACTTACTAAAGATCCCTCACAATGCACAGCCCAGAGGTGTTCAAAGTCATCAGTATCACAAACAAGTGTTGGTGAAATCCTGTTGCCAGCCAACATACTTTGTCTTAATTAATTAGGAGAAGTAGTTGATTAGATGCCAGACACATGAAACCAAGCACAAGCATCAAGGGGGCAAGTGCCAATTTAACTCCAGTTGCCAACATGCATAGTTTGCAAAATAGGAAATGTTCTGCACTTGACTTTGGCAGGTACCCAAATTGACTGGCAATAGGAGCATTTGAGAAATGAAGGATTAAGATACAGGACAAAATCATTTGGATGTCATTATTTAACAGATGTGGTTTCCCCTGTAAGAAATATTTATCATAACACACATGAGCTAATCATGATGTATGCAATGGAGCTCATGCTACAACCAGAAAAGTCAAGCATGCCATAGGTATCTCCACTTGGTAACTTGAAACAGTGTTCTACGTATATGGGTAGATCAGGGGCAGACTTGAAGCCTATGACCCCCACCCCCCTCTCTGCTGCATGCCCCACAGCATCAATCTGGGAAGAGACCCCAGCATGTATCTCAATAATGAGGGTGACAAACCCATAGCAGAGTGTATGCTAATGAGAATATAGCAACAGTGCCCGCAATGTAGCCAGGCAATAATTCCACACACCTTCCAAGAAGTACCGCAGGTGCATCATTTCTTAAAGTGGAAAACCATATCCACTGAATAGTGACACCCAAATCACTTTGATCATAGAAACCCTACAGTGCAGAAGGAGGCCATTCGGCCCATCGAGTCTGCACCGACCACAGTCCCACCCAGGCAGGCCCTACCCCCACATATTTTACCCGCTAATCCCTCTCACCTACGCATCCCAGGACTCTAAGGGGCAATTTTTTTTAACCTGGCCAATCAACCTAACCCGCACATCTTTGGACTGTGGGAGGAAACCGGAGCACCCGGAGGAAACCCACGCAGACACGAGGAGAATGTGCAAACTCCACACAGACAGTGACCCGAGCCGGGAATCGAACCCGGGACCCTGGAGCTGTGAAGCAGCAGTGCTAACCACTGTGCTACCGTGCCGCCCTTTGGTTTACACTTGCATACTCAATTAAACTAATGAAAATTAAATACTTAAAAACAGCAAATTCTGGCAACACTCAGCAAATCAGGCAACATCAAAACAAAAAAATCATCAACCCAAAATATTACTCTGTTGATCTATTAAAGATGCGCCTTATCTGCTTCATGCTTTCAGAATGTTCTTTTTTTACTTAAATCTTTCAGTCTTCAGTGTTTTTCTTTTTAAAAAATTAATCTACAAGTCACATGAGTAATAAGCATAATTTGAGCATTCACAGTACAGCAGCTACATTGAATACTGCCCTATCACTGGATACGGGCTGATCTTCTGAGCCCATGGTGCTACAATAGTCAGCAATGTATTTCAGACATTCAATGCAAACTGCATCATGATTTTCTTACCAGTGAAAACCAGGACATGCATTAGACTAGCTGGTCCCCATGCAGGCTTTCAAAACTGTCTCCATATGGTTAAATATTGAAACATTGAACTCTGTTGTTTGATATTAAATTTCACAAGGCTATCTATTGTAACAATACAGGTTTTGCCACAGTTAAATGGAATTATTATCATTTGGAAATAAGTTTAGAAACCGAGGAATTTGAAGAGCTTATTTTTTTGCCTTCTCTCTTGAACTAAAATGGGGTAAATTGCATTGGCATTTACTTTATTTCAATTCCTCACTCAAGAGGATTTTCTTCTTCTGTGAGACCAGATGGTGGTTGAAGGCAAGCTACTTAACAGTGGGAGTCTCATCCTGTGCCCACTCTATCCACACGCGCACACACACACACACTCCCAGGCAGACATAGATACACACATAGACACATGCAGATTCCGGCAACATCTAGTGGAGCATAAACTGATGCTCCTTCAGAAGCATAGGATAGGTGTGGTTAATTGTTCAGCCCATATTACTGATCAGATGGGATCAGTTAGTTCAGCAGAGCCAGAGGGAATTTGGGAGGCTTCTCAATTCTGGAATATTACACATTGAGATAATTCTAACTTGTGGAATATTATAATTTTGGTTATTTCCGTGGATCAGAGACCTTTGTCTTCTACCAAAGTCATACAAGATAGAGAGGGAGTGTTGATTGCATCAGTAATTTATCACACTTACCATCCAGTTTGTTTTAAATACTAATTGATATAATCCGCATTACAGGTTTGGTGTATTATTAAATATAAATATATTTTAAGTGTCAGAAAAATAATTCAAATCTAGGCTTTTATGGTGCTGATTGATTACTAAGAAAGCTTTCAGTCAGAACTTTTAAAATCGTCCTCAAAAGATTGAGTTCATCATTCTACTACTTTATTTGGCCTGAGAATGTATTAATTTACAACTATTACCAGCACCTTCAAGGCATCTGAAGTCAATTCAATGGGATCTTGGAATCTTCACCATGGAAATCACTTAAGAACTTTGCCAACTAAAGTCACCGGCCGTTTCCAAAAGAAATTGCTGAAGAACAGCTTGAAATATGGTGAAATGTCACTAATATTTTAATAAAGTCCAATATTCAGAATAATAATTTCCATTAAAGCAGTGTTCAGGAAATTCTTTTGGGTAAGCCAGTAACATGGCATGATGTGAGTACTGCATCATGCATAGTTGAAAAAATAGAGAAGGTATAACGTTTTTCACGCTAAAGTCTTAGCTTGGCCTTATGGGCGGTTTCGAAAGGAAGGAAAGCTCTATCGTGCTAATGCTGGATGTAAGGAAAATGTTACTTATTATTATCTGGTTTGATATTGCACCATTTCTTTTATGAAATAGTTTGATATTTGCTGACTCAAAGTGACAAACAAGTAAAGATACCATGCGTTATTCCAGATGACAGTGTTTCTGTGGGGCTATAACCATTGACAGCCTCCTTGGCACTGAGATCGATCATCTGATGTAGACGGAGTTTCCGGCAGTAGATAGAGGCAGCTTCAGGTTCGAGCGCTATGATCAGCTGTTCTGGACATTCAGGAGATGCCAAACCTGCCTGTGGAAGTGAACAAAAGAGGAAAATTAATCCTCAATACGATGAACACTTGGGAACAAGAGGAGGCTATAGGGCCCATCAATCCAGTTCTGCTATTTTATTAGCCATGGTAATTCTACATTTTCAATTCTCTAATGGTCATTACACAACCCGACATATATGATTTACTGAGATGGACAACCTGTGAGTGCCGCTCCCTGCCCCAGAGCAGTGAATTATAAATCACCCTTTCATTTCTCTTCATACCTTTACTTCCTAAGTATCAATCTCCTATACCCTAATTAATTTTGGATCTCTGGTCTTCAGTAACAGTGCCTCTACATTCACACAATGGCCGGAATTCTCTGCCCATTCACACCCCGCCACCGCTGCCGGTGAGAACGGAAAGTTTGGCACTCAACCAAATCTCCATTCACTGCAGTGGGACCCGAGAATCCCAGCCATGGACAAGGTTGGAGAATTCCGGTCAATATTTTACACGCATGAGATTTTTCCTGGCTTTTCCTTCGATTTTAACTGTTTAGTCTTGAATTTTGGCATTTTGTCCCTTTGTGCTCCCACTATTGGAGAGAATTGCTCCCTGCCTATTGTCAATTCCCTTCATAATTTGAAGTACCTTAATCAAATCTCTAATGCCAAAGGAATATTGTTAAGTCTTCTATTATAAATAGTACCTGCATTTGAATTATCAATGTGGTAAGTCATTGCTGTGCATTTATGGTGCATGATATGCTTCCAATTGCACATTTGCAAAGCCAAACCGAAGATACTAAATGAGGTCTGGTCAGTTGCAGTCTGCGTAACTGCAGTAGTAGTTCCTCTATATTTCAATTTCTTTGTGATGAAATCAAGCTCCTACTTGTTACTTCTACGATCTGTTAACAAACTTCTAATGGCAAATGTATTAGAACACCCAAGTTATTTTGTTCATCTGTCCCATCCCTGTCATGGTTTCCTGTTTAAACTGTTCTCTCCACGCCACTCTCACATTAATTTAACTAAGTTTGAGGTGGTACAAACTGCATCTGCGTCAGTTCATCCACTTGCTCAATCAGCCTCCTTTTACAAGTTTCCACTTTGCATTTTATTTCACAGTTGGAAAGACACTTACCTCCACCACAAGGGTGTTAATCTGACAGAACAAATTGCCAACCTGTTATAGAACTGATTTCCATTTCATTGAATTCAATAGAATGCTAAACGGGAAAGTTTAAGAACTGCGGTTGGTTCACTCTGCTAGATTGCCACCCATGTCGCGAAGACCAAACTCCTCCTTCACCCAGCTTGGCATCTTTGACAGACTTGAATATATTTCCCTCTATTCCTAATTTCTGGTGAAATAACTACAGCAACAGTACCTGCATTCTTGAAAATTTCTTGACCTGCAGTTGCATTTTTACATGAACCTTAAAGTCAGGTCTCTGATCTTGTCATAGAGTCATAGAGGTCTACAGCATGGAAACAGGCCCTTCAGCCCAACTTGTCCATGCTGCTCTTTTTTTTTTAAAAACCCCTAAACTAATCCCATATTCCTCTATACCCATCGTACCCATGTAATTATCTAAATGCTTTTTAAAAGATAAAATTGTACCCGCCTCTACTACTACCTCTGGCAGCTTGTTCCAGACACTCACCACCTTCTGTGTGAAGAAATTGCCCCTCTGGACACTTTTGTATCTCTCCCCTCTCACCTTAAACCTATGCCCTCTAGTTTTAGACTCAACTACCTTTGGGAAAAGATATTGACTATCTACCTTGTCTATGCCCCTCATTATTTTATAGACCTCTATAAGGTCACCCCTCAGCCTCCTATGCTCCAGAGAAAAAAATCCCAGTCTATTCAGCCTCTCCTTATAACTCAATCCATCAAGTCCTGGTAGCATCCTAGTAAATCTTTTCTGCACTCTTTCTAGTTTAATAATATCCTTTCTATAATTGGGTGACCAGAATTGCACACAGTATTCCAAGTGTGGCCTTACCAATGTCTTGTACAACTTCAACAAGATGTCCCAACTCATGTATTCAATATTCTGACCGATGAAACCAAGCATGCCGAATGCCTTCTTCACCACTCTGTCCACCTGTGACTCCACTTTCAAGGAGCTATGAACATGTACCCCTAGATCCCTTTGTTCTGTAACTCTCCCCAATGCCCTACCATTAACTGAGTAAGTCCTGCCCTGGTTCAATCTTCCAAACTGCATCACCTCGCATTTGTCTAAATTAAACTCCATCTGCCATTCGTCAGCCCAATTGATTGTGCTTGTGGTTTTTTTTATGCTTTCACGGGACATGGGTGTCGCATTTTTATTGCCCTTAGCTAATTGCCCTGAAAAGATGGTGGTGTGCTGCCTTCTTGAACCGCTGCAGTCCGTGTGGTGTAGGTACACCCACAGTGCTGTTAAGGAGGGAGTTCCAGGATTTTGACCCAGTGACAGTGAAGGAATGGAGATAGAGTTCCAAGTCAGGATGGTGTGTGGCTTGGACATGAACTTACAGGTGATGGTGTTCCCATGCATTTGCTGCCCTTGCCCTTCTAGGTAGGGATCATGGGTTTGGAAGGTGCTGTTGAAAGATCCTTGGTGCTGCTGTGCTTTGGTGGTAAGGGGGTAGATGTTGAAGGTGGTGATAGGATGACAATCAAGCAGGTTGCTTTGTCCTGGATGATGTCGAGTTTCTTGAGTGCTGTTGGAGCCTCACTCATCTTTGAAGGCAGAGAGTATTCCATCACACTCCTGACTTGTGTTTTGTAAATGGCGGACAGGCTTTGGGGAGTTAGAAGGTGAGTTACTCACTATAGGATTCCTAATGGTTGATCTGCTCTTGTAGCCACAGTATTTATATAGCTAGCCCAGTTCAGTTTCTGGTCAATGTATACCCCAGGATGTCGATAGTGGGGGTTTCAGTGATGGTGATGCTATTGAATGTCAAGAGTTGATGGTTAGATTCTCTCTTGTTAGAGATGGTCATTGCCTGGCACGTGTTTGGCATGAACGTTACCTGCGTTTTCTCAGCCAAAGTCTGGATATTATCCAGGTCTTGCTGCACCTGGACACGGACTGCTTCAGTATCTGAGAAGTTGCAAATGGTGCTGAACATTGTGCAGTCATCAGTAAATATCTCCAAACCTGATCTTATGATGGAGGGAAGGTCATTGGTGAAGCAGCTGAAGATGGTTGGGCCTAGGACACTACCCTGAGGGTCTCCTGCAGTGATGTCCTGAGACTGAGCTGATTGACCTCCAACCACCACAACCATCTTCCTCTGTGCCAGGTATGACTCCAATCAGCAGAGGGTTTTCCCCCCCGATTCCCATTTTGCTAGGGCTCCTTGATGCCATACTCGGTCATATGCTGCCTTGATGTCAATGGAGCCACTGAGCCAATTGAACTCACCTCGAGTTCAACTCTTTTGTCCATGTTTGGGCTAATGCTGCAATGAGGTCAAGATATGAGTGGCCCTGAAGGAACCCAAACTGAGTTTGAGAGCTGGTTATTTCTAAGTAAGAGCCACTTGATTGCACTGTTCATGACCCCTTCGATCACATTGCTGATGATCAAGAGTAGACTGTTGGGGTAGTAATTGGCCGGGATGGATTTGTCCTACTTTTAGTGTACAGGACCTGGGCAGGTTTCCACACTGCCGGGTGAATGCCAGTGTTGTAGCTGTACTGGAACAGCTTGGCTAAATACACAGCTAGTTCTGGAACATAAGACATCACAAGACTATTGTTGGAATGCTAATATGTTGTCAGGGCCCGTAGCTTTTGCACTATCCAGTGCCCTCAGCCATTTCTTGATATCATGTGGAGTGATTTGAATTGGCTAAAGACTCGCATCTGTGATACTGGGGACCTTAGGAGGAGGCCAATCAGGATCATCCACTCGGCATTCTTGTCAATACTTCAGTCTTGTGTTTTGCACTGATATACTGGGCTTCTCAATCATTGAAGATGGGGATACTTGTGGAGCTTCCGCCTCTTGCTGGTTTTTTAGTTGTCCATTCATGACTGGATGTGGCAGAAATGCAAGGCGGCATGGTGGCACAGTGGTTAGCACTGCTGCCTCACAGCACTAGGGACCAGGGTTCGATTCCCGGCTTGGGTCACCGTCTGTGTGGAATTTGCACATTCTCCCCATGTCTTTGTGGGTTTCCTCCGGCTGCTCCGGTTTCCTCCCACAGTCCAAAGATGTGCGGGTTAGGTTGATTGGCCATGATAAATTGACCCTAGTATCAGGGGATTAGTAGGGTAAATATGTGGGGTTATGGGAATAGGACCTGGGTGGGATTGTGGTCGGTGCAGACTCAATGGGCCGAATGGCCTCTTTCTGCACTGTAGGGATTCTATTGATCGTTTAGCTATATTCTACAGATCGTTTAGCTATATTGCATGCTACATTCACTATTTGACATGCAAGTAGACCTGTGTTGTAGCTTCACCAGGTTCATACCCTATTTTAAGGTATGCCTGGTGTTGCTCCTGGCACGCCCTCCTGCACCCTTCATTGAACCAGAGTTAATCCCCCAGCTTGATAATGACAGAGCGGGGGATATGCTGGGTAATGGGGGTCACAAGTTGTGATTGTATACAATTCTGCTGAGGCTGATGGCCCACTGTGGCTCATGGATGCCCAATTTTGAGTTAATAGATTGGTTTGAAATCTATCTCATCTAGCTTGGTGGTAGTGCCACACAAAACAATGTATGGCATCCTCAATGTGAAGATAGAGATTCATCGCCACAGTGACTGTGCACTGGTCACTCCCATCAATAATGTCATGGACAGATGCATCTGTGACAGGCAAATTGGTGAGAATAAGGTAAGGTAGGCTTTTCCCCTCTTGTCCGTTCCCTTACCTTCTGCCGCAGACCCAGTCTAACAACGATTTCCTTTAGGCCTGCTCAGTCAGTGGTGGTGTTACCAAGCCACTCTTGGTGAAGGACACTGCAGTCCTCCAACCAGAGTACATTCTGTGCCCAAGCCACCCTCTGTGCCTCCTCTAAGTGGTATTCAGCATGGAGGAGTACGGATTCATCAGCTGAGGAGTGGGCAATAGGTGATAATCAGCAGGAGGTTTCCTTCCCCATGTTTGACCTGATGCTTCATGAGACTTCACGGGATCCAGAACTGATGTTGAGAACTCCCAGGAGCTACTTCCTCCTGACTGTATATACCACTGTGCTGCCACCTCCAGTGGGTCTGTCCTGTCAGTGAGATAGGACATAGATGATGGTGATGTTGGGGTCATTATCTGTAAGATATGCTTCAGTGAATAGAACTATGGGTGGCACTGCTGCCTCACAGCGCCAGGGACCTGGGTTCAATTCCCGGCTTGGGTCACTGGCTGTGTGGAGTTTGCACATTCTCCCCGTATCTGCGTGGGTTTCCTCCGGGTGCTCCAGTTTTCTCCCACTCTCCAAAGATGTGCAGGTTAGGTGGATTGCCTATGCTAAATTGCCCCATAGTGTCGGGGGGTCTAGCTAGAGTAAATGCATGGGGTTATGGGGATAGGGCTGGATGGAATTGTGGTCAGTGCGGACTCGATGGGCCGAATGGCCTCCTTCAGCACTATAGGGTTTCTATGATGATTTGGCTGTTGCTTGGCTAGTCTGAGAGACCAATTGTGGCACAAACCCCCCGTTGTTAGCAAGGAGGACCTTGCAGGGTCGAAAGGGCTGTGCTTGCTGTTATAGTTTCCGGTGCCTAGGTCAATGTTGAGTTATTCATACAGTTTCATTCTCTTCTGTAGAGTTGATAGCTGTTTGATACAACAGGGTGGATTGCTAGGCCATTTCAGAGGGCACTTAAGAGTCAGCCACATTGCTGTGGATCTGGAAGTACACGTACGCCAGACCAGGTAAGGACGGCAGATTTCCTTCCCTAAAAGACATTACAAATGGAAACTGACAGTTTGTGTCTTCGAAGATAGGTAAGTATAATCTTCACTATCGATTTCTTCAAATCAGCATCCCACAATGAATACCAGGAACCATGATTTGCGGTTCAAGCAATTGTTGATTTAAGTATATACAAAATCAAGAAATAAGAAAATACATTTGTTCCTTAGACTGTGCATAATCTATCTCCAGAGAAAAAGATCAGCAAAGTTTTGTGCTGTCTTCTTTCAAAAGTAAATGTTAGGGTGGCACAGTGGTTAGCACTGCTTTTTCACAGCGCCAGGGACCCAGGTTCGATTCCCGACTTCAGGTCACTGTCTGTGTGGAGCTTGCACATTCTCCCCATGTCTACACGGGTTTCCTTCTGGTGCTCCAGTTTCCTCCCACAGTCCAAAAATGATGTGGAGATGCCAGTATTGGACTGGGGTAGGCACAGTAGGAAGTCTCACAACACCAGGTTAAAGTCCAACAGGTTTATCTGGTAGCACGAGCTTTCAGAGCGCTGCTCCTTCATCAGGTGAGCGTGCTCCAAAAGCTCGTGCTACCAAGTAAACCTGTCAGTCCAAAGATGGTAAGAAGTCTAACAACACCAGGTTAAAGTCCAACAGGTTTATTTGGTAGCAAAAGTCCAAAGATGTGCAGGTTAGGTGGATTGGCTATGCTAAAGTCTCCTTCAGTGTACCCGAACAAGCGCTGGAGTGTGGCAACTAGGGGATTTTCACAGTAACTTCATTGCAGTGTGAATGTAAGCCTACTTGTGACTAATAAATGAATAAAAAATCTGGGAAAACTCTAATCTTATACCTTGCATTACTCACTCTTGATCATCTGCCTTTCACACTGTGACATTTCCAATGATACCAACATGGTGGTAACTACTATGGTCTACACATCATGCAATCGTTTCTGCTTGTAGAAATACCTCAATCTCCTCCTAGCCAGATCATAGAATCCCTGCCATGTAGAAGGAGGCCATTCAGTCCATCGAGTCTGCACCAACTCTCTGACAAAGTGTCTTACCCAGGCCCTCTTCCCCGTTCTATCCTCATAACCCCACACATTTACCATGGCTAATTCATCTGGGCGGCACGGTAGCACAGTGGTTAGCACTGCTGCTTCACAGCTCCAGGGACCTGGATTCGATTCCCGGCTCGGGTCACTGTCTGTGTGGAGTTTGCACATTCTCCTCGTGTCTGTGTGGGTTTCCTCCGGGTGCTCCGGTTTCCTCTCACAGTCCAAAGATGTGCGGGTGAGGTTGATTGGCCATGCTAAATAAAAAATTACCTCTTAGTGTCCTGAGAGGTGTAGGTTAGAGGGATTAGCGGTAAAACATGTAGGGATATGGGGGTAGGGCCTGGGCAGGATTGTGGTCAATTGCAGACCCGATGGGCCGAATGGCCTCTTTCTGCACTATAGGGTTCTATGATTCTATGATCTAATCTACACACCTTGAGACACTAAGGGGCAATTTAGCAATCCATCTGACCTGCACATCTTTGGACTGTGTGAGGAAGCTAGAGCACCCGGACGAAACCCATGCGGACACAGGGAGAACCTGCAAACCCCACACAGACAGTCACCCAAGGCCAGAATTGATCCCGGGTCCCTGGCACTGTGAGGCAGCAGTGCTAACCACTGTGCCACCATGCTGCAGGTTCACCCAACTCTTTATGAAGTTGGGAAAGATCATCCAAGTAACTTTTCCCTCATTTAGTTGGGAAATTTGAAACTAGCAAAGTTCAACTAAACGATTTCCTAAAGTGACTAAAAATATTATACTTGTAAAAATTAACTGTACATAAACCATATCCATAAAGTAATTCCTTGAGAGATATTATACAGATCTTTTATAAATGAAGAATAAAAAGGCACTGTGCTGGGCAAATCCTTTTCTTTCAGGAGAGATACGAATCGTAATGACATGTACACAACTGTCTTCGTGGTATGCTTCAGGACAAGTTGCGTCATTTTCTTGTGCATTTGTAAACTAATTTAGTTATTATCAAAATGGTCAAATAAGAGGCCAGTTAACAGATTGATAAAGCAATCCTGGTTCGAATGTCAACTGAACTCAAAGCACAGAAGGTTTCCAGTGTGAAAGGATTAAGCCTGTAATAGTACACATCTATAAATCTCCCTCAATCTTTTATCTCTCTAGCCAACTATATGTAGAGTAACCCAAGTTTTGCGTCCTATCAGCACTCGCCACCATTATTCCTCTGAAACAGCTAGCAATGCTTGTGCATCTAAATGTGATAATGTAGAAGTTGCTATCACTGATTCTACGCCCCTCTAAGGGGGTGTGTTGTTGAAGCCTCTACATGCTGCAAGCAGTTGGAAATCAGTGAATTAACAAGAGGTTTCACTCTATACTATTAGCCTCGCAGTAGTTGCTGAATGAGGTATAACAGGATTTTTTAAAGGTGTACTAAATTCATAATTACTGCTGAACAACCTCTGTAGCCCTGAAAACTAACTTTATATTTGTGGACTGTCAAATTTCTCCGCTATGAAAATAAATATTTATTTATCTATAAAAATAAATCGAGTGCATTAATAAAATATATTTTTTAAAGTTTATGAAATTTCCACTTTGAATGTGTATGTTCCAATTGCTTATATCGCTCTCTGAAATATAATAAAAATGAAGAATAATCAATGCATTTTACTTGCTAGTTTGCTGCCAATCAGAATATACTTAAACATGCTTGGTTGCTTACTCAGCTTGATGATGTTACAGCTGCTGGATGCCTGGAAAACCCATTGACTTTGCACCAGATTCAAACCAATGTTGTGAAAGGGGATATCCACTTCAGACACTGTCAAATCGTTGTGGAGAGCTTTCTTCAAGGTCAGTGGCAAGCGCTGTTGCTTCACTGCAGGCGACAAAACTCTTTCTGCACTGAATTGCAGAAGTGGTTCTTGAACTCCAGCGTTCCGCAGTGATGTTACCCTTCAGATAATTTCTCTCTAATAAATAAGCTTTACCACTTGAACAGTAAATGAAAGTTCAAAACACTCGCTGCAGTTCAGCAACAAACTGCAGTAAAAAGCCAATCCCAGCTGATCTCAAGATTTAAAGATCTGGTCTGAACATTCTCAAAAGGTTTTATGAAATAAGGTTGGGGGGGGGGGGAACGACAGAGAATATCACTTATTACTAACTGAAGAAAAAAAGCCATTGTCCAATTACACACCTTTCTGAGAGAATTTCCTGTGGATTTGGGATATTTTCTTCAATGAATTAAGAAGTGAAATGACTTGTAAAAATGCAAGATTTCTGAATATTCCAATAAAACATTTTTTACAAAACAAGAGACAGAATTAACACAACGTCAACATTTTAAACAGACATACTCACAATGACTAAAATCCAATCATTTCAAAGTATGTTGGTAGTATAAGTTTTGATTTATCAAAACACTTGAAATAAATTAATAAATGTTGTAATCATTGGCACAGTGGTTGAGGCAGCATGGTGATACTGTGGTTGACACTGCTACCTCACAGCACCACGGACCCTGGTTCAACTCTAGCCATGGGTCACTGCCTGTGTGGAGTTTGCACATTCCCCCCATGTTTGCTTGGGTTTCCTTCGAGTGCTCCAGTTTCCTCCCACAGTCCAAAGATGTGTAGGTTAGGTGGATTGGCCATGCTAAATTGTCCCTTAGTGTCCCAAGAAGTATAGGCTAGATGGATTAGCCATGGGAAATGTGTGGGTTTACAGGGATAGGGTGGGGGAGAGGGCCTGGTTAAGTGACAGCACTGTGGCAGAGTGGTTAGCACTGCTGTCTCACAGCGTCAAGGACCTGGGCTCAATTCCTGGCTTGGGTTACTGTCTGTGCGGAATCTGCACGTTTTCCCCGAATCTGCATGGGTTTACTCTGGGTGCTCCAGTTTCCTTCCACAGTTCGAAAGGCATGCTGGTTCGGTGAATTGGCCATGCTAAATTCATCCTCAGGGTGCCGGAGTGTGGCAACTAGGGATTTTCACAGTAAATTCATTACGGTGTTAATGTAAGCCTACTTGTGACATCAATAAATAAACTTTAAACTTTTAAGTTAACTCTGTCAGAGAGCCAGTACAAACGCAACGGACTGATGACCTCTTCTGCATTCTGTGACTCTATGATAATAAAGGTTTAAAAGGCTCTTTATTACATTTCATGTTGATTAGATACTCTGAATGATCAATAATCACACTCAAGTCCTTCTTTCTTCCTTCTGCTTATATTTTGCCAATTTACTGCTCTAATGCGTTGTGATGAAATAACACAGGTTGAATACTTCGTCACTCTGAAATGAACAAGTGCCCTGATTTCAAGGTTTGTATTTAAGTGTCTCCCAGCCCATTTTTTAAATCCACTGTTATGCTCTTGGATCTAATGTGGATGTGAGTTTGAAGCCAAAATTGACGTTGCTGTCTCCAATTTGTCAAACTTGAAGTTGAGGTAACATTTTGTTGATACCAATTTATATTGGGGATCAAACTCAATTTGGAATAAATTGATTTAAACGGCATTCAATCTCTCAAGTGTTTACTGTAACCCTTCTTCTAGGAACCTGCAGATGTGGCACTTAATATCAGATTCCATTCCAATGAATGTGCTGCGTTTTTCAGCGGGGCAGAAATCAAGTATCGGCCTGAAGCAGGCATTTTGTTCAAATCAATTGACTTAATTGTTGCTTTAGACCTCAGTTCAGGAACATGGTTTTTTTTTAAACTACACAGCAGCATTTTAATTCAGAGCAGCTAAAAAACAGAGGAAACTTTAATTATGCTGAATTCTGAATATGTGTAACATGAAGCAAACTACGCAAGAAGGTGCCAATGTATCTGCAAATCCTTGGAGTGAGATTTCACTAAGTATCTGATGAAAATGTTGATGAAGATCAAAGAAGTGATCTGTGATATGTGCCCCAGAAACATGGGACCATCCAGTCCAATACACTATAATGTGTTTTTTAGGTCTTATACTTTCTTACATACCTATGTTGGTTATTGCTCTGTTTCTGTATGTTCTGTATAACCCGGCCTGAGCCCGGGTTGACATTTTAATAACTTTATCTGATCATTTTTAGATCTGCCATGTTAATGGTTTGAGAAAAATGAACCCTGCAGAATGAGTTCTGAATATTTTCCACTTTACTGAAATTTAGTGTACATATAATATGCTTCGTTGTCATGGTTAAAGAAATTGCTTTGCTTGCCAGTTCATTCACATTATATATATATTTAAGGATTAGTCTGCTTTAACCATTGAGAATTGTTAGGATTGATTTTTGCTTGGTAAACTATAACAATTTAATATCAAATTTGATTTCTTCAATTTGCCTTTGGAACACTGTCATAGATTTGTACAGCACAGAAAAGGCCCTTCGGCCGATTGAGTCTGCACCAACAATAGTTTTGACTAAAGTCGTGCTAATCCCATTTTCAGCATAATTGGGAAAAAGATACAAAGTCTGAGGTCATGTACCAACCGACTCAAGAACAGCTTCTTTCCTGCTGCCATCAGACTTTTGAATGGACCTACCTCGCATTAAGTTGATCTTTCTCTATACCCTAGCTATGACTGTAAGACTACATTCTTCACTCCCTTGTTTCCTTCACTATGAATGGTATGCTTTGTCTGTATAGCGCGCAAGAAACAATACTTTTCACTGTATACTAATACGTGACAATAATAAATCAAATCAAATTTTCCAGCACTTGTCCCCTGTCCTTGAATGTTAAGATATTTCAAGCACTTATCCAAGCCTACGGTGGCACAGTGGTGAGCACGGCTGCCTCACAGTGCCAGGGACCCAGGTTTGATTCCCAGCTTGGGTGACTGTCTGTGTGGAGGTTGCACGTTCTCCGTGTCTGTGTGGGTTTCCTCCGGGTGCTCTGGTTTCCTCCCACAGTCGAAAGATGTGCAGATTACGTGGATTGGCCATGCTAAATTCTCCCTCAGTGTAGCCAAACAGGAACCGGAGTGTGGCGACTAGGGGATTTTCACAGTAACTGCATTGCAATGTTAATGTAAGCCTACTTGTGACTAATAAATAAACTTTACATTTTACTTTACTAAGCCTATCCCATCTTTCTTTATAGCTCAAACACTCCATTCCAAGCATCATCCTGGTGAATCTCCTCTGCACTCTCTCCAGTGCAATCACATCCTTCCTATAGTGAGGTGACCAGAACTGCACACAGTGCTCCAGCTGTGGCCTTCCCCGGGTCCAGCTCTCACCCAGTCCCCCTACTCGTCTTCTCTGGCCTACTGAAACTTACCTTAAAAATTTACCTTCCACTGTTTGCTACTCACTCAGTTACAGGCTGGGTTCTATATTTACTGCTGATAAGCCCAGGAATGAATGTATCAGCAGCAAATGCAGGGAGGAACATGCCCACGTATAGATGAACAGCACTTCAGCATTCATTCAAGCAAACAAGTTATCTGCGACTGACAACAACAGATACAAAATAAAACAGGGAGAAAATGTTAAGAGTATCAGTTTACTTTAATGGCTTATTCATTCCTCTTTAGCCTTCTCTTCAGTGTTTACTGTTTTGCATTTATACATCTTGTTCTGCAATTTGAACAAATATGTAAATAAAAAAATCAGTGCCTTCTGTTTAATTTTGGAAATATATGGGGAACCCACCCTTTATGTGTCAACACACAAATGCACTGCAGCTTCAAATGAAACACATGCAATATTTCAGAGATCACATAATTACTATAGTAGCAATTATTTCTGTAATGGATTTGTGATGAAGATGTAACCTTTAACTGTAAATTTAAAATGCTGTAGAATCGCAATCATTTTCTTTTTGGATTGCATGTCACCTCACGTGACAAGTTCACCTTAAACAGAAGCTGTGGGTTGTTCAAGTGCTCTAACTTCTTACATGTGCTATTGTTGATAAAAATTGATTCCACCTATAGTTCAATTCACTGCAGCAATAATAGAAGGAGTCAACCTCTGACAGCGCTTAGAACCTACCTTGTAGGCTGCCTGCCTCATAAATTGCTTTGCAGGTTGCTTCCATATGGCTGGCACAGTAATGACCCATCTAACATCTGGGTTCCCAAATTGCGAACCAGCCTGGTCACTCAGTTCCTAAAAATAGAAATATGGCAGTGACAATTTTCCTGTTTTATCGTTTGAAATTTTACACAACCTCCTCCCGCTTTATGTTACGACATGACCATGTGTGCGCAGGCCAAATCAGATTGAAAAATAAATCTTCCATTTGTGAAGGGCCACAGAATGTTGAAACTATGATTAATGAGCATCCAGTGACCTCTTCCTGGATGCATCTGTTTATTAACATGCAAGAAACTTTAGAAATTTGAAACCCAGTTATTGCTGTCTATTTCTGGATCCATTTCCTTTGGCAAGTGACCGTGCGGAGGATGATTACTGGGACATAGAATTATGAGGATAAAAGAGTAAAATAATAGCTTTTTTGTGAAGGTCAATGTGGCTGCTCTGAACTACATCCCAACTGACAAAAATTGCTTCACCAAGGGGAGTCCCACAATCTTTTTAGAACCAAAGATTACAGCAGAAGTTTTTCTTTGACAAGAACTATCGAATTTCTTAAAAGTCCAAAGCAGTTTTAAGTGCTGCACGATTCTTTTAGTCTGTAATTATCAGTTGCTCACCGAAGGAAATGGACACAAAAATAGACAACAATAACCATGTTCCAAGTTACTAGTGTTGCTTGTATGTAAAGATGCATCTAGTAAAAATGCCACTGATTACTTTGGTTTGTGCATCAAGTATTATAACTAATGTGATCAATTGCAGTACCAAAGAATATTATTGCACAGAACAGTCCAGTTATGATGCTTTGCAAAGTAGAATACTTAGAGCATAAAGTTTCCAAATAAAACATGTCCAATTTTCCATCAAGACTGATGTATATAGCATTTTAAAGATTGTATATAAATTCTTTGCTGTTTTTAACACACCTGTAATGCATGATCTTTGAAGAACATTAGGGCGCAGGCAAAGATTTCGATAGCCTTGACCTTTTTTCCATTGGCAGCCTCCAGTTCTGTTTCAATTGAGAGATTCTAGATGACAGTGAAAAAAATAAATGCATCACACAATGATAGTTCCATAAAATGACAATTACCCGAGCTTTCAGAGTTATAACTCTATCCAGGCACAAACAGTGTACTCCACTTAAAAGCAATTCCTTCTCAAAGTGATTTATTGTCTGTATGATCAAATAGCCAGACTGAAATCTTTTTGAGTGCATTTCTTTCTGAGTAACATCTCACCACAGTTCTCAAGAGAAATTTGGACCCTGCGGCCTTGCATAAAATGAATCAACCAGTATTCCAAGGGCCACATTCAATAATAACTGTATATACAATTGAAAAGGTCCAATGGTCTTTATCACATGGAAAATAACCTGCTGGGTCATACATGATATAGACCCAGCTCCATTTTAATTCCTTTGAGCTAGTGTTAAGAGAAAAGTGCAAAATCAGTCCTGAAATATTCTTTAAAACAAGGTCAACTGGAAAAAAACCAGCAATAGGTGAGAACGTATGAATATAAGAAATAAGAGTAGAATTAGGCCTTTTGGCCTTTCAAATCTGCTCTATTATTCCATTAGTTCATCGCTGATCTCTGACCTTAACTTTATTTCTCTGCCCTATCCACATCTTGTTTCCCTTTGCATCCAGGAAATTGGGATATTGTGGCCAGTTCCCTTCACAACACTTTAGGAAGGATATGAGGGTCCTTGAGTGGGTGCAAAGGAAATTAACCAGAATAGGACCTCCATGGACGGAGTGTATTTAGCTACACCGTTAGGTTGGAAATGTTGGGGCTGTTCTCCTTGGAGCCCTGGAGATTCCGAAAGATTTGAGAGAGGTGTACAAGATTTTGACAGGTTTAGATAAGGTAGACAAAATCTGTTCCCGCTAACTGATTGGACAGGATTAGAGAACACAGATTTGGAAGTCTTGGACAAGATATGCCGGGAGCATGTAAAGAAGAGATTTTTTTATACAGTGGGTGGTAATGAACTGGAACTTGTTTTCTTCAAGGGTGGTGGAAGGAAAGACAATGGGCCCGATTTTACCAACAATTTGCGCCCATTTTCGGGTGCGAAATCGCAGTAAATTCGGGGGTCGGGCCTTTAACGCGATCTGCACCCGAATCTGAGCAAATCGCGACTTTACCGACACCCGATTCAGGCGCAGACCGGATCCGCGCCCGAATCGGGCGGCCCAACAATTTAAATGCATTACCTTGCATTTAAATCGATTTAATGAACCACGCGCCCAACTCTACCACCAAATCCCACTTTACCACCGCGCGGCCTGATCCGGATCCGTGCTTTTAGCGACCTGCTAAATAAAAGTCCGAAGCGGATTTCTATTCTGCAGGGGAACCTCAGAAGCTCTCTCTGCCCTTGTGAAGTCAGTCTGCGGCCACCATCCTTCTCAGAGCGCCCCGATATCCAGCCCACGCCCCCCAGCAGTGGCAATCCCTCCACCCCCCTCACCTGGCAGACCCCCCCTGCTAACCACCCTGGCAGACCAGCCCCCCTCCCCTGGAGGCAGATCCCCCCCAACGGGAGGCAGACACCCCCGGCAGAGCACCCCACCCCCTGCTGACCCCCCCCCGCCGGGGATCAGATCCCCCTGGGAGGCAGGCCCCCCTCGGCAGACCACACCCCCAACCTGCCTCGATCGCTGGTCTCCCTCCACCATCCTTCTCAACCATCTTCAATCCTTCGAGAGCCTGCTGCACCTTCCTGGCCATAGACTTGGAGCCACGGCTAAAGTGACCAGGCTTCACACCGTTCCGCTGGCGTCCGCCAGAGGAGGGGGGGCGGGCTCAGCTGGATCTCTGGTTGGGGGGGGTCTGCCGAGGGGGGCCTACCTCCCAGGGGGGTCTGTATTATTAGACTGGCCAAAAGGTAGGTTTCCTGGGTCATGTGACCTTGCTTCTCCACAAAAACTTCAGAAGGGATGTTTATCTAATCTCTGGAATAGGGGGCATAACTCAAAAGACTGAATGCACATATATCACAGCGTGAAAAGCCAGCATTCTTTTAGATGAAATATACAGTCACCATAGACTTTTCTTCAACTGCAGTAATGACTGAAGTGGCCAACATAGGACAAGTTGGAAGAGAGCTGACAGCCTCCAGTGTAAAGTGCAGCAAGACATTTCAGAGTCTGGTGAATGGTGAGATTTTTATTTCAGCATCAAAGGCAAAAAAGATAATTTATTGACCAAATTCAGTTGTTCCAGATGAGACTCGACGATTTCCAGGCAGCTGGACAGAGATATTGGTACAGGATGGATCAGTGGGAGCACTGACTGACAGACTAGTCCATGGAAATCTTTCGGCACCCACTCATTATCTGTGTTTAACAACACAGATTTGTGGCATTATGGAAATATTAAAAATTACTTCTGATCAGCAAGAATGATGCAAATTGCAAATGTAGTTAAATACATGCAGCTGTGTTTATTGCTTCTGAGTGGCTTGCACAGGAACAGGTTATATTTTTAAACTAACAAATAATTGTCATTCTGAGTGAGAAATTTACTCGCAGGTATGATTTTAAGTCAAGGCATCATTTCTACTCCTCAGATCTGCGATCTGACACGGGCGCGCCTTTTCAGATTTTTTTCGAACTGCGCATGCGCAGTTCAGAGCTCCGATCGTTCCAGCAGCACGAAGCCCCGCCCACTGCGCTAATTGGACCAGAGCCGGCAAAACGCGTATGGGCGCGCTGGAAAGAGGATTCCAGGCTCCGATCTATTTGACGCCAAAAATACGGCACTTAGACTCAAAATGGTAAAATCAGGCCCTGTGAATGATGTCGAAAGGAAATTAAATGAGCAATTAAGGGAAATAAACAGAGGGCTGCAGGGAAAGAGCAGGGAAATGGATCTGATTGGATTGCCTTACAGACAGCCAACATGGACTCAATGGGCTAAATGGTCTCCTTCTGTGGCAGAATTTAATGCCTTTCCTATGGCAAATTTGTTGCTGGGGGCCATTTAATCAGATGGGAGAGTGGAGGGTGTGATGTTCCTACCTTCCCACCTCCGTCGCAATTAAGTCCATAGCAGGAAAGCCTATGGATGGCCTTCCAGCCTCACTGCAGTCAATGGCCGCTGGTATCAACCCAGCAATAGGCCAGAGGCTCACCATGCAGGAAACATGACAAGCAAACCCGTGTTTAGCTGCTGTAGGTTTCCCAGGTGAGGAGTCCCTTGTTCAAAGGCACTTAGTGCTGGATTGAGGGACCATGAGTAAGAAGGATGGTCCAATGAGAGCCTTTGCTCTTACTACCATTACTTTGAAGCTTCTTTGTGTCCACCTCACAGCTTTCTTTCCCATCTAGATTTGTATTGTTGTGGCCCAAGACAATACACTTGGATTAAACATGTTCAGTCCTCTCATCTAAATCATTGATCCAGATTGCAAATAGGTGAGTGAGACCGAAACACTGATCTTTGCATTACCCAGCTAGTCACAGCTTGCCAACCAGAAAATTGACTGTTTAATCCTACTCTCTATTTTCTTTTCATTAACCAAGGGCAGAATTTTCCGTTCTGGAGACGAAAGGCAGTGGCGGGGTGGAAAGTCAGTCAGATCGCCACTGGGCGAGTGATACATTTTCACGTGCAATTTTCTGCTTTTAAGTTCATTAATTATGCATCAGCAAGGAGCACATCGAATCTTGCGGCAGTTAGGCAGTGATTCATCTGCCCCATCGTTACCTCATGGGGTTGAAAATCCTGGTGCCATATTTAAAGTTTAAAATGTATTTATTAGTGTCCCCAGTAGGCTTCCATTAACACTGCAATGAAGTTACCATGAAAATCCCCTAGTCGCCACACTCCGGCACTTGTTTCGGAACACTGAGGGAGAATTCAGCATGGCCAATGCACCTAACCAGCACGTCTTTTGGGCTGTGGGAGGAAACCGGAGCACCCGGAGGAAACCCAGCAGACACGGGGAGAATGTGCAGACTCCGCACAGACAGTGACCCAAGCCACAACTCGAACCTGGGTCCTTGGCACTATGAGGCAGCAGTGCTAACCACTGTGCCACTGTGCCACCCACAGGTTAAATGCACCCACACAGACATTCACTCACTGCAGGCCAGGCATATCTATATTAGCGTATCTAGAATGTCTATATTATGTCTATAGAGAATCTGGTGAAATGGTGTGACGCCAATAATCTCTTCCTCAATGTCAGTAAAATAAAGGAGATAGTCATCGACTTCAGGGAGCATAGTAGAGGACATGCCCCTGTCTACATCAATGGGGATGAAGCAGAAATGGTCAACAGTTTCAGGTTTCTAGGTGTCTAAATCACCAACAACCTGTCCTGGTTCCCCCATGCCGACACTATAGATAAGAAAGCCCACCAATGCCTCTACGTTCTCAGAAGGCTAAGGAAATTCAGCATGACCACTACAACTCTCACCGATTTTTACAGATGTACCATAGAAAGCATCCTTTCTAGATGTATCACAGCTTGGTGAGGCTGATGCTCTGATCAAGACTGCAGGAAACTACAAAGGGTTGCGAATGTAGCCCAGAAAATCAGGCAAGCCTGCCTCCCATCCATTAACTCCATCTACACTTGCTACCTCGGAAAAGCAGCCAGCATAATCAAGGATCATACGGCCCCAGACATTCTCCCTTCCACCTGCTTACGTCAGGAAAAAAAATGCAAAAGTCTGAGATCACATACCAACCAAATCAAGAACAGCTTCTTCCCTGCTGCCATCAGTTTTTTGGATGGACTTACCTTATATTAAGTTGATCTTTCTCTACAGCCTAGGTATGACTGTGACACTATATTCTGCGCCCTCTCCTTTCCTTCACCCCTATGTACTCTATGAACGGTATGCATTGTCTATATAGTCGCTTCAGCTGTGGTGGGGGGGGGGTGGAGTCCTAACTTTTAAGTGGGGTTTGGGGGGGGCTGGGGGCTGTTCAGTTTCTGTGCTGTTCAGGGCATCCTTTAAAGATGGTACCCTGATCACGGCCGGCTCCATCAGGCTCCGCCCCTCCAGAGTAAACCACACCCACTGATTTATTTCTACTCAGGGAGGCTCGAGATCTGGAGTGAAAACTGGACTGTGCAGCAACACGCCGGCTTTCAGTCTGAGCCTGACACTGTGAAAAAATATAGGGAAAATTACACCAAAGTGTGCAGGCAATGAATAGAGCAGACTGCATCAATCAAGCGTCAGAGTCATGCTAATGAGCTGCTAACACTAATTTCCCGTGTTCCCTGCAATGGTCAGTAAACATCCTGCCCCCTCACCATACACTCATTAGGCTTATCCTTGGAACAGAATGCCCAATGCAACTTATGTTCCTTCCCAATGTCCTTTCCACCCTTTTTGGATGATACTTCACACAGGCTGGTGACTGAACATCACAGGAACGGGGTAGGAAGTGGATGTCATTATTACCATAATTAAAGAAATATGAGATGTCTGCACTGTTGCTATGGAATCTGGTTTATGCAATCACAATGAAATAAGCAAAACTATAAAGCTGTTTCCTGAAAATTCCTGAAGGGTATCAAATAAAACAAAGGATCATATGTTTATTTATTTATTCGTTACTAGTAAGGCTTACTTTAACACTGTAATGAAGTTACTGTGAAATTCCCCTCGTCACCACACTCCGGCGCCTGTTCGGATCAATGCATCTAACCAGCACGTCTTTCAGACTATGGGAGGAAACTGGAGCACCTGGAGGAAACCCATGCAGATATGGGGAGAATGTGTAAACTCCACACAGACAGTGACCCATGCCGGGAATCGAACCCGGGTCCCTGGTGCTGTGAGGCAACAGTGCTAACCACTGTGTCACCATGCCACCCACCTTGTCTTGGTCATGTAAATATCATTCTTGGTTTGATCAGTTTTCTAATGTGAATAAATTAGTGAATTAACTCATTTGCGACTGTGATGCATTTACCCCTATTTTGCACCAGGCTAATGCAGGAAAGCCGTGATTTCAAAAGGCTGATGTAGCCAGTTTCTGATGATGCAAAGCAAAAAAATCAATTCCTAATACTTGAATGGATAGCTTTCAATTTCAGTTTGCAGTGATTTGGGAAAATAACCTAGATCAGCCAAATCATTGGAGCACCATCTTTGATCTGAAAGGTCATCTCCACCCTAATTATAACTGTGGGAAAAGATGAAAGGTCACCTCCCATTATAGACAGACTGCAGCTTGGAAACTGGGAGGCTTTCTGTGATGGTAAAAGGTCATTCTTAAAATTAGTCAAGAACTCAACTTTTCTGTTGAGTCCAGCTTGCTTCAGAATAACCTTGCGATAAGGCTTGAATAAAGAGTCCAATTAATCATCGTCAACATATACGCTTTGCTTTTTAACTTAAAAGCTATTTCATTGAAGATGGCAGACTGTGTAGATGTATCTGATGCATAACGTACCGTAGACTTAGTACATGTGTAAGAGCCCCATAACACAAGCTGCAGGACATTGGTTAGATTTAAAGAGCTTTTTGTAGCACTGTTGAGATTCCAATTGCCAACCTGCATAGAGTCACAAAGTCAATTCGAAATGGCAATATTTACTTTTGGAAATGGAATATGGGGAATATGGCTGATAGAGATTAGGAAAAATTCCTGATTCTGCCTGCTTTCCTTGTGGACTGCGGATGTTATAGTTTTCATGATGTATATTTTTATAGGGCTGATCTGGCAGCAGCAGAAAAGTAACTGCAGGATTGTACATTCTTGAAGATTTTTAGTGGGGAATTTAGTCAAGTGAGCTCTGACCTGAAGCAAGTGAAAGTCTTATTAACATCGCCACAAGGAAAGGAAACCTATTTTCAGGTTCCTGAAAACGAAGGCTCTTGCATTTTTTAAATTCATTCATGGGACATGGGCATCTCTGGTTGGCCAGCATTCATTGCCTATCCCTAGTTGCACGAGGACAGTTGAGAGTCAACCACATTGCTGTGGCTCTGGAGTCACATGTAGGCCAGACTAGGTAAGGACAGCAGATTTCCTTCCCTAAGGGACATTAGTGAACCAGATGGGTTTTTCCAACAATCGAGAATGGTTTCATGATCATCAGTAGATTCTTAATTCCAGATATTTTTTATTGAATTAAAATTCCACCATCTGCTGTTGTGGGATTCGAACCCGGATCCCCAGAATATTTGATGAGCTTCTGGATTGATATTCTAGTAATAATACCACTAGGCCATCGCATGCCCGAAGAAATCTGGCATGAAGGGGTCTCAGGCAGATCAGCAGGCCACTGAGTATTTAAAAGGTTCACTATTTCTTGGGAGGGGATGGGCTAGCTTGGGTACCTGGGAAGACAATTCGAAAGACTGGCCCGGTATCTTATATGATCAACCTCCAGGACTGTGAAGTGCAGAAACATCTCAATCACACTAGAAGGCATTGTTGATTGTCATAAAAACAGATCTGGTTCACTAATATCTCTTAGGGAAGGAAATCTTCCATCCTTACCTGGTCTGGCCTACATGTGACTCCAGATCCACAACAATGTGGTTGACTCTCAAATACTCTGAAATGGAGGGCAGTTAGGGGCGGACAAGAAATGCTGGGCCCAGCCAGCCACGGCCATATCCCATGAACGAATAAAAAAGTTTTTCACATCATCTCCTTCCTGCCTCTGATTTAATCATGGGGAATTTTCCAGCCGCTGACAGAAGCATGATCTCTCTCGATTGAGTGCATCCAGCTGCCATGTTTGCCACTACGATGGGCTGGATTAAATTCTGTCCAGTTGGTGCACACAAATGAAGGAACAATGTCATGAACAGAGGGGCCATTTTCAATAATTGATCATTTCAATTGGTACCATATAGACATTTACCCTCCAGAAAGATTGCCTTCATGTCATCAAATTCTACTTGTACCCATTCTTGTTTCTTTAATGGCCGGAATTTTCCATTCTGTAGACTGGGTGCAGTGCTGGGTGGGAAAGTCGGAATGAGTCCTCCTGGGTAGCAGGTCGGATTAATCGGCTCAATTTTCTGTTTTTAAACTCATTAACAATGCATCAATGAAGAGCTCATTGAATCTTGTGGTGGGACGGGCTGGAAGTCACTGACCCCCCCCGTTACTCCATGGGGTCGAAGATCCTGGTGCCACGAAAGAACAAAAGCCTGGGCTCCATGGTTCAGAGAGGCCTCCCTGGGGATTTGCCTCCAGGCTATCCTGGAAAGGTGGGAGGACCTCTTTCCACAGGGTGGGAGCAGGAGGTCCTCCCTCCTGATCACGGCAGCCTGGGAGATGGTCGTCAGGGAAGTCAGCATCCGTGGCACGCGAAGAAAGGATTGTCCTCCAGTGCAGAAAAAGAATGACTGGTCTTCTCCACTCTGCCTGTAAATGAAACCTCCACTCATTCTGAACTGCTTTTTCACCCAGAGTACTCTCAATCAATCCATCTGTCTAAATGGAGGACAAGATCTCCCACAACAGAAGGGAGAGAGAGAAGAGTGGAGTCGAGGACAACATTCCTCCCACAAAGAGCAGGCAGCAGAGCTTGCTGGAGAGGAGAGGGATCATTTCCACGCAGAAAAATATATGTATGTGGGGTTACAGGGATAGGATAGGGGGAGGACTTGGGTAATATACTCTATCAGACTGTTGGGGCAGACATCTAGGGTGGCATGGTGGCACAATGGTTAGCACTGCTGCCTCACAGTGCCAGGGACCCAGGTTCGATTCCGGCCTTGATCACTGTCTGTGCGGAGTCTGCACGTTCTCCCCTGCATGGGTTTCCTCCGGTACTCTGGTTTGCTCCCACAGTCCATAAGATGTGGGTTAGGTTGATTGGCCATGTTAAATTGACCCTAGTGCCAGGGGGTTTAGCAGGGTAAATGTGTGGGCTCCCAGGAATAGGGCCTGGGTGGGATTGTGGTCGGTACAGACTCGATGGGCTGAATGGCCTCCTTCTGCACTGTAGAGATTCTATGATCAGCTTTACCAACAAGCCAGTGAAGGTCCATCCAGAATACATTGGCCAAATGTGCACAATGACTGAGTGACCTATAATTTTGGAGCCTGCCTAGTCAATCAATAATCATTTATTCTCTCTATTCCAGCTATCAGCAAGAAGAGATGGAGGAAGAGCTCCAGCAGGTGCTTCAACCCCAACCTCTGAGCATCAGATGAGGATGTGGAGATGTCGGCGTTGGACTGGGGTAAACACAGTAAGAAATCTAACAACACCAGGTTAAAGTCCAAATTGCTACCAAATAAACCTGTTGGACATCAGATGAGGAGGCAGAGCAACCATCAGCTGAAGATCTGTCACTATGTTCACTTGCACCCTCCACCAGCGCAGATACCTGCAACTTGGTGGCTCATGGTTCTGAGGTAGTCTCGGGTTCACTATCAGGTGATCACCTTACCAGCATTTGTCCACAGCAGGTGGAGGCAGTAACAGCCAAATTCACTGTCACTCAGGGCTGCTGGAGACCAGGCCACTGCTGAGTTTGAGTCTGATGACAAGCCTCTGGAATCAGCCCCAGAGGAAATGTTGGAGACAGGCAGAGGAACATCAGACAGAATTGTCGGAGGCCATCACCAGACGAGACGGAATAACGTAGGAGTCGATCCACATTCTGTCTGATGTTGTTGCGAACACATCACTGTCTCCCGTCGAAGGGTGACAGCAGCCTTATAGACCCCGTTCCAACAGTTTCTGCTGGATTTGCACTCAGACGTACACACCATCACACCAGCCATGGGTGCGTTCCAATAGTGATTAGACGAGAGGGGTATGGGACACCTCAACCTCCCTTAAGGTGTGCCTGCTCTTTAAGAAGTCAAGACTGGGCAATGCAGGTACCCAAAGGGAGGAGTAGTGCCAGCAAAACACCCTGGGATCATCCACCCAGGGCACTTCAAGGGTGTCCTGCCACTTCAAATCCTCTCTGCTTGTGACTCCATCAAATCCAGCAGCTCAGGCTGAGGATTCTTAGCAGGCCGGGGCACTCCAAGCCTTGGGCCACCAGAGGTCACCTGTCAAAGGCATCTCAAACAACAGGGTGTAGTAGTCAACAGACTGCCTCTACTGCAGATGTCAGGACAGTAGCCAAAAGCAATGATAGGATTAGAAACATGAAGAGCTTTTGAATACACATTTGTGGTACGGATGTTCATTCACTATAATATAATCTGCATTATTGTGAATACAATTTGCATTTATCCCTCTCCAAGTCTCAGGTATTGAATGACTAATTGACATGATCAAGGTCCCATGTTCATTCAAGAATTGAAAATGACCCTTCCCCACCCCATCCACTCACAGCTGCCAATTACGACCCATCTGTTTCCTCAGTTCCATTAAGTCTCACTCATTCTCATCACAGTGAACCGCGTGGGTTCCACATGAATAAAAGCACTTCATACGTAAAAATGTTGGCTGAACAATACATGTGACCCTTGTAATTAGGCAGACATTATTTGGCTTCATGAGAATTGGCAGCAAGGTTAGTGATTATCCTGAGCACTGTCCCACTGGAGTCTGTAGTTCGAGGATGTAACAAGAATTTGTCATGATCAATGTAGCTGGAGGCGGGATCACCTCTGGCCCGTTGAATCGGGTGTCAGGGCTAAAACGCATCAAACCCGTTGCGAGTCTATTGGCCCAGCCCGCCAGTCCCGATATGCTGAAAATATGATTAGCATGTTATCACTAGATTTGAACCCAAATGCTCCAGCCTCCTGGTATGCTGCCATTATTATTGTCTGTACTCTATGAAACCTTTGAAGTGGCCTAGTCACTTTAATATCCATGCCTGGACACCTGGAAGCCTTCATAATCACAGCAACACTCCATCCTGCAGAAGGGATTGCCCTCTCTTACTCTGACAATTTCTATTGTTCAAATTATTACCTTAAGTATGCTAAACTAATAAAATGAAGATAAGGAACTTACACCGGTTGTGTGGAGATTCATTTTGAACTTCTCAAAGTAGAGCCATTGTTTCGAATCATTTGGATCCAGATCATGATAAAAGTCTCTGGCTGCATAACCAAAGCTGTGGTACTTTCCGTCCGGTGTTAACAGGATAGTAGTAGGAGTCTTCTGATTGGATACGCCAGGGTCACCACCTTCCCATCGCCTAATAAAGAAAACAGTTCAATGAGACTCTAGCTGCTTTCTTTGAGCCAAACAGCCTTAGTTAGACTTACATACAGAACATGTACTTATAGAGCACCTCCTGTTTAACTATCTGCCAACAGAAGAGTCTTTGTCAGCAATAGGTAAATGGTTACATAGAAATACTGAAAATAGAAGCAGGAGGAGGCCATTTGGCCCTTCAAGCCTGCTCCGCCATTCATTATGAGCATGGCTGATCATCAAATTCAATATCCTGATCCCACCTTCCCCCAAATGCTTTGATTCATTTAGCCCCAAGAGTTGTATCTAATTTCTTCTTGAAATCACTCAATGTTTTGGCCTCAACTACTTTCTGTGGTAGTGAATTCCACAGATTCAGCACTCTCTGGATGAAGAAATGTCTCCTCACCTCAGTCTTAAAACGTTTACCCCTTGTCCTCAAACTATGACCCCTTAGTTCTAGACTCCCCCACCATCAGGAACATTCTTAATCTACCCTGTCTAATCCTGTTTGAATGTTATAAGTTTCTATGAGATTCCCTCTCATTCTTCTAAACTCCAATGAATATAATCCTAACCGACTTAGTCTCTCGTCAGATCACAGATGGTTACCTGCAGATGTCAATCAGATTTTAACATTCCTGCACAACATGGCCTCCAAATAAAGTTAAGAAAGGTGTGCAGCCAGAATGGCAAGACATACATCAGGTTATGTACTAATGGCAGATTCACAACAAACATCGCAAATGTGCCAGTTTGCTGAATCCATCCTCTCTCCTATAAAGGAAATGGATGCTTCTTAATATGAACCAATTTGTAATGTGGAAATGAAATACAGGATACAGATGATAAAGGATACAGGATAATGATGACAAATTGACATGGCATTTTGGGACCATGGGCAAATTTTGGAACATGAAACAAAGAGGTGTTTATGCAAAGAACACGAAGAACAAAGAACAAAGGAAATTACAGCACAGGAACAAGCCCTTCGGCCCTCCAAGCCTGCACCGACCAAGTTGCCCGACTGAACTAAAACCCCTACCCTTCTGGGGACCATATCCCTCTATTCCCATCTTGTTTGTCTAGATGCCCCTTAAAAGTAGCTATCGTATCTGCTTCCACTACCTCCCCCGGCAGCGAGTTCCAGGCACCCACCACCCTCTGTGTAAAAAACTTGCCTCGTACATCTCCTTGAAACCTCACCCCTTAAACTTATGCCCCCTAGTAATTGACTCTTCCACTCTGGGAAAAAGCTTCTGACTATCCCACTCTGTCCATGCCCCTCATAATCTTGTAGACTTCTATCAGGTCGCCCTCAACCTCAGTCATTCCAGCGAGAACAAACCAAGTTTCTCCAACTTCTCCTCATAGTTAATGCCCTCCATACCAGGCAATATCCTGGTAAATCTTTTCTGTACCCTCTCCAAAGCCTCCACATCCTTCTGATAGTGTAGCAAGCTGAATTGGACACTATATTCCAAGTGCGACCTAACTAAGGTTCTATAAAGCTACAACATGACTTGCCAATTTTTAAACTCAATACCCAAGTTGATGAAGACAAGCATGCCATATGCCTTCTTAACTACCTTCCCCACCTGCATTATCACTTTCAGTGACCTGTGTACCTGAATACCCAGATCCCTTTGCCTATCAGTACTCTTAAGGGTTCTGCCATTTACTGTATGTTTGCTATCTTTATTAGGGCTTCCAAAATTACCTCACATTTGTCCGGATTAAATTCCATCTGCCATCTCTCCGTCCAAGTCTCCAACCAATCTATATCCTGTTGTATCTTCTGACGGTCCTCATCACTATCCACAAATCCACCAACCTTTGTGTCATCCGTAAACTTACTAATCAATCCAGTTACATTTTCCTCCAAATCATTTATGTATATTACAAACAGCGAAGATCCCAGCACTGATCCCTGAGGAACGCCACTTGTCACAGCCCTCCATTCAGAAACGCACCCTTCCACTGCTACCCTGTCCTCTATGACCGAGCCAGTTCTGTATCCATCTTGCCAGCTCACCTCTGATCCCATGTGACTTCACCTTCTGCACCAGTCTGCCATGAGGGACCTTGTCAAAGGCCTTACTGAAGGCCATGTAGACAACATCCACTGCCCTATCCTCATCAATCATCTTCGTCACTTCCTCAAAAAACTCGATCAGGTTCGTGAGGCATGACCTCCCCTTCACAAAACCATGTTGCCTCTTGCTAATATGTCCACTTATTTCCAAGTGGGAGTAAATCCTGTCTCGAAGAATCCTCTCTAATAATTTCCCTACCACTGACGTAAGGCTCACTGGCCTGTAATTACCTGGATTATCCGTGCTACCCTTCTTAAACAAAGGAACAACATTGGCTATTCTCCAATCCTCTGGGACCTCCCCTGTAGTCAGTGAGGATACAAAGATTTCTCTCAAGGCCCTAGCAATTTCCTCCCTTAGTATTCTGGGGCATATCTCATCAGGCCCTGGGGACTTGTCTACCTTAATGTTTCTCAAGAACCCCAATACCTCCTCCTTTTTGATCCTCAACATGACTCAAACTATCTACACACCCTTCCCCAGACTCATCATCCACCAAGTCCTTCTCTTTGGTGAAAACTGACGCAAAATAGTCATTTAATACCTCGCCCATTTCTTCTGGCTCCATGCATGGATTCCCTCCCCTGTCCTCGAGTGGGTCAACACTCTCCCTGGCTACCCTCTTGCTCCTTATATATGTATAAAAAGCTTTGGGATTTTCTTTAATCCTGCTGGCCAATGATTTTTGGGGCCCCTTTTAGCCCTCCTTACTCCTTGCTTAAGTTTCTTTCTACTTTCCTTGTATTCCACACTTGCTTTGTGTGTTCCCAGCCTCCTAGCCTTGACAAATGCTTCCTTTTTCTTTTTGACTCGGCTCACAATATCTCTCGTTATCCAAGGTTCTCGAAATTTGCCATACTTATCCTTCATCCTTACAGGAATGTGCCGGTCCTGAATTCCTATCAACTTACACTTGAAAGCCTCCCACATGCCAGATGTTGATTTGCCCTCAAACATCTGCCCCCAATCTACTTTCTTCAGTTCCTAGCTAATATTGTTGTAATTAGAATTCCCCCAAATTTACCTAAATGAGCAAAAGGCATCTCAGCAGTCGGTTAACATAATTAATTTTAAAGCAGATAATGAGGTAAATTATTTGTACATTTTGGTCGACAGCTCCAAAAATATTCTCTGTAAATAAATTCTTCTATTGGATTATTAAGTTTGAGTTTCCATTTGCAGAACAATAGAAGTCAATCTGGGTTAAATTAAAAGTTTTGATCCATTTATGTTCATGTTTTTGCTTAAGCAGTCAGATGCAGGAATATTTTCCGATACACCTTGAATGAATAAACTGAACAATGTGGTTTTTATTCTCATGTTGAGGCAGTATTCTCTGGGTCAAAAAAGAAATGAAAAGGGCAACTTTGGAAATTGGACATTCTACTTAATAGAAATGAAAGACTTAAAAAAACAGAAAGGAAGAAAACCTGTATTTGCGTAGCACCTTCCATGTCCCCAAGATGTCCCGAAGACTTTGTAGCCGAATAGGCACTTTTGAAGTTTGGCTACTGTCACAACTTAGGGAAGTTTGCACAATGTGAGAATCAATGAGCAGAAATGTAAGCTTTGTGGAAAGCCATGAGAAAAATGGACTGATAGCGATGATGGTTGTGGAATAAATATAAAATACACATTAACTCCTGTGCTTTATATTTTTTAAAACGCTGCCTTCAGGTTGCTGTGGTGACAAATGTTGCACTAAAATTCAAGTAGAGAAGTGTTACCACAAAAGAACACAATCCCAAAGTGAAAGAAAATGAATATTTCTTGTTGTGACTCATTCCCTCAGGATCCATTCCCACCCTTTCCTGTTTGAACTCTCAATGACCTATAGCAGATTTTCCTCCTCCTTATTGCTGTAGCCCTTTGCTGACCTGTTTGTTTAACACGGGATATGTTTTTAAGTTTCTGGTTCAACGACATCGCTTCAAGCCTCACATGCAGCAGTGAATGAAACATGAAAGAGATGGCTGCAGAGTACCCAGATGTTTCTAACAGCTGCATCATACTGTCTCATACAAAAAAGGTTTACCAGGGTGTTGCCTGGTCTGGAGGGTTTTAGGTACGAGGAGAGGTTGGATGAACTTGGATTGATTTCACTGGAAAGACAGTGGATGAGGGGGCGACCTGATAGAAGTCCACAAAATTATGAGAGGCATAGACAGAGTGGGTAGTCAGAGGCTTTTTCCCAGGGCACAGGTTTAAGGTGGTAAGTTTAGGGGAGAGGTGCAGGGAAAGTTTTTCACAGAGGGTGATGGGTGCCTGGAACACACTGTCAGTGGAGCTGGTGGAAGCAGGCACGTTAGCAACGTTCAAGATGTATCTTGATAGACACATGAACAGGAGGCAAACAGAGGAATAGAAATGGTGTATTGGCGCAGGTTTGGTGGGCCAAAGGGCCTGTTCCTGTGCTGTACTGTTCTTTGTCTCATTATGGTTATAAGTTACTTAAATGTAATCAGGATTATTCTGACATCCCATTGACTAAAATGCCAGATTGATTGTTTGCACCACATTCTTCATTGACTTTCCTCCCTGCGTAAAAGGAACACAGATCACAAATAATGATTTAGCTTTGTCAATGTGACTCATTCACACAACTATTTACAATATCACATTGGATATACATGTCCGAAATAAATGTCGATAGGAGCAAACATTAGATATGAAAATATTCAACTTCTGGCCAATTGTGTCTAAACAAATACCCCAGTTTTTGTAAACTACATTCAACATCTGGCCCCTTACATCTGAACTTACATAAATATTTAAACAACTGGCTTCTAACATTACAATATCATATAATGGCTCGGAAATGATTAACGCTTGTTTAATATTTAAAGTTGCATTTCCAAGGAGTTCATAAACTTAAATGTTCAGAAGTAGATTTGAACTTCAGACAGGAAACATGTAGTGTATTTGACTGCCTTAAAATTAAAAGGCGGGGGGGGAGGGGGTGTTGGCAGAATGAGCAAACAGACTGTCCAGGTGGTGTTTTGGGAGGCCTAGTCTACTCTAACAATCTAGCATCATTCAACTGGAGCTTGCAAGCTGTCTGATTCAAAGGTAGGTCACTGCATTTGGGCCACAGACATTTGCATTCATATAGCCTCTTTAATATAGTGAAACGTCTTAAGGCACTTCCCAAGTGGGTTACTAAACAAAATCTGACACCAAGTCACACAAGAGATATTAAAACAGGTGACCGAATTCTTGATCAAAGTGGAGGGTTTAAAAGGTCATACAATCCCAACAGTGCAGAAAGAGGCCATTCAGCCCATCTGGCCTGCAGTGACAACAATTCCACCCAGGCCATATCCTCGTAACCGCACGTATTTACCCTGCTAATCCCCCGACACTAAGGGTGGGAATTTACGGCCTCGCTCGTCCCAAAACCATAAAATTCCACCCAAGGTCAACGAACCCCATTGTCCACCTCTCGCCTGCTCCGATTTCCATGGCAGGCAGGGCAATAAAATTCTGGCAATTTAGCATGGCCAATCAACCTAACACACACATCTTTGGAGAATTAAAAAATAGGGAGAGGTAGGAGGCGGCGACATAGGGTTCCATTTAGTGCTCTGCAGTGGGTGTGAAGGCAGGGGAGGTCTTGTTAAGTCCAGCAGGCAGCCTCCTCACCTTTTTACCTGCCTCTGTTCCAGTGCAGTGATACCAGTTGGCAGCCTGCTTACCAGTGGGCTAATTGAGGCCCTTAAGTGGGCAATTAAGTCTCGAGATGTGGTTGCTCACATCTGCCAGTACGAGATGCAGCCACAGAGACACTGGAAGAGTAATACGGAGCTCCTGTCCAGGTGCTGTTTAAGAGAACAAATTCTGATTTTATCACATAACATTCCGGGGACTTTCCAGAATTTTTACAAGTGGTTTGGGAATAAGATTCAGCAATTCACTGTATTTTTCCATGATAACTGCAGATCATCCTTGCAAAAAGGTCATAATAACCCCAACAAAGTGAGCAAGGACAAAAAAATCTGCAGCAAATACCTTCCATCAAAATACAAGTCTTTTCAAAATTCCTAACAAGTACATTATGTACTTCTTATAGGCACCACTGAACATCTGAGTGCAGTGGAACACAAAGAACTACCTACTTTGTGATGGCAAATGAAGGTCAAACTCATCTTAGAACTGGTATCAAGCCAACATCTTGTTACATGAAAAGCCAACACTCAGAATCGGCTTCATTACAGCATTGAAGAAGATAATTTTTGATGTTCCTTTCCACTGCCTCCGAGTTGACCAAGGTGGGGTCTTGAGCTGAAATATCAGTTTTTCCTCATGTTTGGTGCAAGATGCCTCCTGGGTAAAGAAGTTGAAATTTGTGCCAGAAACAAGTGACCATAGAATCGTTAAGGGGATCATTGCCATTTAATTTGCCCACTGGTGCTCATTAACAAGGCTGCAGTGTTTTGGTAGCTAGCGCTTTACCTCGACACTCTCCTAAAGCCAATCTGTTGATTCACTGTAAGCAGGTTGGCGGTGAGGTTATCAAGCGCTTCTCAAATATAAAAGCACTTTGTTGCTCACTTGTTGCTGGAGGTTTCAATGGATCTTATGAAACACATTGGGAGAATTTCTGGGACATTTCATCAAGACTTCACCAACACTGCCAATCTTTACTGAGAAATTCTCAAAGGATTCCACCTAAAAATCGAGGTTACTGCACCACTCTACCGGATAGGAGAAAGGGAGTGTGTGGTCACCAGGAGAGATGGATAGGTCAGCACACTGGATTCCTTCCCCTTGCAGGTATAGGACATCCCTCTTCTTCCACCAGGAGCTCCAGTTCCACATCGGAAAACCTGTGAGACCTCCCAATCAGTCCCCAAACTATTCTGAAGCAAGCCGCCATGTGACAGTCAGCCCACCCCACACCTTCAGTGGAAGTTGGTGCATGGAACCCATACCTGATACTTTACAAAAATTTCATTGAATCAATGCCTCTGTGTTAAATCCACAGGGGTTTGTTTTAGCTCTTCCAGGTAAGTTTAAATTGTGGTAATCAGCAACTGGAAGCAAAATTGTGCACGGCAGAATCCCTACAATGTAGAAGGAGGCCATTCAGCCCATCGAGTCTGCACTGATTCAGCACCTTACCCAGGCCCATCTGCTCCCACCCTAACCCCACACATTTACCATGGCTAATACACTCAATTTACACATCTTTGGACATTAAAGGGCAATTCAGCATGGCTAATCCATCCAACCTGCGCATCTTTGGAGTGTGGGAGTGTGGGAGTGCAGGTGCAACAGGTGATCAAGAAGGCAAATTGGATGTTGGCCTATATTGCAAGGGGCATAGAATATAAAAGCAGAGATGTCTTGCTGCATCTGTACAGGGCATTGGTGAGGCCGCAGCTGGAATACTAGTGTGCAGTATTGGTCCCCTTATTTGCGGAAGGATATATTGGCCTTGGAGGGAGTGCAGAGAAGGTTCACCAGGTTGATACCAGAGATGAGGGGTGTTGATTATGAGGAGAGACTGAGCAGATTGGGTTTGTATTCGTTGGAATTTAGAAGGCTGAGGGGGGATCTTACAGAGACCCATAAGATAATGAAGGGGCTGGATAGGGTAGAGATGGAGAGATTCTTTCCACTTAGAAAGGAAACTAGAACTAGAGGGCACAGCCTCAAAATAAAGGGGGGTCAGTTTAGGACAGAGTTGAGGAGGAACTTCTTCTCTCAGAGGGTGGTGAATCTCTGGAATTCTCTGCCAACTGAAGTTTTGGAAGCTACCTCGTTGAATATGTTTAAATCACAGATAGATGGATTCCTGATCGGTAAGGGAATTAGGGGTTATAGGGATCAGGTGGGTAAGTGGAACTGATCCACGTCAGATCAGCCATGATCTTATTGAATGGCGGGGCAGGCTCGAGGGGCTAGATGGCCTACTCCTGCTCCTATTTCTTATGTTCTTATGTTCTTAAACTGGAGCACCCGGAGGAAACCCACGCAGGCACAAGGAGAATGTGCAAGCTCCACACAGGAGGTTACTCAAGATTGGAATCAAACCCGGGTCCCTGGCGCTGTGAGTGAGGCAGCAGTGCTAACCACTGCTACCATGTCACCCTAAAGTAAATCCAAACTTTCAAACAAAAGTGTTTTATTTTCACAGCACTCATTTAGCATCTGTTAACCTTTTCACCAGAATTACCTCTGTAATGTTTTATATCATCATTTTACTCACCAGCCAAAAAAAATCAGCTCAAATTAGGTCATATGTAGGACCAGATCTTCCACTCAGCATTGGGAACTGTGAGTCATGCTATTTCCTGACTTCTTGATCCAGGCTCGCCATGTCCTTTCACTCCCACTGTATTTTCATCTCTGTGAGATGTGGGCAAGCAAAGTTCCAGTCTGTGCCTCTCTTGGCAATCCCAAGATTGTGATGGAATCATGCAGATGTTAAGGAAGGCTGGTGAGAAAGCCCGCCTTGGTTCTCTAGCACATGAACCCAGTCCTCTACAAGGTTGTAAGGCCACCCTGCCCTCTGCTCTCACACCACGATCCATCCTCTCTGCCCCCTCATATCCACAATGCCCTTTCCATATTCCCACATACTGAACACTTGTCTTTTAAAACAATGAATAGGCCTTGAAAAATCACATAAGAAAAAGAAAAACTCACTGCGGATCATAAAAGGTGTGAATCAAATAAAATCTAGCACTCTTCTTCAAGCTGTCTCAACATTGCCCATGGCACCGAATCTATTGGTCAGTCTTCGAGCTCAGCCAAGTATTCATAATGAGGACATCTGCTAACTGTATCCACAGAAGCATTTGGAACAGAGGGCCAGAAATCTATTTTCCCAGATGGCCTCATCATGACTGTTTGGCTGATTTCCAAGGATGGCTAATAGACTCAACTCAGCAAGGCATCTGTTTACATAACTTAAAGGGAAGTGCTTGATTTATTTGATTGATGCTTTTATGAAGTTGTATTAAGATTTTGTTTCTTTGATGTAGATTTTCAATGCCTCTGCATTTGGACACGGTTATGAAGCGTTAAGAGGATTACATCTTTATTCATTGATACAATGAATGGCTGTAATTGATTGACATTTTTAATGAGACTGTAAGTTGAGCAACGTTTTTCAAATGGGATTTTGAAGTCTCTTTACTTACTGCATCATTTTCAGGAGCATTTCAAAGACTTGCCAATGGTCCATTGGTTCTATACATAGTGGATACTGGGTCAGTTGATATTGAGGATACATGGGGGCATGTCACTTTTAAGGTGTTAAGCGTCAAAAGGACACGTGGCCTCAAATTTATGGTGCACTCATTTCCTTTGCTTGCTTGTCATTCAGTTAATTTCCATGTGCCAACTGTATTCCTCATTTGAATGAAATCAAAAGAATAGAACAGTATTGGATTTTTGAAATGTGGGACACATTCTGGTGACGCACAGTGCGGCTGAAAGTGTGGTGGCTGAAGCATCTGCTCATTGCTTTGGCCCCACCATGAAAATGTGCCAAATCTCAGGGGATGGCATTATTACTTTAATAGGGACCACTATGTGCACCAGTGGTGGCACAACCCACCAGAGGAGCAGATGGAAGCCTTAAGTAGCAGAGAGTGGCATCCACTGACCAGCTGATTTGAAGACTTTTGGTAGCTTTTAACAGTTAGCTTCTGCTCTCAAACAGGCAGTCACAAAATCTAATGGCAATCTCTCTCTCTCCGGGAGCAATTGCCGTTTGATTTGTTCAGGGAGGTGGGGTCCCACTTCCAGCTCGCAACGGCACCTATACTTGCTCTATAAAAGTCTAGATATTGTTGTGCATATCTGGCATAATTCCTGGGAGAAGCCAAGACCAAGCATCAGAAAGGTCCTCAAACTGAAATCAGGATGGGTAGAAGATGCACCAATCTCAACATCATTACAATCCAGCTTTCCTTATTTAAAGGAAATCAGGCCTATTTACAGCCTGATTGACTTCTGCCTCAGGTAGTAGTAGCGGTTTCTAGGCTAAAGACATGTGAGGCTTCAAAGATGGTGAGGGGGAAGGGGAGGCCATGGAGGGAGGAATTTGAACACAAGGATGTGTTCTTGTACCTACACACTCAACTGAATCAATTGCAATGACTTTCTATACGAGAATGGATTTGATTCGATTTATTGTCAAACCTATTAGTATACAGTGAAAAGTATTGCATCTTGCGCGCTATACAAGCAAAGTATACCATTCACAAAGAAGGAAAGCAGAGAGTGCAGAATGTAGTGTTAGAGTCATAGCTAGGGTGTAGAGAAAGATCAACTTAATGCAAGGTAGGTCCATTCAAAAGTCTGATGGCAGCAGGGAAGAAGCTGTTCTTGAGTCAGTTGGTATGTGACCTCAGACTTTTGTATCTTTTTCCCGAAGGAAGAAGGTGGAAGAGAGAATGTCCAGGGTGCGTGGGCTCCTTAATTATGCTGGCTGCCTTTCCGAGGCAGCGGGAAGTGTAGACAGAGTCAATGGATGGGAGGCTGGTTTGCGTGGGGGTGTTTTATCATGCATTTAGCTGCTCTGTTTCTGACTGGAAGAGCGTGATGATGATGATGCTCGATGTCCAGAATGAAAAGTGCTTCAATGACCAACATTGTCAACCCTCACCCTAACATACATAACAAAATGCAGAAAGAAAATTGGCAGCAGCATGACTGATGGCACTGCTTAGTTGACAGAGGTATTAAAATTCCTAGTAAGATATGATAAACAAGACAAAGAGACCAACAAACGGGGTAGTTGTTCTGGGACCATTGCTCATCAGGTGCAAACCACACCTACCCCTGTCCACAGACATTGCTCCCAGAATGTTCAGCATAAATTGCAAAAGAAGCAATGAATTGATGGAAATGTACGGGGGCGATTCTCCCAAAAATCCTGAATTGGTGAGAAAACTGGTTTAGATCACGACAGTTTCAGTGCAACTTCAGACCCGAATCTCCCCACTCTGTGCACTGCAGAGGTCACAGTCGTGAATATCATTAAAACCCCAGGAGGGGCGGGGCCTATTCGGGCCAGAGTCCGACAGTTCTGGAACTCTGCATATGATGTGGAGATGCCGGCGTTGGATTGGGGTAAACACAGTCAAAAGTCTCACAACACCAGGTTAAAGTCCAACAGGTTTATTTGGTAGCAAAAGCCACTGGCTTTCCGAGCGCTGCCCCTTCATCAGGTGAGTGGGATTTCAGTTCACAAGCAGGGCATATAAAGACACAAACTCAATTTACAAAATAATGGTTGGAATGTGAATCTTCTCCAGAGCCTTCAATATGTCATTGATGAAGACGAACATCTTGCCAAGGCCATCCCCACACCCCCACTTCTTGCCTTCAAACAACCGCACAACCTCAAACAGACCATTCTCTGCAGCAAACTACCCAGCCTTCAGGAGAACAGTGACCACGACACCACACAACCCTGCCACAGCAACCTCTGCAAGACGTGCCGGATCATCGACACAGATGCCATCATCTCACGTGAGAACACCATCCACCAGGTACACGGTACATACTCTTGCAACTCGGCGAACGTTGTCTACCTGATACGCTGCAGGAAAGGATGTCCCGAGGCATGGTACATTGGGGAAACCATGCAGATGCTATGACAATGGATGAATGAACACTGCTCGACAATCACCAGGCAAGACTGTTCTCTTCCTGTTGGGGAACACTTCAGCGGTCATGGGCATTCGGCCTCTGATCTTTGGGTAAGCGTTCTCCAAGGCGGCCTTCACGACACACGACAACGCAGAGTCGCTGAGCAGAAACTGATAGCCAAGTTCCGCACACATGAGGACGGCCTCAACCGGGATCTTGGGTTCATGTCACACTATCTGTAACCCCCACGACTTGCCTGGGCTTGCAAAATCTCACTAACTGTCCTGGCTGGAGACAATACACATCTCTTTAACCTGTGCTTAACCCTCTCTCCACTCATATTGTCTGTACCTTTAAGATTTGATTACCTGTAAAGACTCGCATTCCAACCATTATTTTGTAAATTGAGTTTGTGTCTTTATATGACCTGTTTGTGAACAGAAATCCCACTCACCTGATGAAGGAGCAGCGCTCCAAAAGCTAGTGGCTTTTGCTACCAAATAAACCTGTTGGACTTTAACCTGCTGTTGAGAGACTTCTTACTCTGCATATGCGCAGTGGCCCCGATCTGTCAGTCTCCCCGTTTGCTGGCCAGCTCGATCACTGCCCAGCCCGGGACCCCTGCAGTGCTGCCCCTTCAGCCCTCCCCCCTCAACGGCCCAATTGCGGTCCCCACGACAATTCCTGGGCCAACCCCGAACCACCCCTCTCAGAGCACCCCAATATCCAGCACACCTTCCCCCCCACCCCAGCAGGTGGTGATCTCCCCATCCCCCATCACTGCAGACCCCCCCAAATAAAGGCAGATCCCCTCGACAGGAGGCAGACACCCCCCCTCCCCCAGCCCGCCCCAATTGTTGGCCTGCCTCCAACCCAGACCGATCCCCCTGCAGTGTGGCAGTGGGACACCCCCACCCGTCACCCCTAAGCCCTGTTCACAATAGGCCCCACCCCCTTGGCACTGTCCCATGCCCAGTGGGAAATACCAAGGTGTCCCCTTGACATGGACATTTTGCCCCTTGGGCACTGCCAGGGGGCACAGGCTGGCACTGCCGGGGGTCCATACCCATGGGGCACCACCCCTGCTGCCCGACCCCCTGGAGGGGCACTGACTGCCCCTGCTTCACTCCAGCGGGGTCTCCCACTAGTTCCCCGAATGTGGGGAGCTAGTCTAAACCCCGCTGGAGTGAAGTACTCCTGGCAGGGTGGGAGATGCTATCGGGCCTGGCAAGTTCCGTGTTCGGCCCAATAATGTCATTAAAACTACATTTAAAATATATTTAAAACAGATTAAAATCACTTACCTCTCTTCCCGCCGGCTTCCAGTGCGGTCCCAACTGTGCCTGTTCCCTGGCTCTGGGAGACGTGTATGTGTCAGGAACACATGCGTGAATCCTGCAAAATGGCCGACAGACGATTCACCCGACCCAACCCGCCAGAAAATTTGCGGGTCGCAATAGGAGAATCACCCCCATAATTTCTCACTGACCTTACAGGATATTCTTTTTTTCTTGCAAAAATGGTCAAGGTTAGCATGGCACTACAAATCAAAAAGTCTTTGTTTGATAGCAGTAAAGGGTAATCACGTCTGAAGGAAAAGATCAGCTTTCCAATAAAGGTTATGATCTTTAAAGGTTATGAGGGCGGCATGGTAGCACAGTGGTTAGCACTTCTGCTTCACAGCTCCAGGGACCTGGGTTCGATTTCTGGCTTGGGTCACTGTCTGTGTGGAGTCTGCACATTCTCCTCGTGTCTGCGTGGGTTTCCTCCGGTTTCCTTCCACAGTCCAAAGATGTGCGGGTTAGGTTGATTGGCCATGCTAAAATTGCCCATGCTAAAATTGCCCCTTAGTGTTCTGAGATGCGTAGATTAAAGGGATTAGCGGGTAAAGTATGTAGAGATATGGGGGTAGGGCCTGGGTGGGATTGTGGTCGGTGCAGACTCGATGGGCCAAATGGCCTCTTTCTGCACTGTAGGGTTTCTATGATTCTATGATCAGAAAACCTTGGATGGAGGTGACAAAGTATAAATGGCCCAAATATGCAATTGGGTGAGAAGTAACCCACACAAGGTTGTCAAGGTAATTGTGAAAATGTGTCAAAATCATAAAAGATTGTCTTACCAAGCTTCTTTAATGTTTCTCGCTGTCAACTTGGTACACAAGGATTGCAAGGCAAGGAGCTTTGTCAACCACTGCTCTTTGTGGATTTACAGGCCAACTTATTTTCTCCCATTTCAGTGGGCTGTGTTACCATGTGATAGAGTTGCCTGGGTTGGCCATTATATGGGTCAAGTGGCAAGTGCTATCCCAACACAAGGCTCCTCATGGCTGAGATGTGAGGTGGCTATAATCCTGGACATTTTGGTGTAACTCTTCTTTGCAATCCTTTCTTTATATACCTCCATGTCAGATGTGTTTTTGGGAGAAAGCTCACATCCAGGGATGGCACTTGCTGGTATTAAAGGAGAAGGGTGGGTACCAAAGCTACAACCTTTGAATCATGAGGAGAAATTCACCCAGATAATGGACGTGGCAACAATATAGTAAACGGAGAATTATAAATTTGGGGCCCGATTTTACCATTTAGAGACTAAATGCTGGGTGCGGGCGTCAAATAGATCCGAGCCAGGAGGCCGCGCTCCAGAGCGCCCATACGCTTTTTTCCGGCGCTGGTCCAGTGGGCGGGGCTGAGTGCCACCCGAACGATAGGAGCTGAAAAAATCTGACAAAACACGACCGGGCGCGAAAGAAAAAGCAGAGAGCGGAGAGAGCCTCTCTGCCCTCTGGTTGGGGGGGGGGGGGGGGGGTGGAGGAGGGGGGGGGGCGGTGGGTGGTGGGTGGTGGGAGGAGGGGAGGGGGTGTGACTTATCATCCCCTGGTTGTGGGGGGGGGGGGGGGGGGGGAAGAGGGGGTGTGACATCTCAGCCTCTGGTCAGGGGGGCTCCGCTGCCTGTCTGCAGCCGATCCCTCCTGGCACCATCACTGGTACACTACCAGCCACAGATTACTCTTCCCTGCAGGTGCGAGAGAGTGGGAGAGATGGCTGTGGCTGGAGGATGAGACGTCACATCCCCTCTCCACCCCCCCCACCCGAGGGGATGATAAGTCACACCCCCCCCCCCCCCCCCCAGGGAATGAGAGGTCACACTCCCTCTCCTCCCCCCCCCCCCCCCCAGGGAACGATAAGTCACACCCCCTCCCCTCCCACCCCCCCTGCCAAGAGGGCAATGTGGGCCCGCCCCGTCTCCTCATCCCACACCCCCCCCCACCCACCAGAGTTCCAACTGGGCCCGCCCCCCCCTCCTCCGGCAGACGCCAGCGGACCGGTGTGAAGCCCGGTGACTTCAGCCGTGGCTCGAAGTCAGTGTCCAGGAACGTGCTGCAGGCTGTCGAAGGACTGAAGGTGATTGGGAAGGATGGTGGAGGGAGACCACCATCGAGGTAGGTTAGGGGTGTGCTCTGCCGGGGGGAGGCCTGCCTCCCAGAGGGGTCCGATCCCGGGGTGGAGGGGGGCCTGCCTCCCAGAGGGGTCCGATCCCGGGGGGGGGTGGGGGGGGGCCTGCCTCCCAGCGGGGTCCGATCCCGGGGTGGGGGAGGGGGGGGCCTGACTCCCAGAGGGGTTCGATCCCGGGGGTGGTGGGGGGGGGCCTGACTCCCAGAGGGGTCCGATCCCGGGGGCAGTGGGGGGGGGCGGGGCCTGTCTCCCAGAGGGGTCCGATCCCGGGGTGGGGGGGGGGGGGGGCCTGACTCCCAGAGGGGTCCGATCCCGGGGTGGGGGTGGGCCGACTCCCAGAGGGGTCCGATCCCAGGGGCGGTGGGGGGGGGCGGGGCCTGTCTCCCAGAGGGGTCCGATCCCGGGGGGGGGGGGTGGCTTGCCTCCCAGAGGGGTCCGATCCGGGGGTGGGGTGGGGGCGGGGCCTGTCTCCCAGAGGGGTCCGATCCCGGGGGGGGGGTCTGCCGGGGTGGTTAGAGGGGGTGTCCGCGAAGGGTGGGCCTCGGCGATTCCCCTGCCGAATAAAAGTACAAGTTGGACTTTTATTTATCAGGTTGGTAAAGGCGCGGACGCGAATTGGGCCGAACGCTGGTAAAGGGGGAATTGATGGTAAAGTTGGGCGGGAGCTTCATTAAGTCGATTTAAATGCATGCAAATGCATTTAAGTCGTTGCGCCGGCCGATTTGGGCGCGCACCGGAACGGCGCCCAAATCGGCCGTTGGTAAAGGCGCGATCCGCTGGGAATCGGGTGCGGATCGCGGCATAGGCCCGATGCCCAACTTTACCGCCATTTCGCGCCCGAAAACGGGCGTGAAGTTTTGGTAAAATCAGGCCCTTGGAGTGTCCTTCAAGCCGACCACCAGTATCCTTTGCTCATCTACTTATTTAGTCACTCATTCTTTACCTTAGAGCATGTTACAGCACTTCTGTGCAAGACATTGGCCGTGATTCTCTCAACCCGCTGAGCTAATTGTTTGGTGCAGCAGGCCGGGAGAATCGAGAATTGGCCGATTCGTGGGATTCCCGCGAGCATTCGCGCCGCGCTTGCGACTCCCAGGGCCAGATTTCCAGCGGCGTCTGTGCCATGCCAGAAATCAGCTCGGAGGTAGGATCAGTATTTAAATAATATTTAGCATACTATTGAAATGCTATTTAGCGGGCTCGGGACTGAATTCTCCGGGCCCACTCGCATCTCCCACCCAGAGTGTTTCACTCCAGTGGGGATTACAGAAGCTCCCCACTAAGCGAGAGCTAGCAGCCCGACCCTGCTGGAGTGAAAGGGGGGGGGGCAATTGGGGCTCCCCCAAGGGGTCGGGTGGTGGGGCGTGCCCCCTTGGCATTAGCACCCTGGCAGTGCCAGCCTGTGCCCTCTGGCACTGCCTAAGCAGCAACGTGCCCATGCCCAGGGGGCACCTTGGAACTGCCCATCAGGGGCATGGGGCAATGCCAAGGGAACGGGGCCTATGGGGCAAACAGTGGGGGCGGGGACTCCCACTGCCACTCTGCCAATGGGATCGATGGGGGCAGGAGGGAGGCCAGCGATCGGGGTGGGCTGGGGGTGGGGTTCTACTGGGGAGGAGTCTGCACTGCGGCGAGGGGGCTGCTGAAGATTGGGGCGGTCCGGGACAAGACGGGGGGGGGGGGGGAAGAGGTCGAGTCTGGCCCAGGAATGATCGGGGGTGCTGCGATCGGGCAGTGGGGGGGGGGGGGGGGGATGCAGCACTGCAGGGGTCCCGGGCTGGCTGGCCAACGATTGAGTTGGCCCGCAAACAGGAGGCTGACAGTTCAGAGGCCCTCTGGTTTCAGCCTCCTGGGCAGGAATAGGCCCTGCCCCTGAAATCTAATAATATTCACGCTGGTGGCCTCTGCATTGCACAGAGTGTGGGAGATTCTAGTGTGAACTCCCACTGAAAAAACAGTGTGAATTACTCCAGTTTTCCCACAAATTCAACACAGAAATTTTTTCGGGGGGGGGGGTGGAAATTCCGCCCATTGTAAAGAAAAATAATTTGCATATTACAGTTTTCATTTTCTAGATTTAATTTTCTAAATATGTAGGTTTTAAAAACGGGAAGGACATGTGGTGTAAAAAACATGTTTCTGTGGCCCTGCGGTGTCTAATGTGTGCAAACACCCATCAACATGGATCCATTTCAATCAGATGTAAGTGCCTTTTTTGGAAAGCAGAAACACTGCATGAGCATCTTGCTCAATATCTAAATGAGTGAAGTCCCTTCTCCTCCTGGAAGTCTTCCATTATCTACCACATTCCCCATTCTCTGAGGTATAACAGCTATCGTCCAAGAAACAGCTGGAAAATCAGCAGTGCCTCTGCATTGCAGTACTTACCTCATTATGTGAATGCACTCAGGGTCCCTGGCGAAGCTGTAAGCATATCCACTCGAAGTAGTGCCAAAATCAATAGCTACCACCACAACAAACGAATGGTGCAAGGGTTCAGTTTGCTCAGAGTCTTTCTGTAAAAAGAGACATCTTTGTGAGAAAATCACTTCAAATCAGATGATTTTAATCTTTGTTATTAATTGGATGCTGTTCAAACTTTAATAGAATATTTAATCTTATACTGATTACCCTCAAATTGGAATCATTTTAGTTTTGGTTATTATTGTAGCTGAATCAAGGATAATTCAGCTATCTTTCCATCACCTGATTTCTAAATGTTTGAATTAAGGACAGATTAGAATCTCTATAAAGGAATGGGGAAAAAAATCACTTTTCAGGCACTGTGACAGTAACAAAATACTGCCGTTCACCACCATGCAATGACATTTCCAGTTTCCCTGAATTAGTTTGATGTACTAATTTTTCACAATATGTATGCATTAAACATGGAAGTTAGCCACGTTTTATTGGAGTGTCACTGGCAGCACATTCAGAGACAGAAAACATTTAGGAGTACCGGTACCTATATACCGCAACATGGCAATCAACACACCCAGTTAGACTATCAGTTCTTGCTTTCTGTTAACCTGCAACAATGCTGTTAACTTGCAGATATTTCCTGAGTGATCCTCCTGTATTTATTCCAGAGAGCCAGTTGGTAAAGTATAGAACTGGGACGAAGCGTTCTGCACTCTGATAAGCATTTATAAACCGAGTTACACATTATAAGCAAGGACCTCCTAACCCAACAACCATAGTTTCAATCTGTGCCACTTTATAACGACACAAGTGAATGCATTGTTAATGTCCACTATCTGCACACAATTAAACACAATTGGTATTCAATTAAAACCCTGGAGGTGGTCTCACACCACCCATGGTGCATAATCAGGTCACTAACCTGACTCCTGATTTTCACTAACACTTTTGCAATCCAGTTCATATTGACACAGAAGTGGCAACATTGCTCAAAATTAAAAGTCTTTCTTCTCATTAGAATCATTGAATCCCTACAGTGGTGGAGGAGGCCATTTGGTCCATCAAGTCTGCACCAACTATCTGACCGTGCATCTTATTCAGGTCCACCACCCCGCCCTATCCTTGTAACTTCACACATTTACCAAGGCTAATCCACCTAAACTACACACCTTTGGCCTGTGGGAAGAAACCGGAGCACCCGGAGGAAACCCATGCAGACACAGGGAAAATGTGCAAACTCCACACAGTCATTCAAGGCCGAAATTGAACCCGGATCCCTGGCGCTGTGAGGCAGCAGTGCTAACCACTGTGCCACTGTGCTGCCCTAGGACCAGAACTAGCATTTGACACAGGTAGGAGATAGTAGATACTATGAATGCTATTATTGAAGCACTGAAGACAAGTTTCATAAGTTTTATCATGTTTAATAATAGCTAGCAGAAACATGATTAACAACAACTTGTATTTAATGCAGTAAAGCATCACAAGGTGCTTGTAGGAGTGTTTCCTAACATGATTTGGCAAGCACGGTGTCACAATGGTTAGCACTACTGCCTCACAGCACTAGGTACCCGGGTTTGATTCCTGGTTTGGGTCACTGTCTGTGCGGAGTCTGCACATTCTCCCCTTGTCTCCGTGGGTTTCCTCCGGGTGCTCCGGTTTCCTCCCACAGTCCGGAAGGTGTGCTGGTTAGGTGCATTGGCCATGCTAAATTCTCCCTCAGTGTACCCGAACAGATGCCAGAGTGTGGCAACTAGGGAATTTTAACAGTGACTTCATTGCAGTGTTAATGTAAGCCTACTTGTGACACTAATAAATAAATAAACTTAAACTTAGTATATACTTGGGGAGGTGACCATAAGCTTGATTGAACAGATAGGTTTTAAGGAGCATCTTAAAGGATGAGAGAGAGTCAGAGAGATGGGAAGTTTCAGGAAGGGAATTCCAGTGCTTAGGCAACTGGAAGCATGGTTGCCAATGGAGAAATGTTTAAAATCAGGGATGGTCATGAGTTCAGAGTTGGAGATATCTCAGAGTTGTACAATTGGAGGAGATTACAGAATTAGGCAGGATATAAGGTCAAGAGAAATGTGGAAACAAAGATGAGAACTTTAAAATCAAGGCATGATCAAAGTCAATCTGAGTGAGTGAGCACAGGATTGTTAGTGAACAAGATGGTTCAATGTAAGACATGGTGAGCAGAGCTTTAGCTGATTTAAGTTTAGAGAAGGTTGAATGTGGGAGGCCAGCCAGTGAGAGCAGATGGAAGACTCAAAAAAAAAAATACTGGATAGATAAACATGATTGCATTTCAGGAGACACTAATTTCTCAGGTTTTTCATTGAGCGAGATATGGAAAATCTTTGAAACAAGGTTTAAGGATCTAAAGGCAGAGCAGAATAGGCCTATATAAAAGGGTAGGGAGGAGCTCACAATTTACTGCCCACTTCAGTCCTGTGCCCCCTGATTTCCAACCTAGGTTAAAATTGGGGCTGTTAATCCAATTGTGCTGTGACATACTCCACAGTAATTCAATAGTAGCATAGATCTGATGGTATCTACATTCTGTTGCTATGTGGCAGCTTCTAACGGGGATCAACAACCATGGCTGCAGAGGGTAATCTTGATCTCCCAATCACAACCTGTTCATGATTTGCAGGGTCATCAGACTGTGAAGGCAAGATGGAATGCATCATGATGAAAGTATCACAGCCGAATAAAGGGCAGTACCATGGAAGATCATCCACCAGTCAAGGAAGCAGCGGGGAAGCCCCATCAGTTCCATGAGGGTGGAAGCCCGATGGAATCAAGTGTCTTTACCATTGGGCTTTCCCCACAATGGAGGTCCCTGGCAGTGGAAGTCTCAAGCAGTCTCGTCATTGCTGCAGGAGCGCTGCACTCACCCAAGGTCCAGGACCACAGAGGAACCCCAAGTCACAGGTGAGTAAAGATTGGATGGAGATGGGGGGAAGCGAAGGGAGGGGGGGGGGATCAGAAACAAGGGCAAGGCATGGCTTTCATTGGCCACTCTTCTACTTGATGCTGGATCCCTTGACCAGGCACATATCCTTCCCAGCAAGCCGCTGACATACCTGGCAAGTTTTGCTGGGCTGCCTTCTGGGGGCGCAGGAGACCAGTGCAACTTCTATTTAATCCCTGAGCCACCACTAAATTGGAGTGGGCTCGGGGGCAACGACTGTCAATTACTCATCAATGAGGCTAATTGACTTCCCGCTGCTGGCTGCCAGGTATCTTGTGTCTTTCCCTTCTGCTCTCTGACTTTCTCTGACTCTGACTCTCTGACATAGAATATAAGTCACGATGTGGAGATGCCGGCGTTGGACTGGTATGGACTTGGACTTGCCAGGTATGTCAGCGGCTTGCTGGGAAGGATATGTGCCTGGTCAAGGGATCCAGCATCAAGTAGAAGAGTGGCCAATGAAAGCCATGCCTTGCCCTTGTTTCTGATCCCCCCCCCCCCTCCCTTCGCTTCCCCCCATCTCCATCCAATCTTTACTCACCTGGTGTTGTTAAACTTCTTACATAGAATATAAGAGCAGGGTAGTTATGATGGTGGTATATAAAACGTTGGGTAGGCCACAGCTGGTGTGCAGTTCTGGTTGCCACATTATAGAAAGGATATGATTGCACTAGAAAGAGCGCAGAGGAGATTCACCAGGAAGTTGCCTGGGCTGGAGCGTTTCAGCTATGAAGAGAGGCTAGAGTTGTTTTCCTTAGAGCAGGGAAGGCTGAGGGGAGACCTGATTGAGGTGGACAAAATTTTGAGGGATGTAAATAGGATAGATAGGAAGAAACTTTTCCCCTTGGTAGAGTGGACAATAACCATGTGGCATAGATTTAAGGCAAGGGATAGAAGATTTAGAATGGAAACCTTCTTCTCCCAAGGGTGGTGGGAATCTGGAACTCACTGCCTGAAAGGGTGGTAGAGGCGAAAGCTCTCAACATTTAAGAATTTTAGACATGCACTTGAAATGCCATAGCATACAAGGCTATGGACCAAGTGCTGAAAAATGGAATTAGAATGGATAGGTACTTGATGGCTGGCACAGGCACAATGGGCCGAAGGGCCACATACTGTGCTATAAAATTCTATGATTCTAGTATTTTCCACTTGACCAGATATCCAGATAAATTTGTAATGTGACCAGGGATTAAACAAAGAACCCGTTTCAGTTAATTTTAACATTACTTCCCATGTGTAGTGATGTGATCTTCCATCTTTGTAAGGCAACAAAATACTATGCTAGGGGTGGAATCTTTGCCCTCCTCGGCAGGTTTGGTGGGAGGGCATTTAATTCTGCAGTGAGTGGCAGGTGGGAACCCTGCCACCTTCCCACCACCTTGGTTTAGTCAGTGGTGGGAAGGCCCATGGATGGACCTCTCTTAACTATTAAGCTTAGTTAGCTCCTCATGCAGTAAACAACAAGCAATCTGATCTGTGGCACTAATATATTCTCGTGTAGCAGTTCTTTTCTCACCACCCATGCCAGTTGTGCCTTCACCGGCACTTTGACCAAATGAAGAGATCAAAGTTGGGCCATCTGCCTTGGGGCAGCAGCCCTTGAATAAGTCCCAAAGCTGCCTGTGTTTAAAGTGAATGGATTGACCATTCACCCAGATAAACTGACCAATTCCTGTATTGAATCAAGATGGATTATGCTTCCTGTGAGTTCAGATGATTTTTAAGCTTGGAAGAACCTACAGTGCAGAATGGGACCATTCGGCCCATTGAGTCTGCACCGATTCTCCAAAAGAGCCTCCCCTCCATCCTATCCCCATAACCCCACACATGTACTGTGGGAACCGATGAAGACAACAAGATTTCTTAGCAAATTTATCGGTTTTGTCACTGTGCCCCGCACTGGTATAAAGGGGACCTGTTGGATAGAGGCTTAATATCACAGTGCCTTTCTTAGCCTTGGAAAGAATTGCCTAGCTGCTGAAATTTGGCAGCAAGTCACCTGTAATCACTAGCATAGTCTTTCCTCTTATGCAGACTCAAAAGATCCAAGGGCACTCTTCGAAGGGAGTCAGGGTTCTCCTGAAGTTCTGGCAAACAATTATCTCCCCCTCCCTTCCACACCCCCACCCCAAACTACATTGTAAATTTACTTCCTTGGCTAAAGCTTTTTGGAATTATCTTGAGGACATGAAAGGTGCTAAACCAATGTTAGTTTTTCCTGTAGCCTCGCAATGAATCATCTTCTATGGACGAGGGGGACTTCTAAGAGGACTAGCAGGGTAAATGGGGTTACGGGGATAGGACCTGGGTGAGATTGTGCAGACCCGATGGTCCAAATGGCCTCCTTCTGCACTATAGGGATTCTATGGCAAGGTAGAGTTGGGATCTTTCATCATAGAATCTGCAAGATCTCTTGTTTACATAAATATATTACTTACACTTATTGTACATTCTCATTCAGACTCCCAAAGATCTGACTTTATATAAAGTTGGATGTGCCACGTTTGTCTGGCATATAGCAGCTGTGGTCTAGTTTCCAACCTGACACCAATAAAGCTCCATATCACTGACAAAGCTTCAAAGATTCAGAACCAGGTTTCAGTTTTGTCCAATTGAATCAAACCAACCATCGCTATTATAATGAGTTACCAGCTTTAACAATGGATTACATTCTGAATAATAATTATAAAAAACAAATTGAAAAATAAACATAACTGCTATAAGTATACCCAACCTGGAACACTTCTGTATCATTACATCAGAACAAAATACCACGTTAATGTCCTGATTGTTATCATTATAATACCAGCATTACTATTAATTCTGCTCGGACTGAAACATCAAACAGCAATAACATATCAAAAGAAATGTGAACGGTTTGAAGAGAAAGGAAGCAAGCTCTTACTGGAGACATTGAAGGGCTAAGTGGGGTGATACCAGGCTCTCCCAAGCTTTTAGCTGGCGAAGGATATGTTGAAGAGACATTTTCTGTAGAAAGACAATTGTCACAATTCAATCGAAATTGCAAAGAAAACACAGGATTACAAAACAAGATTGAAGTAAACAATTTGGATTTAACTGTTGAAATCTGAGAAATAATCAGTTTTATTTAACTTAAACTTTTAAGGAATAAAATGGAAATGTTCTTTGACTAAAGGCTCTACATCTGAATTTATATGGATATTGATGGGCTGCTGTAGATTTCCATCATGTTATTATTTTATTTCAGGTTTTGCACACCAGTTGAACAAGGTTCTAATTTTTCTGAACTTGAACTCAGATTCAGATTGGGTCCTGGTCTGAATTACCTCGACAGGTTATTATGAAATATATTCTTTCAAAATAAGATTTGTTCTTAAAACAGGTTTACGCAATGACTGCCACACCAGTGTCACTGTGCTTACCTGGAACAGGTAGAGAAGCGGCTATAAATGGCTACAAAGTAGAATAATTCAGATGGGACAATAGTAGAAATTAAAATTGGGAGAGATGTATAATGAGTGGCTAAATTAATTTTTTAAATATTCATTCATGGGACATGGGCATCGCTGGCTGGCCAGCATTTATTACCCACCCCCAGTTGCCCTTGTTCAGAGGGCAGTTGAGAGTGAACCACATTGCTGTGGGACTGGAGTCACATGTAGACCAGACCAGGTAAGGACAGCAGATTTCCTTCCCTAAAGGACATTAGTGAACCAAATAGGTTTTTCCCAACAATCGACAATGGTTGATAACCTCATAGTCTAGACGGATCATTTACTCCCTCCAATGAGTTCCATGGTCATCAGTAGATTCTTAATTCCAGATTTTTTTTTATTGAATTCAAATTCCACCATCTGCCGTGGTGGGATTCAAACCCAGGCCCCCAGAACATTAGGAGGGATGAATGGTCATCCAGACTCGAACCTTTGGTTCTATTCCCTCTCCTCAGATGCTGTCAAGACCTGCTGAGTTTCTCCAGCATTTTCTGTTTTTATTATCCCCAGAGTATTAGCTGAGTTTCTGGACTAATAGTCTAATGATAATATCACGAGGCCATTTTACACCATAACAGAGTCAAAAAATCCCCAAGGGATTGAAAGAAGTATCTGATTTCTTAGTGATCCAATAGGTTTTACAACATTTAATGTTATTGCGAGGAGCCCAGCAGACCAGTCCCCAGCGAATAGCCATAAAATGCAGTAAGATAAAATTATATTCTCCTGGTTTTCTGTTCTGAGCTGCCATTCCAGCCATGTTCACTTCATGGCTGGAATGGTCCAGCAATACACATAGAAGTCCACATTTTGCACTGCATTCAGCTGTAGCTGTGAGGAACATTTGAGCAGAGAGCATTGTTGGGGTCAAGGAGTTTGTATCCTTTCTATTGACAACTGCTGACAGCAATGGCACAGTATTGCATGGATACTGCTGACAACATATTATGGAGGTAAAATCACCTTTGCACATCCTTTCTCCATGGTGTGAATTCAGCAACAATAAAAGTAAATTGCCAAAAGTAAAAAATAAATCTGTTCTTCAACCGCAGAGCTGTTAGCTTAGTGAAAGGGTTCAGTGCCTGAAACTGTGACTAATGGATTAGCAGCAGCAAAAGCTTCTTCTATGTAGCTACAATGGATTCATTTTGATGTCTTTGAAGCTAGAGAAATATAATAGCGTACTTCCTTCCAATTTCCTCTTGACTTAGACCTTCACAATTAATGTACTTTGGAATGAAAAGCAGTGATTTTTGACAAGCTTTTTGAACTTTTCAAGATGCATCATTCAGCTGTTTACATTTACAGCTATCTGAATCAAAAATATTTTTCTGTTAATAACAAAGGAATGATTTGTAACTGCAAGTTTTCAAAAGAAGGAGAATCTATCTATGATTGTTTACTTCCCAAATGAAAATTGATAGCCTCATCGTCTAGACGGATCATTTACTCCCTCCAACCCTTGCGTCCATGTCTCTTTGTACCTGGGAAAATCTCCCGTACCGATTTTAGTTTATCGGTAATCAATTTTAACATTTCAAGTTGAGGCGTTGATCGTAAACAGATTGCATTTTGTGCGCTATACAGATAGAGCATACTGTTCATATAAAAATAGAAAGACTCCTCGCTGAAGATGTGCACGTGTAGATGTTGGCCTGTACTCAGCCGTGAAGCTTTCCCCAGCCAAGTAGTTCACTGCCAATGACAGTGCCAGTAAAGAAACACACTTGAAGGGCGGCATGGTGGCACAGTGGTTAGCACTGCTGCCTCACAGCGCCAGGGACCTGGGTTCAATTCCGGCCTCAGGTCACTGTCTGTGTGGAGTTTGCACATTCCCTCCGCGTCTGCGTGGGTTTCCTCCGGTTTCCTCCCACAATCCAAAGATGTGCGGGTTAGGTTGATTGGCTGTGCTAAATTGACCCGAGTATCAGGGGGATTAGCAGGGTAAATACATGAGATATGGGGATAGGGCCTGCGTGAGATCGGTGCAGACTCGATGGATCGACTGGCCTCCTTCTGCACTGTAGGGATTCTATGATTCTCTGACGCCATCTTCGGGGTTGTAATGGATGCTGACAGCTTCTGCACCAAAGCAAGGGGCCAGTGCCTTTAGGACAGTGATAGGCAACCTGGTCTAGTGAGGGGGCTGCAGGAGTGATCCTCTTTCATCTCAATGAGCCACAAGATTGAAATTGGGCATGTTCACCAAACATGACCTCGTAAATAAGATTAAATACATTTAATACATGCAAATATTGCATAACGGGTTATAAAAAATGCTGAATCATTTATATATTAACATCAATTTCAAATGGTGAAAACAGAAGAAATAGTGATGCTTTGATAGGACATGAGGGAGCGCATGGTTCTCACAGTCATTGGGTGCCATCAGCATACACCTCAGTTCACACGCCCTTGCTTTACGTGCACATCACTTTGTCATAGCAGCAGGAAAAAAGCTACGCGGATGGAAAGCAGCGAAATGTGGCAAATCTGCATGCGGGCAACGGTTATCAAAATGTCTTATGTGCTGCACTTCGAACTCTGATAGACTGCATGTGGTCCCCAGGATGCAGGTTGCCCAGCACTGCTTTAGGAAGTAAAGAAGAAGGAGGAAATCAATGAAAGGAGTTTGATTTGATTTGATTTATTATCGTCACATGTATTAACATACAGTGAAAAGCATTGCATTTTCCGCGCTATACAGACAGAGCATACTGTTCATAGAGAAGGAAATGAGAGAGTGCAGAATGTAGTGTCGCAGCCATAGCTAAGGTGTAGGGCAAGATCAACTTAGTGCGAGGTAGGTCCATTCAAAAGTCTGACGGCAGCAGGGAAGAAGCTGTTCTTGAGTCGGTTGGTCATGACCTCAGACTCTTGTATTTCTTTCCTGATGGAAGAAGCTGGAAGAAAGAATATCCGGGGTGCGTGGGGTCCTTAATTATGCTGGCTGCTTTGCAGCGGGCAGTGTAGACAGAGTCAATGGATGGGAGGCTGGTTTGCGTGATACAAAGACATTTTGAAAAGCCGAAGCTCTCTGATGTTGGCTGTTACATGAGATTAAAGTCCAGGTTGCTTGCTAACAAAGAGCTGGTTGTGTAATGGTTCAGTACATCACTGTTAGGCATGAATGAGTATATTTTGACTTAATGTCATTTGGTATACGGCCTAGAATCATCTTCATATTGTATAAATTATATACCATGGACGTTTTACATTACAACACACTGATTGCAAAAAAAAGTTTTAAAATATATTTCTTTAAATCGCACATAGATATTAAAAATATCAATTTTCGTGATACTTACATAAGACATCGAAAATAATGAAATGTAATTATGAAGAGCAAACCTTTAGATCAACAGTTCATGAACCTTCGGAAACACCAGAGCCACAGTAAAAAGAGAAGTACTTGAATTGTAAATTATCCTTGGACTGATCTTAAAAAAGCTCATGCCCGAAAGGAACTTGGATATAAGCTTCAGCAAGAACAGTCTGTTCAGATCAGAGCTGTTTTAATATTCATCAATGTAGGAAATGTAACTGGAAAGGGGTGTTGTTGCCAATGATACAAGACTGGCAATGGGAGGGTGCAGAATCTAATCCTTAGGCATTTTTATCATAGGTAGCCTGCTCATTGAGGAGGACCAATTAAGGATAGCGGGTGGCCTCCTGTTGCTGCTGGCCAAATCAAAACCTCAGTAGTGCCACCCAGAGAGGCGGCCACTGTGGAGGTATGCAAGAAAATCTTGGGAAATAAGCTGGGAAAGTAACTTTGTTTTTAAATCATTGTGCCAAGTGTTGGAGGGCAAACCCCTCCCAGAAGGTTATGGGGCTACGGGTGCTGCCTACACTGCTCACAGCCCTTTCTTCTGCCCATGAAACATTCCTTCCTGGGTTGGTTCAGGGAGGCTGTCTGTATTTAACCTCCACATAGCGGGGAGTGGAGTGGGGGGGGGGGGTAGATCCCCACCATAGGCATGCAAAATATTCCTCATTGGATCTTTACATGTGCAAATTAAGTTGGGGCGGGCAACCTCTCCGCATCTGGTCCCGACATTGGTTAAATGCCCCATGGTGCGCCCACCACCCCATGAGTTTACCAGTTTCTCCACTTCCAAAATAGTGTCCCTTCTACCACTTGCTTATCAGAGTGCTTATCTACAGTCTGCTTTAGTGAGCTGAGGTATATTGCCTTATTTTGTGCCTTAACTTCATTAAGGCTGCAGGCTTGCTACGTACTGTAATATAAGCGTCCGGCACATATGGGTTAATGTGGGATGAGTGCACCACCCCCCACACAGATAGAAGAGAACATGTGATTCATTTAAATTCAGTGGCAGGTGTGGAAGTTAGAGTGGATCCCGTTCCCACATGTAATCTCGCTCTGTTCAGCTCATTATTTTTGCATCGTGCTGAGCACAACATCTCTCATGATGGGGCATGACAGAAAGCCACCTGTCCTGCCGTTACCTCATGGGCTCCTGATAAGGTCCCACTGTCAGATTTAAAGGACACCCAGACGAGAACAAGGCATGTATGACACAATGCATCCTTTAACATGTCCCACCCAGTCTGGCTTCTTACCCTGTACAGTGTCATGACCATGTCCTGAACAGTCTCCCACCCAATGACAGACAGGCTTCTATCCTCCCCCGTTTGTCCTTCCCATTCCCTGAGCCCCCTCCCCCCCTGCAGTCCTGCCTCTTTCCCACCAAACCTGCCACCATGCCCAGTTAGTGCTACTGGCACCCAATCTAAGGCTTTGAACAATCCAAAGACGGCAAAAGCAGCATCTACTGACCTCAAATTCGTTGATGGATTGAAGTTTACCAGCTGCATGTCAATGATATACAGTCATAAAACTGAACGCTCTAATCTTCCACTGGTGGGAACTTAATGTGGAGGAGGAACCAGAATTCTGGCAAGGTGGCCATTTAATAAGCACGCATGAAATGTTAATGAATATAAACGGGGTTCCCGTCATTGTTCGTCTGGGAAACTCAGCACACATTGAAATTCCTGAGGACAAAATTCCGACAGTTCATCCTGCCACAAGGAAATGGACTTTTTGCCAGTTCCTCAGTGGATAAATGATGAACAGTGCGATGGTCTTTATCCCATCCACTTGCTCTATTGCCACCCATTGATCAAGATGCATCCACATGGTTTACCCGTGTCCTGGTCCCTCACAGCGGTACGGTATCTGGACTTATCAGTGTTTTGATTTTTTTAAATTTGATTTATTGTCACATGTATTAGTATACAGTTTAAAGTATTGTTTCTTGTGTGCTATAGGGACAAAGCATACAGTTCATAGAGAAGGAAATGAGAGAGTGCAGAATGTAGTGTTACAGTCATAACTAGGGTGTAGAGAAAGATCAACTTAGTGTGAGGTAGGTCCATTCAAAAGTCTGATGGCAGCAGGGAAAAAGCTGTTCTTGAGTAGGTTGGTACGTGACCTCAGACTTTTGTATCTTTTTCCCGATGGAAGAGAGAATGTCCAGGGTGCGTGGGGTCCTTCATTATGCTGGCTGCCTTGCCGAGGCAGTGGAAAGTGTAGACAGAGTCAATGGATGGGAGGCTGGTTTGCGTGATGGATTGGGCTACATTCAAGACCTTTGTAGTTTCTTGTGGTCTTGGGCAGAGCAGGAGCCATACCAAGGTGTGGTACAACCAGAGAGAATGCTTTCTATGGTGCATCTGTAAAAGTTGGTGAGAGTCGTAGCTGACAGTCGTGGCTTAGTGTGACTAAGAGGGAGTAAATCAATAAGCTGTAGCTGGTCATGGAGCATAGCATGCTACCTTGGAGCGACAGCCACAATGAACATTGCACAATGCATTTATGTCAAGCCATTTTCTCTTCCACATATTTACGGTATTCACTGATGATAAAGTAAAAATGCTTAGTGCATGCAAGCAGAGAGAAGTGAATGAATTCAGATTCATTGTAATCTGAATGGTTCATGACACTCTTCACCATACACTAGTATTGACAAAATGTCACACGGACGAGATGCTGGAGAAGGGATGGGTCCAGCTGCTTCAAGCTTCTCAAATTAGGACCTGCAACTGTTAGTCGAATAGGCCCAGAAGAGCATGGGGTCCTGAACCCTGCTGCCCAACGTAATCCACCAGCAACCACAAAGGAGGCCTGGATTCACATTACAGCTGTGGTGAGCAGGAGACCGAGGGAGATCATGGATACATTGCCAGAAAACGTTCAATGACCTACGGCATTCTGACAAAGTGAGTAACTTGGCTCATTCACAAAGAGATCCTTGGAATGGGTCAGATCTGCAACCTGCAGCTAAGTTGCAGGACCTGGCACATTCCTCCACTGTAGCATTGAGCTTTGTACTTGTAATCTGCTCATGTAGGTGCATGGGAGGGAGTGGCAGAGTGGTACTGTCACGGAACTACTAATCCAGAGACCCAGGGCAAGGTCTGAGGGACCCGGGTTCAAATCCCACCACGGCAGTTGGTGAAATTTGAATGAAAGTGCACACCAGACAGATGTGGATGAGTACTGTAATGAACAGACACAATAAAGAGAAATATCTCTGCATGCACAATACATCAGGCTAACAAAAATCACATTGTTATTGTTGCAGTCAAAAAGGGCAAAGGATGCCAAGGTGATAGCTGGGACTGGCAATCAGCCAGCCTGGCTGCAACCAATTCACTTGGCGGAACAGATAGCCATGGATGTAGCCAGGGTTCCTGAGTAGCTGTCTGTTGGTGATAATGAATCATAGGTGATAAAAGCAGTGGTATATGCACCTTGGACCATGGCGGTAATAGTGGAGCTCGTGCTGTCAATGCACTGGGCACAACGGGAAGCTGGCATGAGAGGGAGTGTAAGGATGAAGACAGGGTTATTTATTTATTAGTGTCACAAGTAGGCTTACATTAACACTGCAATGAAGTTACTGTGAAAATCTCCTCGTCGCCAACTCCAGCACCTATTCGGGTACACTGAGGGAGAATTTAGCCAATGGTTAAGGCAGTGTTCTGCACCAGACAGTGCATTCACAATGAGAATGGCTGTGCCAAAATATCTCCTCTCGTGTCTGTCCCAACTCTGTTCACTCACCCACCCCAGGTCAACTCATCAAGAGGAGAAAGAGATGCCCAAAGAGGGAGTGTTACGTCTGACTAGCCCACAAGTCGGCAGCACAGTGGTTAGCATTGCTGCCTCATAGCGTCAGGGACCTGGGTTCGATTCTCGGCTCGGGTCACTGTCTGTACGGAGTTTGCACGTTCTCCCCGTGTCTGCGTGAGTTTCTTTCGGGTGCTCCGGTTTCCTCCCACAGTCCGAAAGATGTGCTGGTTAGATGCATTACCATGCTAAATTCTCCTCAGTGTACCCGAACAGGCGCTAGAGTTTGGCGACTAGGGGATTTTCACAGTAACTTCATTGCAGTGTTAATGTAAGCCTACTTGTTACACTAATAAATAAACATTAAAAGTCACCACTTCAGATACCAGCAGGTCAGAGGGATGAAGCATGTGTGTAAAGTCAGTGGCATTGGGTGAAAGTTATCACACCAGAGTGCGGGAGGAGGTGTCAGAGTGTGAGACATCAATGAAAAATCCCCCTCGGAGGAGGGATGGAAGTCAGAATGATGCTCCAGTGGGCAGGAACATGGTGTCTCATCTTCTGGGGCACAGTATTTGGACAATCAGCAGCAGATATGGCTCTGTCGGTACAGGCACTGGCATGCATGAGGAGCTGCAAACCCTGAAGAGTCACACTGTTGGCACAGCAATTGCTGGAATGGATGACTGCTGTGTACAAGCAGCCAGCCCCATCAACCCCACCTGAAGGCCAACCCAGAGCTGCAGAAGACTGTGCCCACCCTACACCCTGGCATTGCTAGCATGCCAGTGCTGAGTGGGTGTGGGGCGGAGCACGATGGAGGGAGCATGTCGGGCAGGAGGACCTATCAAGTGGATCCCGATGCCGGCAACCCATGTCGGGAAGGGGGTGGGGAACATGCCACAGATGAGGGGTGTTCCCGATATCTGTTGGGGGGGGGGGGGGGGGGGGGAGGGGGGAGGGAGAGGGTTGCCCAGTGCACTGAGAGAGTGGGACACCCTCATGGAACACTGCCCAAGCACTCTGTAGCCAGGCTCACCGGCGTGTTTAGGCCCTGCCTCCGCCAGTACCGGAGTGCAGCTCACCACTCTTACCGAAAAGTGACTGAGTGTGGGAGGTTTGAAATCTGGAGCGCGCCGGACAGCCCGGACCGTATCACTCCGGCTTTCTCACCGTCATGACACTTAATTTCTTTTTGGGAAAATTTTGCCCAAAATCCCAGAAGTTATTGTAAATCATGAGATGCTGCTCGCCTATCTTCACACAAACACGGTTTTCCTTTTGGGAATAGTGGAGGAAACGGTGGAAGGATTCCTGCGCTGTTAATTAGCCCACAGAACCAGACTATCAATACTCCTTCCGTGGTCAACAAATCCTGGCATTGCACTGAAACCTGGAGCCTCTAATCCAGAAGTAGGGGTGTTATGAAAGACAGCAAGGGACATAAAACAGTTGCAATCAGCAGGGAAAGGATACCAAGAAAATTAATGGTACTAAAGGCTGGCAAGTGCCCAGGTCCTGATGAGCTTCATCCTAGGGACTTAAAAGGAGTGGCGGCTGAGATAGGAGAAGCATTGGGTGGGATTCTCTGGTCCCGCTGTAGTGAATGAAGACCTGGCTGAGCTTCAAATTTTCTGTCCTTGCTTGAAGCAGCGGCAGGTGGTGAAAAGCTGGGGAATCCCAGCCATTGTTTTTAATTTTTTAAGATTTCCAAGAATCTGAAAATATCCCATCAGATTGGGATTTAACAAATGCAAGTCCTCTATTCAAGAAAGGAAGGGGAGAGAAAGCAGGAAACTCCAGGCCAGTTAGCCTAACATCTGTCACAGGAAAAATGTTAGAATTTATTATTAAGGAGGTTATGGCAGGGCACTTTGTATTAAGTCAACATGGTTTTGTGAAAGGATAATCATGTTTGACTAATTTATTAGTGTGCTTTGAGGAAGTTAACAAGCAAGGCTGAATTTGGAACTGAAATAGTGATAAGTTAGAAATTAGGAGTTGTTTCTTTTCATGTTTAAAGATTGTTCAACTGCTAAGGGTTAAGTTGTTTCATTTTGTTAGAGTTATACTTAAGCTATGTTGTGAATAAAGTTTGTTTTGATGGAAGATCACTAAGTTGTCAGTGGAATTACTCCAGGAATGAAGCATTCTTTCCTCACATTTGTGCCAAAATAGAAAAATTGCTGGGGTCTAATCATAATAAACCTTGGGGTTCTGGTCCGGGACCCTAACATTAATGAAGCCTGAAGTGTCTTGACATTTCTGGAGGAGTACTACACTATTACACATGGATTGAATTCTTTTAAATGCTTTTGACATGTAGTGTGACAATGCTTAGAATTCAGAGACACTCTGTAGAAATCTACAGTCTATCAGATGTGCTTTCTCTTCTAATAGTGGATTAAAACAACCTGGTTCACTCAAAGTCTGTTGAGGTCAATCGAAGGAGGATCACTGGAATTTTCTAGTTGGCCTCGAGGTGCCTGCAGTCGGAGCCAGTTTATCTGCCTGCCGGTGACCTTCCATGGTAGAATAGAAGAGCTATTGTTCCAGGTAGGCCTTTCAAATTCAATCCCAGAAACACCTGAGCTATCAGTGTCAATCCCAGAAACATCTGTGTTATCAGCGTCAATCCCAGGAACACCTGTGCTATCAGCATCAATCCCAGAAACATCTGTGTTACCAGCGTCAATCCCAGGAACACCTGAGGTCAGCCCCAGGGACACCTCAGATATCAGTGTCAGCGCCTTCATCTTACTTAAGCATCAAGTTTGCCAGACTAAGTTACCAGATGATGGGAAACAGCGCACACCATCCCTCTTTCCACTTGGACTTTGTTCCCCTGCTGCTCCTACTTCAGTAAGAGTTTTAACAACACCAGGTTAAAGTCCAGTCTCCTACTTCACCCAAGCGTTCCATTCCTGGCCCTACGATTCATATTACAGAATTAGCCCGGAATACCACGGGGAGTTTTATTCATTAGTAAGTAATGACAACTCACACTGAAGCATGAACAACATTCTTTTGTAGACTGATCTAAGGTATTAGACTCCTGCTTGACATTCAACTTCTGGGATGTGCTGACATTGACATCTGAGGGCCATGCAGATCAAAAGCTTGCAGACTAAAAGCCGATTAACTGAATTAAGACAGTCGTTGTATTTTTATGGGTTTCCAATTAACTACATAATAAAAAAACTGACAAAAGGATAGAATTTTGCATAGAAAGCTTAGCTTTTTGAAAATGTGTTCTGTTTTGTTCCTCTTAACAGTTCCACAAATTTCAGCCAGTTTTCCAAAAAGGTGTTTTGTTAATTTATTTCTTTTAGATTCTGATGCACTTTAATGACTATCACACTTCACACATCACTCATGAATAGCAAATTAAAAACTAATTACCTGAAATACAAGCAATCAGTTAATACTTTTTGTTTTAAAGAAAAATGTTAACTAATTGGCCAAAATAAAAACCTATTTAAACGTTATCCTTTTGATCACAAATAGCAATTATTTTTGTTTCAATGCAATCAATGAAGATTGCTTTTTAGTAGCGTTAGCAAGCTGTGAAATTACTTCCTATTCATTGGGTGTATTTTTAATTAACTAAATAACATCCTGTAAAACTGTTATGAATAATTTGATTAAAAAGCTCTTGTAGATTCCAGAAATATCTCTTATAATTGGCGAGAAAAATAAATCCACGGACATTTTAGTCACAGCAAGGACAGATGCTTGAGATAAGTTTATTTTATTAGTGTCACAAGCAGGCTTACATTAACACTGCAATGAAGTTACTGTGAAAATCCCCTAGTCGCCACACTCCGGCACCTGCTCGGGGTACACGGAGAGAGAATTTAGTATGGCCAATGCACCTAACCAGCACGTCTTTTGGACTGTGGGAGGAAACCGAAGCACCAGAGGAAACCCATGTGGAAAGCATGTGGAGAACGTACAGACTCCATACAGACAGTGACCCAAGCCGGGAATCGAACCCAGGTCCCTGGTGCTGTGAGGCAGAAGTGCTAACCACTATGCCACCATGCCACCCAATATTAAATCAAGAAATTTCAATTACATGATAGTTTGAAGGTGGTGCATAGTATATGGCTCGAATTGTCTTGTTAAGTACACAGACATTTATTCCGGTATGATTGTGTCCACTTTGTACTGCGTGAGACTGGAGATCAATTACCAAATTTGGGCTTGTGCAAGTATCAACTGAGGGGGGATATTTCCTTGCAGTTGCTTATTTTCCATTGCTATAACTTCTCAAGAAGCACAACGTGACTCTCATTTACACATAGAAGTGGGATCTCCTCTATCCTTTACAACAAAGTTATGGCATCAGTGGGGGCCAGCTGATGTCAGTTGACGGAACTATTATTTTTGAGAAGGTTGGTGTATCTGCTGTATCTACTGTCCCTCACAAACAACTGTGACTAACTTCCAAGTCATTACTTGGCTGGGTGACATTGTGGGATTTCTTGAGGATCATGAAACAGCTGCACAAAATACACAAGTATGCTTCTTACAGTTACTTAGAAGGCAAAACAAAGGCTGAAAGCATAGCCTCATCCTATTGCAAAGTAAAGTGTTGTAGTGCTAGCCTTCTAGAATGATAAGGGTATCTGTACTTTGCCAGGACAGGCATTACTTTGCTGACTATATCAATGAAAAATAGAAGTGTCCTTTATAAACAATTGGCATACAAATATGGTTGAACGGGAGTTCTCCCCCACTCTGCTATAACCTCTGAGGAAGATTCACAGAAATCCTGGAGAAATTGTAGAAATTCAACCACGAACATTGCTTAGTTTAAATTTCTTGGCTTCCTCATGCTCCCATATAACAGAAACTTTAATATTTCATTTTTTTAAAAAGCAAAATAATCAGATTATGGCACTGTGACACAAGTTAGCATTATGAAATGAACTGAACTTAGCAACATTAAGGACTTGACAGGAGATAGAAATTAGAAATACAAGTACAAGTCACTATTTAATGCATTAGAGTACAATACACTTACAATGTTTTCAAGGCCAAGAAACTAATAGTCACAATCATCCTCATGTTCATTTAATTTGATCACAGAACTCATGAAAAGGATAGCTTAAAAACAAAATCACACCATTATTTTGTCTGAGGGGTCAAGGAGAGCTATTTGCTGGCTGAGCCTTTATACAGTTCATAGTAATATCAATGGTCACTGATACTTCACTTTACAGACCATTATCTGACTTTATTATCACTGTAGAAAATAGTGCAGCTTTTGATATTCACACACACCCTCCCTCCAAAACGTTTCACTGCTGCAATTTCCTTCACTAATGCGTTTTCAAAAATCACAAACAGCACTTACTTTTAACTTCATTGCAGTGTTAATGTAAGCCTACTTGTGGACACTAATAAATAAACTTTATAAACTTTTTGATGGCACGTTATTGCAGATGCAGGACCGGAGACTTGTGTTGGGTAAAGTTTTAATGGCAACATTTCAACTTGTAAATATTGCTATAATAGTTTTTCAAAGATTACCTCTGTCTCCTTTCATTCAATGCCTTTTACTGCACTTCCAGTTGGTCCACTCCAGGGTTCCACTTTCTACTTGACAGGCTGCTATCAGATTTCTGTCTTCCATTGCAATTGATGTGGGACATTGACTCGCAAGAGACTAGCCAGCATTGTTAGCAAAACGTCACTAAATTCAACAATATACCTGCAATAACGGCAGGCAGGAACACCTGGTCCCAATTATCTTAGATGAAAATTTTCTTCCAATCATTTCTACAGTGGGAGGAAAGCTCGATTTAACAGTTTGGCTTGGTTCCACATCCAATGAAAATTGACTTTTCTTTTAATTTAGCGGATCTCTGAATGAGGACTGGTTTACTCTCTCGTTAGGATATAATTACATTCCAATTCTTGTGCCTGTTAGACTATAAGAGCAGCTTGAAACTAGAGTAACTCACCAGCTGACACCGCATCAACGTGGGATTCCCTGTAGGTAGAAAACATGCTCAGCTGTGGCTCAAAGTCCAAGTGGGCCTTCACACTCAGTTTAAAAGCCACTTAGCACTCACACTTCACTTGTATTGTGAGAGAACCATGGAGAGAGCAGTTGCATCTCCAGAAGGGGAACTGGAAACTTGGTTTTATTAGAATTCTGGATAAGGGGCTTGGAAACTCCCGTATCGAGAAGGATGGGGTAGGGGAGTTAGTTGGGGGTTGGGGGAGGGGGCTGAATCTTCCACCCACCCTCTCGCAGCTTTAGAGAGATTTGCTTAAGGGGTCCCCAGGCAATTCACACAGGATGACACCTCTTAGGCCCATATCAACCCACAGCTAATGGGAACAACGTTATTAGCAGCCTTCCTTAAGGTCCCAAGATGCATCAGGAACAGAATATTTGATCCTGAGGCTATGACTTACCTCAAAGAGCTAGTGCTTTTGGGTGTTGATGAGTGGTGCAGCTCCATTTTTAAGCCCATCCTGCCTGCCTTTTGTTGGGATGACATGATCCCACTGATATAGTTTTCCAGACGCAATGTGATTTGGGACATGTTCAGCATTGTTCCGAGTTAGTGGGCTTAGGCCCCACACCACCATATTTCAGTGAAGCAGACCCATATCACTTAAGCTGGGAATGTTTCACGTGTGTGTTAACATGAAAGATGCTCTAAATTTACGAATGTGCAAATTAGGAACAGGTGTTGGCCATTCAGCCCCTTGAACCAGCTCTGTCATTCCATAAGATCATGACTGATCTGATTGTAGCCTCAATTTCACATTCTGCCCACCTCCAATATCCTCGTTAATCAAGAATCTATCTACACTGCTTTGAAAATATCCAATGATTTGCTTCTACTGTTTTCCAGGGTAGAGAGTTCCAAAGACTCATGACCCCTTACTTTTTTAAACTGTGTGCCCTAGATCTAGCCTCTCCCACAAGAGGAAACATTCTTTCAACGTCCACCCTGTCAAGTCACCTTAGGATCTTATATGTTTCAATAAGATCACTCTCAATCTTCTAAACTCCAATTGAGGTCTGGCCTTTCCAACCTTTCCTGATAAGATAATACTCCTGATCCCAGGTATCAGTTGATGGAACCTTCTCCGTGCTGCTTCTAATGCATTTATATCCTTTCTTAAAGGTGGAGACCAAAACTGCGCATCGTACTTAGATTTGTCCTCACCCTGTACTTGTAGCAAACATCCCTATTTTTAATATTCTCTTCCGCTTCTAATAAACAAACAATATTCCATTTGCCTTCCTAATCGCCTGCTGAACCTGTACATCAGACTTCTGCAATCTCTCCCCATTTAAATATTTTCTATTCTTCCTGCCAAAATGGACAAGCTGACCTTTTCCCATCTGGCAAATATTTGTCCACTCACTCCTCCTATCTATGCCCCTTTGCAGAGTCCTTTGCCAGAATTCTACCACCCCGCCCACCACAGGGAATCAGAGCGGGTGAAGGGCAGACAATGGGAAGGCTCGTTGACCTCGGGTGGAATTTTACAGTTTCGGGACGAGTGAGACTGTAAAATCTCACCCCTTATGTCTTCTTCACCACTTACTTACCTTTCTATCATCAGCAAATTTACCAACTGTACATTCAGCCCCTTCATCCAAGTCATTCATATAAATTGTAAATAGTTGAGTACCCAGCACTGATTCCTATGGCACTCTGCTCACCACATCTTACCAACTCAAAAAAGGCTCTCACGCCTACACCATGAGCTTATTTTTTGTGTGGTAACCTCTGATGTGGCACCTTGCCACATAATCTCTCCCCATTTAAATATTTTCTATTCTTCCTGCCAAAATGGACAAGCTGCCCTTTTCCCATCTGGCAAATATTTGTCCACTCACTCCTCCTATCCTCCTGCCTTCTGGAAATGCGAGTACATCACATCTCCACGTTCCCCTTTATCCATAATGCTCAAACTCCAAAAATTAATAAAATATGATTTCCTTTCACAAAATCATGTTAACTCTGCCTGATTGCATCAAGATTTTCTATGTGCCCGACTATAACCACCTCAATTATAGATACCAGCAATGACCCCATGATAGTTGTTAAGCTAACAGGGCTGCAGTTTCCTGCTTTATGTGTTCTTCCTTTCTTGAATAGAGGAGTCACAGGCACTATTTTCCAATCTGACGGGACATTTCCAGAATTGAGAGAAGTTTGCAAAATTAAAACAAATGCACCTTCTATCTCAGCAACCATTTCTTTTAAAGATAGCAGCTGGATCTGAGTGTACTTACCATGGGTTTGGAGTTGAATAGCAGCACAAGATGGCTGAGTGAAAAAATCTAAGTGGAACATTACAGGAGAAACATAAAGTCATTTAGTTAACAAGTCATTTAGTTAGGGGGGAATGGTTTAAGTAGCTGGAAATTAGAAAAATTTAATATTTAAAAAATAAGTAGCTACATAGATTTGAATAAGAAACACAAGCAAGAGGGGAAGTTAAGTCAAGGCCACATAAAATAAAGTAGTATAAGTAAACCAAAAATAAGATTAACATAAGGTCAGTAAATTGAAGTCATGGTAAGAAAACTCAGTCGTGTGGAATGTATATCCTGTAATTTGGGGCAGTTGTGGGCGCTGGTGTCCTAGATGACTACAGGTGCAGGAAGCAGCTGCAGGAACCTATGGTCCAGATTTCGGAGCTCGAGTGGCAGCAGAAGTTACTATGGCGCATCCACAAGGCTGAGATCTGCGTGGATGGCACGTTTAGAGAGGCGGTCACACCGCAACTTAGGGGCCAGGCAGCAAAAAGGGAATGGGTGACCACCAGGCAGTCCAAGAGAACTGGACAGGCAGTACAGGAATCCCCTGGGGTCCTGCTCAGTCAGTCAGTTTTCCATTTTGAATTCTGGTGAGGGTGTTTGTTCCTTGGTGGAGTGTAATTGGAGCCATGTTTGTGGCACCACATTTGGCTCTGCTGTACAAGAGGCGAGGCAGAAGAAAGGAAGAACAGCAGTGAGAGGAGTTTTGTTATTTAGGGGAACTGACAGGCATGTCTGCGGCCGTACATGTGACTCCAGGTTCTATGTCGTCTCCCCGGTGGCAGGGTTAAGGAAGTCATGGAGTGGTTGCAAGGCATTCTTCTAGGGGAGGGTGATCAGCCAGAGATCATGATCCATGTTGGTACTAATGACTTAGGTAGGAAAGGGTATGAGGTCCTGAAAGCAGATTTTAAGAAGTTAGGAAGGAGACTGATAAGTAGGATATCTAAATCTAAATAAGAGGGTTTTTTTTTTAATTCATTCATGGGACTTAGGCATGGCTAGCTGGCCGACATTTATTGTCCATTCCTAGTTGCCCTTGAGAAGGTGGTGGTGAGCTGCCTTCTTGAAACACTGCAGTCTACACATTGACCCACAATGCTGTTAGGAAGGGAATTCCAGGATTTTGACCCAGTAACTGCAATATACATCCAAGCCAGGATGGTGAGTGGCTTGGAGGGGAACTTGCAGATGGTGGTGTTCCCAGGTATCTGCTGCCTTTGTCCTTCTGGATGGAAGTAGTCGTGGGTTTGGAAGGTGCTGTCTTAAGGATTTTCGGTGAATTTTTGCGAGTGAAAAAAAAGAGAACTGATGCAAACAACTGAGATTCAGTCAGGGAAAGTGGAACATTTGACTGAGGACATGGATTGTCTAAAGAATAAATGTGAAAAAGCAAAACTTGACAAAGATTGATTTTCAATTAAAACTGGGTGAACCTCAAGCAGCAGAAGTGTTTCTGAAATATTGTGCAAAATGTCTTGAACAAGGAAAAGAGGTTCTGGTAAATCAGAATAATTGTTTGACCTCAGAATGAGAAAGCAAAACTGATGGAAGTTCTAACAGTTCATTGTGAAAAGTATTATGTGATGTTTGGACGTCAAACTCAAATGGAGGAAAAGAAGAAGGTGGATGGTATGGAGTGTCACAATTCGAAAATTGCCCCTGTGAAAAAAAATTCAGTGTTGGAGAATGATTGAATTGAGCAAAGAACTGATCCATGTAAAATTACTAAGGTATCAAAGACAATAATAAGAAAACAAATGAAGTACCTGCAGAATTGGAAACTGAGAATTGTCACCCAGAAGAGCTGACATTGCAAATTGATATTTCTAAGTCATAAAAGCAAATTACTGCAGATGCTGGAATCTGAAACCAAAAGAGAAAATGCTGGAAAATCTCAGCAGGTCTGGCAGCATCTGTAAGGAGAGAAAGGAGCTGACATTTCGAGTCGAAGTGACCCTTTGTCAAAGCTCATGTTTCTAAGTCAATGATGTGGAGATGCCGACGTTGGACTGGAGTAAGCACAGTAAGAAGTCTCACAACACCAGGTTAAAGTCCAACAGGTTTATTTGGCAGCACTAGCTTTCGGAGCCTCAAGCTCCTTCTTCAGGTGAGTGAGGACACCTGAGACTTCTTACTCTAAGTCAATGACTAGATATGCTGATTTAAAAATACACACAAAATGTAGCAGTTGGAAGAAAGGCAAATGAATAGTTTGCCAAAGGTGATTCAAAATCCATTGAACACAGGACTGAAATAGCTCAGAATGTGTGCAAGAAATATGAAGGATTACAAAGAATTATGAAACTTCAATAAGAGGAAGTGATGGACATGGCTCAAACAGAGGTGAAAAGAATACGGTTGAAATGGGACTGGGAGAAAAAAAACAAGGTCATAAAAAATGTAAAGAATATGCAAAGCAGTATGGTAATATTCTGAGTGAACATAGGAAGCATCTTAACAATATTCTGAAACCAGCTAAAAAAGATTTTGATAAGAGAAGAAATGAGATGTTGACACACAAATATGACATTTTGCTTGTATTAAAGCGACATACAAAGTTACCACATGTGAATTTGGAAAGTGGGCATAAGGATGGAACTGTGCCTACAAGTAATGAAGAGGACAATTACACTGTAGACGTAAACAGAACATTCTTTTCAGACTTGAAAACTGGCAATCAGAAGAAAAAGAAACACAAGACTGGAGTATTAGAATATTACCAAGCAGAAAGTCTGATAATGTTGGTGAAGTTATGAACTTTGTTTTGGTTAAGATACCGTGGTTATTTAATATGTCATCTGTCTTTGTGAAATAAGAAACCATTTGTACAAAGTAGTAAGGAATGTGGTTAAATATTTGTCATGTTAAGTTTGTAAAGTGAATGTAACTCCAAGGTAAAGAAATCTTCATGATTCTGAAGGTTTCTTTCTTTCAAAAAGGAGGGAAATGTTAAGAAACCCAAAGATAGATTTAAGGGATTTATATTCGGATGGGTAAAATGTTAGAAGGTGTAGTTTTAAGTGGTTTATTTTAATATTTCTGTGCCTGAAGGGGAGCTGTGGATAGCTTTAATGTTTAAAAAAAAAGTGTTTGGCTATTTAGGGGTTATTTTGAGCCAGGGTTCCATTCTGGGATCGTGCCATCAAGGTATAACAACAACTGATTTCGCAACAATACATTAAATGTAATCTAACCAAGGGTGTCAAATGTATATAGTCAATGAGAGGAAATCTTGAATCATTTACAAATATCACCCGAAATGCTAAGATCGAGTTATGCAGCCTCACGAGGACAATGGAGAGTAACAACACAGCACTAATGGCGAGGCAATGTCAATTGTTCTGACTGAACTGAAGGAGAAATTTCTATAAATTCCTTCAATTTTGGTGACAATTAAGTATCTGTTTTTTGAGTTTGAACATGGGTGATTTAGGCAGATAAATTAGTCAGGGAATTCTATCCCAGTCCCAACACTGGACCCTTGCTTCCAAAGCTGTTCTCTTGCAGCAACTAAGCATTGGCCATTGCATCAGGCAACCTTCCAAAGCAAACAATAATAACGTTCTTGGAAAGAATGATGTTGTTCTATCTGAGGTCCATGGCACTCTGCCCCTCCCTTCCTCAACCAGATTGATTTCCTTCCCAGCTGCCTTTCAGTCAATGAAGATAATTACATTAGCTGCATATTAGACACGATGTATTTGGCGCAATTAGTGTCTTCAATGGACTTTACAAAGAATTTAGTAATTTTTCTGTTCAATCTACTTATCAGCAGCCAATGATTGAGAAGATTATGAAAACATTGTCAGCATTGATACTGGTATTAGGGGCTGAATTATCCCGTCTCACCAGCCACGGGAATCGGAGTGGACGGCGGGGGTTGAACCATGCAAAGGTCCGTTGACCTCGGGTGAGATTTTCTGGTCTCGAGGCAAGCCCGGCTGAAAAATCCCACCCTTGTTCTTTTCTGTATGTCCCACCGTTTTATCCACGTGCTAAGGACACAATTATCCATTCTCGAAGCTGAGTGTGGTGGGGATGGATTCCTTGGAGTGGTTCCTGCTGTTTGGAATGGCAATTAATTGCACCTAATTCCACGTTTGGAGAACTCATTAGCAATGCACAGATGAGAATCTCTCTGAATCACAAGGCAGGTTGGGAACTGATTCATCCGCACTGCCATCATCTAACGGGGTGGAAGGTCCAAGCGCCACATTTAAACATCACCCGAGCACACACATTTCACACTCTCCAAAACAGCTGTCTACTGGAGATGGCTGCCAACATAAAGAAGGTGGTTGTACCCTGTTTCTATTGTGGCACCCTCCCATTAAGACCATGATAAGACAACAGAGGGATGCCCTTTACCCCAAGGATGGCTCAAAGTAGTATACAAGCTCATCTCTCCAGCCTGGGAGGCCAACGCAAAGCGGGCCAGCGTGGCTGGGAATCACATCCGGAACGCTATCGAATGCAAGAAGAGCTCATAACCCTTTTTCCCAATGACATACATTGGTGTGAGGCTCAACAGCCTTGAAAAATTAATGGCTGTTGCTTCTCTTCAGTGGTACTGCCAAGGGGCAAGACCAGGACAGGAAGATGATATCCCCAAATGTTCTCATCTCACTGGCCACTGTAGTTTCTCATTAATGTGACGACGACTGCATCACAATAATTGATGCAACATTCTCACTGTTATGTCAACTGTCACTGCCAGAGCAAGCACATACAGGTGCATTGCTGACCTAACTTAGGGATCACGGCCTGGTGAATCATGAGGCTGGAAGGTGCAGGTCTGAATGCTGAACTTGCTCTCAACATGACTGGTTAGACATCCCTTTCAATGCAATGGAGAAACATGGCCATCAATAACTACCTTCATTTTACTTCTGGAATCTGGCAGCAATTAAAATAGCACAGGCATATCTTTCACATCACACTTTCTCAATGGCATCGTCCAGTGCAAACTGACCCTCATCAGGTTCCTGGCCATCTTGTTCGTCATCCACTAAGAAATTCTCATCCTCTCCGATTTCTCCCTCTGGCAAGGGATCACCTATTTGAAGCATCAGGTAGTGAAGACAATGATCACGTGGGATACCCTATCTGGACTGCACTGCAGAGCTTCACCCAAGTGTTCTAAACTTCGGAGGTGCCAATGATCTGCTTAATCAGGGACGTGTGGAGCTAGAAGCTGTATTGTACCTCTCCACCGTGGTACTCTGAGCCCAATGCATGGCTGTCAAGAGCCAGTGTTTCAGCAAGTCATATAATAGAGTCATAGAATCCCTACAGTACAGGAGGAGGCAATTTGGCCCATTGAGTCTGCACCAACCACAATCCCACTCAGACCCTATTCTCATAACCCCACATATTTACCCTGCCAATCCCCTGACACTAGGGTCAATTTAGCAAGGCCAATCAACCTAACTCGCACATTTTTGGACTGTGGGTAGAAACCGAGGCACCCAAAGGAAACCTACACAAACACGGGGAGAATGTGCAAACTCCACAAGTGACCCGAGGCCGGAATTGAACCGGGGTCCCTGGCACTGAGAGGCAGCAGTGCTATCCACTGTGCCACTGAGTAGGTTCCCCTCATTCCCAAGCTGCCATTCCTGTAGATGTTCAGGCCCTTTAAATATGTGAGACACCTGCGAGTGACTGAGGATGCAGGAGTACTGGCACAAACTTACATGATGTCCTTCTGACGATCGCACACCAATTCAACATTGATAGAATGGATTCCTTCATGGGTGATAAACATCAGGTGGTGATGCCATGGAGCCCCAAAGCCGCATGGGTGTAATTGATTACACCCTGCATGCTAGGGAAGCCTGAGATAGCTCCAAACCCATTGAATCTCACAACCTGGCCATCCTCATCAAGGGTAATCCTTGCATATTGATGAGCCTTGCTGAAATGGGCATCTTGAAGTTCTTGATGCATCTATGTGTGGTAGACTGCGAGGTACCTGTGAATCCCTGGAACGATCCATCGGCAAAGAAATGGAGTGCAGTGTTCACCTTCAAGGCCATGGCAGGGGACAGCCATCCAGACGTGCGCGGCATTGTCTCTTGCTCATGTGCATTTAAGAGAGCCTTCTTTGGAAGATCTTTGATCAAGTGGATCACCTTCGTGGTCTGGATCCATCCTCCCGATCCTCCTTTTATTGCTGAGGCTCCCCCAGACCCTGGACAACAGGTGTGGCCTCTTCCCAAAGCTGTGCTCAGTGAAGCCTATCCCTCCTTCTCCTCCTTCATTCTATTAGAGCTCTCAAGAAGGCAGCATTGAGCCTTGGCTCTGTTACTGTTTTGAAAAGAAAGATTCAAGACAGTAAGAAATAATGGGGGAAAACTGTGAAGCTCACAATCTTGAACCACTGCAATGATCTCGAGTGGCTTCTGTGCTACTGGCCTTGTATCAGAAGTGCAAACAGTGACATTGAGTTAACCAAGATGCCATCCCTGAGACTTTGCATCTCAATCCCACAGAGGCTGAGGAAGGTTTGAATGTCATATGCAACATTACCAGGCTCAGTGGTACGATCTCAGATCTGGCATACTAATTAAAACTTGCTCATGATTAAGGGTTGGAAAAAGTTTTTCCGTGTCGCTTTTGCTTCTTTTGTATTTAAATCTGTGTCTTCTCATTCTCAACCTTTTCACAAAGTGGGATCAATTTCTTCCAATCTGCTCTGACTGAATACCTCATAATTTTAAATGCTTCTCTCAAATCTCCCCTCAGCCCTCTTTTCCCCAAGAAAAACAGCCCTAACTTGTCCAGTCTATCTTCATGACTGAAGTTCCTTAGAACCATTCCGATTAATCTATTCCAATGTCTTCAAATCTTTCTGAAAGCATGGTGCCCAGAACAGGACACACTACTCCAGCGGAGGCCAATGTCCAATACAAGTTCAGCATAACCTCCTTGCTGATGTACTTAAGTCCCTGTTAATAAAGCCTAGGATATTGTACCCTATGAGCAAATAGGGGTGGGCTTTTATGGCCTTGCTCGACCCGAAACCAGAAAATCCTACCTGAGGTCAACGGACTTTCCCATTGTCTGCCTCTTGCCCGCTCTGATTCCCGTGGCGGGCAGGGAAGGTAGAATTCCGGCGTAGATGGTTTTTATTCAGTTTATGCTTTAGGAAGACATGTCAGTGGAAAACATGCAGTAAACAGTTGGATTTTGTTTACACTTTGAGTTTTATCCAACTATGACTAATTGGAAATTAGGCAACAGTAAAATATTGATTAAAAACAAAACAAAGGTTGGTGGAAACACCAAGCTGGTCAGGCAGAGTCTGTGGCTGGACAGGAAATCTGACTTTTTGAATCCTTTGTGTAAGTGACACCTGCCAATGTCTTCTTTCCTGCTCATGCCATAGCTGCTGCCAGATCATTTCAATATTCAGCTTTTGTTTCAGATTTTCACCCTCTGCAAAGTTCTGCTTTTTGCTTATAGTGAAAATGGTTAAACGAATCAAAGTGCATCCTGAAAGACAGCTTCCCATCTGATAAGTTGTATATTTGTTCATTATTTTGCATTTCCAACATTCCTGAGTAAAGGGAACTAAATTCTTCCACAAAGTTTTTGAAGATCGTTTTCTTTTCCCGAAAAGAATTATGCGAGTTTTCCAACTTAATGAACAGACATTGCTGAGATTCCAAACACATAACCACAGCTCTGAACTAACAAATACTTCACCAGCTGTTGAACTGAAACTGTTTTGTTTAATGCTGTTCATTCATTTAATCTCTCATCTTAAAGCCAATGCATAGAATCAACAAGATTAGGGAGGCATGGTGGCACAGTGGTTAGCACTGTTGCCTCACAGCGCCAGGGACCCAGGTTCAATTCCAGCCTTGGGCGATTGTCCGTGTGGAGTTTGCGTGTTCTCCTCATGTCTGCGTGGGTTTTCTCCGGGTGCTTTGGTTTCCTCCCACAGTCCAAAGATGTGCAGGTTAGGTGGCTTGGTCATGCTAAATTGCCCTTTAGTGTCCCATTATGTGTGGGTTAGGTAGATTAGCCATGGTAAAATGTGTGGAATAGGACAGCAGGTGATTGGTGGTGGGCCTGGGTAAGATGACCTTTTGGAGTGTCAATACAGTCTTGATGGGCTGAATGGCCTCCTTCTGTGCTCTCGGGATTCTATGAAGATTCCGCTTAGCCAGTTCTCAAAATTGCTAACAGCTTGTACGCTCATCTGAAAACTATTTTTTAATGATAACCTGAGAAGATAACTATTGTCTGAATGTGCACATCTCTTCTGGCACTTGAGAAATAGAAAGGCATGGTCCAATCGTAAACCATAAAAACAATAAGGTCTCCAGTTTAACCATGGGTGTGAATTTCCATGAAGGTTCCTAACTCATCACCCTTAACTTCATAACAAAGTTAAAGCACATGGGATTGCAGGTAATGTCGTGAGATGGATAGAAAGCTGGTTGCAGGTAAGAAGCAAAGAGTTGGCAAAAATGGCTAATTTTCTGATTGACAGTCAGTGACTCAAGGGTTCTGTAGGGATCTGTGCTATGACCCCAACTGTCCACATTATATATCAATGATTTGGAAGAAGAAACTGAATGTATTATCTCCAAATTTGCAGATGGTACAAAGTTGGGTGGGAGGGTGAGTTGGGTGGGAGGGTGAGCTGTGAGGAGGATGCAGAGATGCTTCAGTGTGATTTGGACAGGCTGAGTATGTGGGCATATGCATGGCAGAAGCAGTATAATGTGGATAAATGTGAGGTTTTCGACTTTGGTAGCAATAATAGGGAGACAGATTATTACTTGAATGGGTGTAAATTGAGAGAGGTGAATACTCAGTGAGACCTTGGTGTCCTTGTGCATCAGTCGCTGAAAGTAAGCGCACAGGTACAGCACGCAGTGAAGGAGAAAATGATATGTTGGCCTTCATAGCGAGAGGATTGGAGTACAGGGATAGGGATGTTTTGCTGCAATTGTGTAGGGCGTTGGCAAGGCCATACCTGGAGTATTGTGTGCAGTTTTGGTGTCCTTATCTGAGGAAGGATGTTCTTGTTATAGAGTGAGTACAGCGAAAGTTTACCCTGGGACAGCAGGTCTGTCATATGAAGAGAAACCAAGTTGGTAAGGATTATATTCACTGGTGTTTAAAACAGCGAGAGGGGATCTCATAGAAGTTTATAAAATTCGAACAGGAATAGACAGGGTAGATTGGGGTCATAGTTTGAGGATAAGGGTATAAACATTTTAGGACTGAGGTGAGGAGAAATTTCTTCACCCAGAGGGTGGTGAATGTGTGGAATTCACTACCACAGAATGTAGTTGAGGCCAAAACGTCTGATTTCAAGAAGAAATTAGATATAGCTCTAGGGACTAAAGGGATCAAGGGAGATTGTGGGGGTGGGGGGAGAAAAGGGGGGAAAATCAGGATATTGAATTTGATAATCAGCCATGATCAAAATGAATGGTGGAGCAGGCTTAAAGGGCCGAATGGTCTACTCTTGCTTCTACTTTCTATGTTTCTAAGAAGATCAAGTTCCAAGTGATTTTGGTTTTCTAATTTGTACTGACACTTCACTTTAGTAGTTAGGGTGCACCACATTGCTGATGGTGCTTTCCTTTAGAATGGAACGCTGTCTTGTCCTGGCAAACAATTCTTCCTTAACCAATGCCACCAACTGCAAATTAACTGGCCACTTACCTTGTTGCCATTAATGTGACCTTGCTGTGTGCAAAATGGTTGGTGCACATAACATTGCTTTGCCTATATAGGAACAGTTAATGTACTTGAAATAATTAACTGAAGGGGAAGTTAAATTGATCTGCTTTAGCAAAACAAATATCTAAATATCACGGACACCCGAGTACATATCGGAAAATAAACCCTCCCAATTTTCCAATTATTTTGTGTAAACCAAAGTCTGTCTTGCTTTTTATGTAAATGCTATCAGACAAGCTGAGAAATGTGACCTAATAAGGGACTACAAACACTCTCTATATTGCAATCTCCCTTTATAACAGACTCACATCTGCTGTAGAAACTCTCTCTGCATCAATGGTGTCAGTTGCTCATTTTAATCAATATAATTTTGCTTTGTGTCACAATATTAAAAAAATAATGCATTACTCCCGCTCACCTCATTGAATTGTCTTATTGAAGGTGACAGCATATTTATCCTGTGTTCTGTCTTATAGGAGGGAATCTCCTGCCTTTTTTTTGAAGTGGCTTTTTGCTCTCTGACCATCTGCACACCAGTCAGAGATTAAGGGCAGTGTTTAATTGTAATAGATCGAGGGCGACTCAATGTAGCTTTAAACAATAAAAGGTTTTATTGCCAAAGGAAGAATAATATACACACATACAAGACAGGCTAGATTACAAATACGACTGCTCTGCTCAACTCCCTGGCTCAAATAGCAAGTCACTCCTCAACCTGTGGTACGTGCCCTCTTCCCACTGGCTCAGCTTCCCCCCCGTTACGATCCATAGCGTCTTCACCAATCACATGGACCTCAAGAAGTGCCTCCCACTTAAACGGCCAAGCTACTACATTAATGGAGGCATTAGGGGTCTCACATACCCCCTGGTGAGTCGACAAGAGCCCCACGTTGACTCCCTTTAGGAAAGCCCACTGAATTAAATGCCAATCAGGCACATAATCTGCAGTGAGGGCAGGGGGCTCTCAATGGGCCCTCCTTTCCAATGCTGGGTCCTTCAATCGGGTACAGAGTGCATTTGAATGAGAGAACCCCCTGGCCGGTTGGCCACAAGGAACCCAAACAAGTTTATTTTTCAGGCTTCCCACATGGCGATCTCTGCCTGCCACTGGTGGTGGGATTAGGCTCTTAAAGTGGAATGAACTGCCTACTTAGAGTCTCAATTGGTGATGGGACAGGAAGACCATCACAAGTCTTACCGTCCCAATGGAACTGCAGAGGAGACGGGTTTGGGCAGGGTTCCACCTAATTAAATGCCCCCCGCCACCAAACTCACCTTGGGTAAGGGCATTAAATTGCACCCTAGGAGATAGATCTTAGCTTTGCGTGATGCTGTAAAATGGACAGCTGCAAGATAGTCGCCCATTTTACATCACTCTTGATTTTTATTTCCACTGACCTCAATGGAAAGTCAATGTCACTGAGCGAATGCAAGGCTGAGTTAGGATACATGGAGCGGAGTTCCAGCTCAAATCTATGGGGGTGGAAGATTCAAGTTTATTTATTATTGTCACAAGCAGGCTTACATTAACATGCAATGAAGTTACTGTGAAAATCCTCTAGTTGCCACGCTCCGGCACCTGTTTGGGTACACAGAGGGAGAATTTAGCATGGTCAATGCATCTAACCAGCACGTCTTTCGGACTATGGGAGGAAACCCACGCAGACAAGGGGAGAATGTGCAGACTTCATACAGACAGTGACCCAAGCTGGAAATCGAACCCGTGTCCCTAGCGTTGTGAGGCAACAGTGCTAACCACAGTGCATCCTGGAGAGTATTGGGACAGTCAAGTGTCGCAATATCAAAAGCATGGATGCAGATAAGCTGAGGCAAGGGCAAAAACGCATGGAGTTATGAAGGTCAAATTAGGTCATCATTGTGCTGAGAAGATATGGTTCAGAAATGATCGACTCATGTTTAATTAAACATTAAAGTTGCGAACAGTCTGGTTCAGCTGGTGACAATGGCCAGGGAAGGGAATGAAATCAGTGACAAGGCAGCAAGGTCTGTGAATGGGAAAGACGACAATGGCTTTTGTCTTCCCAATATTTAATTGGAGAAAATTGAGGCTCACACAGGATTAGGTGTCCCATGAGAAGTCTAACAACACACCAATACTAAGAGATGGTGCTGAGGTAAAGCTGGGTATTTCCTGAGTATATGTATATCCTGATGTCACGTCATTAGATGCTGTTTCCAAAGGCCAGTATGTAAATGGTAATTAGGAGGGGATCGAGGTGACAACGTTGAAAGACTCCAGAAGTAACAATGCAGTAACATTATCAAGGTGCCATTCCTTATTAAACCATATGAAAATGCTAATTGCTTTAAAAAACATTAAACGTCATACTCTTTCCAAATCTTTTCTTTTAAAAATGGTCAATAAATGTTGAAATGTGATAAACACAGCATTTTATTTTTGACACAATCAAAGTTAATGTCTGGAATATAATTCCAAATATTCAACTGTCTTTGAATTCATTTATGTCTTTTTGGCATCTTTCAAATGACATGTTGTTGTAATTATTCTGAAGAAGTCATATGGACGCAAAACAACCTTTACAGATGCACCGTAGAAAGCATTCTTTCTGGTTGTACCACAGCTTGGTATGGCTCCTGCTCTGCCCAAGACCGCAAGAAACTACAAAAGGTTGTGAATGTAGCCCAATCCATCACGCAAACCAACCTCCCATCCATTGACTCTGTCTACACTTCCCGCTGCCTTGGCAAAGGAGCCAGTAAAATTAAGGACCCCACCCACCCCGGACATTCTCTCTTCCACCTTCTTCCGTCGGGAAAAAGATACAAAAGTCTGAGGTCACGTACCAACCAACTCAAGAACAGCTTCTTCCCTGCTGCCAGACTTTTGAATGGACTTACCTCGCACTGAGTTGATCTTTCTCTGCACCCGAGCTATGATTGTAACACTACATTCTGCACTCTCTCCTTTCCTTCTCTGTAAACGGTATGCTCTGTCTGTATAGCGCGCAAGAAACAATATTTTCCATTGTATACTAATACATGTGACAATAATAAATCAAATCAAAATTAACTCTGTTTCTCTCCACAGATGCTGCCAAACCTGCTGAGTTTTTCCAGCATTTTCTGTTTTTATTTCAGATTTCCAGCATCCGCAGTATTTTGCATCTGTTTTGTTGTTACTTATTATGCACAGCCTTGTTTTGACAAAAATCTTCAGTCGCAACAGAGGTCAAAAATGTTCATAAAAGGGATCCACTCATTTGCTCAACAGAACTCACACCCTATACAATTTTCAAATGTTTGAATTTCTGAGACTCCGAGAGACTTCTTTGCATTACAGCTTTTTTGATGCAAAGTGGCTTCAGCTTTGCTGTACTTTGGAGCAAAACTCAACGTTAAAATGTTAAAGATAGAATCCCTACAGTGCAAAAGGAGGCCATTCGGCCCATTGAGTCTGCACCGACCACAATCCCATCCAGGCCCTATCCCCATAACCCCATGCATTTACCCTATCTAGTCCAGCTGACACCAAGGGGTAATTTAGCATGGCCAATGCATCTAACCCGCACATCTTTGGACTGTGGGTGGAAACCGGAGCACCCGCAGGAAACCCACACAGCCACAGGGAGAATGTGCAAACTCCGCACAGACAGTGACCCAAGCCGGCAATTGAATGCGGGTCCCTGGCACTGTGAGGCAGCAGTGCTAACCATTGTGCCACCATGCCAGGGTAAATTGGGACTTTTGGAACTTAACTTCATATTGGGTTACAGTTCATTGCAGAGTTGAAACAATGTGCAAAGTAGGTTTGCTTTACAGACTTCATACATGGCAAGTAGATTAGTCGACTAGTTCCCAGGCAGTCTAGAAGATATTAGGCTAAGCTAATTGGAGCAAAAATTCCTTCTTGAAGATTAGTCCAGCTATAATTTTTAAAAATGCTCTGTCCATTTCAACTCTAATAATTATTATGAATATGTTCAATAGCTGTAAGTGGAAGATATTGACTTAGTGCAACATTAGTTGTCTGCGGTGAAGTATACCACTGTAGACTAAATAATTAAGACAGCCTTGTGGCTGGTTTTAAAGTGGACTTCCTTTTCTTTAGATTACAAGGAAAGCTTGAGATCTATAGGATCGAGCTCTTTTCCGTGACAATCATATCACCATTGGTCACTGCCCCAATAGGACTAGTTAAAGCTGACCTCAAAACTTTTAGATTCCAGAGTGCGACCATTTCAGACACCCTTCAACTACCCTTAATCATTATTAGTTGTAGCTCTTCTCCTGAGAACAGCGCAACATCGAAATTCAATTCAGTTTGTTCTTGTTGACTTGCTAATCTTGTTATCTGTCAGTGAGTCAAAAGGAAACCAGAAAGGCAAACATTTCAGGAAAATCTAAAAATATTGAAGTTTAGAAGTTAATGACCCGTTTTCTTTTTCAAAATTCAATTGTTTTAAGATGGCCTTCATGACAGCTAATAATTTCTTTACAGGCTCGAGAGTAAACATATAGTTATTAATTAGAAATCCAATTGCGAACTCGCCTCTGACACATATGATATACAAATAATAAAAACATTGCTAAATTCAAGATGAAGGCAGTGTAAAGCAGATCAGGAGTGGCATATTGGTAATGTCGCTGTATTGAAATCCAGCGGCCCAGGCTAATGCCCAGGGTGCACAAGATCAAATCCGATCATGGCACCCTGTGGAATTTAAATTCAATCAATAAAATCTGGAATTGAATGGTGAGATTGTCATTGACTATCATTAAAAACCATCTGGTTCACAAATGTCCTTTAGAAAAGGAAATCTCCCATCCTTGCCTGTTCTGGCCTACATGTGACTCCAGACCCACAGCAATGCTGCTGACTCTTAACTGTCCTCTGACATTAGCGAACCAGATTGGGGTTTTTTTCGATAATGGTTTCATGGTCACTATCACTGAGATTAGGAAGATTTTCCGGCCATACGGGCCCCAAGACCATAAATTCGCGCTCAAGCTCAACGGACCTTTACACGGTCCGCCAAATTTTCTGTCTTGCCCGCTACAATTCCCGCAGTGGGCGAGATGGGAAATTTTCATCCTGGCTTTTTAATTCCAGATTTATTCACCAATTTTAAATTCCACTTGCTGCCGAGTTGACCCCGAAGCAATAGCCGGGGCTTCTGCATTGCTCCAATAGCTTTACCATTACACCACCACCTCCCTTAATAATTCCAACAACTGCCTGCCTGCCCCTCTGTCACCATCCCAACCCATTTCAAAACATTCAATAGCTGTGACCTTGTTCTTTGCAAGGCCTGCATGAAGCCAATCCTGATAGACAGATCTGGCAGCAGCTAAGTGGCCAGAAAAGGCCATAGTGGGTCTCTTTAACAAACTTTTCTCAGGATACTTTGCGAGTCAGGAGCAGCAGGGGTATTCCCATTCACTCCTGTTCATTGTCGGTTCACTGCATCAGCATTAGAAGATGACCAAATTTCTGGTGGTGGCCCTTTGCCAACAACCACAGCAACCACAATTTGCAGTAAAATAGTGCCTTTAACAGAATAAAACGTAACAAGGCGCTGTACAGGTGCATCAGCAAAACACCGAGCCATGTAAGGGGATATTTTAAAAAATGACCAAAAGCTTGGTCAAAGAGATGGTTTTAAGAGGTGTCTTAAAGGAGGGGAGAGGGAAGCAGAGGGGTTTAGGAAGGGAATTCAGCGCTTAATGTCTAAACATCTGAAAACACCGCTTCCAATGTCGGGGCAATTAAAATTAAGGATGCTTAAAAGGCCAGACTTGGATGTAAACAGAAATCTTGGGAAGGTTGTAGAGTTTGAGGATAAGGGGTAAATCTTTTAAAACTGGTGAGGAGAAATTTCTTCATCCAGAGGCAATTCACTACCACATAAAGTAGTTGAAGCCAAAACGTTGTCTAATTTCAAGAAGAAATTAGATATAGTTCTTGAGGCTAAAAGGATCAAGGGATATGGGAGGAAGGGGGGGGGTGGTGGATCAGGATATTGAATTCAATGATCATCCATGATCAAGATGAATGGCAGAGCAGGCTCGAAGGGCCAAATGGCCTACTCCTGCTTCTAGTTTCTATGTTAGTGGAGGTTACAGAGAGAGGGAAGGGTGAGGCCATAGAATAATTTGAATTTTTTAAAATTGAAGGTTTCCTAAGGAATGTCAGTGCCTGGAAATACTAAGCCAAGCAGGTCCAATTTCTTGAAGGGGGTTTTAAACATGCATTATGCCCCTAATTTACATAAGCAAGGGCCGGACACCCATTTTAGAATGTGGTACAAATGCCTAGAAATTGGCTTTGTGTAATTTGCACAATGGCTGCCAAAATGGACAACCTCCATCTCAAAGTCAAGGGGAGACAGTTTAAGGATAAGGAGGTTACAAAAAAACATGAAATTTTGGCCCATTCTTTTTTGTAAGAGTATGGAATAAGTTATAACTTAGGTAATAGCAAAACACTGAGGATGCTGGAATCGGAAACAAAAACAGAAAATGCTGGAAAATCTCAGCAAGTCTGACAGCATTTGTGGACATGATGTGGAGATGCCGGCGTTGGACTGGGGTAAACACAGTAAGAAGTTTAACAACACCAGGTTAAAGTCCAACAGGTTTATTTGGTAGCAAAAGCCACACAAGCTTGTGTGGCTTTTGCTACCAAATAAACCTGTTGGACTTTAACCTGGTGTTGTTAAACTTCTTACAGCATTTGTGGAGACAGAATAGAGTCTTGGTGATCCTTCAGAGCTTAGGTGGTAGACAGAACTTGTGACACATTTTAAAAAGGACTGGATGAATTCTTATTGGGAAATGGAAATTTCAGAATCAGGTTAAGAAAACTGAAGGGAGATTTTGAAGAATCGGTGAGGTGGATGGATTCCTGGTTGAAATATAGCTCAGTAAGAAGTCTCACAACACCAGGTTAAAGTCCAACAGGTTTATTTGGTAGCACAAGCCACAAACTTTCGGAAAACTGGCTTTCGGAACTGCCGGCTCCAAGTGGAGAGGATCTCCAAGAAGATCGCGCATATCGACACAGACATCAAGTTTCTACAAAGATGCAAGAGTGCTCCGAAAGCTTTGTGGCTTGTGCTACCAAATAAACCTGTTGGACTTTAACCTGGTGTTGTGAGACTCCTTACTGTGCTTACCCCAGTCCAACGCCGGCATCTCCACATCATGAAATGTAGCTCACATAGTCGGGGAGTGTTGAATTTCCACAGGAGTTTATGTGCCCATCTGTTTATATCCAGCAAAAGAACAGAGATGCAAAACAAGGGCACTACAATACTACCACTGATAGATTGTGCCTACAATGTGATAAGTTTATACAGGCAGTTTCCATTATAATGGCAAAAGGTAACCCCTCGACTGACAGCTCCATCCAGTGTGGGACCCTGTTGGGCAGTTTTCGTCCCGACTCTGAATGAGTGCACACCTTCAATAAACAGCGCCCAGTATTCAAGCCTACATTGTGATTCTTTATGCCCCTTAGTCCACAGGGACATACATTACTGGCCGGATTTTACAGCCTCACTCGGGCGAGACCAGAAATTCCCGCTTGAGGTCAACGGAGATTTCCATTGTCAGACCCTCGCCCGCTCTGATTCTGGGCGGACGAGGCGGTAGAGTTCTGGTGAATAGTTTTGTTGACGGGGAACGTGCATGGATAGAGGATTTGTAATATAAAACCAATGATTGACTGGTGCCTTACTAATTGGAATTATAATTACTCTGAATTCTTAAAATGAATGCTGGCGACAGCTACAGATCAGGTTGTAAATGAGAATGCTGGGTCTGTTTAATGGACAAGTTTAATAGACAATTGACAATATTGGGACTAGGACAAAGCTGGTATGTTCTTGCAAAGAGGGAACTGAAACATGATTGAGAATTTCCAGAAGAATGATTCTGTAATTCTGACCAATGATCAGCAGGAACCAGGAGAAATGGTGTAAACAGCCATTTTAAGCCATTTACACATTTCTCCAAGGGTTCAGCTGCAGTTCAGTAAATCAGGAAAACCCCAGTAGAAATTACAGACAGTGGTATTTTAAGATTCCTGTGCAAGCTGCACGGAGAATAGAAATGAATACAGAAGTAGTAGAGAAAATCATAGGATCCCTATAATGCAGAAGGAGGCTATTCAGCCCATCGAGTCTGCACTGACACTCCAAAAGTGCATCTTACCCAAGCCCACCACCACCCTATTCCTGTAATCCCAGACATTTACCCCACTAATCCCCCTTGCCTACTCATCCTGGGACACTAAGGGGCAATTTAGCATGGCCAACCATCTAACCTGCACATCTTTGGCATGTGGGAGAAAACCCACGCAGGCATGGGGAGAATGTGCAAACTCGACACAGTCACCCAAGGCTAGAATCGAACCTGGGTTCCTGACGCTGTGAGGCAGCAGTGCTAACCACTGTGCCATCACTCTTTTCTGAACACTTCCTTTCCTGGGAGGAGATTTTTATTGTCTCCGTCACATGGAAATTGGGAAGAACCTACATCCCCTTTCCCATTTTTGACCTGGTCACCGCCACCCTCAAGAAGCATCCCACTTGCTGGCCGCAAAGCTTGCTTGTTTCATACAGATCCCCCCCTTTTATATGCAAATAAAGATTCCCATGATGTGCATTCTGGGAGATGAGTAAATGAAGGAAATGCTATGCACACTGTATCAGAGGAAGGGGAGCTAAAAAAGGACAAGTTTAAAGTGAATATCCTCCAGGCTCCACAGGTATACAATGGGCCGTTATTACTCAATGCTTCCTCTACTCCACGATCATCCTCCTGGGCCTATCTTGTTGTCAGGTCGTCCTCTGAACCACCTGATATTGCCTTTTGAGCAGTTCCCCATGATTCCTGATATATACTTAGAGAGTAATAGGGGTTTACAGCATGGAAACAGGCCCTTCGGCCCAACTTGTCTATGCCGCCTTTTTTGTTTAAACCCCTAAGCTAATCCCAATTGCCCGCATTTGGCCCATATCCTTGTATACCCATCTTACCCATGTAACTGTCTAATTGCTTTTTAGAAGACAAAATTGTACCTGCCTCTACTACTACCACTGGCAGCTTGTTCCAGACACTCACCACCCTCTGTGTGAAAAAATTGCCCCTCTGGACACTTTTGTATTTCTCCCCTCTCACCTTAAACCTATGCCCTCTAATTTTAGACTCCCCTACCTTTGAGAAAAGATATTGACTATCCAGCTGACCTGTGCCCCTCATTATTTTATAGACCTCTATAAGATCACCCCTCAGCCTTCTACGCTCCAGAGATAAAAGTCCTAGTCTATCCAGCCTCTCCTTATAACTCAAACCATCAAGTCCCGGTAGCATCCTAGTAAATCTTTTCTGCACTCTTTCTAATTTAATAATATCCTTTCTATTATAGGGTAACCAGAACTGTACTACAGTATTCCAAGTGTGGCCTTACCAATGTCTTGTACTATTTATATTGTATACATCTATTTGAACAACTGTGCAGGCTATAATGAGATTAAAGCATTGATAGGATATATGCCAACCAGGAAAGCAAAAAAACTGACTCCTAAAATTTGGAAAATACCCACTCAATCTGGAAGATTACTTGATGAAAGTCTCCCCCATGAGGTCAGACAAAGCCAGAGAAGAACTCAGATCAGCAAAGCAAGTTAGCAACAACAATCCATGATCCCAAAGGGTTATGACACTCCCAAAAGCCCATCATTACACCCCAGTCAAAACCCAGAGATCACCACCAGTTCTCCCGACACCACCATATTTGCAGTGTTCAGCCAGTGCGTACCTGTGCGAATCCTTGCATACCAATGCATGTTTCCTTTGTGCCAGAATGCTTTGCAAAATACATTCTTTCTCAACAAAATCATTTTAAAGATGGTCTATTCATGAGTGCAGCTGCAGGGCTGGTCACTTATCTTGCTTATAAATCATGAACAATTATCAAAGCTGTTCTCAAATACAGCACCAGCATTTTTTTGTATTCAAATGTACATAAAATGAATCTGTGCCTAATGAAAAGTTCATATGTCGTGGAATACTCACAACAACAAACTTTATATTCATCACTTTGATCTCCATGAGACTGGTCACAGTAAAAGCATTTGCCAGCATGCCAAATTCTGCCTATTCCTTATAAAACTTTTCCAGGGCTTCTACTTGTTTTATTTAAATGATCTCCAACAGCATATTTCTGAATTTTTCAGAATTAAAGAGAAAGGCATCACAAAAATGCTATAATGCTAACTAAAGTGGTTTATATCATTAGGAGATATATTTTAACTCATTTGTACAAAACTTTGATTTGACCAGATTTTTGCTGCTCTCCTGGACCTGAAACTATTAATTTGTGTTTTTTCTACAATTCTCATATTGAATTCTATTTATGCCAACCTTCCTCCCCTGCATTCTTTTTTTTGCATGAACATGCATTCTCAAAGACCTCTGAATCCTCCCTCCATCCACCACACTGCCACTGCGTCAACTGCAAGTTACTGGCAGGGCTATTAGTTTACAGTGAGCAAATTAATTAAACTGTGTTGACATTTAGCATTGCTAGATGTTTACTGTTGTTTTTGGAATTTAATTCCACAATTCCTTTGGTTTACAATAAGGATCAAAATGCTGCAGGGTTAGATGAAGAGCAGTGGGAGGAGGATTGTATGGCGCATAGGCGGCACGGTGGCAGAGTGGTTAGCGCTGCTGCCTCACTGCTCCGGGGACCTGGGTTCGATTCCCGGCTCGGGTCACTGTCTGTGTGGAGTTTGCACATTCTCCCCCGTATCTGCGTGGGTTTCCTCCAGGTGCTCTGGTTTCCTCCTACAGTCCAAAAGTGTGCGGGTTAGGTTGATTAGCTATGCTAAATTGTCCCTTAGTGTCCCGGGATGTGTAGGTTAGAAAGATTGGCGGGGTAAATATGAGGGGTTACCGGGATAGAGCCTGGGTCGGATTGTTGTCAATGCAGACTCGATGGGCCGAATGGCCTCCTTCTGCACTGTAGGGATTCTGTAGCTGCGATGATGAGCCAGTTACTCCAAATGGCATGTTTTTGTGCTGTAGACTCACTACAAATCATATTCCGGTTTTATTTTATGCCATTTTGTTATTTTCTTGGATTTTTACTGTTACTTGGAATCAATTTACATTCCAGAAAAGAGCCAAACTTGTGGTACTGGTTACTGTTGTGAATCATTTCTGCTGCATTCATCATTCCGCTTCATTGTCAACTGCTGGCAAAATCTACAACTTAAATGGGAATTTAAATGGAAACAGAAATGTATAATCCCCACACTAAATGTTCAAAAGAAAATTAATGTTTTGAGAAACATTCTCTGGTCATTCACGCCAGCGGGATTCTCTGGTCCCGCAGCAGTGAACGGAGATTTGGCTGAACACTAAACTCTGCGTCCTCGCTTGCAGCGGCGGTGGGGCACGAACGGCCGGAGAATTCTGGCCATAGTCAACATTTTGGATTCCTGTAATATGCAAGCTTTAAAAGTTCATAATTGAAGTTGCAAAGGCTCAGTCAAGTTGCACTCCCTGCCTTGTTAATGTTGCTAAAAAAGACTTTGCTTTTCTTTCGCAACTTATCATTGTTTATTGAGACTCTAAACAAAGCTGAGCACTTCTCAAACAGCAGCATGCTTAACCTAGTAAAACATCGCAGCATGCTTCATAGGAGCCTTATCAGATTAAAAATTGACACTAGAACCTAACCAAAAGTTTTGTCAAAATTGTTGGTTTTTAAGGAACATCTTAGAGGAGGAGAGAGAGAGAGAGAGACCGACAGGCTGAGTGATTAAGGGAGGGAATTCCAGAGCTTAGGGCACAGGCAGCTGAAGGCATGGCTGCCAGAGCAGTGTGATGAGTTTAAGAGGCCAACATTGGTGGACACGACAAGCTCAGGAAATAAAAGTAGTGGACGAAAACGTAAACAGCTTTGCACATAAACGTTTTGGGAAGGGAGTGGTATAATCCAGTAATGATGTACTCAATCTTGTCAAACGCAGATCTGCGGATTTATAATCCTTTGCAATCTTTGTGCATAACAGGAGCCCATTGTATATATGATAAAGGATCTGCTACACCAACAGGCAATTAAAATTGCAGGGTGAAAGGTATTTTGTCTGCTTTCAGGAATGATCAAATAAGCAGGAGGAGGTGGTATTCGCAAGGCTGCGGTAACAAGCACTTTCCCAACAAGTTAATGAGCTAACAATGACTGCATGGTGGCAAAATGAGTTATTCAATCGCTATTCAATGGTAGCCATTTTACTGAAGAATTGTCTCGCTGATCCCAAGAGGAAAGATGACCAAAAAAGAGCTGATTCCATTCTGCTAATTTAATACTGGGCCAAAAAATACATTGCTTTTGTAGCCTTAATGGAAAATGGAGTTGATGAATCTTACTTTCTCTGAGAAATGTAATTACTTTGAGAAAACTCAATGATCCTCCCCATCTTACTCCAGCCCCTCACACTCTGAAGGACAACAGAAACATCTGAGCACCAAAATTAACAGTGAAGCAAGCTTGTGCTTTGTTTTATTTATTCTAAAGAATATTTTGAATGAAGAATTCAGCTTTGATTTTGTACATTTTTTTTCTGATCCTACTTCTTATCATTATATCATTGAAACATGCAGGAATCCAATCTGCTGGATTAAAGAAAGAAAATGTGGATTCAGGAAGCTGATAAATAAATTTAATGCATGAATTTTTTTTTTGAAAAGGTTCAGTTATAAAATTAGCATTGTCAGCTTGAGAAACTATTGACAAAAAAGTTATTCAAACTTCCCAAAAATTTACAAATCAGATTTGCAAGAAGGTGTTGAATGGTTAAGAATATTTCAGGAGTGTAACCCACTCCCTCAATACTTCAGTTCTCTATACTGTGACACATAGGCCTGAATTTCCATGAGTATGGTCTCCAGCTGATCCAGAATTGCGCCAAGATCCCAGAAGTCCTGTGCCTGATCCTGTGGTGGGGGTGGAGGGGTTGCAATTTCCACATCGTAGTTCATGGAGGCAGCTGGACATATAAAAGGTACAGCTGCCTTCAGTCACTTCCAATTTTCACGAGTGGGATGTCCAAAAAATGACTTGTGAACTCGAGTCCCATCAGGAAAACGTCTAGAGAGTTCTTTGCAAGAGATCGGTTGTTCTTTGGAACTGTTCAAAGCAGACATGAATGCGCTTAACAAGTGGATATACTCATTAGAATTGTCAAGCTCATTGGAACTATCAAGCTGTCAGGGGAACTCTCCATGGAGCTATCAAGGTATTTAAAGCTCCAGGCCTTTAAATTAAAAAAAAAGATCTGCAGGTTTGCCATTTTACTCTGTTCGTTGATCTAAGCCTGAGAGCTACCATTATAGGATTTGTGCTGAATGATTGATTTCACAACATATTGATTGACAGTTCCAAGTGGTTATACAATCTTTGGTGTAGGGATGTGAATAGCAATCCTCCTGGTTGAATGGATTTAAATGTAGTGAATGGGTTTTTAATCAAAGAGTGTGTTTTTCTTCAATGGTGAATTCATTAACAGACATTGGAACTTTATTTTATTTCCTCTCAGCATGGGTTCTGAGGTCTACTCATGATAGATACTGGGTGAGCTGGCATGGAGGGTGTTAGTGCAAAGGGTTGTGGATGGGAGGCATGTGTTGGCATGAGCTGGCAGTAAGTGACTGGGAGCTATAAGGGAGTGTTGGGAGAATGGTATAGCTTGGCTTTTAGGGTATGAAAAGCCACGGTGGTGGGTGGGTAGCATGAGGAAGCATGGGTGGGCAAGGGGAGTGAGTGGGTGTGAGAAGGTGAGGTCTGGAGCCAGTTTTTAGTTTTATTGTTTCCTTTTGCAACTGGGACAAAGTGCCAGATTACTGAGGCCACTCCAGCCCATCTCTGCACCTGTCAACCCAGCCCACATCTGCACCCAGCAGCCCAGCCCACCTCTGCACCCGACAGCCCATTTGCTGCTTTCAATTTTTTTGTGGGGGCAGTGGGTATGACTCCTGTTACAGCCCAAAAGGTTGTACAGATTTTCTAGCCCATTGGTGTAGTATGATGAAAGGTCTTAGACAGTGACCTTTCCTACTGTGCCTCAGTGGTGCCTATCCCAAGCTTTAATGTGTCCCTCAGCATGAAGTCCTGGACCTTGGAATGTGCCAGTCTGCAACACTTCGTTGAGGACAAATCTTTGTACTGGAAGAGCAGCAGGTTTCAGGCTGACCAAAGAGCGTCTTTCACCGGATTGAACAACTGATGTTGGTGTGCTGGTTACATCCCGTAGAGCAGATAGTCCTGCTTCACAGAGCAGCTTCAGACCTACTTTGCAAAGGCACAGCATAGGAAGTGAATAATGATCTCTTCCCCACCATAGCCATGCCAAGGGCAACGTGTGGAGCGATAAGACTCTGAACATACAGAAAGGATCTGATGGGAAGGGCCTTTGCCAACCAGCCAAGCTACATTGTTTGAAAGTTCTAGCGATGAGGCATTCTGTCAAATGACTTTTGACAGTCTGCTCAGGGAACCATATGACAGGACCTTTCATCTTCTTTTCCCACAGGGCCTCTAGGACATTACCTGCAGACCACTGCCTGATGGATATGTGGCCAAAGGTGTTTATCTGCACAAGCTTTTCCACGAGGGGTAAGTGGTATGGCACAATCCAACTAATTGGAGCGCTTAACAGCAGTGTGGCCAGACCCATCCATCATAATACCAAGGAAAAGTAGAACCTCAGCACGTAGTGATACTTGTCTTTACATCTCGAGGGTACAGACAGCTTGATGCAGCTGCACACAAAAGATGGCCATCAGAATGAGGGTGATATTGGACTTATTTTTCACCATTAACAGATTTGTACCTCGTGTCCCTCAAACACGGTCCATTTGTGATGTCCAGATAAAGCAGAAGATGGCTTGGGTAATCAGCAAAGCGCAAAAGTGAGGAATGGGCCAGACCTGCGCCACGTCCTGCAACACCGAAAACCCTTAGACAGCACCTTCCAAACCCATGACCACTTCCACCTAGAAGGACAAGGGCAGTAGATACATGGGAACACCACCACCTGCAAGTTCCTCTTCAAGCTACTCACCATCCTCACTTGGAAATATATCACCGTTCCTTCGCAGTCGCTGGGTCAAAATCCTGGAATTCCCTCCTTAACTGCAATTCAAGAAGGCAGCTCACCACCACCTTCTCAAGGGCAACTAGGGATGGGCAATAAATGCTGGCCAGCCAGCAATGCCCATGTCCCACAAATGAATTTTTAAAAAAACTACCAGAATGCTCCGCACCTGATGTCCAAGTTCTTACCCACATTGGAAAGGATAAGAGTGGAAAGGCTACATCCAGTTTCATTTTATTATTTCATTTGTGGACAGATGTGGACATCTCTGCCTAGGCTACCATTCCTTGCTCATCCATAATTGCCCTCGAGAAGATGGTGGGAATCTTCCTTCTTGAACCGATGCAGTTCCTGTAGTGTAGGTATGCCCACAGTGTATGCCTTGTAGCACCTTCAGGCAGTCTGAACTGACTATGAAAAGGAAGAGGGAAGCTTATGTAGGGATGAGGAAACAAGGTTCAGATGGCTCGATTGAGGGTTACAAGTTAGCAAGGAATGAGCTGAAAAAGGGGCTTAGGAGAGCTAGGAGGGGACATGAGAAGTCCTTGGCGGGTCGGATCAAGGAAAACCACAAGGCTTTTTACTCTTATGTGAGGAATAAAAGAATGACCAGGGTGAGGTTAGGGCCGGTCAAGGACAGTAGTGGGAACTTGTGTATGGAGTCAGTAGAGATAGGCGAGGTGATGAATGAATACTTTTCTTCAGTGTTCACCAAGGAGAGGGGCCATGTTTTTGAGGAAGAGAAGGTGTTACAGGCTAATAGGCTGGAGGAAATAGATGTTCGGAGGGAGGATGTCTTGGCAGTTTTGAATAAAGTGAAGGTTGATAAGTCCCCTGGGCCTGATGAAATGTATCCTAGGATTCTGTGGGAGGCAAGGGATGAGATTGCAGAGCCTTTGGCGTTGATCTTTGGGTCCTCGCTGTCCACGGGGATGGTGCCAGAGGACTGGAGAATGGCGAATGTTGTTCCTCTGTTTAAGAAAGGGAATAGAAATGACCCTGGTAATTATAGACCGGTTAGTCTTACTTCGGTGGTTGGTAAATTGATGGAAAGGGTCCTTAGGGATGGGATTTACGACCATTTAGAAAGATGCGGATTAATCCGAGATAGTCAGCACGGATTCGTGAAGGGCAAGTCGTGCCTCACAAATTTGATAGAATTTTTTGAGGAGGTAACTAAGTGTGTTGATGAAGGTAGGGCAGTTGATGTCATATACATGGATTTTAGTAAGGCGTTTGATAAGGTCCCCCATGGTCGGCTTATGATGAAAGTGAGGAGGTGTGGGATAGAGGGAAAGTTGGCCGATTGGATAGGTAACTGGCTGTCTGACCGAAGACAGAGGGTGGTGGTCGATGGAAAATTTTCGGATTGGAGGCAGGTTGCTAGCGGTGTGCCGCAGGGATCAGTGCTTGGTCCTCTGCTCTTTGTGATTTTTATTAATGACTTAGAGGAGGGGGCTGAAGGGTGGATCAGTAAATTTGCTGATGACACCAAGATTGGTGGAGTAGTGGATGAGGTGGAGGGCTGTTGTAGGCTGCAAAGAGACATAGATAGGATGCAAAGCTGGGCTGAAAAATGGCAAATGGAGTTTAACCCTGATAAATGTGAGGTGATTCATTTTGGTAGGACAAATTTAAATGTGGATTACAGGGTCAAAGGTAGGGTTCTGAAGACTGTGGAGGAACAGAGAGATCTTGGGGTCCATATCCACAGATCTCTAAAGGTTGCCAGTCAAGTGGATAGAGCTGTGAAGGCGGCCTATAGTGTGTTAGCTTTTATTAACAGGGGGTTGGAGTTTAAGAGCCGTGGGGTTATGCTGCAACTGTACAGGACCTTGGTGAGACCACATTTGGAATATTGTGTGCAGTTCTGGTCACCTCACTATAAGAAGGATGTGGAAGCGCTGGAAAGAGTGCAGAGGAGATTTACCAGGATGCTGCCTGGTTTGGAGGGTAGGTCATATGAGGAAAGGTTGAGGGAGCTAGGGCTGTTCTCTCTGGAGCGGAGGAGGCTGAGGGGAGACTTAATAGAGGTGTATAAAATGATGAAGGGGATAGATAGAGTGAACGTTCAAAGACTATTTCCTCGGGTGGATGGAGCTATTACAAGGGGGCATAACTATAGGGTTCATGGTGGGAGATACAGGACGGATATCAGAGGTAGGTTCTTTACGCAGAGAGTGGTTGGGGTGTGGAATGGACTGCCTGCAGTGATAGTGGAGTCAGACACTTTAGGAACATTTAAGCGGTTATTGGATAGGCACATGGAGCACACCAGGATGATAGGGAGTGGGATAGCTTGATCTTGGTTTCAGATAAAGCTCGGCACAACATCGTGGGCCGAAGGGCCTGTTCTGTGCTGTACTGTTCTATGAAGGGGTTAAGGGATCAGTCATCCCAGTTTCCAAAATACACGACCTCACTCTTGCCGTGATTTCCCATGGGTCCTGAGGTCAGTTTGAGCTGGCCTCAGATGTTCATTAGTCTGGACAGCAGATCCGAGCAGAAACGGTGATGTCATCCATGTACAAATGAACTTTAGCCGGAGTGCCTCCACTGCCTGGCATTGTCACTCCTCATGTGCCCGAATCCTTCCCAATGGACTCAGCAAGAAGTTCTATGAAACACAGGACAGTGGAGAATTAAATCTGGAATCAGGCAGGCAACTGTCTGATTCCAGATTTAATTGGAAAGGTTTCAGATTCTCACCCATTGATTGAAATAATGCAACTGATGTTTGTGTAGAGCAGCTAGATCCAATTGTGGATTCCCCAAACCCTGTCTTGGAGAGCACATCCATCATGAGGATGTGTGATATTCTGTCAAAGGCCTTCTCCTGATCCTAGCTGATGAGACTGGTATCCATACCCCTCTCCTGTACATAGGCAAGTATTTTCCTAAATAGTGCAAAGTTATTGGAGATCTTCCTGCTGGGTACTGTGCAGGCCTGATCAGGGTGGATCATCAACTCCAGAGCAGACTTGACCCAATTGGCAATAACCTTGGACAGAATTTTATAATCGATAGTCAGCAGTGAAATGGGTTGCCAATTTCTAATTTCCTCCCTTTCCCCCTTCCACTTGTAGATGAGAGTAATTCTGCCTTTTCTCCTGGATTCTGACATGTTGCCAGCCAGAAGCATTCTCCTATTTGCTGCCAGCAGATCTGGGCCAATCCAATCCCAAACAGACGAATACAACTCAGCTGGTAAGCTGTCACTACCGGGTATTTTACTCTTCTCAAAGAGAGCCTTAGCCAGCTCTTCGAGAGTTAGTGGATTCTCCATAGAGTCATAGAGGTTTACAGCATGGAAACAGGCCCTTCGGCCCAACTTGTCCATGCCGCCCTTTTTTTTAAACTCCTAAGCTAATCCCAATTGCCCGCATTTGGCCCATATCCCTCTATACCCATCTTACCCAAGTAATTGTCTAAACGCTTTTTAAAAGATAAAATTGTTCCCGCCTCTACTACTACCTCTGGCAGCTTGTTCCAGACACTCACCACCTTGTATGTGAAAAAATTGCCCCTCTGGACTCTTTTGTATCTCTCCCCTCTCACCTTAAACCTATGCCCTCTAGTTTTAGACTCCCCTACCTTTGGGAAAAGATATTGACTATCTAGCTGATCTGTGCCCCTCATTATTTTATAGACCTCTATAAGATCATCCCTCAGCCTCCTAAGCTCCAGAAAAAAAAGTCCCAGTCTATCCAGCCTCTCCTTATAACTCAAACTATCAAGTCCCGGTAGCATCCTAGTAAATCTTTTCTGCACTCTTTCTAGTTTAATAATATCATTTTTATAATAGGGTGACCAGAACTGCACACAGTATTCCAAATGTGGCCTTACTAATGTCTTGTACAACCTCAACAAGATGTCCCAACTCCTATATTCAATGTTCTGACCGATGAAACAAAGCATGCTGAATGCCTTCTTCATCACTCTGCCCACCTGTGACTCCACTTTCAAGGAGCTATGAACATGTACCCCGAGATCTCTTGGTTCTGTAACTCTCCCCAACGCCCTACCATTAACTGAGTAAGCCCTGCCCTGGTTCAATCTACCAAAATGCGTCACCTCGCACTTGTCTAAATTAAACTCCATCTGCCATTCGTCAGCCCACTGACCCAATTGATCAAGATACTGTTGCAATTGGAATAACTTTCTTCACTGTCCACTAAGCCACCAATCTTGGTGTCATCTGCAAACTTCCTACCCATGCCACCTATATTCTCATCCAAATCATTAGTATAAATGACAAATAACAGTGGACCCTGCACTGATCCCTGAGGCACACCACTGGTCACAGGCCTCCAGTTTGAAAAACAACCCTCTACAACCACCCTCCAAACTCACCCGCACACAAGGCCTCCATAAGAGGAGAGGAAGGATTCAGTAATGCTAATTTTTCTTTTCTCCCCCAACCAGATTTCTCCCTCTTTACACACTTGACCCTGTTGTAATATGCCTTTATGGGATCGCAGTATGCCATCACCTTAAGGGAAGGGCATCATGTGATCCAGCTTCAGATTCACTACAGTCTCGAGCAGAATACAGACACACATCTCTGCAACTCTGATGTCCTCAAGTTTTCAGTCCATGTATATCTGTTCACAAGCCTTTATTGCAAGAGTACTTGAGTACAGGAGTAACAATGTCTTGCTTCAGTTATATAGAACCTTGGTTAGAGTGCACCTGGAGTATTGTGTGCCATTTTGGTCCCCTTACCTGAGGAAGTGCAGTGAAAGTTCATCGGACTTGTTCCTGGGAATATCTTATGAAGAGAGATTGGGGAAACTGGGTTGTATCCTCAATTTTGAAAAATGAGAGGTGTTCTCATTGAAACGTGAAAAATGCTTAAAGGAATAGACAGGGTAGATGCAGTAAGATGTTTCACCTGGTTTAGGAGTCTAGAACCAGGGGGCACCATTTCAAAATAAGGGGGAAGTTATTTAGGACCAAGATGAGAATTTATTTTTACTCAGAGGGTTATGAGTCTTTGAAATTCTCTAACTCAGAGGTTTGTGGAAGCTCAGTCACTGAGTATGTTTAAAGTTGAGATTGACAGATTTCTAAATACTAATGGCATAAAAGGTATATGATGATAGTATGGAGAAAAATAGTATGGAGAAAAAGGCATAGAAGTGGATGATCAGCCATGATGTAATGGTTCAGGTCACAAACTCCGAAGTGTTTTATGAAGCCTACCTGATGGGCAGTATAATCGGTGGGAGTGGGTCAGGGAGATTGGGAGAGGGGGGCCGGGAGGCCAGCATTGAGCTGGCCAGCAATCGGGAGGCCGGCAGTGCGGGGCCATTGTGCATGTGCCGATCTTGGCGCTGATAGATCAGCGCATGCGCAGTGGCTCACTCAATGCTATCCTGCTGGCCTCCCAGGTGGGGATGGGCCCTGCCCCCTGAATTCTGGAATGAAGGGAAAGTCATGTTTGACGAATTTACTGGATTTTTATGACGATGTAACGAGTGCAGTTGACAGAGGGGAACCGGTGAATGTGGTGTTTTTAGATTTTCGGAAGGCGTTCGATGAGGTGCCTCACAAAAGGTTGCTGCAGAAGATTAGGGTACACGGATTTGGGGGTAAAGTGTTAGCGTGGATTGAGGATTGGCTATCCAACAGAAAGCAGAGAGTTGGAATAAATGGGTGCTTTTCTGGTTGGCAGTTGGTGACTAGTGGTGTGCCGCAGGGATCGGTGCTGGGGCCTCAACTGTTTATCATATACATAGACGATCTGGAGGAGGGGACCGAGTGTAGGGTAACAAAGTTTGCGGATGACACAAAGATGAGTGGGAAAGCGAATTGCGTGGAGGATACGGAAAGTCTGCAGAGAGATTTGGATAGGCTAAGTGAGTGGGCGAGGATCTGGCAGATGGAGAATAACGTTGACAAGTGTGAGGTTATCCACTTTGGAAGGAATAATAGTAAAATGGACTATTATCTGAATGGTGAAAAATTACAACATGCTACTGTGCAGAGGGACCTGGGGGTCCTTGTGCATGAATCGCAAAAACTCAGTTTGCAGATGCAGCAGGTGATCAAGAAGGCAAATGGAATGTTGGCCTTTATCGCGAAGGGGATGGAGTATAAAAACAGGGAGGTCTTGCTGCAATTGTACAAGGTACTGGTGAGGCCGCAAGTGGAGTACTGTGTGCAATTTTGGTCCCCTTGTTTGCGAAAGGATATATTGGCCTTGGAGGGAGTACAGAGAAGGTTCACCAGGTTGATACCAGAGATGAGGGGGTTAGCTTATGAGGAGAGATTGAGTAGATTGGGCCTGTACTCGTTGGAGTTTAGAAGGCTGAGGGGAGATCTTATAGAGACATATAAGATAATGAAGGGGCTCGACAGGGTAGAGGTGGAGAGATTCTTTCCACTTAGAAAGGAAACAAGAACTAGAGGGCACAGCCTCAAAATAAGGGGGAGTCAGTTTAGGACAGAGTTGAGGAGGAACTTCTTCTCTCAGAGGGTAGTGAATCTCTGGAATTCTCTGCCCATTGAAGCAGTGGAGGCTACCTCATTAAATATGTTTAAGTCACAGGTAGATAGATTTTTGATCAATAAGTGAATTAAGGGTTATGGGGAGCGGGCGGGTAAGTGGAATTAAACCACTATCAGATCAGCCATGATCTTATTGAATGGCGGGGCAGGCTCGAGGGGCTAGATGGCCTACTCCTGCTCCTATTTCTTATGTTCTTATGTTCTTATGAATCATGCTAGTGCACTCTGCAGTGCACAGAATGTGGGAGATTCATTTTGAAACTCACGCTGAAAAAAACAGCATGATTTACTACAGCTTTCACACAAATTCTACTCAGAATTTTTTGGGGAGATTTCCAGCTGATGATTCAAATAACCCACTGGGGAGCTTTTATCAAACAACGTTTAATTAAGAATATAATTAACATGCGTGGGAAGAAAATTAGCAATAACTTTTATCAATTACAAACAAAAACAACCATGATAATGTATTACCCTTAACAAATATATCTAAGATGTTCCAATCAAACCAAAACCTTCCATAGACTAAACTCTTTAAACAAGTTCAACGCAGCAAAGTCTAATGCTCACGTGATACTGGAATTGAGTCTTTTGGTTGGAGAATTAAAAACTCTCAGTCTTGCAAGTTCTAGTAATTCTCTTGACACATCCAGAATAGTTTGAAGTCGGAACAGCTTCCCAGAAGCCCAGGTAGACTCTGGTCAAGCCACCAACAGCAGATCCTCCCTTTCAGAAAGGCAAGGCCTTGTTTTCAGTTAACCAGCAGAATTTCCAAATAAAACAGGGAGAGAGAGAAAAACACTTCTTTTCAGCTTGCTGTCTCTTCTAAAAACTAACCTGCAGCTCAGAACTGAAAATGAAAGAGTTCCTGTCACCTGACCTGCCAACCAGTTTTCCTCCGAACAATGCAGAGCCAGAAAACCACCCAGAGGAAAAATAAACAACCCCCATTTAAGCCACTTAAAGCACAATAAAAGGACTCCCTGTAGACAGCCCGGCAACAATGACATCAACTAAGGAGCTACAGAGAGCATGATTTTTTTTAAAAAAAACTTTTTAAAGGTACACTAACTTCACAATGATCGTACTGAATGGTGGAGCAGGCTTGATGGGCTGAATGGCCTGCTCCTGCTCCAATGTTCAACAGTCTGGTCTGAAATTTGACATTAATGTGCAGCTGATCAATTTCTTTGGTTCCGTTTATTCCAGTCCTGGCAAACGTCTCAATCCAAGTAAAATAGAAGATATTAAAGCCAAGCCAATTTCTATCAGGACAATCTTTGAAGATGTCGAGGTCTCATCAATTTCCTGCCTCCATACATTCCCAATTTCAAAATTCTTCTTTGCTAAGGGAATTGTTGAGAAAAGATGTGCTTTTCCTGTGGCATGATGTAGAAGCACTGGAACAGTCTTTATCAGAACCATTGACATTGCAATTTTACAATCCTAGGGAAACAACTACCCTGGGGCTAGATGCCTCACAGAAAGGTCTGGGAGTGTGCATACTGTAAAGAAGGCAACCCAATTGCATTTGCTTCAAAATCTCTGGGTGGGATTTTACGTCCTCGCTCATCCCAAAATCATAAAATCCTACCCGTGGTGAACCTTTCCATGGTCTGGCCCTCGCCCGCTCCGATTCCTGTGGTGGGCAGGACGGTAAAATTCCGGCCTCTATCTGTAATGGTAGCCAACTACTCCAACATTGAATGGGAAACATTAGCTTTAGTATTTGGAATCATGCATTTTCATACCTATGTATTTGGCAAAGGATTTGTGAAAGATACTGACCACAAGTCACAGGAGATAATTTGATGAAAACCATTGACCTGCACATTCAAGCTTATGGCTGCGAGATAATATATAAGCCAAATAACTTGACGATCACATCTGACACACTTATCAGATTATCTAACACAGCAAAACCCGAAGATGTATCCCTGGATCGACAAGTTGACTTCATTGACATCGAACTTGAAGATGTTCTCCAAATTGATCTGGTACATTTTGTGTACCACAAATGCCGGCAGCTACAAGGAGAAACAGTGAAAGATTCCACACTACAGAAACTGAAGGATAGCCTGATTCAGCTCACCAATTCCTTAGGCAGCACCGTACAAACACACAACCACTGCCATCTAGAAAGGCAATAATTGCTGACACCTGGAAACACCACCATTTGGCACTTCCCCTCCAAGTCACTCAACATCCTGATTTGGAAATATAGCGCTGTTCCTTCACTGCCGTTGGGTCAATTCCTGGAATTTCCTCTCTAACAGCACTATGGGTGTGCTTACACCCGAGGGACTGCAGTGGTTCAAGAAGGCAGCTCACCACCACCTTCTCAAGGGCAACTATGGATGGGCAATAAATGCTGGCCTAGCCAGTGACGCCCAGATAGAGTCATAGAGGTTTACAGCATGGAAACAGGCCCTTTGGCCCAACTTGTCCATGTCGCCCTTTTTTGTTAAACCCCTAAGCTAGTCCCAATTGCCCGCATTTGGCCCATATCCCTCTATACCCATCTTACCCATGTAACTGTCTAAACGCTTTTTACAAGACAAAATTGTACCCGCCTCTACTACTACCTCTGGCAGCTTGATAGAGCCATAGACGTTGCAATATTAAAAAAAAAAAATTTTTAATTTGGCAGTCCATGGATATGGGAGACCATTTTGGCCTCATCAAGATGCGCGCAAGATCTCTCAGGAAGTCATATTCAAAGGCAGCTAAGTCATCATATATGAAATTTTGTGATTTGATATTCTTCAACAACTTCATCACTCACTCATAGGCATAGACCAGAAGAGAAGATTAGCAAGAGACACAGTCTATTGGTCAGATATGAACAATAATATTGAAGTCATCGCCAAGAAGTATGAGGCATGTCAAGTCAGCACAAAGAACCACTGATTCTACATGAAGCTCCTACCCATACTTGGTCCAAAATTGCATCCAACAGGGATGCAGGAATGCGTTGTTGCAATTATACAGTGCCTTGGTGAGGCCACACTTAGAGTATGGTGTGCAGATTTGGTCTCCTTTTCTGAGGAAGGATGTTCTTGCTCGAGGGAGTGCAGCAAGAATTTACCAGGCTGATTCCAGGGATGGTGGGACTGATGAATGAGGAGAGATTGACTAGGTTAGGATTGTTTTCACTGGAGTTCAGACAGATGAGGGGGCTTATAAAATTCTAACAGAACTAGACAGGATAGATGCAGGGAGGATATTCCCGATGGTGGGGGAGTCCAGAACCAGGGTTCACAGTCTGAGGATTCGGGGTAGACCATTTAGGACAGAGGTGAGGAGACATTTCTACACCCAAAGAGCAGTGAGCATGTGGAATTCATTACCACAGGAAGTAGTTGATGCCAAAACATTGAATGTATTCAAGAGACGGTTAGATATATCACTTGGAACGAATGGGATCAAAGGTTTGGGCTATGGAGTTGGATGATCAGCCATAATCGTAATGAATGGCGGAGCAGGTTCGAAGGGCCAAATGGCCTCCTCCTGCTCCTTTCTTCCATGTTTCTATGTTTTTCGTGTCCATCGTACTGACTTCATTGACATCATCGACTACTTTACCAAGTCGTCATTATTCGACAGTTGCATAATACGTCAAGCACAACTGTCGTGCACACTCCCAAGTGCTATTTTTAATTTATCTGGTGTGTCTAGAGAGATCGTTACAGATAACCATTCACAATTTATTGGTAAGCCATTTCAACCTATCTGTGTGAGAAGTGAAATATTGAATACACTGCTTCTTCTCCTCATTACCCTTGATCTATAACTTTAGCTGAATGGCTGATTCGCATGGTGAGATCCTCAATTTCCAAATGGAGACAGATCATGCAAGATTTGCACATTGTAATTTTACACTTGAGAGCAACTCTTCAAAGTGCAACTATTCCCTGTCATCCCACTGTACGAGCACAGACTAACTGGCAGATCATAAAGACGGCTGGTAGGGAAAGTGTCAAATCAAATGATGGAAGTGGCAGTTGGAAATCTGGGACCACGTTATTGCCCCCAGATCGGATGCACAGAGAAAAGGGAATTCCCACCTCTGTAAACCCCCCCCCCCTTTAAAAATGGCCACCTGTAGGTCTCCTCTTCAGTCGGGTGGTAGTGTGGAATTGGGGTCAGGATGGGCAAGCCTCAAAGGGGTGAAGTGTCGGAGCTGGGTTTGCGTGGGTCGGGCAACTCGGGTGCATATATAAAGCGCCCCTTTGGAATCGTTGGGTCCAAGTGTTACTTCCTGAGCACATCCAGAGCCTTGAAAGAGACATTATTGAGTTGTCAAGCTTAAATGTTGTCAAACTATTAGATTACCCTAGAATGGATGGTCCATCATGGGCTTTCTCAATGGGTGAATTGTCAATAATGCTTTCTAACCAAAAAAGTGCGAAACTAAACCATTGAGTGGACTCTCAAGACACGGTCATGGAAATGGCATTGTTTTGCCACCATTAATTGATACGAATAATATGCACTGATTTAGTAAGCTGGCTAGGCTTACTAAATGATGATTGAACAACACTGTAATGCCTATTCACTTGCCCTATTGCCACTCATCACTCTGGATGTGCCCACACTGACCATGTCCCTCACATTGGCACAGTGTTGTGGTATAACAGTCTGAAATAAGACTGAGTCAGCCAGTAAGGTTGTCAGTTGTCACTGAACACAACACGTCACCTCGGAGTGACAGCCATAACATACACAGCGCCAAGTAGAACCCCTCTCTCAACCACACCATTCTCAGTATTCATAGATGAGATTATGCAAATAGTTACTGCATGTAAGCACACAAAAGTGGATTATAGCAATGTATTCTCAGTTGCTCAAGGCCCTTCTTGCCTTACATTTTCATTAATTAATTCACTAGTTTTCTGCCTGGGACCTGGTAGGAGAGGTACAAAGGAGAGACATCATCTACCCAGCTGGCCGTCGCAAACCACCGACTGTGACCAACAAGACATGGGTTCAGATTGCAACAACAGTGAGCACCATCAGTGATCATCGGAGATTGTGGATCCAGTGCCACCAAAGATTCAGTGATCTGTTGTGTTCTGGCAAGGCTGAATAACTTGGCTCACATCTGCATGTTTATGCACCTATAAGCCTCGATGCTAATGCAGAGGAACATGTGAGCAGTTTATTTAGCTACACACAAAACAGATGTGGATAGGCAGTATGATGCACAGACACACTGAAGAGCAATACCTTTGCATGCATTAATTATGAGGGTGACATCAATTGATGTTGTGGTTGCAGAACAAAAGAATGACAAAGTGACGGCCCACACTTCTGAGATGCATGAAGCTCAAGTCTTTTAAAAGCTGGCCTGATTCCATGAAGTTCCGGAGGACTGGCTCATGCTGATCTCTGGAATGGAGGGGCACATAGTCAGAAGTGCAGGATCCAGGCTCTTGACTGCCACCACCAGTCAAACGCTTAACATGCACTGGTGAAAACTGGCGACATTGGGAATGGGGTCAGGAATGGGGTCCCAGCTGACATTTTTACAGCCCCATGGAGTTTTCCTGACTCAATGAAAATTCAGCCCTCTGTCTTTATTTCAGATTTCCAGCATCCACAGCATTTTGTTTTTCTGTTATACTCCAGTTTCATTTTCTTAACCAAAACTATTTTGTTTCAAGCCCTCTCTGCAGCCCTCGCCATACAACACAGCAGGACACTGATTTTGGTGCAGTTCAGGGATAGACCATCCCAGTAATACAGCTCCCTCCTTTCCCAGTACTGATGCTAGTGCCCCACAAATTCAAAACCCATTTCTCCCACACCAATCTTGGAGCATACATTCAACTCTGATTTTATCGGTCCAATGCCAATTTGCTCATGGTTCAGAAAGTAATCCAGAGATTATTACCCTTGTTTTCTGCTTTTCAAATTTAGCCCCTAGCTATTCATACTCCCTCAGTGGAACCCCTTAGTTCTACCCAAGTCATTGGTGCCCACGTGCACCTTGCCAACTGGATCCTTCCCTTCCCACCCCCAGTTCCTCTCTAGCCCAGAGGAGATGCGCTTAAATCTGGCATTGGGTAGGCAACATAGCCTTCGGACTCATGTTCTCAGCTGCAGAGAACAGCGTGTATCCATCTAACTGCAATGACCTTCCTTTTGATTCCCCCAAGTTGGACAGCTCCCTAAGCCATGGTCAGTTTGCTCTTCCTCCCTGCAGTCCCTGCTCTCGTCCACACAAGCTGCAAGAGCCTCCAATCTATTGGACAATTGCAGGGGCTGGGGCTGCCCTATTGCTACCTTCTTGGCCCACACACCTGCCTCACTCACAGTCACAGCCTCTTGTCCCTGACCACGAACTACAATCATAAATACCAAGCTTTAGGGGGCGTGACTGCTTCCTAGGGCAGGTAAATATCCGCCCCCCCGACAAAGAACAAAGAAAATTACAGCACAGGAAGAGGTCCTTCGGCCCTCCAAGCCTGCACCGACCATGCTGCCCGACTTAACTAAAACCCCCTACCCTTCCGGGGACTATATTCCTCTATTCCTATCCTATTCATGTATTTGTCAAGACGCCCCTTAAAAGTCACTATCGACACTTCACAGTGTTTGAAACTTGGGACTCCAGCTCATCAACTCTGAGTTGAAGTTCCTCGTCCAGCAGACACACTGCAGATATGGTTACCATAGATCAGTGGTTCCCAAAGGGTGCGGCGAGAGAGGATGGCAAGTGTGGCGGGAAGATTCAAGGACAATCAAAGAAACATTTAAACATGGTTTAAACAAGCATTGTTTTATACTTTCTGGATGTCCCATGATCATATTATAAAGTAGCTGTGTTCTATGTTATGAATCAAGCACTGCTAGGCGTTGTTTTTTTTTGTTTTTGAATGTATTTCTTATCAATAAAAAATTTGGTGTGGCGCGAGCAAATTTTTATTCCGAAAGTGCAGCCCCAGTGAAAAACGTTTGGGAACCACTGCCATAGATTATACTGAGGCTCTCCAGCTTCCATGCGATAGAACGGACAGAGGAAATGATATAATGTGATTTGGGAACCGGGGGGGGGGAAAATATGATTCAGCCTTTTTACTCATTGTTGGGCCAAATGTTGTGCATGCTATAACCTCTGTTCCTCTAACTATATATACTATATTCACCATGCATGGCTTAAGTCTTGCTAAAACATATCGAGAAGGGGCATCCTTCTCCTGAACAGCTATCAGAAAGAAATCTTACACCACTTCTAAATGATTTCTTCCTTCTTATTGAATTCCTCTTTTAATGGCGGGAATACCAAATAGGAGGAGGCTCCCTAAAGTCCAGTCCATTTACTGCTTTCCAGTATAGTTTCAAAAGCACATAGGTATCTGGATGCAACTGCATTCTCCAAATGCCATTGATTTTTAGTAATTGAGAAGTGCTCTTAAGCAAATTCATGTCCTAAAATGTGAGCAGATGACATTATGTTACTTCGGCTTGACGCCAGCATCTGTCACATTCCTTTAATTGAACACTTGGATTAAATGGATTGCGATTGATTTTTTTTTACTATTGGAAAATGGATCATAGCGTTCTGTGATGGATTTGATTGCTGAAAGAGTGAGAGACACATATGTACAGCATAGTATAATTAATCACTGTCTCCTCCCAGCCTTACCATTGCTTTGTGAAAGCTTTTTCCTGCTCTGAAAAAGGGTGGGGTAATAGAAAGCTGACTTCTTCACAGCTGCGCACAGCAGCACTCCACTGTCTGCTCACTTCTGGCCATCACAGGCATGCCAGATACAAGAAGCAGCTCACATCATTAGCTGAAGGTCATCAAGCGCCATGGGAGTCAAGGTCAGGGTTTAAACTTGTATCTGAATGAGATGCGAATACCAGCTGCTGCCCCGACACCATCTTTCCTTAAGATATTATACACGGGAAATTACTTTCCATACAATATTTTACTCTTGGCATCGTGAATGGATGGAAACCTCTGTGAAAATAACAATTTGATAGGAGTGTGTTTAGCATTCATAAAATCACATCAGGAAAAGTAATTTTTAAAACCTGACTCCATACATCCACTTTGCCTCGACATTTGTAAACTTTGGGCATATGCGCTACCTACAATTTTCCAGCTCTTAGTGATCATTAAATCCTGGGGCAGCACAGGCCTGAATTTCTGGTATGTCCTGCTGTAAGACAAGGACCCACACAGGTAACATGGGCTGATAAAATCACGATTGTATTGTACATGTGTTACAAATGTGCACATTTCAGAGAAGCGTTGATAAGCTTGATCGTTAACTCCAATCACTTAAAACACAGACTGTTAACCCCAATAAACTGAAAGCCAACATCTTAAATACTTTGGACAATTCTGAGCACTGGTTTCTCTGGAAGAGTTATTTCTGCTGCACACACCTCCTGGAGTTTGTTTTTCATACTTTTTTCCATCTGAATTTGTTCCATTTATTCTGATTTGTGAAAAGGGAAAAAAAACCTCTGCTTGCAATCAATTGAGAATGAAAAACAAGTGATTTTAAATACAATAATGTTTGTCAGAGTTACATTTTTATGATTTTTTTAAAAACACAGGCCTTTGTTTTCCCCTGGCGTTTACGACACTGGATAATAGAATGTTCTTTCTGCATTGGATCCGCACCAGGTGATATTTCCATTCTCAACACGTTCAAAACAAGTGCTTTGAGTTAGTGCTGAGATTGCTGAATTAGCTCTGTATCAAGGGAATACAATGATCTCAGAATAGTGACGTTGGTGACTGATGACCCCCATTAACCACTAGCACAAGGTGACCTTCGTAGCAAATCTGCACTTGAATTCTGCAAAAATGATTCGCAGCTTTTTGAAGGTACTGACTCCTCTTTATGGTACAGTTTCACAGACATCAGGGGACCCTCCACATACCTCAATCAATTGACCATTCTTCGTGTGTGAGGCCACATAATGAGCGGCAGCAGCCTATTCATCTGGAAAGGGGGCACCACAGCTGAGCCTGATCCAATCTTTATCTGATGGCCATTCACGGCATAGGAGAAAAATGTGTCTGATTTTTCCTCTCCCAAAGTGAGGTCTTCTGAGGTCAAAATATTGGTATGTTTGTAAGTGCAGTGGGAGCAGAATGATTTGTTGCTGACTAATTGCACCAATGAATAGACATGAAAGCCTATTAAGTTCAACACTAGCATTCCCTATATTTTATTTTTGTTGCGCTCGACCTATTCATTTGGATGTATGGGCTGTTTAAATTTTTTTGCCAGGTGACTTAAAGAGGCCAACATGTGCTTAGCCACACAGGAACCTCGGGGCTGCTGTGCTGCCATGCTGCTTAGAGGGATCATTGTTCAGAGCACTAGTCTTAATTTAAAGGAGTGTTATATTGAGCGTAAGCTGAATTAAAAATGCACCCATCTAAAGCTAAGTATAGTTTTAGCTTAACCTTATACCGTGTGCTGTCACTTGCAGGGCTACATCAATGAATAAATGACCTAAGCCATTCTCTGCCAAAATGTGTTAATTATTTAAAATTGCTTCCATCCACATTGAACCACAGAGCAACACTCTGGAATATACTGACTTGGAATTCTTTGGCTTAATTCTTGTTGCTCCATTTTCTCTGAGAAAATTTGCATAAGTGATTAAATCCAGTGCTATGCCGAAACATTGCTGTACACTAGTTTATTTGATCATCTGCACTGTTCCCGAGTTAAATTTGCCAAAACCCGACTCAGCTGGTTGGCAGAGCTCCGCTCATGTGGAAGACCAGAATCTTGCACCTCTTCTAAATGGGTAGAAACTCACAAGCAAAGTTTTAGACTCAGCAACCTATCAGCAAATATTTTTAAATGTCTCCATTCTGAGATCTTCACCGTATTCTCTGCATCTTCAAAAATCAGTTACATTCAAAAAGGAAATTCTCCCATCGGTGCATCTTTCAAAACATGCTGAGCCTAAGTGCGTGAATAACGGTTGAAGGAAACAAACTTTTAATTTTCATAATATCAGAAGGTAAAGAGGGATAGTGTTGAACGTTCTGGGCTTTCCTTGATCTCTGATGTTGTTTCCTGTGGGTTTTTATGTTCTGGAGTGTGCCAATTAGATTTGCAGGAAATTTCAGTGTAAGTTGCTGTCAGATAGGGTGACAAATGGAATTAAGTCAGATTGAAGAAATTGCAGCAAACAGAATAAGAGGCGTTACAGTGTACTGTAATGCTCCATGTGTCTTATCTTGGCTACATAATGTAGGAAAGCAAATAAAGAGATAGAAAAATCAGAGAGCAAGAGTTATTCTTAACTGCTTCTGCAAGCTTGTAGTAATCAATTTGATGGGTGTTAGCAGACACCGAGGACCAGTCATATTCCGATCTATTCTGAGGGTTACTGTATAAATGGGAATGAGCGAGAAATGGGTAAAGGAAAAAAATTGTCTTACAAGGAGTTCTTGCCCTCAACAACAAAATCATTTTCATTCATATGTGACGTACATCGGATGGGAAATTTTAATAGTTCACATTCTTCATGGGCAAACCTTCACGAGATAAATTTAGACAATTTTAAACTCTAGGTATGAGATATATTAAATAGTATGTTACCAAAATGCAAACAAGCAAATTTTAACATGCTTATTTATCATAGAATCCCTACAGTGCAGAAGGAGGCCATTCGGCCCATCAAGTCTGCACCTAACACAGTCCACCCAGGTCTTATTCTCATAACCCCACATATTTACCCTGCTAATCCCCTGACACTAGGGTCAATTGAGCATGGCCAATCAACCTAACTCGCACATCTTTGGACTGTGGGAGGAAACTGGAGCACCCGGAGGAAACCCACGCAGACACGGAGAGAATGTGCAAATTCCACACAGACAGTGTCCTGAGGCCGGAATTGAACCCAGGTCCCTCGTGCTGTGAGACAGGAGTGCTAATCGCTGTGCCACCCCTTTGGTCCTGCAGATGCTGACTCCATATCAGGGTGTATTTCCACAGGTACCAGGCAGCGCCACTGCCCCATCAACCACACTGCCACTGCCCCCCACCCCCCCAGCACCTGTTCCCAGTGGAAATTCTTCATGATGCAGAAGATCAACCATGACTTTGTTGAATGGCACAGTAGGCCTGAAGAGTCAAATGGCCTACTCTTGGGGCAATTCTCCAGCCCCGCATGCCTCGGCATAAATCATGTTTTGTCAGACAATCGCCAAACACGATTTGCGCCAAGAGGACCGCTTTCGGGATTCTCCCTGCCTCCCCATGGTGACGTAACCTGGTTCCCACCCAGCGAGTGTGTGAACCAGATAAGCAAATTTAAATATGCATTACCATGTTTTAGCCGAATTCACCCGGCTCCCAGTATTCACCAATCCATCAGTGCAGCAGGAAGTCGGAGGGAATCACTACTAATCTCCACAAATGATTGTAGCCCTTGGGTTGCTGGGCAGTGGCTGGCATTGCCACCTGGCACACTGGCATTGTAAACCTGGCACTGCCAGGGTGCAGGGCCCGAAGGAGGTCCATGAAGGCGGCCCCTGGAGGGAGCGAGACCTTAGGCGACCCCATAGCAGGGCATCACCCATTAGGGGGAGGCTGATAGCAGCAATTGGGAAGCCGAATGCCTCAATGCTGGTGAGCATTGATATGGGCCGGGTTGGGGGGGGGGGGGGGGGGGTGGGGAGTCACCCTCATGCCTGTGTGATGTGGGGGATGCAGGGAGGTGACTCCAGACATTTAGTGATGGGAGGTTGACCCTCTGGGGTCAAGGGTTGGGGGTGTTACCCATGGGGCGTGGACCTTCAACTTAATGTTGAACTTCTGAAAAAAGGCGCCCCAGTCTCTGAGGAGTCAGTATTGCTAGCGTCTTTTACATAGAATCCCTACAGTGCAGAAGGAGGCCATTTGACCCATCAAGTCCACACCAACCACAATCCCACCCAGCCCCTATCCCCATAGCCCCTCATATTTACCCTGTTAATTCCCCTGACACTAAGGGGCAATTTAGCAAGGCCAATGCACCTAACCTGCACATTTTTTGGACTGTGGGAGGAAACCAGAGCACCCAGAGGAAACCCACATAGGCACGGGGAGAATGTGCAAACTCCACACAGACAGTGACCTGAGGCTGGAATGGAACCCGGGTCTCTGACATTGTGAGGCAGCAGTGCTAACCACTGTGCCACCTTTTGGTCTTTCACATCTCTTTGCCGGCATTAATCTCCTTATGTTCCAAAAAGTAACTGAGGGTGGGATCTCAAGCCCGCTCTCACTGTCTGCAGGCATGGCGGTGAGGGCTCAAGATGCAGCAAAACGGGGAAATTGTGAATCTGGCCGGTAAGATTGCAATGTCTGATTTTCACCGACTCTCGCCAGCAACCTAATCAGTAATGGGCGTGGGCGTGAACCTGATGTCAAAACATTTGAAGATAGTTCAATTTATTAACCAATCCTCTCGCCAGATATTGATCCCTCATCGTAATTTCAAACCTCGCCGACGTGATGTTTACAACAGGCTCACCCAGATGTGAACCTGTTGTGGCAATCCCCCCGGGGGCATAAAGGTGAGTATAGCCCCTGGGAGAGGGGCACCATGCCAACCTGTGCCAGGCAGTATCGGAGCAGACACTAGTTGAACCCTCATGGAGGACGGAGAGGGACAAATGCCAGCTCTGATTGCGGGAGGGGGCAGGGTGGGAATGGGGAGAGCCCCCGAGATCATCATGGTGAGGTGGGTTACTTTTCCCGCTGATCGGGAATATGATACCCTGATCGGAGTGCAGCCAGGCTTTGCCGACGTGTTTAGGCTCCACCCCTCTACATGACACCGTGAATCACACCCACCTGTTTTTTTTTTGACAGTGTTGTAAGATCGGAATAGAAAACTGGCCCTGATTAGTGGGATTTTTGTTCCAGGGGGGATGGCGATACGTATTGGAGTAGGGCCTGCCATCCCCAGACGCAGACTGGAGGCAGTTGCAGAGTTGTCAAATGGCAAGGCATGCTGGTCAAAAGGCCAATCTCACTTCTCTGGGACTTCATCCCAATTGTGTTAAATATTAGGCCCTCTCGCCCTCGCACCTCCCTTCACTCTCCACCCATTCAAGATGTCCTATCCAAACTAACCCATGCCCACTGTACAGACTTTGTGCCAACCCATGCCCACCACCATTTTCTCTGACCAGCTCCATGCCAACGCAAGCAAACCTCAAGAGCAATGCTGAAATTAAATAAAGTTTTAAGTATTACATATTTTACCATATAAAAAATCTCATTCATAAAAATCCATTCAATACTTCTAAATCCCCTCAAGTATGTAATCCACTACAAAAAAAACATTTGTATTCATAACCCAACATCAAAGACAGATAACCCTTTAATAACCTCTTAGAACTGTCAAACTGTAAACTTACAGCTCCTCACTGTGATTAATAACCAGTTCTGGAAGCAGTCAGGCAGTTAATAATGCTATAATGACAGCAGTTGGTGTTAACTCAACAAACGTCTACTGGAACTACAAGCACAGATCTGTTTTTAACTCAGACACAGGCAGGCTTTTTTTAATTATTAACTTAAAGGGCTGACCATTTAAATAATTTAACAGTTCCACAGACCTTATCTGGCGTTGGCAAGTATTTACATCTATTCTAAAAAAAATTATAAATCAAAGACAGCAGGATAATTGCCTTGCTCCAGCAAAAATTGGATCTATTTGAACACAGCAATGATGCCGAGTTTGAGTTTCCCCAGTTGTGAGTCACATGGGTGGCACGGTGATTGGCACTGCTACCTCACAGCGCCACGGACCCGGGTTCAATTCTGGCCTCATGTCACTATCTGTGTGGAGTTTGCCTGTTCGCCCTGTGTCTGTGTGGGTTTGCTCTGGGTGCTGCAGTTTCCTCCCACAGTCCAAAGATGTGCAGGTTAGATTAATTGGCCATGGTAAATTACCCCTTAGTGTCAGGGGGATTAGCAGGGTAAATACATGGGATTTTGGGGATAGGGCCTGGGTGGGATTGTTTTTGGTGCAGGCCCGATGGGCTGAATGGCCTCCTTCTGGAGTGTAGGGATTCTATCTATTGCTCCATTCCCCTACCAGAAATAGATTTAACAGAAATGTGGCGTGTCTTCCGGATTTGCATTCCCAGGGCTGTTTTTGGATAAGCCATGGAGTCTCCAACGACACTGCGAAAATCCAGGCCGAAGATTTCTGCAAAGCCAGTATCACTATATTCACTCTATGGTTGTGTAACATTTTACTCACACAGCAACAGAATGGGCAGTGCCTGCTGCATTTTGTCCACTGATTATGACACAAGTCCATAAAGCTGGTCAGATAGCAAAAAACAAAAGCACAGCAAAAACTCAACCAGTATATAATTCAGAAACAGTATGCACTTGGCCTTCCTAATGAAGTTCAAAATTAACTAAGAGAGCCTATTACTATATAGTGCTATAATTATTTAGCGTTTTTTCCCAAAGGGAGAACTTACTTTGAAGTTAAGGGAAAAGAAAATGAAAAGACACCAAGTTATTTTTGCCCATTGGCCTCTCTGTTTTATCTTTCTGAATATCCGTCATGATTTAATCTTCCCGCATGATGCAATTTCTGTGATCTCTAGAGTACAAGCAGAGCCATCAACATCAGTGGAGCAGCTCCTCCTCGAGTGCAGCTACATTCTTCTGAGAGGCCCTGAGGTGGAAGGCATACTGTCTAGACGTTGCTGGAGTTTGAACATATTGCAGAAAGCCTACTTTCAGGCACAATTCATTGTGGACGACCAGGAATGATGTCACCAGTGTGAAAAGGTGCTCTACAGGTCCCGAGTAACGGGGAAGACAAAGTTAATACATTCACTTGGGACTTTCTGAACATATCTCCAAGTGATTAGTAATGAATTTCCTTTCGACATTGAGGCACTTCATACTCCACTGCAGTTTCAATTGTGTCATTCAGGTCTACAAGCATTATTTAACAGCAGTTAAAAATATAGCCACAGGAAAAAAGACTGAACCATCATTTAAATCTCACCGCGTGTGGTTTTCTAAATTTCAGTAAAGTTTTATTTAACAACACTCACTTTAAAGTAACCCTTGATTATCATCATCATCGCTGTCACTGGTATTAACAACGGGCAGGCCAGCAATTGGGAGATTTTATTGAGGTAGCTGCAGGCAACAAAAAAAACTCCAAAAAGGAAAAGAAACCCCAAATCTGATTATTGAGATTAAATTATACATCGCAGCAAAAAAAATGGTTTGTCCTCACATTGGGGACTGTGAAGTCGAAATGCACAATAAGTAGCTAAGAGACGAAAAGCCAAATGAAACGGATTATGCCACAAGGTTTCTTCACCTGGAACAAATCAGTTTGTTGTAATTTTATGCTGCATTGAGTCCCACAAGTCCCCATGTGACTATTACAATGGCTGGGCTCTGCAGTGAAGCCAGAGAGACTTAACAGGATATTACATTCAGACAGGATCCCTACAGATAAAAAAAACCTAGCAGTGAATGAAAAAGAAAGCAAGTACTGTTCTGATCCTGGCAGTATTACCGGCCACTGCAGTATGGATTTACACTCACAACGGTAAAATCTTGCCTACCTGCAGTCTGGCCTTCAGTCACAGACTCCTTCTCAGACATTGTAGTGAAGCCCAGTCAAAAATCTGCAGTGTTTAAAATCTTTTAACCATTAGGCTGGCAAGATCTTTACTTCACTGTGCAGTCTCTGCCATTGAATCACTGCAATCTGACTGAAACAGGCTTCTCCTTTCTCTTCCCCCCTCTCCAAATGTCTTCTGTACTGACAGTTCAGTAAAGCCCCAATCTTTGACCCCCACTAGGCTTGCTGGTGGGAATTAGCCCAAACATAAGGGGAGAAGCAAGCTGCCTGCACTCTCACTCCTCATGTTAGTGCGGGGCTCCGCCTCCCTAATGCGCTCATACACAGTGTCAGCACCGGCAGGGAAGGGCTTCCAATGCTGCAGTAAGTGACTGAACAGTCTGCCAGGATGGACCACACTGAGGGAAACAATTAAAACCCCTGAGTAAATGTGGAGGACTGATCAGATTATTTTTAAATCTTCTGGATTTAATTATTTAGCATTCTCTTTGTCAATCTTAATTCAGTTACCCCTTGAAGTGTTTATGCTTAAATATGTTTTAAGCATAAACATATTTAATCGCAGGAATACCTTAAAGCAAGACCTAATTACAATGACCTTAACTTAATACTGCCTTCAAGTCTTGCATATAGAGTGCTATATACTATGCAGAAGGAATTATTGTTGTATATTTAAGTACAGCAGAAACATTTCAGATGCAGAGGCTAGGTAAAACAACAGTGTTGTATACACAGCTGTTCCAAGTCCGGTTAGCCTTCGGTTAAATGCCCCCACCCCTTCCTGCACCATATGTTATTCAATTATCACACAATTTTCCGGCAAGTTTCATTTCCAAATCAGTCCACAAGGCTCATGAAAGTAGTAAGAAGCTGTTTTTATTCTGTTCTGGGTGTAACTGCTAAAAATCAGAGGTTACACTGAAAGTTCAAACACTGACCCAGAATAACATCAATGGGTTCAATATTTAGAAACCTAAACGCATCAGGGTTTTGATGTTTCATGCTTCTAATAGCACAGATGGCAGGATGCGTTGCTCAGTATTGCTGAGTTTAGGAGTCGGGAGATAATGCTGCAGCTTTATAGGACCCTGGTTAGACCCCACTTGGAGTACTGCGCGCAGTTCTGGTCACCTCATTACAGGAAAGATGTTGAAGCCATTGAAAGGGTGCAGAGGAGATTTACAAGGATGTTGCCTGGATTGGGGGGCATGCCTTATGAGGATAGGTTGAGGGAGCTTGGTCTCTTCTCCCTGGAGAGACGAAGGATGAGAGGTGACCTGATAGAGGTTTACAAGATGTTGAGAGGTCTGGATAGGGTAGACTCTCAGAGGCTATTTCCAAGGGCTGAAATGGTTGCTACGAGAGGACACAGGTTTAAGGTGCTGGGGGGTAGGTACAGAGGAGATGTCAGGGGTAAGTTTTTCACTCAGAGGGTGGTGGGTGAGTGGAATCGGCTGACGTCGGTGGTGGTGGAGGCAAACTCGTTGGGGTCTTTTAAGAGACTTCTGGATGAGTACATGGGATTTAATGGGATTGAGGGCTATAGATAGGCCTAGAGGTGGGGATGTGATCGGCGCAACCTGTGGGCCGAAGGGCCTGTTTGTGCTGTGGCTTTCTATGTTCTATGTTCTATTACACCAAGCTCCCAGTCCAGCAATGCCTAAAGTTGAAGACGCTTCCTTTTGTGTTCAAAACCCTCTTCAGACCTCACCCTTCCCTAACTCTGCAACCCCCTTCCACTCTATGACCTCCTCGCTTTTCTGCGTTCCTCCAATTCTGGCCTCTTGCGCATCCCTGATTTTTACCATTCCACCACGGTTGCCTAGGTCCTAAACTGTGGGTGGGATCTCGAGCCCACTCTCTCTGTCCATGGAAATGGCAGTGCAGGCTCAACATGCAGAGAGTTTGGAAAAGCGTGATTCTTACTGGCGAAATCGCACTTTCCAATTTTGAGCTAACCTCACCGGCGGAGTGATGTAGCACATGCCGAGGAAGGCCGCAAACCTAATTACAATGCATCAGCGTATCATGAGTGAGCATTCACGTCAGCGCCATTTACAGCAGCGTGAACATAAGCGTGAACCTGGTGCTGTCACCTCCGAGAGGGAAATCGGAGGTCAGCGCTCAGACAGCCATTACTTCCCAGGCAATCCATGACTCAAGGGGCATAGGGAGGATGCTGGGGACGCACACAAATGCAGCTCGGGGCTGGTTGTGAGGGTCACTATTGCCATTGTGGGGGGGGGTCGCTTAAAGGCCTTGCCTCCCCTTCATATGGGGTCACCCTTTTCTCTGAGGGGATATGCTGGCTGCCAAGCAGACATCACTTCCTGGCTCCTCCATGCTGGGTTACTGTTCAAACAGTAACTGAGTGGGTGCCCTTCCTTGTTGGAGCTGCAAACTGGGTGGGAGGCAGCCACAACAGAGGAACAGTACCGGGCATATTAGTGAGAGGCAACATGGTTTTGTGAAGGGGAGGTCATGTCTCGCAAACTTAATTGAGTTTTTTGAGGAAGTGACGATGATGATTGATGAGGGTAGGGCAGTGGATGTTGTCTACATGGACTTCAGTAAGGCCTTTGACAAGGTCCCTTATGGCAGACTAGTGCATAAGGTGAAGTCGCATGGGATCAGAGGTGAGCTGGCTACGTGGATACAAAACTGGCTCGGTCAAAGAAAACAGAGGATAGCAGTGGAACGGTGTGTTTCTGAATGGAGGGCTGTGACAAGTGGCGTTCCTCAGGGATCAGTGCTGGGACCCTTGCTGTTTGTAATATATATAAATGATTTGGAGGAAAATGTAACTGGTTTGATTAGTAAGTTTGCGGACAGCACAAAGGTTGGTGGATTTGCGGATAGCAATGAGGACCATCAGAGGATACAGCAGGATATAGGTCAGCTGGAGACTTGGGCGGACAGATGGCAGATGGAGTTTAATCTGGACAAATGTGAGGTAGTGCATTTTGGAAGATCTAATACAGATAGGAAATATACAGTAAACGGCAGAGCCCTTAAGAATATTGATAGGCAGAGGGATCTGGGTGTACAGGTACACAGGTCACTGAAAGTGACAATGCAGGTGGAGAAGGTAGTCAAGAAGGCAAACGGCATGCTTGCCTTCAGCGGCCGGGGCATTGAGTTTAAAAATTGGCAAGTCATATTGCAGCTTTATAGAACCTTAGTTAGGCCGCACTTGGAATATAGTGTTCAATTCTGGTCACCACACTACCAGAAGGATGTGGAGGCTTTGGAGCAGGTACAGAAAAGATTTACCAGGATGTTGCCTGGTATGGAGGGCATTAGCTATGAGGAGAGGTTGCAGAAACTTGGTATGTTCTCACTGGAATGACGGAGGTTGAGGGGCGACCTGATAGAAGTCGACAAGATTATGAGGGGCATGGACAGAGTGGATAGTCAGAAGCTTTTTCCCAGGGTGGAAGAGTCAATTACTAGGGGGCACAGGTTTAAGGTGCGAGGGGCAAGGTTTAAAGGAGATGTATGAGGCAGATTTTTTGCACAGAGAGTAGTGGGTGCCTGGAACTCGTTGCCGGGAGAGGTAGTGGAGGCGGATACAGTACTGACTTTTTTGGGGCGTCTTGACAAATACATGAATAGGATGGGAATAGAGCGATATGGTCCCCGGAAGGGTGGGGGGTTTTAGTTCAGTCGGGCAGCATGGTCGGTGCAGGCTTGGAGGGCCGAAGGACCTCTTCCTGTGCTGTAATTTTCTTTGTTCTTTGTTCTTTGTGACTGTGAGGTCCTGGCGTCCTGTTTTGGAAGAGGCCAAGGTGCAAGGGCAGAGTGGGGGATATCAGTGATAGGGAGCTACCCTGCCTCTTGAAGCATAAAGACTCTCTCACTTGGGGAAGAGCGAATGCAGTGAAACCTAAAACCCTCACTCTGTCAATGGTGTGAGACCAGAGGGGATTACAGGACAGGAAGTTCAAATCCACTTCTCTGTGAACTTGGACTCTCAGGTACGGCAGTGAGAGGTGTTAATTGCTCTCATGCGAGGCTGCAGTTTTCAGATGACACAAAGATAAGTAGAAAAGTGAACCGTGTGGAGGGCATAGAAGGTCTGCAGAGAGATTTGGACAGGCTGAGTGAGTGGGCGAGGATCTGGCAGATAGAGTATAACGTTAACAAATGCGAGGTTATTCACTTTGGAAGAAATAATAGCAAATTGGATTATTATCTCAATGGAAAGAAATTACAACATGCTGCTGTGCAGAGGGACCTGGGGGTCCTTGTGCATGAGACGCAAAAACCCAGTCTGCAGGTGCAACAGGTGATCAAGAAGGCAAATGGGATGTTGGCCTATATCACAAGGGGCATAGAATATAAAAGCAGAGATGTCTTGCTGCATCTGTACAGGGCATTGGTGAGGCCGCAGCTGGAATACTGTGTGCAGTATTGGTCCCCTTATTTGCGGAAGGATATATTGGCCTTGGAGGGAGTGCAGAGAAGGTTCACCAGGTTGATACCAGAGATGAGGGATGTTGACTATGAGGAGAGACTGAGCAGATTGGGTTTGTACTCGTTGGAATTTAGAAGGCTGGGGGGGGATCTTATAGAGACCTATAAGATAATGAAGGGGCTGGATAGGGTAGAGGTGGAGAGATTCTTTCCACTTAGAAAGGAAACTAGAACTAGAGGGCACAGCCTCAAAATAAAGGGGGGTCAGTTTAGGACAGAGTTGAGGAGGAACTTCTTCTCTCAGAGGGTGGTGAATCTCTGGAATTCTCTGCCCACTGAAGTGGTGGAGGCTACCTCATTGAATATGTTTAAATCACGGATAGATGGATTCCTGATCGGTAAGGGAATTAGCAGTTATAGGGATCAGGCGGGTAAGTGGAACTGATCCACTTCAGATCAGCCATGATCTTATTGAATGGCGGGGCAGGCTCGAGGGGCTAGATGGCCTACTCCTGCTCCTATTTCTTATGTTCTTATGTTCTTATGCTTAATTACACAACATTGAAGACCCTGAAAGATGAGACTTCCCTCTAGGGAATTGCATCAATAGTTAACTGCATACCTTTCAAGTATAGGCTGTGTCTTGTAAAGGTAAACGTTGTTGCCAGAGTGACTGATGAATCTTGGATGAGTCCAGCATGCCAGTTTAATACCCAGAGCTAAATCGAGTGGCAACCCTTTGGAACACCAAGCCCCAAGAATGTAGACGCATCTTTCAATTCAAGCCTTAGCAATGCACAGCTCGCACTGTGGAGAACCCCCTGGCAAGGTAGGATGGTGAAAGCTGGCACCACTCCATCTGCTGAATACCATGTCAGGCTCCATTTTTGAGGTGCCCAGTCAGAATGCAGACCTTGTTGTAATGCATGCTGTCAAATGCACTTTAGCGCCGTGCCGGGTCGGGACTTATGTTCTTTGGTGGGGACGTGAATGTGTGGGTCAGATCTCAAGAGACAATAGAGGCTCAACACTATTCATAGAATCCCTATGAAGGAGGGCATTCAGCCCACTACAATGCACCAACAACAATGCCACACAGGCCCTATCCCTGTAACCCCATGTATTCCCCTGACACTAAGTGACAATTTAGCATGGCCAATCAACCTAACCTACACATCTTTGGTCCATAGGAGGAAACCGGAGCACCCGGAAGAAACCCATGCAGACATGAGGAGAAGGTGCAAACTCCACACTGATTGTGACTTGAGGCCGGAATTGAACCCAGTCCCTGGCATTGTGAGGCAACTGTGCTAACCCACTGTGCCACCCACTGTTCATCCTGCTAGAGTATAGAGGAAGCACATGGAGGAGCAACGTTGGAGACAGTGGCGGTCAAGAATCTTCCATCGTTGATGTTCCTACCTTGAGTTGTTTGAGCTTCAATGCTGGAGAAGACTGTATCTGCCTTGGGGGATGGTGGACCACCTCTGCCACATACTGCACAAATTGACACCACATGGAACTGGAGGACACCCAATGCCTGCGGCCCTTAAATCTACAGGCATTCTGAACTTATGCTAGCGGTTTGTTCCAGGGCAGCACAGAGGACTCGGTGGCATCTACTTGCCTACCACTCACAAATGTATTAGGGAGGTGACAGATGCCCTTTATGCCAGGGCTGATACGTTTATCAACTTTGACCAGGTCCAGGTGAACCAGGACACCAGAGCCATGGACTTTGCCCACCCAGCAGGAATTCCCAAGTGCAAGGTCTGATAGACTGCTCTCATGTGGCTCTTAAGTCACCATGGAGGAATGCAGCTCCATTCAGGAATCACAAATGATTCCATTCCCTCAACATCCAAATCGTCTGTGACCTCAGAATGTGCATTATGCGGGTGTGTGCCTGTTTCCTGGGGAGCGCCCATGACCGTTACACCTTGGGCTGCTCATAAATCCCAACTGTCTTTGGGGGAGAGTGGCGGCTGGAGGGATGGCTCCTTGGGGACAAAGGGTACCCACTCAGAAGGTGGCTGATGACGCCAGTGTGGAGGCCACAAACACCAGCGGAGACTCGATACTATGAAGCTCACGCTTCAACGCGTGTGTTGGTGGAACAGGTGATCAGAATGTTGAAGATGCAGTTCCAGTGCCTTGACAGGTTTGGGGGGGGGGGGGGGGTGTCCTCCAATACAGGCCCCAGAGGGTCTCCTGCATTATTGTGGTCTTCTGCACTCTCCACAATCCTAGTGCTGCAGAGGGGAGACAACCTAGGTCTGGAGGAGATGGGCGAAAGCTAGATCCCTCAGATAAGGAGGATGTTGAGGAGGCAATGGACCTGATGATGCCGCAGAGGAGGAGGAAGAACGCTGGTCAGTGGACAGGGCCAGAATTGACCATCGATCACCTCACATTTTGGGCATGAGTGGGAGTAGCAGGTGGTGTGGTCTTTCGCAATGGATGTACGGTCAAACCAATGATGTTGTGTCACCATTAGCTAACAGTTAGGTTCTACATTTTCAATGGCAGGTGGCTGCAGCCATTGGCCTGACTCTACAGGAGAATGATGATGACTTGCAGCAAGGTCATTCCTGCCTCCTCCTGCTATGGATCTTCACCAGTGAGTGACCCAGAAGCCTATTTACGTAGTGATCCCACCGAGATGTGAGTATCTGCGCTGGTGCCGGGTCTGGGTGACAGCTGTAACACCTTTTCAACGGAGGGGCTCGGAGCTGCTCGTGCCTGGTGTGCCTAGGGGGTGTGAGGGTGGTCCGGCCGGTTTGGCTGCTTTGCCTGCAAGGGAATTACAAGGGATAAAGGAGGGAACATTGATTACTCACTTTAGACTTGAGGAATGACAGTGTGCCTTGAGGATTCTCATGCTTGTCTGCTGCCCCCACTTCACCATCAGCGCAGGCACACTCTTCCTCCTCCCCGGCCAGCTCGCGGGTTCAGGTTCAGTCCTCGAATGGCGTGATGGTTCTAAGTTCCGGCAGTATTCGGGCTGGGTGTGCTTGCTAACACTTGTTGTGGTTGAGTTTGTCCTGCAGTGACACAGATAGGGGGAGTGATGGTAGTTAAGATGGTGATGAGGTGTGGCAAGCATGGGTCTTGAGTGGGAGCTGGAGTGTGAGGAGCTTGGCAGTGGGGGGAACATGGTGATTGGGGAGGGGGGGGGGTGGAGTGGGGGGGAGCAGAGCCTTCTTACAGGTGTTGGCAAAGGCCGAAGCGATTGGGTGAGAGATGAAGTGGGAGGGGTGTGTGAGGGGGTCTAGGAAAAGGCTGCTTGAGGTTCACTTACCCTGGCTGTCTGCAGAAGATTGCAGATCTTCAGGCGGCACTGCTGCCTTGTCCTCTTCTGCAGCGAGCTGGCACTGCATCTTGGTGGGAGGTTACCTTGGTGGGAGGCCCTCTCCTGGAGCAGGGCTAAAGTGTATCCTCCTTCTGCTCCACTCCATTAAGGAGTCTGGTCAGGGCTCCCTCTGAGAATCATGGTGCGGGCTTCCTGGCTGCCATCCCCTGCAGTCGCTGTGGAACAAGTGCTGGGGAGCTGCTCCCCAGTGATTGGTGTGGTTAATTGGAGCCGTGACAGGTGAATCAGAGGGAGGCCGCCGTGGACGTGGCGTTATTCTCGTGGCCATAGAAAGTTTTGTCAGTGAGGCTCAAGATTTGGTCACAAATTACACCGGAGCCTTCACCGGGATCATTCCATTTTTGTCACCGGAACCAACGCTTTACCAAATTCCGGTAAGGTCACCCCCTCTGGAATTCCCTTCCTAAATTTTGTTGCCTCTTTAACTTCCTTTCGTCCTTTAAGATGCTCCGTAAAGCCTAGCTGTCTCAATCAGCTGGATGTTTGCAGAGTTGGGGGATATTTAAAAATAGCAGATGAAACCCCATTCCCTACCTCATTCCCAGTTCCCCAATTTTCACTTGCACAGGAGAAGGCTGAAAGCAGTGAGCCACAACCTGCATTCCTGACCTGGCTTGCTCTATTGCACAAGTAGGCATGTCCAAACACACAACCCCCCACCCCCACCCCAATTCCTATGGAATTGAGTCAGCTCCTCAAGAACTTGTGGTTCACATCCCTCAGGAATCATGAACCAAGGGTGTGGGAACATCTTAAAAGATAACTTCAAAGGATCTTACCAATGCCCCCCCAAGGCCTGCTTATTCCCCCATCCAACCCCAATGCCCCTTCATACTGTCCATAGGGTGGCACGGAGGCACAGTGGTTAACACTGCTTCCTCACAGCATCAAGGACCCACATTGAGTGACTGTGTGGAGTTTGCTCTGGAAGCTCCAGTTTCCTCCCACAGTCCAAACATATGCGGGTTAGATGGATTGGCTATGATCAATGCGCGGAGTTACAGGGATAGAGCAGGGGAGCAGAGCCTCCTTACAGGTGTTGGCAAAGGCCGAAGCGATTGGGTGAGAGATGAAGTGGGAGGGGTGTGTGAGGGGGTCTAGGAAAAGGCTGCTTGAGGTTCACTTACCCTGGCTGTCTGCAGAAGATTGCAGATCTTCAGGCAGCACTGCTGCCTTGTCCTCTTCTGCAGCGAGCTGGCACTGCATCTTGGTGGGAGGTTACCTTGGTGGGAGGCCCTCTCCTGGAGCAGGGCTAAAGTGTATCCTCCTTCTGCTCCACTCCATTAAGGAGTCTGGTCAGGGCTCCCTCTGAGAATCATGGTGCGGGCTTCCTGGCTGCCATCCCCTGCAGTCGCTGTGGAACAAGTGCTGGGGAGCTGCTCCCCAGTGATTGGTGTGGTTAATTGGAGCCGTGACAGGTGAATCAGAGGGAGGCCGCCGTGGACGTGGCGTTATTCTCGTGGCCATAGAAAGTTTTGTCAGTGAGGCTCAAGATTTGGTCACAAATTACACCGGAGCCTTCACCGGGATCATTCCATTTTTGTCACCGGAACCAACGCTTTACCAAATTCCGGTAAGGTCACCCCCTCTGGAATTCCCTTCCTAAATTTTGTTGCCTCTTTAACTTCCTTTCGTCCTTTAAGATGCTCCGTAAAGCCTAGCTGTCTCAATCAGCTGGATGTTTGCAGAGTTGGGGGATATTTAAAAATAGCAGATGAAACCCCATTCCCTACCTCATTCCCAGTTCCCCAATTTTCACTTGCACAGGAGAAGGCTGAAAGCAGTGAGCCACAACCTGCATTCCTGACCTGGCTTGCTCTATTGCACAAGTAGGCATGTCCAAACACACAACCCCCCACCCCCACCCCAATTCCTATGGAATTGAGTCAGCTCCTCAAGAACTTGTGGTTCACATCCCTCAGGAATCATGAACCAAGGGTGTGGGAACATCTTAAAAGATAACTTCAAAGGATCTTACCAATGCCCCCCCAAGGCCTGCTTATTCCCCCATCCAACCCCAATGCCCCTTCATACTGTCCATAGGGTGGCACGGAGGCACAGTGGTTAACACTGCTTCCTCACAGCATCAAGGACCCACATTGAGTGACTGTGTGGAGTTTGCTCTGGAAGCTCCAGTTTCCTCCCACAGTCCAAACATATGCGGGTTAGATGGATTGGCTATGATCAATGCGCGGAGTTACAGGGATAGGGCAGGGGAGTGGGCCCAGGTAGAGTGCTCTTTCGGAGGGTCAGTGCAGATTCAATGGGCAGAATCACCTCTTTCTGCACTGTTGGGATTCTATGGTTCTATTCTATAGCTTTATATCAACTCATAACACTTCCATGCCCATTCACCCAGTATGCACTCTGTGCAGAATCAATGAACACTGTAGTAACAATGGAATGAGTGGAAATATTTTTCAAAAGTCATTCATAACATTTTTAAAAGAAATACTGTTGTAACAACCCTATAAAAGTGTCAATCAACCAGAGACTTAAAGTATCGATAACAAAAACAATAAGCAGCTGGCATCTCGTGTAAATAGACATTGAGCCATTGGCAGTATAGATCTAATAAAAAAAGGCTCAAGTTGTCAATCAAGCAATGTTTTCTCTTCTGTACATAGGAGAAGTGTGCCCCTCCCATCAAACACCCTTTCACCTTACGGGATCGAGTCAGCTTCTCAATAAAATGGAAGTCTGGGCTCTCAGGCAATCTTCAATATCCAAGTGTAATTGGGGAGGGGCAACAAATGCTGGCCTAGCCAGTGACACTCACATCCTGTGAAAGCCTTTTAAAAATCCCCTTAACTATAGATTCTCCTAGTGCTGCTATATTCCTTTTCACTCCCCCAACTTGAATGGCACCATGAATTATGATCAGTTTGCTCACCCTCCTTGCAGTCCCCACTCTTCTCCACACAGGCTGACAGAACTCAATACTGGTTGATCAAGTGCAAGGGCTGAGGCTTCTTCAATGCCAACTCATTCATAGTCACATCCTCGTGTCTGATGTACTTAATCTAAGCGATGAGAGTGTCACCGAGAACAGTGTTTCCACTTAACTTTCTTCCCTCCCTCCATCCCCATATGATCCCATTGAAATATTCCTCAATATTATTATTATTTATAGTTATATTAAGTAATTTAGTTATAATCATTTGGTATAGAATAGATTTGCTGAAAAAAGAGACATACTGTTGAAGCTTTTCATTTTACACTCATCAGGGCAAGTGCAAGAATCACAAATCTAAAAGGGAGCAAGATTTATATTGCATGAGAAAAAGGAGCTGATTGGTTGGCAGCTCAACTCTTGATTGATTGAGGCATTGTCACCGGGAATGCGCTGGGGAATGATTACCCACAGCCCCCCATGCTTTTGTTTAATTCATAAAAGGTGCAATGCTTTAACATGTTTAAGGCTTAAACATGTTTATGGGCAGCGCAGTGGCACAGTGGTTAGCACTGCTGCCTCACAGCGCCAGGGACCCGGGTTCAAATCCGGCCTTGGGTCACTATCTGTGTGGAGTTTGCACATTGTCCCCATGTCTGCGTAGGTTTCCTCCGGCTGCTCCGGTTTCCTCCCACAGTCCAAAGGTGTGCGGGTTAGGTTGATTGGCCATAGTAAATTGCTCCTTTGTGTCAGGGGGACCAGCAGGGTGGTAAGTGGGGTTATGGGGATAGGGCCTGGGTGGGATTGTGGTCCATGCAGACTTGATGGGCCAAGTGGCCTCCTTCTGCAATGTAGGACTTCTATGTTTCTTCTCTGTTCATTTTGTATCCAGAAAACAGCTCCCTGCATATGAATAGAATCCCTAAAGTACAGAAGGAGGCCATTCAGATTCAGCCCATCGAGTCTGCACCGACCACAATCCCACCCAGGCCCTATTCCCGTAACCCCACACATTTACCCTGCTAATCCCCCTAACACTGTCAATTTAACATGGCCAATCAACCTAACCCGCACATCTTTGGAGTGTGGTAGGAAACCGGAGCACCCGGAGGAAACCCACGCAGACACGGGGGAGAAAGTGCAAACAGTGACCCGAGGCTGGAGTTGAACCTGGGTCCCTTGCGCTATGAGGCAGCAGTGCTAACCACTGTGCCACTGTATATATGTTATTTCTGGAATATAACATAGGTAATTGTGAGCTTATTCACTTTGACAGGAGGAATTTAAAAAAGCATATTACTATTTAAAAGGAGAGAGATTGCTGAACTCAGTGGTACAGGGATTCGAATGTCCTGGCACATGAATCAAGTAAGTTAATGTGTAGCTCCAGCAAGTGATTAGGAAGGCATATGAAATGTTGTCATTTATTGCAAGAGGAATGGAATATAAAAGTAGGGAAGGTTTACTGCAGCTGTGCGTTGGTGGGACCATATCTTTAGTATTCATTTTGGTCTTATTGAAAAAATATATAAATGCTTTATAAGCAGGTCAGAGAAGATTCAGTGGGCTTATTTCTGGGATGAAAGGGTTGTCTTATGAAAAAAGGTTGAACAGGTTAGGCCGACACCCTTTGAAGTTTAGAAGAATGAGAGGTGATCTTATTGAAACAAATAAGATCCTCAGGGGCCTTGATAGCCTGGGACGTTCCCTCTTGTGGGGGAGACTCAAAACTGGGGGACATATAAGACAGAGATGAGGAGAAACCTTTTCTCCCAAAAGTTCACTGGTGTGGGGAATTAAATGGAGGCTGGGTCTTTAAATTTATTAAGGCAGAGTTAGACAGATTTTTCTTAGGCAAGGGAGTCAAGGATTGTGGGCGGCAGACAGGAAATTAGAGCTGAGACTACAGCCAGGTCAGCCATGCTCTTATTGAATGATGGGCAGGCTCGGAGGGCCAAATGGCCCAATCCTACCCCTATGTTCCCATCTTCCTGCACTACAATGTGAGCCCTATTGATAGTTCTAAATTAGTTGTTAGTGTAATTCCTAGCACACTTGGGATTGTTCAGCAAGTGTTGTCCAATCACAAAATCACATCTCGCAATAGATATTATAGCCTGAACTTTGCAAGCAAGGGCTAGTTGAGTATAGTCAGTAATCTACCAATTACAATCTACCTATTGCAAACAGCCAAAGGGACATGCTGTTTGACATGATTCACCAGTCATTGGAGTGTACTGCCTAAGGTCAGTGGTTTTGATGAAAGGTCACTGACCTGCAACTTTGACCGGAATTATTTGAAAACCCAATTGGTGACAAAGGCAGGAACGGATCTGCAAAATCACAGGAGATGGCACAAGGTCAGGGCACAATGTGAAGATGTCAAGACACAATTTCACTGTTGGTAAATGATAAGTCATGTGGAGAGTCCACTTGCAATTTCTAAATTAGCAGCAATTTTCTGAGCCACTCAGAATTTTGCAAGTATCACAGGCAACATGAGGGTGCCACCCATAAACATGAGCCTAAACTGCAATTAAAGGGTGGCAACATGGTGACAGCTGTTGGTGTTGCTGCACTCTACAGCCATACACTGATACCTTTTTATAAGGGCAATCATTGCTTAGACTTGCAGCCCAGTTAAACAATTAGCCCTTAGCCCAGGAGGCTCGTTGGAGAGGGATCTAAGAGAGGACTTAGAGTTGTAGTGTTTCAGTCACAATGTTAGGTACAATAAGCATTATGTGAGAGGGAGTACTGGAGGGACTGAAGCCCTTGAAGGTGGATAAATGACCAGGACTGCTTGGATTGTATCCCAGGGAGTAAATAACAAATGATCTCGCAGGATCATTTTCCAATCCTCACTATCATAGAATCACAGAATACTACACTGCAGAAGAGGCCCTTCGGCCCATCAAGTCTGCACCGACGCATAAAATGCCTTAACCTGCCCACCTAATCCCTCTTGCCAGCACTTGGCCCATAGTCTTCAATGTTATACCATTGCCAAGTACTCACCCAGGTACTTTTTAAAGGATGTGAGGCATCCCGCCTCCACCACCCTCTCATTCAGTGCATTCCAGACCGTCACCACCCTCTGAGTAAAAACGATTTTCCTCAAATCCCCCCTAAACCTCCCACTCCTCACTTTTAACGTGTGTCCCCTCATAACTGACCTTTAACTAAGGGGAACAGCTGTTCCCTATCCACCGTGTCCATGCCCCTCAATCTTGTACATCTCGATCATGTCGCCCCTCAGTCTTCTCTGCTCCAACGAAAACAACCCAAGCTGATCTAACCTCTCTTCATAACTTAAATGTTCCATCTCAGGCAGCATCCTGGTAAATCTCCGCTGCACCCCTTCCAGTGCGTTCATGTCCTTCCTATAATGTGGTGACCAGAACTGCACACAGTACTCCAGCTGTGGCCTTACCAAAGTTCTATATAACTTTCTCCTGCTAATCCTTTGTGGTAACAGCAGATGCACAAATTCAGCCCCAAATCCTTCAGAATGGCTTCTCTCCTCTCTCTATCTTTTGTAATCTATACCCTGATTGATAAAGGCAAATGTGCCATATGTCTCTTTCACCACCCTATTTACTTGCCTTTCTGCCTAGACACACTAGATTCTCTCACGGGGTCACGAGTTTGTGGAATTCATTACCCCAGAGCATGGTGAATGCCGTGACTTTGAGTAAATGGAAGGAAGAGGTGGACAGATTTTTAATTAGTAATGGGTTTGAGGGGATATGGTGAAGGGCAGGTCGGTTGTGTTGAGGCTGAGATGAGGTCAGCCATGATCATATTAAATGGTGGAGCAGGCTCGAGAGGCTGAATTACCCCCTCCTGCTCCTAATGATTCTCATGATTATATGAGGTACCAGACGATTAGATGTCTGCGTTGTTGTACCATTATTTAAAAAGGCTTGTGAAGGATAGGCCAGAAAATTATAGGCTGGTCAGTCTGACTTTTGTCGCAGGCAAATTATTGGATTTAATTCTGAGATGCAGGATAACCTGTCACTGAAAAAGGCTCAGATTGGTCAGATCTGGTTTTGCTATGGGAAGATCGTTTCTTACTGATGTAATCAATTTTTATGGCAAATAACAAGGAGGATTAATGAGGGTAATACAGTAGATATTGTCTACATGGATTTCAGGAAGACATTTGACATGGTCCCACAAGGCAGAGCTGCTATCTCAAGGTCCACCTGTGGATGCAGAGTCATCAGTGAACCTGCCTACTGGTCATTAAGAACTGGAGGACCTCTTCCATTACTGCCTCCGCAACCCTGCTAATTCAGATACAATTCCAGCCATTAACTCTGTTTCTCTCCACAGATTCTGTATGACCTGCTGAGTATTTCCAGTTTTTATTTCAAAAACTCAACTTCTTCACCCTGTCTCTGATCTTAAGAGTCTTTTTTTTAAAATTAATTCATGGGACACAGATGTCACTGGCTGGCAGCATTTATTGCCCATCCCTAATTGCCCTTGAGAAGGTGGTGGTGAGCTGCCTTCTTGAATCGCTGCAGTCCACTTGCTGTGGGTTGACCCACAGTGCCGTTAGGGAGTGAATTCCAGCATTTTGATGCAGTGACTGCGAAGGCACAGGAATATATTTTCCAAATCGGGATGGTGAGTGGCTTGGAGGGGAACTTGTAGGTGGCAGTGTTCCCATGTGTCTGCTGCACTTGTCCTTCTAGATGGAAGTGGTCGTGGGTTTGGAAGGTGCTGTCTAAGGATCTTTGGTGAATTGTTGCAGCCCATCTTGTGGATAGTACGCACTGCTGCCAGTGAACGTTGGTGGTGGAAGGAGTGGATGTGATGCCAATCAAGTGGATTGCTTTGGCCTGGGTGGTGTTATTGGAGCTGCACCCATCCATGCAAGTGGGGAATATTCCATCACACTCCTTGACTTGTGCCTTATAGATGGTGGACAAGCTTTGGGGAGTCAGGAGTTGAGTTACTCACTGCAGTATTCCTAGCCTCTGACCTGCTCTTGTAGCCACTGTGTTTATGTGGCAAATCCAGTTGAGTTTGTGGTCAATGGTAGCCTCAATATTGTTGACAGTTATCTAGCCATGATCAGCATCTACCTGTCCGCATGGTAAACTTTCCTGAGAAGTTCTTTTATATCAAACGCGCCAGGCTAATAGTTGCAATATCACAAGTTTGTTTCAATGTATTTGTTTCAACGTGCGCCAAGGTTGGAGAAAGAGGAACCCTGAAGGGCGTGGTCGCAATTTCATAATGTCAGCAGGTTTAGCTCACAAGAGAAGCTAAACATCGTAAAATAAGCATTTCCTCCTAGATCCTGCAACTGGGGATAGAGAAAATATAGTAGATTGAAAAATGTGAGCATCCAGGTAAGAAAATAAGGTATTCTTTCAGCTTTATGCCGATGAACATCAGTGGAATGAGAAAACTAGGACATGCTAAGTATGGCTGATCCCTGACTAGACAGATTAATTATTTATGATCTCTGCAGCAAAAAGCAAAGAATCATTTTTTAGCAGCCAGACAGACAGTGGTTGATAAAATACCCGTTTCGAGCCTATGCTTCATGCTTTAAAGATTCATTTTGCTGACCAACGCAGGGCAGTATAATTTTCAAAACTAAATTAATTGAATTGATAGATACAAACATATCCTGATATTCCTCCTCGGGAAGCTTTAAATATGCAATTGTCTTTATTGGTAGAACTCAATCTCCTTGAAACCTATCTGAGCTGACACATACAATGTACTTGCATAAAGGAAATTGTCCTGTAACCTTGAAGCATAAAAAGAATTACATGAACAAAAAAGGTCCTGGTTGGATTTATACCAGTCCTTCAGTTTGGCAGTATTGCTTAGTTTCGTAATGGATTTCCTATTCACAAAACTTCATGAGGTGTTGAAATTAGTGTGAGTTACACTGCAGATTACAGAGAGTATAAATAGAAATAGATTAGTCTCTGCAATATACGTGTTCTGATGCAGCAAAAACTGTGATCAGAGCTTAACATTACATCAATATTCCAATCCCAAAAGACCTGCAAACCTTATTATAACTGCTCTATTCAAGAAAGGAGGGCAAGAAAATGCAGGAAACTACAACCAGTTAGCCTAACACCTGCCACGGGGAGATGTTTGAATCTATTATTTGGAACTCGGTAGGAATCAGTGACTTTTTTTAAAAAAGGCAGACAAAATTCAGAATCCTGATTATTTACTGTGTGATGATACTATGTCTTTAAGAAATATATCTGAGTCATGTTTCTTGTGCATTATAACAGTCACTTCAATTCACCTGGTGCCGCTTTGTCTGTAACCGGCAGCCCCTGTTGATATTGCAGAAGCATAATTGATCTTAGTTGCTGGAATATTTGTTATTATCTAGACCAATGCAGGGTTGTTGTTAGTATTTACTCCTGGGATTTGATTAAGGTTTTGACAGGAAAAGTCATGTGACTGGGTGGGGCTAGGCTCAAAGAGAGAAACCCACTTCAGTTGCTGCTTTGGAGCTGTAGGCAGCATTAGCTCAATCTCTCTCTGAAGATTGGAGACTGGGATCTGCCAGGAAATAGGTCTCCTACTCTGAGGTTCTGCTGTTTGAAGTTAGATCTTTCTCTGGAGACTGCTATATGGGAGTCAGAAGACAGGTGTCTTCCTGGATCTCTGTCCAGAGGTGTTAAGAGGCTGGAAATGTAGCACCCACGTGAGCATATCTGTTTTGTGCTGATTCTGAAGAAGGATTCATGTCTGTGGGATATTGCTTAAATTTGAACTAGAGATAGATAGTTGTTAAGAACACCACAGTAGTGGGTTAGATCTCAAACAGTGATGAGATAAGAGTACAGGAAAGAGAGAATCTGTTGAAATGGTGCAACACCAATAGTCTCACCCTCAATGCAAGTAAAATGAAAGAGATAGTCATTGACTTCAGGAAGCATAGTGGAGGACATGCCTTGTCTACATCAATTGTGATGAAACGGAAACTGTCAAGAGCTTTCAAGTTTCTAGGTGTCCAGATCACCAACAACCGGTCCTGGTCCCTCCACACTGATGCTATAGTTAAGAAAGCATACTAATGCCTTTACTTTCTCAGGAGGCTAAGGAAATTCAGCATGTTCACTATGACTCTCACCAATTTTTACAGATGCACCATAGAAAGCATCCTTTCCAATTGTATCATAGCTTGGTATGGCTCCTGCTCTGGCCAAGACCCCAATAAACTATAAATAATTGTGAATGTAGCCCAGTCCATCACAAAGACAAGCCTCCCATCCATTGACACTGTCTACACTTCCCACTGCCTTAGAAAAGCAGCCAGCATAATCAAGGACCCCATGCACCCTTGAAATACTCTCTTCCACCTTCTTCCATCAGGAGAAAGATACAAAAGTCTGAGATCATGTACCACCTGACTCAAGAACAGTTTCTTCCCTGCTGCCATCAGATTTTTGAATGGATCTATCATTTATTCAGCTGATCTTTCTCTGCACCCTAGCTATGACTGTAACAGTATATTCTGCACCTTCTTCCCTATGTACTCTATGAACGGTATGCTTTGTCTGTATAGCATGCAAGAAACAATACTTTTCACTGTATCCCAATACATGTGACAATAATAAATCAAATTATACCTTGTCATGTTTAAGCATTTTCAAATGGTAAAAGTTATGCTGATTCCTTTTGTTATATTTTAACTGTGTTGTTAAATAAAGTTTGTTTTAATAAAAGCTTCCTAGTGAGTCAATTGACTCACATCTGGAGTGAAACATCTTATGCTCATCCTAATGCCAACATCAAAAAAGATTGGTCTAGGCTGACTTCATAATATATCTTGGAGCTTCTGATGAGGTCCCCAACAACAGTCAGAGAATGAAGCCACAAGATTGCACAGTTTAAAACAGAAGAATTATTATTATACAAGAGTCAACAAAGCAAACACTAAATATATACCTAAACTCTAACATCCAGAATTAACATGAGTTAAACATGAAAATTGTGGTTGAATATGTAACTATAAATTGCACGTTAAATGGCAGATAAAACTAAGACAGTTCCTATGAATTAGCTCAGACTTTAGTGATCACATTCAGTCACAAAATCCTTCAATTTCTGTCTTGTTAATGCAGAATGTCATCTTCAATCCTTGTAGCAGCTAGTCTGATCCCCTGCCAACAATAGCACATAACCAACATGTGTTCCGAATTGCACACGCCTTCAGAGCCTGCTGAACTCAGCCTGGATGGTATAGATCCACCACTGTTATCTCCGAGTATCAGAAACAGCTGCAGCAACGTATTGCCTTTGTTTATTCTCAGATTCTCAATCTAGTCTCTTCTTCTTTTCTGTGTTCTGGTCCAGTTGACTCAACAACTGCTACTGCATGGCTTGGATTGATCTGTGTCCTTTTATATCTTTCAAGAAGGTTTCAGTTTTGGCTTCTCAACCTTAGCTCCTGATTCCCATTGAACATAGAACATAGAACATTACAGTGCAGTACAGGCCCTTCGGCCCTCGATGTTGCGCCGACCAGTGAAACCAATCTAAAGCCCATCTAACCTACACTATTCCAATATCATCCATCTGTTTATCCAATGACCATTTAAATGCCCTTAATGTTGGCGAGTCCACTACTGCTGCAGGCAGGGCATTCCACACCCTTACTACTCTCTGAGTGAGGAACCTACCTCTGACATCTGTCCTATATCTATCACCCCTCAATTTAAAGCTATGTCCCCTCGTGCTAGCTATCACCATCTGAGGAAAAAGGCTCTCACTATCCACCCTATCTAATCCTCTGATCATCTTGTATGCCTCTATTAAGTCAGCTCTTAACCTTCTTCTCTCTAATGAAAACAACCTCAAGCCCCTCAGCCTTTCCTCATAAGACCTTCCCACCATACCAGGCAACATCCTGGTAAATCTCCTCTGCACCCTTTCCAATGCTTCCACATCCTTCCTATAATGCGGTGACCAGAACTGTACACAATACTCCAAGTGCGACCGCACCAGAGTTTTGTACAGCTACAACATGACCTCCTGCCTCCGAAACTCAATCCCTCTACCAATAAAAGCTAACACTCCGTACGCCTTCTTAACAACCCTATCAACCTGGGTGCCAACTTTCAGGGATCTATGCACATGGACACCGAGGTCCCCCTGTTCATCCACACTACCAAGTATCTTACCATTAGCCCAGTACTCTGTAATCCTGTTACTCCTTCCAAAGTGAATCACCTCACACTTTTCCACATTGAACTCCATTTGCCCCCTCTCAGCCTAGCACTGCAGCTTATCTATGTCCCTCTGTAACCTGCAACAATCTTCCGCACTGTCCACAACTCCACCGACTTTAGTGTCATCCGCAAATTTACTAACCCATCCTTCTACGCCCTCATCCAGGTCATTTATAAAAATGACAAACAGCAGTGGCTCCAAAACAGATCCTTGCAGTACACCACTGAACTCCAGGATGAACATTTCCCATCAACCACCACCCTCTGTCTTCTTACAGCTAGCCAATTCCTGATCCAAACCGCTAAATCACCCTCAATCCCATGCCTCCGTATCTTCTGCAATAGCTTACCGTGGGGAACCTTATCAAATGCTTTACTGAAATCCATATACACCACATCAACTGCTTTACCCTCATCCACCTCTTTGGTCACCTTCTCAAAGAACTCAATAAGGTTTGTGAGGCACGACCCACCCTTCACAAAACCATGTTGACTATCCCTAATCAAATTATTCCTTTCTAGATGATTATAAATCTTATCTCTTATAATCCTTTCCAAAACTTTGCCCACAACAGAAGTAAGGCTCACTGGTCTATAATTACCAGGGTTGTCTCTACTCCCCTTCTTGAACAAGGGGACAACATTTGCGATCCTCCAGTCTTCTGGCACTATTCCTGTAGACAATGACGACATAAAGATCAAAGCCAAAGGCTCTGCAATCTCCTCCCTAGCCTCCCAGAGAATCCTGGGATAAATCCCATCCGGCCCAGGGGACTTATCTATTTTCACACTTTCCAGAATTGCTAACACCTCCTCCTTATTAACCTCAATCCCGTCTAGTCCAATAGCCTGTATCTCAGTATTCTCCTCGACAACATTGTCTTTTTCCTTCGTGAATACTGACGAAAAATATTCATTTAGCGACTCTCCTATCTCTTCAGGCTCCACGCACAACTTCCCACTACTGTCCTTGACTGGCCCTAATCTTACCCTAGTCATTCTTTTATTCCTGACATACCTATAGAAGGCTTTAGGGTTTTCCTTGATCCTACCTACCAAAGACTTCTCATGTCCCCTCCTGGCTCTTCTTAACTCTCTCTTTAGGTTCTTCCTGGCTAACTTGTAACTCTCAAGTGCCCTAACTGAGCCTTCACGTCTCATCTTTACATAAGTCTCCTTCTTCCTCTTCACAAGAGATTCAACTTCTTTAGTAAACCATGGTTCCCTCACTCGACCACTTCCTCCCTGCCCGACAGGTACATACTTATCAAGGACACCCAGTAGCTGTTCCTTGAACAAGCTCCACATTTCAATTGTGCCCATCCCCTGCAGTTTCCTTCCCCAACCTATGCATCCTAAACCTCACCTAATCGCATCATAATTTCCTTTCCCCCAGCTATAACTCTTGCCCTCAATGTTCTATGCTCTCAATGCTATGCCCTCAATGCTCAATGTTCTATGTTCTATGTTCTACCTGTAAAGACTCGCATTCCAACCATTATTTTGTAAATTGAGTTTGTGTCTTTATATGCCCTGTTTGTGAACAGAACTCCCACTCACCTGATGAAGGAGCAGCACCCTGAAAGCTTGTGGCTTGTGCTACCAAATAAACATGTTGGATTGTAACCTGGTGTTGTGAAACTTCTTACTGTGTTTACCCCAGTCCAACGCCGGCACCTCCACATCATAACTAACAGACAGCAGAGAGTCGGGGTAAATTGGTAGTTTTCAGATTGGCAGGTAACTAGTGGAGTGCCACAGAGAACAATGGTGGGGACCCTATTTTTTTCCAATCTATAATAATGACTGGGCGGAAGGGACTGAGTGTATGGTGGCTAAATTTGCTGATGGCACAAGGATAGGTAAGATATCAAGTGGTGAGGAGGGCATAAAGTCTGCAAAGGCATAAAGGTGGGCAATGTGAGTGGGCAAAAGATTGGCAGATGCAATATAATGTGGGAAAATGAGAGCTTGTTCACTTTGGCAGGTAGAAAAGAAAAACAGAATTAAAATGAAGAGAGGCTGCAGATATCTGAGGTGTGGAGGGATGTGTGTGTCTGGTACAGAAGTCACAAAAAGCTAGCATGCAGGTACTGCAAATAATTAGGAAGGCAAATTGAATTTTGGCCGGTATTGCAAAGGGAATGGAATATAAAAGTAGGAAAGTCTTGCGAAAGCTGTACAAGGCCTTAGTGAGAGTGCATCTGGAGTACTTTGTGCAGTTTTGCTTCCTTATGCAAGGAGGGAAATGATTGCATTGGAAACAGTTTAGGATGTCTGATGTGAAAGGCTTGCCTTAGGTTGCAAGGAAAGGTTGCAACCTAAGGCAACCCTAACCTGCCGATACTCATTGGAGTTTAGAAGAATGGAAATTTATAAGATTCTGAGGGGACTTTGCAGGCTGGAGGATGTTTCTTCCTTGATTGGGAGTCTAGATCGAGAGGGTACAATTTAAGTACAAGGGCCAGAATTCTCTGGCCACTCACGCCAGCGAGATTCTCCAGTCCCACCGGCAGCACACCCCCACCCACAAGTTTCCTGCCAGCGTGAGGTGACATCAATGAGAATTCCCAATGACAGCGACGGGACCAGAGAATCCCACTGCTAGCAAACAACACGCCACCTCCTGTCGGCGGGAAACACGCAGCTGGAAGGCCGGAGAATCTCGCCAAGGAGTCTCCCATTTAAGGCAGAGATAGAGAAGTATTTGTTTCTCTCAGAGGGTCTTTAGACTTTGGAATTCTCTTCCCCAAACAGCAATGGAGTCTGGAGCAATGAATATATTCATGGAAAGTTAGGCATATTTTTGATCGATAAGGAAATCATGATTTATGGGTGGGTAAACTGGAAAGTGGAGTCAAGGCCTGTGGTAAACCACTGTTATCTGTTATCTGTAGTGGTTAACCGCTGTAGTTAGTATTTCTCATTACCTGTATATGTGGCACATCCCTGTCGGTTCCGCCCAAGTCTCTTCCCCCTAGTCTGGGTATAAAGGCGGTGGCTCCTCCCCCCTTGCTCTCAGTTCAGACCCGATCACCGACAGGGATGGCTCCAAGTTCTTGCCAATAAAAGCCTGTTTGTCTTGCTCTCAACTAGTCTCGGCTCGATTGATAGTGCGTCAAGGCCATAATCTTAGAATCCTACAGTGCAGAATGAGGCCGTTCGGCAGATCGAGTCTGCACCGACCACAATCCCACCCAGGCACTACTCCCACAACTTCATGTATTTACCCTAGCTAGTCCCCCTGACACTAAGGTGCAATTTACCATGGCCAATCAACCTAACCCGCACATCTTTGGACTGTGGGAGGAAACCGGAGCACCCGGAGGAAACCCACACAGACACGGGGAGAATGTGCAAATTCCACACAGACAGTAACCCAAGCCGGGAATCGAACCCGGGTCTGTGGCACTGTGAGGCAGCAGTGCTAACCACTGTGCTACTGTGCCGCCCTATTATTGAATGGCAGAGCAGGTTCAGGGGACCAAATGGCGTACTCCTGTTTCTATTGCTTATGGTGCCAGCCTAGCAGTGACATACACTTAGTGTAAAATTATAATGCAGTTGATATGCTTAATATTTCCAATAATCATCAACTGGATGTTCTTGCCAGCCAGAAGATTGATAGGGCATGCAGATTCCATTGAAGTCACTTAAATAGTGAGTTTACAATGTTTACACTCTCAATTGTAGTCAGACCAGGGATAAGGGAAAAATCAGAATGTTCCCCATGTTTCTTTGGAAGTTTGTACATTGTGACAAAGGCAAGTGCACAATATTCCTTGTACTTACGTCATGTTAAAGATTTTCTTTCAAGATCTTTTCTGCAGCGTGTTCCTTTTTTATGCAGCATGCGTCCTTTTCACTGTCACTGACAATTAAAATGACAATACAGGCAAATTAAAATCACTGCCTCTTCCATCATTTTGAATTCTATGTCTGTGCCTAGATTAGAGAGAGAAACAACTAAAAAGGATTCTATGCTTTCCTAATTAAAATGTCTTTTAATCAGCACCCAGTTTCAGGGACAGGAACTCTATATGATGAACATACGTTGTAGTAAAGGCACTTTTGAAGACTTAAAAACTGTATTTTATTTGTTTTCTGCTGTACTGTTCTCTGCTTTCTATTCAAAAATCAGATGATGTCCCGGAAAGTCAGGAAGAAAGGAAATCAATGGATGATTATTTCTCAGCTATTCTTGCTTATTCCCAGTGGTTAGGTCAAGAAAGGTGGTTGCAGAGCATTGCTGAATCATTGCCTGGACAGTGCTTTATGGCTTAACAAGAACTATATTGAAGATGATAACGTTTTCAATTTTAACAATAGCTTCATAAAATTTAAAGTGGACTTATTAGTGTCACAACTAGTCCATGGAGAGCGCAAGTAGTGGTGGTTAAAACTGGACACAAACCCCGGATGGTCATAGACTATAGTCAGACCATTAATAGATACACACAGCTGGATGCGTATCCTCTCCCGCGCATATCTGACATGGTCAACCAGATTGCGCAGTACCGGGTGTTCTCCACCATTGACTTGAAATCAGCTTACCACCAGCTCCCCATTCGCCCAGAGGACCGAAAATACACGGCCTTTGAGGCGGATGGTCGCCGTTATCACTTTTTAAGGGTTCCCTTTGGCGTCACTAATGGGGTCTCGGTCTTCCAGCGTGCAATGGACCGAATGGTGGACCAAAACGGGCTGCGGGCTACCTTCCCGTACCTGGATAACGTCACTATCTGTGGCCATGACCAGCAGGACCACGATGCCAACCTCCTTAGATTTTTACGCACTGCGTCTCGCCTGAATCTGACCTACAACAGGGAGAAGTGCGTATTTCGCAAGCGCCGTTTAGCAATTCTCGGATACGTGGTGGAAAACGGGGTCCTTGGCCCTGATCCAGACCGTATGCGTCCCCTCCTTGAACTTCCCCTGCCCACTAATATCAAAGCACTGAGAAGATGCTTAGGCTTCTTCTCTTACTATGCACAGTGGGTTCCCAATTATGCGGACAAAGCCCGTCCGCTCATCAAGTCTATCTCCTTTCCCCTAGCAACAGAGGCTCGCTTAGCCTTTGAAGGGATAAAAGCCGACATCACGAAAGCCACGATGCACGCTATTGATGAGTCCATCCCCTTTCAGGTGGAGAGTGATGCATCGGATTTCGCCTTGGCCGCCACACTTAACCAGGCGGGCAGGCCCGTCGCCTTTTTCTCTCGCACCCTCCAAGGCCCCGAAATTCGACACTCTGCGGTGGAAAAGGCGGCCCAGGCCATTGTGGAGGCCGTTCGGCATTGGCGCCATTACTTGGTGGGAAAACGATTCAACCTGCTCACGGACCAGCGGTCGTGGCGTTCATGTTCAACAACACGTTACGGGGTAAGATCAAAAATGATAAAATCTTGAGGCGGAGAATCGAACTCTCCACCTACAATTATGATATCATGTACCGTCCAGGGAAGCTCAATGAGCCTTCAGATGCCCTGTCACATGGAACATGTGCAAGTGTGCAGGAGAATCGATTACAGGCCCTCCACAATGATCTCTGCCATCCGGGGGTCGCTCGGCTCTTCCATTTCGTAAAGGCCCGGAATCTACCCTACTCAGTGGAGGATGTCAGGTCCATAACCCGAAGCTGCCAGGTATGTGCTGAATGCAAACCGCACTTCTACCGACCTGACAGGGCACACCTCATTAAAGCCACTCACCCTTTTGAAAGACTGAGTGTGGACTTTAAGGGCCCCCTTCCTTCGACAGATCGGAATGTGTACTTCCTCAATGTGATTGATGAGTACTCACGATTCCCTTTTGTCATTCCCTGTTCTGATACGACCACTGCCACGGTCATTAAAGCATTACGGGATCTTTTCACTCTGTTCGGTTACCCCAGCTATATCCACAGTGATAGGGGCTCGTCATTCATGAGTGACGACTTGAGGCAATACCTGCTCTCAAAAGGGATTGCCTCAAGTAGAACTATGAGTTACAACCCCAGGGGTAATGGACAGGTTGAACGAGAAAATGCGACAGTCTGGAAGGCTGTCTTACTGGCGTTGAGGTCTAAAGGTCTTCCAGTCTCCCGTTGGCAAGAGGTACTCTCTGATGTGCTCCATTCTATCCGCTCACTCCTGTGTACGGCAACCAACGCTACTCCACATGAGAGGATGTTTTCCTTCCCTAGGAAGTCTTCCTCTGGGACCTCATTACCGTCTTGGTTGACGCACTCAGGACCTGTCCTCCTGCGGCGACATGTTAGGACCCGCAAGTCCGACCCTTTGGTTGAACAGGTCCATCTCCTCCACACCAACCCTCAATATGCCTATGTGGCATATCCTGACGGGCGAGAGGACACGGTCTTTATTAGAGATCTGGCGCCAGCAGGGGACTTGGTCACCCCAGTCGCTCCCACACCCCTAGTTAGGGACCCCCCGACCCTTATCTCCCCTCCTGACACGGCGCGGGCAGTATCGGGACCACCACTTAATACTCTTACTCCCGTGTACAGCTTGCCTGAGTCCAGGAGATTGTCACCACCTCGAGGCGTGCTCAAGTCCAGCAGATTGTCACCACCTCGTGGTCCACCTGTCCGTGAGGAACTGGAGGAGTCACTGGACACCGCCTTGGAGAGAAGGTCACCACGGTCACCAGAACCGGCGTTACCGCCAGTGTTGAGGAGGTCGCAGAGACGGTGCGGTCTGCCAATACGACTGAACTTGTGATTATATGAACAGTTGTTCTGGGTTTTTTTTGCCCCACCGGCCTTTGTTTTTAAAGGAGGGGTGAATGTGGTGAACCATAGTTGGTTACCACTATGAGTGCTGAGCCATGGATGGTCAGCACTATGGGGTTTGTAGATATGTTACTGTAATTACTGTTGGGGTTAGGGTTGGGCTGTTCTACCTGTTGATATTGTTCTGTGGTACACTCCAGTTGGCTCCACCTACCAGGGGAAGTATAAAGGTCACTGCACTGCCTGGAGACCCTTTAGTCTGGGATTGTATTGTATATAGTGTGCTCCATTCTTGTCAGTAATAAAAGCTTTTATTTCCCGGGTACACTCTAGCCTCCCGAGTGATTTAATCGCGCATCAGAGTTAAGTTTGGAAAATATACCCGAGTAATGCAAAGTGATATCATCAGCAGAGCATTTTCTATCAGATTCCACTGAGCGCACACCTCTACAGCTGAGAAGTCCAATACCATTCTACAGTTGGTTGCTAGGAGGCACAGAGCTGTCAGTGTGACCATGTCTGGATTTCCTTTTCTCTTTTTGGAGATAAACCAATGCTTCCTCCAATGAGAATGTGGAGATTGGCTCCTCATGATATGAGAAATCAGGGCTGGAATTCTTCAGCTGTTCACGCCTTGCCGCTGCTGCTTAAGAGGACGGAGAATTTGGGGCTCAGCCAAATCTCCATTCACTGCAGTGGGCCCGGAGAATCCCGCTGGTGTGAACTGCCGGAGAATCCTGCCCCAGAGGTAGGATTGTGACCCGTGATGCTACTTCATAAGTGCTGTCTAATTCTATTCAATCAATGTATGAGGGATACCCATCTATTCAGCATTTCCTTTGCTTATGTCAGTGCCACAGATATATTCCAACCAACAATAGTAGACCAATTTGTGTAGAAGAACTTCTCGTATGACTTGTGCTTATCTGAAGGGCATATGTGTTACCCACAGGTCGGAAATGCATAAACAATGGAGGGATTATTGCCTCTGTTCAATTAATCTTTCAGTCTGGAATTGCGGATTTAAAAACAAAGGATAGATACTGAGAAATGATGTAATTGTTTGAGTTGCAAAGCCTGCAATTTGGATCTAATAAAATCACAAATACATTCTCTGTTGAATATGTATTATCAGCAAAAAAAGCTTAGTTGATGTGAATAACCTTCCGAATAACCCTGCTATGCCTTGCTGCTAACATTTTGTTAAGCAATTCATACTGAAGGATTTTTGTCTCTAGGTAATATACAATAATGAATACTTTTTTGATTAATGTACATAACATGAATGCACTTATCATAAATCACGCCATTTTCTCCTCCTGTCAAGTATCTAATAAAAGTGGAACCACAGTACTGACAAATCCTGACTGTTAAAATGGCAGGTAAAAATGCTGCACTTAGAAATGTTAATAAGATGGAGCAAGGAGAGCAGTGCAAGAGAAAATAGAAATTATCTTGTGCAAACCATGATTGCAGACAATGTACGGGAATTAGCTTTCTCAGTCCACATATCTCATGAGCAAAGTTGATCAGATAGTAAACATTACCAAGAGAAACCTTACACAAAAAACAAGAGAATTAGTGATGAATTTTCCTACTCTAAAGACAAAGAGCTTGAAAAGACTGGTGTGGTTTCCATGATATCAGCAAATTCTTTACAGCGCAGATCATTGAAGGCTTAACTCTGTGTTGGTTGGCATGATTGTTGGTAACTAAAAAGCCAACTCTTGATTTACAAGGTCTTGAGCAATTGGGCCACAGGAACTGTTGGCTTGGAGAGGCTTTAGTTTCTGTTGGCTCTGCCTAATTTCAGCAGCCCTGGTTCTGTTGGCTATGCCAAATTTCAGCATTCTCACGTCGATTTGTTTCAAAAACTTACAAGTTGCTTTCCTCGTGGTTATCCATGGTGGTCTCTGTTGGCAGCCTCCTGCTCCCATACCTGCTGGACAATGTCAGCCAAACAGAGGTGTCTTTTTCAAATACCCAATTTCTGTCTTTTTTTGAAAAAATATACAAACAGGTGGGACACAGCAAGGGTGGGTCAGAATAAAAGGATTTAGAGATGTATCCAAGGAGAACTAGTCTTGCTTAATGGAGCAAGGATTGCTTTTGGCATTTTAGAATCGTCCATGTGTGACACCAAGTCCTGCCCAGCACAACTGGTATCGTTAGAGAATACATTCAATGCTGGGCAGATTGGCTCAGTTAAGGATCTATATTATTTGTGATGTAGTACTACCATCTGATGTTCACGATGGATCGAAGAAAGCATTAGTGGATATGTTCCAGCAATTGCATTTGTGATTCTGACCCATAAATAAAGAGGGTAATCACCACTGACTCATATGGTAGAGATTTGTAGCGAATGATTTCGTCAGACACAGAGGCAGCCAAAAGAGTTCTTGGCTTTGGACAGTCAATTGTCTATGTCCTTGTTGACAGTGGCAGCATTTAATATAACGCTGCCTAGATAGGTAAACTGTTCTACTACAGAGGTTGCTGCTGTTAATGCTGATTTGCGATAGATTCTAGTTTCCTCAGGCTGTGGTTGGTACAGTATTTCTGTTTTCTTTAGGCTAACAGAAAGGCAAAAAGTATTTTTGACTCAAGAAACAGTTTACAATGAGCTGCATTTCTTCCTTCATGTGTGCTAGAAAAGTGTAATCAACAGCAACTCCATGATAGGTTCTTCTGGGGCTTTGCACGTTCCAGTAGTTGCTGCAGGTAAAAGACATGCTGGTTTGTTCGAGGGTAGATGAACATGCCCGCTGTCAAATCTGTCTTTGTCTCTTGAAGCATTATATTAAGTAAATAGTGAAAAGGGTCAAGCTCAGAATTTATCAATTAACATCATTGGAGATAGGGAAGCTAACTGAGAGGACTCCATTTTGCCTGACTGGACCTTTCCAGCCTTCGTGCAGTTGATGGATGATGGTGATGGTGAGGAACATTGGAGGCCATTCCAATCTAGATAATGAGTTGAAACCAAAGGGTCATCTGGACTCGAAATGTCAGTTCTTTTCTCTCCTTACAGATGCTGCCAGACCTGCTGAGATTTTCCAGCATTTTCTCTTTTGGTTTCAGATTCCAACATCTGCAGTAGTTTGCTTTTATATAGATAATGGGCTGAGTTTTATAGGTCCCAGCAGTGGGTTTGTGGGTGGAGTGGGGCTCATAAAATACCCTGAGTGCCATGTCCACTGCAATTCTTTCTACAGTAGGAGAGAAGTCAGGTAAGCCACCTGCCCATAGACCAATTGATGCCCTTAAGTGTGGTTGAACCAGCAGCAGAGGAGGCCCACATCTGAGCCCATTGGAGGGCACTCCCCAGGTCATTGTCTCTCCCTTTCACTACCCCCAAGTTTTTCTATCCCAGCCTCCCACGCTCCCTCATCCTGGTCCCAAAGATAGATCCCCATACTCTCCACTTATCTTTCACTCCAGTTCCAGCTTCTTAGCAACAAATATAGTCCAGTAAGGCTACACAGCAGATCCTCATTGCACTGATTCCTGAGAGGGATATTCCATCAGTTTGCCATGTGACTTGTGGGTTGACTTCCCGTGTCCATCTTGGTAGGAGGAAACTCAGTCAGGAGACTGGAGAATATTATGAGAAAAGTACCATCCTTCCAGCACACAGCCCCTGGTGACACCACAGTACATTCAATGGATAGTGGTTTCATTAAGACGTGAATATGTTGCTTTGCACTACTGTCTACCATTGAGAAGGGAAGAATAACAATGAAAACTGCAGTGATAAACTTAGTGAAAGGACATAGATAAAATAGTAAGAAAACTGCTTCTAAGTGATTCCACTACGTCTATGGATGACTTAAGCCTGATAGTCCAAACTCTGATATCTCTGATATCTACAACCTCTGAGGATTTTCAGGGACTTTGTTTTACTTCCGCCTATTTGTGAAGATATATTAAAAGAGCTGGATAGCCAGCATGGTGGCACATTAGTTAGCACTGCTGCCTCGCAGCGCAAGGGATCCAGATTCAATTCCGGCCTCGGGTGTTTGTATGGAGTTTGTACATTCTCCCCGTGTCTGCGTGGGTTTCCTCCAGGTGCTCCAGTTTCCTCCCACAGTCCAAAAATATGCGGGTTTGGTTGATTGGACATAATGAATTGCCTATTAGTGTTCCAGGTTAGGGGATTAGTGGGGTAAATACTTGGAGTTACAGGGTTAAGGTCTTGATACCAAGTTGGATGGGAGGGTGAAATTATATCAAGTTGGGTGGGAGGATGAACTGTGACGAGGATGCAGAGATCCTTCAGAATGATCTGGACAGGTTGGGTGAGTGGGCTAATCAATGGCAAATGCAGAATAATTTGGATAAGTGTGAGGTTATTCACTTTGGAAGTAAAAACAAGAAGGCGGATTACGACCTGAATGGCTGTAAATTGGGAGAGGGGGGTGTACAGTGGGACCTAGGTGTCCTTGTGCACCAGTCACTGAAGGGAAGTATGCAGGTGCAGCAGATGGTAAAGAAGGTAAATGGCATGTTGGCCTTCATTGCGAGAGGTTTCGAGTACAGGAGCAGGGATGTGTTGTTGCAACTATACGGGGCCTTGGTGAGGCCACACCTAGAGTGTTGTGTGCAGTTTTGGTCTCTTTTTCTGACGAAGGATGTTCTTGCTCTTTAGGTTTACTAGGTTGATTCCGCGGATGGCAGGACTGATATATGAGGAGTGATTGACTAGGTTAGGATTGTTTTCACTGGAGTTCAGATGAATAAGGGGGGCGGATCTCATAGATACTTATAAAATTCTAACAGGACTAGACAGGGTAGATGCAGGGAGGATATTCCAGAATGTGGGGGAGTCCAGAACCAGAGGTCACAGTCTGAGGATTCAGGATAGACCATTTAGGATGGAGATGAGGAGACATTTCTTCACCCAAAGAGTGGTGAGTCTGTGGAATTCATTACCACAGGAAGTAGTTGATGCCAAAACATTGAATGCATTCAAGAGGCGGCTGGATATAGCACACAGGGGGCAAATGGGATCAAAAGTTATGGGGATTAGGCTACTGAGTTGAATGGTTAGCCTTGATCTTAATGAATGGCAGAGCAGGCTCGAAGGGCTAAATGGCCTCCTCCTGCTCTTTTCTTCAATGTTTCTATGTCTGGGTGGGGTGCTCTGTTGGAGAGTCAGTGCAGACTTGATGGTCCAAATGGCCTCCTTCTGCACTGTAGGGATTCTAGAAATACGAATTGTTGTTGAGATTCATGCACAGAAGCAACGAATGTTACTTCCCTGTTAAATTCTTACTCAATTTTTTTTCATCAGTTATACAACGTGGTTATCTTCAGCTGACAGAACAACCATATGCCAGCCAAAAATACTCAGAGTTCACACTCTGGTTCCTATTTGAAGCATACATGTATATGAGATGGGGTCATGATTGGGTTTGATTGTGATGCTCTGATACCAGGTTCACTGACAGAACATCAATATGAAGAGTGTTCACATGATTATGGTACCAAGCCTATCGCTTGTAAATTAGTATCCCAGCATAAATCACCATTTTCCGAGAGGAAAAAAGATTGATCGATGGGGAAAAATATAAATCAATATATGTGAATCAGATTGATATGGCTATTTTTTTCCCAATGGTACGTTTTAGCAGTGCTGGATTACAGTCTGACATTTCAGATCAATTTTTAGCTGACAATCACATTTTGAACAGAATTTGAGTCTTGTGGCTCAGACAGTGCGTCACTGCCTCGGAACCAGAATGTTCCTGGTTTGAGTCCCACTCCAGACTCGTTGATCATGGAAGCACCAGCCACTGGTTCAGGGAGGCTAGCATATCACGGTGCCAAGTCCCTAGCCAGGGGAAATGGGATGAGTAGCAGGCTGTTTGATATCATAGAATCCCTACAGTGCAGAAAGAGGCCATTCGGCCCATCGCGTCAGTACCAACAACAATCCCACCTCGGCCCTATCCCCGTAACCCCACATATTTATTCCGCTAATCCCTCTAATCTACGCAACCCGGGACACTGAGGGTCAATTTAGCATGGCCAATGCACCTAACCCACACATCTTTGGAGTGCGGGAGGAAACTGGAGCACCCGGAGAAAACCCACGTAGTCACAGGGAGAACGTGCAAACTTCACACAGACAGCAACCCAAGCCGGGAATTGAACCCAGGTCTCTGGAGCTGCAAGGCAGCAGCGTTAACCACTGTGCCACCGTGCCGCATATGAATGGAGCTGGCGAGAAATGATCAACCAGCATTATGGTGAGTGCGTGCAACATGGGAAAAAGCTGAAGAAGTCAACCTTTGAACAAACTAATATTGTAAGTGTCTAATAAAACAGCAAGTGTTGGAAATACTCAGCGGGTTTTACATACTTCAAAAAATATCCTAAAGGGAATTTGTTCTTGGTTTCATCACGATTTGCACTTTCCTATTTATAACCTGAGTATTGTATGGGTGGAATTCTCTGGCCTTTGACACCAGTGGAAGTCTCTGGTCCCGTTGCAGTGAACAGAGATTTGTCTGGGCGCCAAATTCTCCGTCCTCGCTGGCAGTGGCGGCGGGGCATGAACAGCTGGAGAATTCCAGCCTACGTGTCCATTTAATACTTTGCTTTGCCTACAAGAGTAAAACAAGATCTTTACTGTTGAAGTCTAGATTACTAACTAATATGAATGATTTGGAAATTACTTGAAGTGAGTGTAATGATTTTAATCAGGCAATTGAGGTTGGCCTGCTTGAATATGAACTCCCTGATTAAGGGCCAAATTCATGGTCCAATCAGGGAGCCCCATGCTCTGTAATTAAGCAGGACTGTCAGTTCCTCTGGCACTCTGGATGCAGACTGAGAGCACTCTGTATAATGTTGTTGGATCTTGTAAATAAAGGAATTTTGGATGAAGGGACATTAGCCTCCAAGGACTTATTACAGTGAGCATTTGGTTGAATTACACAATCATCACTTTAGCTTTCGTGGAGTACCCATGGAAACTCCATTCTTCAGACTTTCCAGGAAGTTTCTGTTCAAGTTAGAGCAGACTATCAAGAGATCCACCTCTGAAATTTAGACCGATATTTTAATTTTAATATTTATTCTTTAAATAGAGATGGTGAGGTTAGATACACATTTTTAAGTTTTGCTTGATAATATTTGAGAATTCTAATCTTCTAATCTTTAAAAGGCAGAGTTGCAGTGAATGGGTGGAGAGGATACACATGATAACACTGATTGTATTTTGTTTGTGGACGGAGCAAGTTTGGTAAACACACAGCATTTGGGATGACACAGTGGCACAGTGGTTAGCACTGCTGCCTCACAGCGCCAGGAACCCGGGTTCAATTCAGGCCCCTAGTCACTGTTTCTGTGGAGTTTGCACATTCTCCCCATGTATGCATGGATTTCCTCTGGATGCTCCGGTTTCCTCCCACAGTCCAAAGATGTGGGGGTTAGATTAATTGGCCATGCTAAATTTACCCTAGTGTCAGAGGTATTAGCAGGGTAGATATGTGGGATTCTGGGAACAGGGCCTGGGTGGGATTGCAGTCGGTGCAGACTCGATGGGCTGAACAGCCTCCTTCTGCACTGCTGGGATTCTATAATTCTTCTTGCATACTTTTCAATATTCTGCTGCCACTTATGGAACCAGATAGTGAAATGGGCTGACAAATATAATTTCACTCCTGGGCCAAAGCTTAGCTAAACCTAAACTGAATGGAAACTTGCTCTCCCTGGCTAGCTAATTTAAGATGTGGAGATGCCGGCGTTGGACTGGGGTAAGCACAGTAAGAAGTCTCACAACACCAGGTTAAAGTCCAACAGGTTTATTTGGTAGCAAATACCATAAGCTTTCGGAGCAGAGCTCCTTCGTCAGATGGAGTGGATATCTGTTCTCAAACAGGGCACAGTCACAGAAATCAAATTACAGAATACTGATTAGAATGCAAATCTCTACAGCCAGCCAGGTCTTAAATGTACAGACAATGTGGGTGGAGGGAGCATTCAACACAGGTTAATACACAACACAGACAATACACATCTCTTTAACCTGTGTTGAATGCTCCCTCCACCCACATTGTCTGTACATTTAAGCCCTGGCTGGCTGTAGAGATTTGCATTCTAATCAGTATTCTGTAATTTGATTTCTGTGTCTGTGCCCTGTTTGAGAACAGATATCCACTCCATCTGACGAAGGAGCTCTGCTCCGAAAGCTTATGGTATTTGCTACCAAATAAACCTGTTGGACTTTAACCTGGTGTTGTGTAGCTAATTTAAGCACAGTTACTGGTGAATGTGAATGCTTAGCACAAAACAGAAACTGTAACTCCTTGGGAGTGATTTACAACTTCAGCAGATCACCTGCCCACCAAAGAAGTGGCCTGACTTATAACCCATTGAAGGCGCAAGGGGGTAGATATTTCATGAGAATCGTACTCGGGATGTACATGGAGAAAAGCAGAGAAAATTGAAGAAAACGTTTTTGGTAATAGTTACAAATTGTGAGAACTGTTAACATTCCAGTGAATTCTGCTACCCTTGGTTATATATAGACCCACTCATCAAATCTGCAGAGGTCATGGGAAACTATGAAGAAGCAATTACATTTATTCCTCAATGTCAGTGGATGTGTCCTTGGTAAGCATTTTGAACCATCGGAAATTGAAATGATTTTATACAGAAATATCTCATGTACAACTAAAGGAAGTTCAAAGGTGCCAGTGCAGTTCCACCCACTGTCCTTACCTTACCCACCATACCCATCCCAAATCTGGGCAAACAATAGAATAGAACAATAGAATAATCCATGACAGCAGTGGCACTAATGGGTGCATGTTACCTTTAGGGAAAGAATTCTGCCATCCTTAGCTGGTCTGGCCTACATGTGACTCCAGAGCCACAGAAATGTGGTTGACTTTCAACTGCCCTCCAAGGGCAACTAGGGATGGGCAATAAATGCTGGCCCAGCCAATGATGCCCACATCCCACGAATGAATGAAAAAACATTTTTTAAAAACCTCTTTTTTTATTAGCAACAACCTTTCGCTGAAGGAAGACCTTTCATAAAACAAAACATCCTAAAGCAATTCACAAAGGATGAAAGCAAATAAAAGGTATGATCTAAAATTAAGTTTCCAAGGGACTTTTGAAGATGGCAAGATAATTTTAAGATAGTTAATAATACCATTGAAATAGCACAGAAAGAAACTGGAAATGAACGCTTTATGTATTCATACATTACTGTTCCTCCAACCTTTGGCTTTTACGTACCCTATTTTCTTTGTTCCAGTTTGCATTTCATATTTTATGTGCAAAGGTTCAAAGCAACAATCATTTCATGACCACCAAGCAAAGTAAATTGTAAAAAGCTTTACCCCTTTCACATTAATTTCACCTTTTCACAGCCTTTGCAGTACAGTTTCACTGGCCCTTTGGAATAAGCAATGATGTCTGTTGCAAAATGCAAGGAAATGTCGCATTTTTTATTGCGGATTGCAGGAACAGGATTACAAAACCCGGAGACCAAAGGCAGAAAACATGGTAATGTAAAAAGAAACAATGCCCTTTCCTTAGTCTTGAAATATTTTACTCAGATCATCCAGATGTTTTAAGATTAAGAATTCAAGGGCGCAGTGGCTAGCACTGCTGCCTCACAGCACCAGGGACCTGGGTACGATTCCCAGCTTGGGTCATTATCAGTGTGGAGTTTGCACATTCTCCCTGTGTCTGTGTGGATTTCCTCTGGGTGCTCAGGTTTCCTCCCACAGCCCAAATATGTGCGGGTTAGGTGGATTGGCCATGCTAAATTGCCTCTTAGTGTCAGGGGGACTAGTTAGGATAAATGAATGGGGTTATGGGGATAGGGCCCGGGTGGGATTGTGGTCAGTGCAGACTCGATGGGCTGAATGGCCTCTTTCTGCACTGTAGAATTCTATGATTCTATAAGATTTAAACATTTGGGTGCTTTAGATTTCTCAAAATATAATTTTGCTTCAAGTGAATTTTTGTGTTCATCTGCGTTATAGGCCTCAACGTTGTGAATGGAATAGATATAGTGCAGCATCGAAAATTCCCAGGTCATATATGAAATAGGTTAGATGAAGAGCAGCATATATATGAAATTTTAAAGAATTAAACCTTATTTGACCTAATTAGCCCTCAGATTCATAGGCCAAGATAATTTATTTCAGCAACACCCTGCTTGTAAAGTATATTTGATTCGACTACATTACGAGAAATAGCTGCCATACTGGGAACAAAAAATGAGCAATTCTATACAGAAACACAACTTCCTGCTTTATTTAACTATAGCATAAAATAGAATCAATCTCTCCTTTACTCTGTAATGTATTATATATTGTTCTTATAGTTTGAATCTGAACTAACCACTACATTTTGCTTGCCAAATATAATTTTTAAATTGCAAATGCACGTTTATATATTAAATATTTAAAACAAAATTGCTTTATATGGGCTGCTTTTTAAAAAAACTGAAATGATCGCTATAACGACTCTCGAATAAGTGACTTGATCTGAACCTTGACTTTAAAGCACTCAAAGGATGGAATTTAATGTTCTCCCAAGGGGAGGCTGGGTAGGGGGGGTTCATATAGTGAGACAGGAAAGTAATGGGTAGAAAACCTTTCACTTCCTGATGCCTCAATTAAGTCCAGGGTAGGAATAGCCAAGAATGGCCTTCCTACCTGGAAGCCATTGGGATCTCTCTGGCTACTTCAGAACCACCCATAGGCCTCATCCCACTGCCACTGGTATTCAAGCAGAGGTGGGTGGGGCTGTGCCAGTTGAGTATAATGCCAGCTAAAGTCAGGCAGAATTGACTGCTATCTCCTGGCGTTCCACCTTCTGGAGGTCAGTGTGGTGCACCCACAATGCTGCGGATTACATGGGTAGCACATTTAGAGAAAGGGTCACACCTCAGCTAATAGGTACACAGACTGAGGGGGAATGGGTGACCATGAGATTTTCTAAGAGAAGCAGGGTGGTAGTGCAGGAATCTGTTGGGGCCATCTTGTTCTCCAACCGCTACCCATTTTGGATTATGATGAGATGGTTCCCCAGAAGACTGCAGCAAGAGCCATGTTTGCGGCACCACAGGCAGCTCAGCTGCACAAGGGAGGTGGTGAAAGACTGGGAGTACTGTAGTTATAGGGGATTCCATAGCTAGGGGAACAGACAGGCATTTCTGCCTGTCTGTTCCCCTAGACATGACTCCAGGATGATCTGTTGCCTCCCTAGTGCCAGGGTCAAAGATGTCACACAGCAGTTGCAGAGGAGTGTAAGGTGATTCATTAAGGCAGGAAGAATGTGGAGAGACAGTTTAAAGTAAAGAAGCTCTAAAGTGAGTGCTGAAACAAAGGGACCTCGGTGCATTTGTATATAAATCATTGAAGATGGCAGAGCATGTTGAGAGACCAGTTAATAAAGCGTGTAGTATTTAGGCTTTATTAATAAGGACATTGAGTAAAAGAGTAAGGAGGTCAATGTGAATTTGTATAAGACACTAATTAGGCCTCAACTGGAGTACTGCATCCAGTTCTGGGAACCATACTTGAGGAAGGATGTGAAGGCATTGGAGAGAGCACAGAGGAGATTCACAAGAATGATTCCAGGGATAAAGAACGAGCTACGAGGAAAGATTAGAGAGGCTGGGACAGCTTTCCTTGGAGAAAAGATGACTGAGAGGAAACTTAGTAGAAGTATTCAAGATCAAGAGATTGGAGAAACTTGGTTTGTTCTCACTGGAACGACAGATGTTGAGGGGTGGCCTGATAGAAGTCTACAAGATTATGAGGGGCATGGACAGAGCGGATAGTCAGAAGCTTTTGCCTAGGGTGGAAGAGTCAAGTACTCAGGGGCATAAGTTTAAGGTGCAAGGTTTAAAGGAGATGTACGAGGCAAGTTTTTTTACACAGAGGGTGGTGGGTGCCTGGAACTCGCTGCTGGGGGAGGTAATGGAAGCAGATACGATAGTGACTTTTAAGGGGCATCTTGACAAATCCCGAGGGTATGGACAGGGTAAATAGTGAGAAATTGTTCCTACTCAAGAGAGCATCAAAAACTAGAGGGCACACATTCAAGATAATAAGCAAAAGGAGTAGGAGTGATGTGAAGAAAAGTTTTTATCATCCAGAGGGTGGTTAGAGTTTGGAACGAACTTCCTGACGGGGTGATGGAGACAGGTCCAATCGAGGTATTCAAAGGGAATTGGATTGCTATCTGAAAAGAACGATTGTGCAAGGTTACAGGAGATAAGGTGGAGGAGTGGGACAAGGAAGAATGCTCTTTCAAAGAGTCAGTGCAGATCGATGGGCCGAATGGCCTCCTACTGCACTGTAAAGATTGATTGCTTCTCAGGCACCTTGTGCCTAATGGAGGGATTTGCCAGCAGCAAGCGAGGAACATGTTGAAAGACGCTGACCTGCTCTTTACACCAATCCCCTTCCCTCCACCACCACGGCCTGCCAATTACCTGCGTTCCAGGACTCCAGCAATGAGCCCTCTCCTGGGGGCCTCCTGTAGTATCGGCAGTGGCCATTATTCCTGGCAACGTTCCCGGTACTGGAGAATTGCCAGCCTCTGATTGACGGGCAGTTCTCGGGGGAGAAAAGCCCCCAGCTGGAGGCAAGAAACTCATCAGCCACCTGCAGACTGCCTGATTGGGATTTAATCCCAAATGGGTCCTCCGAAATAGCCATGGCGAGATTTCCACTGACCCTCCAGCTGATGGATGGGCCCACCACCGTGACAATTAAATTCTGTCCACAGTGCATAAATTCTTGTCGTTCATCAGTCCAAATCCAAAATCTGTAAATTTATAAGCACCATAACCCCAGTGAGAATGTGTAGGATGTGATCACATGAAGATACATCGATGCTCTCCAGTGCTGACCTGAAGGCATTTGCACGATTAGTAGAAGGGCAGAATACAAGGGGCTGTCAGATGTCTACACATTGGCTCAGGTACATGCCTGCCTTTATGTTGCTGCAAACTTCATGCCCAGAAACCATCTGTGTTCCTCCAGCTACCTGATGCCATTTTCTTGTGTAAATGGGATAATACTGGAAATTCTGGGATTTTTCACCCCTTCCCCCACCATTTTCAAGTTTTTCAGGCCAATTCTTTAGTCGTGGAACTCCCCCACTCACATCCACCCTACCATCGCCTCCTGTGAGGCCTACCTCTACCTGCCTGGATACCCAGTACACCGCTATCTCACTCAGTGTATCAACCTCCAATCATGTGACATTATAGGTTGGTGAAGCAGGTACTCCCAGTGGTAGGGATTCCCTGTCCCCTGCCCCACTGCCCCTCTGACATGTTCGGCTTCTGAAAAGGAGATCTTCTCTTACATGACCAACTGGACTTTCTAAAATAGAGTTATGACCTGTTGGGGGTGATTCTCCAACCTTGTTACGCCTGGCGAGGATTGCGCCGATCGCAGTGAATAATGTGGGAGCCTAAAAATCTATTTCTCACCCGACACCAAGCAGTTTGCGATCGTCCCGGCCCCTTTCCAACGGCGTGAACCGGATTGCACCCAGAAAAGGTGCAAGGCCGATTTGCATGAGATTGACTGGATTTCAATCTCATTAGCGAGTTCAGCATGTGATCGTCCCCCTTCCTGGAATGCTACCACTTTGGCAGCGGGAGGTCAAGCCAGCGCGAATCACCACTGATCTCCACCAGCAGAGACTTGGTCCAACGGTCACGCCGGGGGTGCGGAGGCCATTGAAGCCCCCAGGTGGTTGGGGGCATGCCTGGCTGGTGCCCATCAGGCAGTGACCACCTGGCAGTGTCCATGTGGCACCCCAGCAGTGCCAGTTGGGCACCATCAAGTGCAGTGCCAAGGGGGTGGTGCCAAAGTGGGGGTTATGATGGGGGGGCTATGCAGGGGAGGATCATGCGGGGGTCATGCAGGGGTGGATCATGTCAGGGGTCATGATGGGGAGGGTCCATTGGGAGGGCCCCGCTACGGCGATCCATGTCAGGAAGGGGGTGAGGAACATGTCGCCGATGAGAGGGGTCCCGATATCCATGGGGGGAGGGAAGGGGTCTCCCAGTGCACTGTGAGATTGAGGTGCTCTTGTGGAATGGCACCCAAACACTCTGAAGCCAGGCTCACCGGCGTGTTTAGGCACCACCTCCGCCCACCCATCTCCATCCCCGCCACCGCCCCACCACCTCCAGTACCACCGTGAAACACCCAACTCTCTGACAAAGCGACTGAGTGTGGGACAATTGTATGGCATGTGCCTGAGAGACCGACACAAATCACTCCTGTTTTCCCACCGTTATAACATTTGTCACTTTTAGGAAGAATTCCAACCGTTGTATACGACTCCCATGGGAATCTAGCAGAATGCCTGAGGAAATTTAGCTGCACACTTTTTCCAACCATGTGCATTCAGTTTAAATTAAAATAGAACTTGCTGAAATAAAAGGAAAGGCTTGACAATAGGGTGCGTTTTACTATCTCAAGATGTCTCAAGGCACTTTGCAGTCAATGAAGAAATGTTTTTGAAGCATAGTCACTGAAAATACTGCAGTCAAATTCCCACACAAACAGCAACGTGATAATGAGCAGATATTCGGTTTTTATGATATGGATTGAGAGATAAATATTGACCAGGACACTTCACTACTTTGAAAAGCTTATATAATTGATTATGCGTGAACTACTCTCCCACATTTTCTGTTTTCATTTTATGGCATTCTAGAGCTTTTACCCCCTCTAGTGGTACGGTTTGCCCTGTTAATTTACATTTTCTACAATGACAATATATAAGATTGAAGATGGGTGGGATTTTCTGGTCCCCCCGTGCCGTGATTCTCAGCTGCAGGGTTTTCTGGTTCCCCCCACTTCCAATGGGATTTTCCAAGACTAAGAAAATTTGGTATGTTAGCTACGACTCTCACCAACCTTTACGATGCACCATTAAAAACATTCTTTCTGGTTGTATCACAGCTTGGTGTGGCTCCTGCTCTGCCCAAGATCGCAAGAAACTACAAAAGGTCGTGAATGTAGCCCAATCCATCATGCAAACCAGCCTCCCATCCATTCACTCTGTCTACATTTCTCACTGTCTCAGCAAAGCAGCCAGCGTAATCAAGGACCCCACATACCCCGGACATGCTCTCTTCCACCTTCTTCCGCCTGGAAAAAGATACAAAAGTCTGAGTAACGTGCCAACTGACTCAAGAACACCTTCTGCCCTGCTGCCATCAGACTTTTGAATGGATCTACCTCGCATTAAGTTGATCTTTCTCCACACCCTAGCTATGACTGTAACACTACATTCTGCACTCTCTCCTTTCCTTCTCTATGAACAGTATACTTTGTCTGTATGGCATGCAAGAAACAATACTTTTCACTGTATACTAATACATGTGACAATAATAAATCAACTCAAATCATTGAATCCACCCCCCTCTGCCGGGATTCTTTGAATCATAGAAACCCTACAGTACAGAAAGAGGCCATTCGGCCCATCGAGTCTGCACCGACCATAATCCCACCCAGGCCCTACCCCCATATCCCTACACATTTTACCCGCCAATCTCTCTAATCTAAGCATCTCAGGACACTAAGGGGCAATTTTAGCATGGCCAATCAACCTAACCCGCACATCTTTGGACTGTGGGAGGAAACCGGAGCACCCGGAGGAAACCCACGCAAACACGAGGAGAATGTGCAAACTCCACACAGACAGTGACCCAAGCCGGGAATCGAACCCAGGTCCCTGGAGCTGTGAAGCAGTAGTGCTAACCACTGTGTTACCGTGCCGCCGATGGAGGAGAGAGGCTCTCTCTGACGAAACCTGCGCTGGGGGTGCGTAATCGGCGGAACTGGGAGATCTCACCTGTAAGATCCTAGTGAGATGAGCTGACTACAAAGTATTACAAAATCAGTTTAGATTGTTGTTGTCAGTCTCATGTATTGTAGAATATCTCATTGGGGAAATTCACATTCAAAAACACTTAGATTTTTGCAGAGGCGCAAAGATTCTGCAGACTTTGCAAAATAGCAGACGATACCCAGGTGTGGAAATTCCACCTCCATTTCTGACAGATCTCATTTCTGACAGTAGGGGAAAGGGGCTAGGTTTCAAAAAACTACAATATTCTCAGCAGGGGGCTGAGGGGGATCAGAAAGCCTGAGCCAAGATGCAAGTAATTTGAAATTCCTGCAATAAATTTAAATTAATTTTTCAATTATCAAACTTTCATTATTTGATTCGTCAACCAAAGAAATCCCAAAAAGGAATGAGGTGCAATTTCTTGTACAGAGAAGCAAGCCATAACTCAAGAGCAATCGAAGGCCACAAAAGATCGGGTGTAGTGGGAATAAATGTAACACAGGATTGGAACAAAGGAATAAAGAAACTATTGCTTGCAAGCTTGAGGTGTTCTCAATTTGTTGCTCAGCTGAAAAATAACTTGCCTTTCGCTAGTTAAGCAGAGACATTTTTCAATCCTGCTCATATATCGTGTTCACTTGTTGCCAAGAGTGTTACAATTATGAATCATATTTATTTGAGAGGTTGCTGCACAGTTAACAACACGCTCTGTCAATGACCTATTCTTAGCTATGTGCTCGAAGTACAATCTGTTCAGTTTATTCCTTCCAGACGCCCATTGGAACAGGAAAATTGTAGCTCTTAAGCATTTTGAGTGAGTCATATGTCATAACATACCTCGCTTGAAGTTATTTTCCAGATAGGAAGCGTCTGCATTATATCCTTTCGTTGGCAAAATATATAACCGCACATGATTTGAAAAAAAATGTTTTATTTTGTTTACAAGCACCAGTAGCAGGGAACTTAGTTGAATGGCTCAATGCCATATTTACTGCATTTAATTACTGAGCCATTAGAGAGCTTTTATATTATATATAATAAATTAAAACCAATACTATGTCATGTTTTCTGAGGTAAATTAGTTCAGCTAGGAATGGGATTGAACAGTCAACAGGTGGCTTTTCCTTGGACGGTGGGACCATTGTGGGACTGTCCTGTTGTTTTCATACAGAAGAGAACCCATTTATTTTCCAGCACACACAAGAATGTAATGTAAGCATGTCAAGCATTTATACATGAATGCCATCTATTGCAAATTGTACCCTCTCTGCCTAATGGCCAATTTTGTTAGGATTATATCCTGGAGGTCAATCATCAGTGCATCAAGACCCCAACCTACGTGCTGCTTTAAGTCTTTTGCATGTCAGTCTTTCCTTGTTGATGACTTGACAGACATCAAGAGATGTATTTGCTAATTGGTGTTGTTCCCACTTGACTGTCAAATCCATTTTGGAACAATGTTGGTCAGAAACTTTTGATGAAACAGTATTTGCCTGTATTATATCTGATTTTTGGAGTATTAACCCACTGGTGCTTAAATAAAGCTCCACCACATGTTGGGATTTCCGATTGTTTCATGGTTGAGTTATGTCTAAATGCTGCGTTTCAAAACATTTTGAATTTGCACAAGTTTAAGAAAAATCTCTAATTACAGGGATTGCTGATGTGGTATTAAAGTCAGAATGGTTCATCTGTGAATTGTCACAATTCACAGTGTATTACAAATCAATGCAGAGACAGCCATTCTAAACCCATTCACCAGGATGAGTGCTCTCTGTGTGGCTTTCCATGATGTTGGCGCTCATGGAAAGGGGCTCATGCCTTCATGCCCCAAGACACAGTCAAGCTCATCTGCATGCACGGTGGCACAGTGGTTAGCAGTACTGCCTCACAGCGCCAGGGACCCAGGTTCGACTCCCAGCTTGGGTGACTGTCTGTGCAGAGTCTGCACGTTCTCCCCGTGTCTGCGTGGGTTTCCTCCGGATGCTTTGGTTTCAAGACGTCTGGTTAGATGCATTGACCATGCTAAATTCTCCCTCAGTGTACCTGAACAGGCGCTGGAGTATGGCAACTAGGGGATTTTCACAATAACTTCATTGCAGTGTTAATGTAAGCCTACTTGTGACATTAATAAATAAACTTTAAATAAATGCTTCCATTTGTAGCCCATGAGACCGCAGCACCTCAGGGAACTCTGAGAAACTGTGCCTCCTGAGGGCCCTTCTTCACTGTCCACTGAAGCATCAATGTGACTGTCCTTCCAACTCTGAGAGGAACTATCGACAGGCCTTTCTGCTTCAGACACCTCCTCCTGCAAACGTGTGCTTTTCTCCCCATGCAGTGCCAACATCTCTACTTGTGGAATGGACCCACCAGATGCTGTTTTCTGCATTGGTGGATGGTGCACACCTTACCTTCCAGACTGCAGCAGGTCATCGATCATTTCTGGCAGTGAAGCAACATGTGGTGCTGCCCCCTGGTGGTACTCACGACATCTGTAACCTCCAACCAAACCTTCTTGGTGATTGCTAGTGACAGCTTGTAGCCATCCGGGTAAAGAATGTGACGCCTCTCCTGGACCAACTGAATGAAGAACTGTGACTCTGCTCGCTAAACCTGGGACTGGTGAGCTGCAGTTCCCTTGGCTGCTGGCTGCCTGAGACATTCTGGCATTAGAATACATCTAGTATTCTCATGTTCTAATTCCAAAGATGTGCGGGTTTGGTTGATTGGCCATGCGAAATGGCGCCTTAGTGTGCATCAGGAGGATTAGCAGAGTAAATACATGGGCCATGGGGTTAGGGCTTGGGTAGGATTGTTGTTGGTGCAGGCTTTATGGACTGAATGGCCTCTTTCTGCACTGTAGAGACTAACAAAGAAAGAAACAAAGAACAGTACAGCACAGGAACAGGCCCTTTGGCCCACCAAGCTGGCGTCGATCACATTGTCCTATCTAGACCAACCGCCTATATCCCTCTATTCCCCACCTGTCCATGTGTCTATCCAGATAAGTCCTAAATGTCCCGAACGAGTCTGCCTCAACCTCTTCACCTGGCAGTGCATTCCAGGCCCCCACCACTCTTTGTATAAAATACTTCTCCTGCACATCTCTACTGAACCTTTCCCCCCTTACCTTGAACTTGTGCCCCCTTGCAATTGCCATTTCTGCCCTGGGAAAAAGCTTCCAACTGTTCACCTTATCTATGCTCCTCATAATTTTATAAACTTCTATCAGGTCGCCCCTCAGCCTCCGTCTTTCCAGGGAGAACAATCCCAGTTTATTCAATCTCTCCTCATAGCTAATACCGTTCATACCAGGCAACATCCTGGTAAACCTTCTCTGCACTCTCTCCAGAGCTTCCACGCCCTTCTGGTAGTGTGGTGACCAGAATTGGACACAGTATTCCAAATGTGGCCTAACCAACATTTTATATAACTGTAACATAATTTGCCAACTTTTATACTCAATGCCCCGGCCACTTGTGCTGCCACTTTTAAGGATCTGTGGACCTGTACTCCCAGATCTCAATGTGTGTCTATGCTCCTGATGGTTCTGCCATTTATTTTATAGCTCCCACCTGAATTGGATCTACCAAAATGCATCACCTCACATTTGTCCAGATTAAATTGCATTTGCCATTTCTACGTTCAATTTTCCAGCTTATATCCTGCTGTATTCTTTGACAAACTTCATCACTATCCGCAACTCCAGCAATCTTAGCATCATCCACAAATTTGCTAATCAAACCAGCTACGTTTTCTTCCAAGTCATTGATATATATTACAAACAATAAAGGTCCCAGCACTGATCCCTGTGGAACACCACTAGTTACAGGCCTCGATTCAGAAAAACACCCTTCCACCGCTACCCTCTGTCTTCTATGGACAAGTCAGTTCTGAATCCATCTAGCTAGTTCACCCCTGATCCCGTGAGATTTAATCTTTTGCACCAGCCTGCCATGAGGAACCTTGTCAAATGCTTTGCTAAAGTCCATGTAGACAACATCCACAACCCTTTCCTCATCAATCATTTTTGGCACCTCCTGAAAAAACTCAATCAAATTAGTGAGACATGACCTCTCTTGTACAAAACCATTCTGTCTATCACCAATAAGACCATTCAGTTCCAAATGTGTATAGATACTATCCCTAAGAATCTTCTCCAACAATTTTACAATCATTGACATCTAGCTCATTGGCCTATAATTACCTGGATTGTCCTTGCCACCCTTCTTAAATAACGGGATAACATTGGCTATCCTCCAGTCATCTAGGACCTCACCAGTGGTCAATGAGGAAACAAAAATTTCTGTTAGAGACCCTCTCTTGTCTCCCTCAGCAATCTGGGATAGATGCCATCTGGCCCTGGGGCTTTGTCTACCTTAATGCTTTTTAATACACCTAACACTTCCTCCCTCGTAATGATGACTTGCTCTAAAGGGTTTACATACCCCTCCGAGACACCATCAATCAACATGTCCCTCTCCTTTGTGAATACCAATGCAAAGTACTCATTAAGGATCTCACCCACTTCCTTTGGTTCTACACATAATTTCCCTCCTTTGTCCTTGAGTGCACCAATTCTTTCTCTAGCTACCTTCTTGTTCCTAATATATGTATAAAAGGCCTTGGAATTCTCCATAATCCTGCCTGCTAAGGACATTTCGTGACCTCTTTTTGGTCTCCTGATTCTGAGTTTTTTTCTATTTTCCCTCTATTCTTCAAGTGCTTCATCTGTTTTTAGTTGCCTAGACTTCATGTATGCATCCTTTTTCTTTTTGACTAGACTCACAATTTCCCTGGTCATCCATGGTTCCCGAATCCTGCCTTTCCTGTCCTTCCTTTTCACAGGCACATACCTGTCCTACACTCCGATCAATTGCTCCTTAAAAGATGCCAGATGTGGATTTACCCTCAAACAGCCTCTCCCAAACAACAGCCTCCAAATACTGCCTAATCTGGTTTTAGATAGCCTTCCCCCAATTTAGCACCTTAACCCTAGGACAACACTTGTCCTTTTCCACGAGTGTCCGAAAACTTACGGAATTGTGGTCACTGTTCACCACATGTTCCCCCACTGCAACTTTGATGATCTGGCCGGGTTCATTCCCTAGTACCAGGTCCAGTATAGCCCTCTCTCTAGTCAGACTATCTACATATTGTTCCAAAAAACCTTACTGGACACACTTAGCAAATTCCTCACTATCCGGACCCCTCGCCCTAAGGGATTTCCAGTCAATATGAGGAAAATTAAAGACTCCCACTACAATAACCCTATTGTTTCTACACCTGTCTAAAATCTGTTTACATATCCATTCTTCATCTTCTCATGGGCTGTTGGGAGGCCTGTAGTACACCCCCATCATAGTGACTGCCCCCCTTCTTGTTTCTGAGCTCTACCCACAGTGTCACGTTACATGATTTTTCCAAGGTGTCCTCCCTGAGTACAGCTGTAATATGTTGCCTAACCAGTATTGCAACTACCCCACCTCCTTTGCCTTCCCCTCTGTCTCGCCTAAAACACTTATATCCCGGAATATTTAGCTGTCAGTCCTGTCCCTCTTTTAACCAAGTCTCTGTTACCGCAATCACATCCAAGCTCCATGCAAGAATCAAGGCTCTAAGTTCACCGGTCTTACCTGTTATACTCCTTGCATTGAAGCAGATGCACTCCAGACCTCCGGGCCCACTGTGTTCGACCTCCACCAGTCTGCTCTTTCGCCTAGCTAACCTGGCCTTGGTCCCATGCTCAACCCCAGACTCTACACTTGCTGACCTACTGTTCTGATTCTCACCCCCCGCCACACTAGTTTAAACCCACCCGAACTATACTAGCACACCTCCCAGACAGGATATTTGTGCTCCTCCAATTCAAGTGTAACCTATCCTTCTTGTACAGGCCCCACTTTCCCTGGAAGACATCCTAATGATCCACAAATCTGAAGCCCTCCCTCCTGCACTAGTTCTTTAGCCACGTGTTCAGCTGCACTATCGACCTGTTCCTAACCTCACTAGCACGTGGCACAGGGAGTAATCCTGAGATTACTACCCTAGAGGTCCTGCTTTTTAATCTTCTACTTAACTCCCTAAATTGCCATTGCAGGACCTTGCTACTCTTTCTACCTATGTCATTCATGCCAATGTGGACAATGACATCTGTCTGATTTCCCTCCTGTTTTAGGGTGCGTTGTACCCGCTCAGAGACATCCAGGATCCTGGCACCAGGGAGACAAACTATCATCTGGAGTCCCTTTTGCAGCCACAGAAGAGCCCATTTGTGCCCCTGACTATTGAATCCTCTACCACTATTGCTTTGTTATGCTTTGTATCCCCCCATCTCTGAGCAACAGGACTAACTGTGGTGCCTTTGCTCTGGCCACTGCTGTTGCTATCCCCTGATGCACCTTCTTCCTTATCAGTATCCAAAATGGCATACTTGTTAGATACGGGGACAGCCATAGGGGACCCCTGCACTGGCTGCCTACCCTGTGTGGCGGTCACCTGGGTGTGACCACACCTCTGTAGCTATTATTTGTAATGATTTCAGCTAATTGTGTGCGCATCAGTGCTTCCAGCTGCTGCTCTAACCAATCCATGCTTTTGGTGAGCATCTGCAATTGAATGCGCTTCCCATAGATATAGGCCTCAGGGACACTTGAAGTGTCCATGATACCCCACATCTTGCAGGAGTATCACACAACCCCGCCAATTGACACCTCTCTCCCTCTATTTGTTGTTAGTTTAAAAACTAAATACTAGTTCGGCACTGAAAAATTATGGCTGTTGCTCTCACGAGTAGGCCCCCTAAAATTAATGTGTCTCCTGATTAGTAAGAAGTCTCACAACACCCGGTTAAAGTCCAACAGGTTTATTTGGCAGTACTAGCTTTCAGAGCCTCAAGCTCCTTCTTCAGGTGAGTGAGGACTTGTGTTCACAAACAGGGCATATAAAGACACAAACTCAATTTACAAGATAATGGTTGGAATGCGAGTCTTTACAGGTAATCGAGTCTTAAAGGTACAGACAATGTGGGTGGAGGGAGGGTCTCCACCCAGGACAGTTAGTGAGATTTTGCAAGCCCAGGCAAGTGTGGGGGTTATAGATAGTGTGACATGAACCCAAGATCCCAGTTGAGGCCGTCCTCATGGGTGCGGAACTTGGCTATCAGTTTCTGCTCAGCTATTCTGCGTTGTCGTGTGTCGTGAAGGCCACCTTGGAGAACGCTTACCCGAAGATCAGAGGCTGAATGCCTGTGACTGCTGAAGTGTTCCCCAACAGGAAAAGAACACTCCTGCCTGGTGATTGTCGAGCGGTGTTCATTCATTCATTGTCATAGCGTCTGCATGGTCTCCCCAGTGTACCATGCCTCGGGGCATCCTTTCCTCACTGAAGAAGGAGCTTGAGACTCCGAAAGCTAGTGCTGCCAAATAAACCTGTTGGACTTTAACCTGGTGTTGTGAGACTTCTTACTGTGCTTACCCCAGTCCAACGCCAGCATCTCCACATCATGGCTACCATAGACACCGGCTCCAAGCGGAGAGGATCTCCAAGAAGATCGCGCATATCGACTTTCTCCTGATTAGTACAGGTCGGTATAAATATTAAGTCTAGCTTGTTACCCTCTCGTAAGTGAGAAAAAAAAACTCATACTTTACAAAATGTAGCTCAGATTCTACTCCTGCAAATTGCCCTCAGTCTCTACCTCCTGTGTGCCGATTCAGGTGTCTCAGGCTGCTCCTCTCAGCTAGGCCTCCAGTTATTACCCACTCAGCTCCAAAATTCTGATACCCTCACTTTGGCTGATTCTCACTCCGGCTGGAGTCTCTCTCCCACTGTCGTGCACAAGCTCACTGGATTCTATGATTCTATAAGTACATGGGTCAGCGTGTGTGTTAGCTTCATATTTGGTACAGCATCGGCAGGGTGTGGTTATATGATTATGAAAGGCTGGTGGGTTTTGAGTTGAATATTAGTTAATGGATTTACCTTGTTTGGCTTGGTGGCCTCACTTAATGGGGGTACATGCCAGCACAGCATGGCTTTATGGCAATGATCTGAGAGGCCAAGCACTTTGAAGTGCACATTTGCATTAGGATGTTGTGCAGCTCAGAGTGGCCAGGGCATTTCTCTGTGGTTGTTGTCATCTGTTAAGACTAAAGGGATAGGGGTTCTGTGGGGTAGGTACAGGTCTGGGCTGAATGTGGGCTTGGCTGCTGTGTTCAGTTGTTTTGATCTGCCAAAGCCACACGTGGAAGATTGCAGTCACTTGCAGGAGAGAGCACGGACAGGTTGGACCCCCAGAACAGTTGTGATGAGGCTCTCAAGCAAATGACCAAAGTCTCCAAGCAGTCTGCAGTGGTTGGGATTTAATGTTTGCTTTATGCTGACCCAACTTTCACAGGGCCAGCAACCCACTGGAGGGCAGGAAGAGAGATTGAAAATAAATCACCCACTTCAAATGAACTTGCTCCACGCAACCTGTGGACATCTGCAAAGTCAGGTAGAAGGTTAAGAGATCATGGACAAAGTAGGCCTTTTATCTGACCCACTCTGACGTCAGTCTGCCTCCAATTCCACCCTGCGTCTACCACTGAAGAAGGCAAGTCTGTCTTGAGGCTAATTAAGGCCGTGGCTGCCAGAAAATCCTGTTTCCCTGCAGCCTGGTGACAGAAGCAGGGTCACGATAGCGGGAATAGTCCTTCCTCCAGATTCCTGATATGAAAACCCAGCCAAAAGATTCAGCCATCTGATTTGACAGGTGGGTGGAATTCCCACAGTTGCAAGGAGAATTTGATGGAATGCATGTCACGCTCAAAGTCCCCCACGACAACACCATCAATTCCATTCTATTAATGTGTCCAGCTGCAATTTCCACTCATCTCGATATAAGATTGACAGAGTAGCTATCATTCTTGCTGTTGCAAGAGTACTCAGTTTGCCTTCCTCATGTAATAATAGGTATTCCAACCTCCAACCTGCTCTTCTTCAATAATCAGAACCTTGAGAAGAAAGCTCATGTGGTTACCAGTGGTCATTTGACCTGGTGAAAGTTCTGCCTTAACATTAATCCACCATGGAAGGAGAATTAAACTCCTGAGAGGCAGATTTACCAAGAGGTGGAAGGAGAGTCACATGCTAAACATGCCCTGGAAATGTCTATATTTATATTATGAACCCAATAAAATATACAGAATCTTTGGAAGAGCTGAGAAGCTGTTGATTTCCGAAGATCAATGTACACGTTTTTCTATATTATCATTATAAGGGGAAGGATTATTGCCTGTGGAGGTGGGTAGGTGTAAAATTTAGACTGCCAATTGGCATGCTGGCACCATTACCACCCCACTGGGCCATTTTCCTGGAGTAGGAATTGGCAAAAGAAGAGCTAACTATTCACAAGCAAAGCATACGCCAATTAACGGGAGTTGATGGCCTTCTAATGTCTCTCATCAGAGGTCTCACAGCAGCAGACTGGGGGAGCCAGTGCCCCAGACAAACAATGAGGCGCTCCACACCTGCCTGGTCATAACTGGCTTGCTCTGCAGAGAGGTTCTGCTGAGGCCATTTTTTTAATCAAAAGAAACTATTAAAACTTGTAGAGAGGATGTCTCAAGATGGAGCTCTGCAAGCTGCTCCTTCTCTGCTGGAGAGCCTCCTATTGGCTCTCCAACCTTTTGCACTAATTGGCCAATTCGGGGAAAATTACTGCCAGTTTCCCACGTAATGTGGCGTCGTGACCCCAGCTGCCTCAATGTCAGGATCCCGCTTCAAAAGGAAAAATCCTGCCCGAAGGTCACAGAGCAGCCTATTTGATACATAAATATCCAATTACAACTCGTTTCTTTGGCACAGATTTCCTTCATTAAAATTTGGATGTTAAAACTAAGGAGATGCAAGTCAAAGATGTCTTTACAGGCAGCAGCAGCAGCCTGTTGGTCTCAACAGATAGAATCCTACAGTGCCGAAGGAGGCCATTCGGCCCACCAAGTCTACACCGACCACAATCCCTCCCAGGCTCTATCCCCATAACCCCATGCATTTACCCGAGCCAGTCCCCCCGACGCCACGCGACAATTTAGTATGGCCAATCCACCTAACCTGCATATCTTCAGGCTGTGGGTGGAAACCAGAGAACCTGGAGAAAGCCCACGCAGTCACGGGGAGAATGTGAAAACTCCACACAAACAGTGACCCAGGCCGGGAATCGAACCCAGGTCCCTGGCGCTGTGAGGCAGCAGTGCTAACCACTGCGCTGCTCTTATTTTTCACAATTTGTTTTTGAAAGAAGTCTGACATGACTTTGAAGAAACCCAATCGTTTTCCTGTAATCTGCTTCCTGACATATTACAACAGCCATCCATCGGTATTGCATTTGACATAAAAGCATCTGCTACAGTATAAATCTGCAGCCCCTCTGTTTCCCAAACAAAATCAGTGCTGAATGGAGAGTACGTGAAATGAAGCTGTATAATGAATCGAAAAATACAACCTTTAGCTGATTTTATTTTGTGGATACAATCAAATATGCCGCCGCAGCCCAAAAATTGGAAGAAATTATGCTACTTACACGGCACCATTTTATGAAAATGTTGGGTCATTGAAGCTGTTATTAACTATGCAGCAATATTGTGATTGCTAAGCCAATTTCAATTGCAGGGTGTCTAATCTTAGATCAAATCACCTGAGGAAATCTTATTTTGGAAATGGTTTCTGTCTCATCATTATCAGGGTTGTGTGTTTCAAGTCCATCCCTATGATTACTCTGCTGTCAATGAGCACCTGATTTCACGGTGGTTTTGACGGAAATGGTGCAGTCCCATTATTCCTTTGTGCAATAATTCAGCACTGACATTTTCCAGCAATCACATCCCCTTCAACTTTAACATGGACACAATTATTTTGTTCCCTGCAGCTAGGAAATAATACTTTAAACTTCTCTGTTCCTTAATTGTATATTTCATATTCATATATATGTATTTTACCAAGGTTTTGGCTCCCACTCACTATTCTCTTTCACTAACTCCTGCATGCTATAGTTTATTTTGGTTGTCGCTGCTGCATTTATATTGTTCATTCTATTGTCTTTTGTCTGTAGATTAGAAATTACTCTGTGCAGTGGCAATATTAAGGGGAAAATATCTTGCAGCACAAACTTCAACACTAGATCTAATGTGATCAGGTTAAGCACTTTCAGATCTTGTGCTTGTCTGCCAATAGTGCCCGCTATTTCACTAACCCATTGAGTCTGCTCTCTGAATGAGCAATTCACTTAATCCCATTCTCCTGCATTCTCTCTGTAATCCTGCACATTTGTCTTTGTCTGAACGTTGAGTCAATTTAGCACGCCTAATCCATCTAACCTGCACATCTTTGGACTGTGGGAAGAAACTGGAGCACCCAGGGGAAACCCATGCAGACATAGGAAGAATGTGCAAACTCCACACAGTGACCCAAGCCGGGAATCAAATCTGGGTCCTTGGCGCTGTGAGGCAACAGTGCTAATCAGTGTGCCACCATGCCGCCCTTAGTCCTGCACCGCTTTGAGATATCTGCACTTCTCAAAATCTGGTCTCTGAAGTATTCTCAATTTTAATTGCGACACCATTGATGACCAGATGCCAGATCCCTAAACTCTGGAATTTCCTCCTTAAGCCTCTCCACCACTCTTTCCCCCATCAGACCACTCCTTAAAATCTACTTCTTTGACCATGTTTTCTGCCCCAGTATCTCAGTCTTAAATTTTGTTGATGTTGTTCTTGTGAAGCACTGGGTGGTTGATTTTGCTATGTTAGGGATAAGTATATAAAGAAAGCTGTGGTTGCTGAGTGCTTAGCACATGCACATTACATCACTTGTCTATTTTAATAAAAACAATAACTTTTTTAAAAAAGGTTATTGCCTCTGACAAAATGTAGGAATTTATGATGTGGAGATGCCGGCGTTGGACTGGGGTAAGCACAGTAAGAAGTCTCACAACACCAGGTTAAAGTCCAACAGGTTTATTTGGTAGCACGAGCTTTCAGAGCGCTGTCCCTTCATCAGGTGAGCGCCTCGCTTGATGAAGGGGCAGCGCTTCAAAAGCTCGTGCTACCAAATAAACCTGTTGGACTTTAACCTGATGTTGTGAGACTTCTTACTGTAGGAATTTAATGCAACTTATTAAGCATTTGTATGCAACTATCTCAAACAGTACTTATACACAGAAATCACATTTCATTTAAGTGCTCACAGTGTGCTGTAAAAGGTCAGAAACTTGCCGAGTTTTTGAATCTCAGCTAAGTCTAATTAAAATCATTCATTTCCGTTTGCAGCTGCTTAAAAGCAAGCATTTCCTTCGAGTCAATTGTACAGTTAATAAACAGATTTGAAAGGGAATTTTGTTATTGATCTTGTCTGCAATTCATTTTTAAGTTATAAAAATCATGGGGCGCTACTTTTACATGAAACACTGTGCTGCATATTACAAGGGATTGGCATGTGGGGTGGCCCGGGGAGGGGGGAGGGGGGATGTGTGTAGGGGGAGATACGGATGGCTCAAACCCCCAGTAGTAAAGTTAGCGTGAAGCTGATTCGCTCCACGCCAGCCCACCCTGCAGCCTTGACACACTGCGGGTGGCCTGAGCAGCCTACCAGTGGGACTCCCCTCACTGGGGAGGAGGTCCTATCTTCAGGAGCTGCCGGCCAATCCCGCGGGTGCAGTCCCGACATTGACGCTGCAATCGGGAACAAGAAGAAGGCCTAATGAATCCCGGAGCGAGGGAGGCCTGGGGTTTTGGGCACGAAGGGTTCGGCCAGTTTATTGGGGGCACGGGGTGGTGGGGCTGGTTAGTTTTGGTGATGAGGTGGGTAAGAAGAAAGAGTGTTCCTATCATAGGGGAGCTGCCCCCAAAGCACAAAGGACATGTCCCAAAAGAGAGTATCTCCACCTCCTTCCTGCCCTTTTAACAACAAACACAGCCTGCCCACTCCCACCTGACTGCCTGTTACACACCAACCCTGTTACAGCCTGGGCAGTGTATTATTGAAGTCAGCTAGCTCATTAACAAGCTCAATTGACCTTGATTCCTTATGTAAATATGGTGGGCAGGCTGCTGATTTTGGCACCAGCCCACCCAGTGTGTTACGGGGCTGAGTTCTGGGATGGGCAGAAGGTGATGTGGTGGGCATCGTTTACCTGTCCCCTCCACCACTGCTAAAAAAACACCGGCGGGAGCATGTGAACTCCAGCCCATCATTTATAAACACATTAGGCCACAATGCTCCTGTTTTGGGACTGTGGTGGACTTCAGTTGTGCCTTTGTCCTGCCTGGACCACCGTTGTGTATTTGTCATGCCTGGACACATCCCCTGCCGGCTCCTCCCCTTGTCACCTAGTATAAAGGTGGCTGTCTCCTCCCCCTTGTTCAGTTCGGGTCGGTTATCTGTTGGGATGTGCTCCTAGTTCTGTAATGAATAAAAGCCTACAGTTGTATTGGCAATTGATAGCGCATCAGGGACAAAGTGCCCATGCTGATGGAAAAACAAGACTGTTTCCCCTTGGTGCTGGTAGCATGTGTCAGGTGGGATTCATCTACCTGAAAGATGCAAATGAGGTCGTTTTGAGTAACCCGCCGGCCAGCCCCAATGTTCAGAGACCAGGCCGCCATTTAAAAATGGCTCCCCTATCTCCGTGCCCAGAGACAGGCCACCCCCTCCCCACAAGAAATGAAATGGTGTCCCCCACATTGAGCAGGGATGCACCCCCAACCCCTCACCAAATAGGGGCATCCTTCCCCCCACTTACATGTAATGGATCTTCCCCACCCCCCACACTGCCACTCAATCCCCCCCTCAAGCCCAGACTCCCCACTCAGACCCCCTTGTCCCTCAGAACCCCCATTCAGACCCTCTTGCCCCTCAGAAACCCCCTCAGACACTCTTGCCCCTCAGAATCCCCCTCAGACCCTCTTGCCCCTCAGATCCCTCCACTCAGACTCTCTTGCCCCTCAGCCCCCCCCCCCCCTACTTTTCTCCAGGCCAAGTACGTTGGCAGTGCCTGCTCATCCAGCAGAAGGAATTCTTCAGTTGCAAATGATAAAAAAACTTACTTCAGAAAGTAAATCAAAGAAAAAGGTTTAATAAAGAAACTTAATTACTCCAACACTTGAGGCCATAGCCTGGGCCATACAAGCCCCCCACAACTCCCATCTGTTTCTTACTTATACTGGGTCAGCTGGTCAGCTGATAACCACATCATTTTGTCACTGGTTACACTGTCTACCAGGTCAGCTGACTACAGCATGTTACCATTGGTTACATTATAACAGATCCAATGTTATCATTGGTTACATTCTAACAGTGCCAACTGTACACTTCCTCCTGGCACCCTAGCACTTATACCCTGGCCTGATGCCTTGGGTCTCGAGGAGGTTAAGGAGGTAGATCCAGTGGCCATTTGCTCCTCTGTTGCTGCAAGATGACAGAGCATGAGTCCCTCAAGGATCCTGGCGATTGGATGACTTGGGCTGGGGGGAAGGGGTTGACCTCACCACTCTCTGCTGGGATGGGGTTGTCATGGTTGGACTGCCCCTTCTAGACCTGACATGGTGATTTCAGGCAGCCCTGTGATCAATATCCGCATTCCTGACTGTCAGTTGCGTAAATTCTGAAGTGGCCAGGTCACTTTAACCTCCATGCCCTCCCACCAGTCACCTGGCAGGATTTTAAATCATTACAGCACACCATTCTACAGGAGAGATTTTCCTTTCTCCCTGTCAGAAGCTGCAGATGAGAGCAGACCCTTCTGAAGTCCTCTGACAGAGAGGAGATATTAATTTCACGTATGGGGGTGGGGGTTCCAACCTGCCCAGCTGTGCACTTAGCCCCAATGTATGCACACAGCTTTGATTTGAAGTTTCTGTGGCTTCCCAGCAAGCAGAAATCATTGAAACCCTTTCTATTGCACTTGAAGCCTTTGATCTTCAGTGCCTCATGAAAGATGCATCTTCCAGCCACCTGTGTTTATTTTTATTTCCCTTCACAGTTGAATGCACCTCAAGTAACCCATTTATCCTGACCATAATGTTGACAGAGTCTAAGCCTGATTGACAGTTTGTGGTTTAACTTTCTCTGTGAAGTGGTTTGCGAAAGATCAGAGGAAAAAATAAATATGGCCAGGGAGGAATATATGGGGAGGGGCTAATAATCACATTCAAATTTATTAAAATACATTAAAATGAGGTACTCACGTTTTGTGGGTGTGAACCTCATGATGTCACCAGCGAGGGATGGGGAAAATCGTGGAACACAATTCCTCTGGAGAGAATCGTCTTTCTCAGATTTTCAACCCGCGGTACTGTTCACTCTGACATCGAGCGTGAGTTGAAAATCACCCCCCTCAAATTTGGCTGCAAATGAGAAAGAAGTTTGTTAGCATGTGAAAACAATGTGAAGGAAAATGTGCTGCTATTTTACAAATATTTCATCTGAGAGGCATCAGCATTGGCTTAAGTCTGCTGTGGAAAATTTTAAATCTTCTGAGAAGTATAACTTAAAATGCTGTGCACAACAACCATCTTTACCATATCCTTTTCCATTGTTTACATTGGGTGCACAGCACAGAAATAGGCCTTTGGCCCCCTCAGTCCAAGCTGGTGCTTGTGCTCCACTCAAGCTCTGAAGCTGGGCTGCACACCTTTCTTGCAGAAAGAGCAAAAGACATTCAGATTTCTAGCCTCAATTACTTCTCTTCTTCAGGAAATTCTACAGGGGTCAGCAGACTTGTGTACAGTAATTATCCCTGAGTCATCACTTTGGTGATCCTTCTTCAGATAAATGCAAGCATTGTAGATGCTGACTAATTAAGACATTGGGCTCGATTTTACCATTTTGATTCGAAGTGCTGAATCTGGGCGTGATTCAGATCTGACTTCTAAATCCTGTTCTCAGGTGCTCCCAGACGCACTCAGCCTGAAAAAAAAGTTGTAAATCTGAATCGCTCTGTGGGGGGTGACTTATCGCGCCTGAAACGCTGCTATTCCGATCGGAGCCTTCAACTGCGCATGCGCAGTAAAAACAATTTGAAAAACGCTCCCCTGTCACATCACCAGATAAAGTGGGTAAAGCGGCCCAGGAGCGATGGCCCCCACAGACATCGCCCTACCTCCAGAACATAACTGCCCCCCTTATCCACCCACCCCCCCGCTACCCAGGTCCCCTGCCCCACTTCCCCCCCACCGATTGCCCACAGAGTGGCAGCTGACCCCCACCTGCCCCCCCCCCCACCACCAGAGAACGATCGGGCCTCCCTCCTGCAACTCCCCCCCCCCCCTCCCCGCCCCACCAGAGATACATCTGGCCTCCCTCCTCCCTCCTCCTCCACCAGGGAATGATCTGGCCCACCTCCCTCCGCCACCCCACCACCCCACTCCCGCCCCCCTCCCCCACCACCGATCTGAGTCAGAGAGCCGCCGGAGGCTCTGAACTTACCTCTTCAGAAGCTGGAGCGCCCGAAACAGACCTTTGCCGAGCATGTCTGTTGCGCGCCAAATCTGGACAGGCGAACGCGATGGTAAAGCATGAAATGCCAGTAAGTTTGGGCATGCAGCCCATTAAGTCAATTTAAATGCATGCAAATGTATCTCGATCGTGTCCATTTTCAGACTTTGGTAAAGGGGGTTATTGGCGCGGACGCGGACACGGGGCGGGCTATTCGCCTCACACCCGACTTTACCAAGTTTTTGCACCCGAAAACGGGAGCAATGCAATGGTAAAATCGGGCCCATTAAGTTGCTTCATAGATAACCGATATTGGCATACATAATTATCATTCTGTGGTCAGATAACACCTGAACATTCTGGCCACAAGTGTGCCATCTTCTCCACATTGCACTTGAAAGAACCTTGCCATTGGATGTAAACAATTCACCCTATTGTACATACCCTCTTTCCACAGGAAAATGATGATGGCATTCCCTCTTGAAAATGTGCCTGTTTGATGCAGTGTGTATAACAGACTGCTTGATGTAATGGATGCCCCAACATAGCTTGGAATCTTCTTGCTTTGGTAGCCTTCAATACTAAAGCAAAAATGGTCCCTTCTCCAGTTGTTGGCTGCAGATCACCTTTCAGTAGATGGTGACAGCCAATTATCTTTCCTATGATGACCATAAAAGTGCAAAGCTGTCTATAAGTATTGGTCCTTGCATAGTGACAAGAGCAGATAGAACACCTCAGGTGTTGTTGCATATGAATTTGTTCATAAAATCCCTACAGCGCAGAAGGAGGCCATTCAGCCCATCAAATCTACACCGACTCTCTGACAGAGCACCTTACCCAGGCCCTATCCCCGTAACCCCATTTATTTACCTCGCCTGCACATCTTTGGAGTGTGGGAGGAAACCGGAGCACCCAGAGGAAATCCATACAGACACAGGGAGAATGTGCAAACTCTACACAGACAGTTACCCAAGGCCAGAATCGAACCTGGGTCTCTGATATTGTGAGCAGTGCTGACCACTCTGCCACCGTGCCACCCAGTCTGTGATTAGTTCCCTTCCCTCATCTAAATCAGACAGTGCAATGGAATCCACCAAAAGGAATTTTCATCATCACCACTTTTTATAGCACTACTTAAATGGCAACGAAAACCAAGAATTTAAGGGAAAATACTTCAAAAAAACAAAATTACAGCCAAGTAAAGTTAATGAAAAGTGCTGCAAAATGGTGCTGTTAACCTCTCCCCCTAAAAAAATACTTAATAATTTCCCCTTAAAAGCTTACTTGAGCAGATTGGGTCTTAGGACTCCCAAAGGCCTATAAAATGAACAAGATACCCACCATGAGTAAAGCCTTGTCTAAAACTGTGAAATATGCCATAGGCCCAAATTCAAATGAATATAGGTGCTACTAAGACTTGTAGAAACCTATAGCATGGACTCATTTCCCCGACCAAAATTGTGCAATACAAGGTCAATCGGTTACATGAAATTAAGCATTTATTTCCCAGCCTGAGGTACTATAAACAAAGTTTTGCATGACCACTGCTGAGGAAAACTGGAGCTAAAGAGCCTAAGGTTGGATCTCAATAAGATTGCGCACCTTCAGCAGAGGAGCAGAGACAAGCACAAAAAAAAATGTGTGGACATCGTGTGAGGATAAGATCAGGCTTGGCTGTGATGAACCTCAAGATTTAAGAAAAGTTAAGAAAGGGATAAATAAATTTGCACCATTTATGTATTTAGCTCACTTTGAAATGCAAGCAAACTACTTAGCAGATGGAATTTGAACAGAAGCAAAGCACAAATACATGAATCATATCTAACATTATTGTGTTTGATCCAGAAGGAGGAACCATGCTCTCTGTCGGTTCTATACACACATCACAGGGATCAGGTAATCTAATCTTAGAGTAAAACATCTGTAAAAGGGAACTAAATATTACTAATGATAAACTAACTGCATTTTAATTTTACGGTTGGTTTAGGGTTATTTTATTTGCTCTGTCTTCTGTGCACATGCAGTCAATCTTTTAAAAAAATGTTCCGAAGAATGACAGCCAAAAGATCCTCGGATTTTGTGCTAACTATCTTCTAAGGTTTGTGGGCCTGGACTTTTGCAGAGTCAAGCCATCTCTGGAGGCCTTTCAAAGGGGCAGTCGGGATTCCATTGCGGGATTCCCAACCTCATTCCAGTTTCCAGAAATTTCCACTGCGTGTGCAATAAAGGATATACTCCCAACCTGATGACTCCATTGTGGGGGTAGGTATCCTCTACCCTCCGCCATTTTTGTGGGGAGCAGCCAGCCTCTCAAGAACTTGCGGCTCACATTTTCTCAGAGATGTCATGAACCATAGTCTGGATTCAGGAGATGTTTGGCAGGTAAATTTAAATGGCTTTACCCATGCCCCCTTCTATCCTCCATGTCCCCCATGCCCTCATGCCCCCTCCATGCCCTTTCATATTCCTATGCCCTCTCAATGCCACCTCATATCCCCCATGCTCCATCACATTCCCCTTGCCCTGTCCATGTCCTCATAGCTCCCATGCACCTTCCATACACTTGCCAAGTATGCATCATGTACCAAACAATTAAAAACCTGTCTGTCTTAGCTTTGAACATAGTTAATGACCCAGCCTCTACAGTTCTCTGCGGTAGAGAATTCCACAGATTTACTACCCTCTGAGAGAAGAAATTCCTCCTCATCTCTGTCTCTTGGGGATTTTCACAGTAACTTCATTGCAGTGTTGATGTAAGCCTACTTGTGACAACAATAATAGATAAATAAATGGACAACTCCTGAAGGAAACATCCTCTTAGCATCTACCCTGTCAAGCTCACTGAGAATCCTATATGTCTCCGTAAGATTGCCTCTCATTCTTCTGAACTCCAATGAGAATGGGCCCAACCTACTCAACCTCTTCTCATAAGAAAGTCCCTCCATACCCAGGCCTCTCCGACTGCTCATCCTCCTGATCTGCCATTCACCCCTCCACCAGCTCCTCCACTGGCTTCACCCAAAGTTTCTCCACTGGCTCCATCATCGGCTCCTCCATTCTCTCCACTGACCACTCTTCCACTGGTTCCACTGACTGCTCCTCCACTGGCTCCACCACCCGCTGCCCCACCATCCGCTCCTCCTCTCGTTGCACCAACCGCTCCTCCTCGCGATCCTCCTGACAGCTTTTCCAATCAATCTGATGCCCATTTCTCCTGTCGCTTGGCCGCTCGATCCTGGAGTTTCTCTGGCGCGTCCAGGCTTGCGGGCCTCTGCCTCCCACTTTTACAAGTGATCTTGGTGCTCTTTCTGGCCTGTCTAATCAGAGGCCAGGCTCTCTGCACTTTAGCCTATCAATAGCCAGCTCATGCTGAATCCCTGCTCTGATTGGATAAATCGATTTTTTGGGGGTTTTTTTTCGATTCTTGGGGATCTTTCTGATTTTTGAAGCATTGCTGGTGCACTTTTTCCTTTGGTTTCTGATAGTTGCTCTCTCATATGCTCATTTTTCAGCTTTTATAAGGTTGCTTTTGTTTCCTTTTTTCCCAATATGTGACATGTTGCTCCCTGAGCTTCCAGAGACATGAAACCCAGTTTGTGAAAGACTAATATAAATCATTGTTGTGTCAAGGTTTTATCAATTATTTGTTCAGCCCATTTGTAACCTCAGGAAAAGCTCAAATATTTTTGTTTGGTGATTAGTGTGATGTACAAAAGTGCCTTTAGCTGGATTTTACTTCGTTTAGTTCAGCAATCCACATAGCTTTACAAGCTTAAGTAAAAGCAAGATACCTGTGGATGCTGGAGATCTGGAATAAAAACAGACAGTGCTGGAAAACAGAGTTAATGGACAGGAATTTTCAGTCCCGCCCAAAAGTCAACTGACCTTTCGTTGGTCCATCCAATTTTCCATCCCGCCCATGATGATTCCTGAGGCAGGAGAGACTGGAAGATCCCAGCCAATGTTTCAAGTCCAATCTGACTCTTCTCTGGCACTGAATAGAGGTAGAACATTTTCAGAACAAGGGTCATATTGGACTTGAAACTTTAACTTTGTCTCTCTCAACAGATGCTGCCAGGCCTGCTCGGGTTTAGTAACTATTTGATCGAGATATGGGTCGGTGACTGCTGGCCACAGAACCATTATGCAGCCAGCACATTCAGGAAAGGAGAGATCACTGGAGAGGAACAGAGGGTGTTCCTAGATTGGATTGTAAGCATATAGAAGAGACAAATTGAATATGTAGGTCATTGAGCATGTTGCTTGGGCCACTAATCTTCTTTAAAGATTTTGCAAATAACGTATATTGCCTGTCTTGGGGAAATTAATTACTCTCAGGTAGCACAGATTTGTTTCTATCTATAGTCCATTAGCATAAGATGACTAAGGGATCTTCAATGAAACTATAGTAGGCACGAGTTTTATCAAATCCCAAACCAGGCCAATTCAAAGGCCCAATTACGATGAAAAGAGGAATGCTTACCTCTTTCAGATTGCATATTCGGTGATCCCATCAGACTGTCACAACACATTTGGGCATTCAACCATACTTGCATTGAATTTACATCATTCTAATTTGATTAATTCACAAAAAGACTATCAGTGCAAGCTGCTGCACCAGATTTGTACTGAAGCAAATGCATGAATTTTCATCATATATTCAACTGGTCTAAATTAATATCATTTGCAGTAGTCTCATCAGGGTGTTGATGAAAATATTCGTACTAATACTGGAGGTGAGGATCTCAGTTCCATTTCATATCGGTTTGCCTTTGTTCATTAGAAATTCAGTACAGTCCTTTGAACGTTCCCTTCAGTTGGCAAAATATGTATCTGCTTTTGATTCTAAAGCAGTTTTCAGGCAGTACAGCTGCAACTTTGCACAGATGCTCAGTAAGCAAGTACAGTTTCAAGTCAGCCTGTCAGTTTTGGTTCAATAAAAACATTTCAGCACGGTGGCTGCATGGTGGCACAGTGGTTAGCACTGCTGCCTCTCAGAGCCAGGGACCTGGGTTCAATTCCTGCCTCGGGTGACTATCTGTGTGGAGTCTGCATGTTCTCCCAGTATCTGTGTAGGTTCCCTCGTACAGTGCAAAGATGTGCAGGTTAGGTTAATTGGTTGTGCTAAATTGCCCCTCAGTGTCAGCGGGATTAGCAGGGCAAATACGTGGGGTTATGAGGATAGGGCCTGGATGGGATTGTTGTAAGTGCAGGCTTGATGGACTGAATGGCCTCCTTCTGCACTGTAGGGATTCTATTCTATAATTGCACACATTCTGCCAGGTGATCCAGGTAAGACAATGGCCAGAATTCTCCAGCTGTTCATGCCCGGCTGCCTCTACCAGCGAGAACTCAACCAAATCTCCATTCACTGTAGGGGGATCAGAGAATCCCAGCTGCGGGGCAAGGTTGGAGAATCCCACCCACTGTTTATGTCCATGCCCAATTCTACTGTCACTCAGTTATGGTGTGGGTTTAGAAAGCTAACTGGCAAGGAGTCAGAAAAAAGGTAAATATTAACTCTTCTGCATTTTGCTCCTGAATAATGTAAAAATGGTAGAATTTACAAGTAGAACTGAGGAAACATTCGGAGCTAATGAAGGTCTCTTGATGCACGTTCTTATTAATGCACCACAACTTATTTAATTTTAAGTTTTCAATCTGCTAATAATAAAATTCAGCACATATGGGGAGAAAGATCACACAGCACAACCGATACCTTAAACATCATGGCCCACAATTTGCTGGAGTGCAGCATCTCACAGAATGCCCAGGTCATTACACTTTTTCCTGCACCTTTGAGTAAAAACATGTTCTGATTGTAATGTCAACTCTACTTTCTTGCCTGTCCGCATAACCCTCGGCTCACTTGTTGATCAAAAATCTGTAAATTCGTCCATGAATATATTGAATAGCCCTGCCTCAATTTTGTTCTGAGGAATAGCAATCCAAAAAACTAATCACTCTCCGAGAGAGGGGACTTCTCCTCATCTCAGAAGGAGACACCTTATTGTTAAACTGTAAATTTACTTCTAGATTCCATCACATCTCAGCAAGCCCCCTCAGAATCTTGTACGTTTCAATAAAATCACCTCTGGGATTTTGGTAAACTGTGTAAATTTGAGGCCATCCAGAATTCTGCTGCCAAAGGCCTCACTCACACCAAGTCTAGTTTACCTATCTCCCCTGTGTTCACTAACTTACATTGGCTCCTGATCAAGCAATGGCTTGATTTTAATCAGTTCTCATTGTTGTTTTCAAATCCTTCCATGACCTCTGTCTTCCTAACTTTGTAATCCCCTCCAGAACCGTAACCCTCTGAGATATCTGTGCTCATCGAATTCTAATGTCTTACTGATTCTAATTGCTCCACCATTGGTGGCCCTTTCTTCAGTTGCCTTCATCCTGTACACTGGAGTTTTTTCCTTACATTTCTTTGCCTTCCTACCTTGCTGTTCTCCTTTAAGACACTCCTTAAAACCTACCTCTTTGACCAAGCTTTTGGCTAGGTTGACTGGCCATGCTAAATTGCCCCTTGGTGTCAGGGGGTTAGTAGGGTAAATAAGTAGGGTTATGGGGATAGGGCCTGGGTGGGATTGTGGTTGGTGTAAGCTCGATGGGCTGAATGGCCTCTTTCTGCATTGTAGGGATTCTATTCTATTCTATCTGATCTAATATCTCCTTATGTGGCTCAGTGTCAAATTAGCATAATGTGAATGTTGTAGCACTCATATGTTTATTTATTAGTCACAAGTAAGGCTTACATTAACACTGCAATGAAGTTACTGTGAAATTCCCCTAGTCGCCACACTCCAGCACCTGTTCAGGTCAATGCACCTAACCAGCACGTCTTACAGACTGTGGGAGGAAACCGGAGCACCCGGAGGAAACCCATACAAACACGGGGAAAATGTGCAAACTCCACACAGACAGTGACCCAAGCTGGAAATCAAACCCAGGTGCCTGGCGCTGTGGGGCAGCTGTGCTAACCACTGTGCCACGAGATGCCTTGGGATTAAAGGCACTATGTAAAAATAAATTGTCAGTGATGTACAGTGGGACCAATAGAGTATCGCTTTAACCAATGTAATTGAGAAATAAACAGAAGAATGGCTGAGAAGGAGGGTGAATTAGAATGGGCGAATTATATGTGAAATCAGATACAGAAAGAGAAATAAAAGAGAAAAGAAACATTGGGTGAAATTTCACAGCCCTTCCTGTCTGCAAGATTTTTGGGTCCCACCAAAGTTTTGAACAGTTCACCCACATTTTATGACCCCACCCCCACATGATGGGGCAGCAAAATTCCGCCCATCGGTAAAAGGGTACATGCTGTAAAATGCGGGACTTGCCTGCCTGTGTTTAGTTTAATAGCTAATTCATGTGTAAATGCAACAACATTATGAAATGCACCAGGAGGTTAGTGTAAGATGCCATTTCTACAAAGCTAATGACAAAGCAATGTAAATCATGAAACAACTCATGGCGATTCACAATTCATGGCATTCTCTTCCCCATCCCACAAGTTGCTGACCAATTTTCACATTAATAAGCATCTGCTTCATTATTTTTTAACACATTTCAGCCCCATATTTTAATTTAGTTGATTAGAATTTTTCTCTCAGTTAAATTATATGAGGCAAAGATGCTTCTCATTAACTCTTCACTTCAATATCTGGAAGATGTGGGTAACACTGTCATGGCCATAGGTTTTGCTCACCCCTAGTGATCCTGAGAAGATGCTAGTGGGTATTCTTTTTGACCTGTTCCCTTACTGGTGTTAAGAATTCTGACCCAGTGAAATGAGAAAGTTAAAGGTCGGTAATTACAATGTTCTGTTTCAACACAAAGCTTTACTAGACATGAGCTAGTACACCTCAGCCCTGATTCTCCAAAATACTTTCACAATTAATGAGCTTCTGTGCCAAAAGCAGCACTTTGCAATCTCAGTCCTTTCTAAAAGTTATTGACGTTCATAAATTAACAGAGGAGACAACCCTTTAAAATAAACAGATTGAAATCTATGCCCTAAATTGTTTATTTCATTATTCTTAGTATAGCCTTTCATAGGATCCAACAGTGCAGAAGGAGGCCATTCAGCCCATCGTGTCTGCATCAACCACAATCCCACCCAAGCCCTATCCCCTTAACCCCATGCATTTACCCTAGCTAGTCCCCGTGACACTAAGGGGCAATTTAGCATGGCCAATCCACCTAACCAGCACATCTTTGGACTGTGGGAGGAAACCAGAGCACCCAGAAGAAACCCACGCAGACATGGGGAGAATGTACAAACTCCACACAGACAGTGACCCAAGCCAAGAATCGAACCCAGGTCCCTAGCGCTGTGAGGCAGCAGTGCTAACCATTGTGCCACTCAGTGCATCTGCTTTAAGTTCAATCATTTCAACGTCCTTTGTTAATAATCTAACATCTGCGACAGTGGCAGATGTTAGGTTATTAAATTGTTTCAAAACTCCACACAGCACTTTTTAAAAATTTAGTTACTTCTCCAAACTTTTAAAATCTGGAGTTATTCAGTAAGGATGCTGCTTTCAAAAACAGTCCTGGTTAGTGGGTGTCAAAGAGGTTTCGTGAAAGTATTTTGCAGTTTAGGCAAAGAATTAAGCTACGTGATCTCATCATACAAAAGTTTATTTTGTTATGAACCCTGCTGATTTTCAATGCAAGGACATCCCAAATCCCGGAAAGGAAACTTGGAACACCAGAATTTAACAGTTTATTGTTGTTATATGGAAGAAAATGTGAGAAAAGAGAAGAAACCTGGTAAGGAAAGAGTTTAATCTTGTTGTAGATATTCAAATAACAAAACATTAAACTTTAAAACACAACAAGAAAGGCAACAGTAAAGAATAAATTTGCAATTAACTACAATAATAGTTACCCGGACAGTATACTTGAATCACCCACCCACACAATCTAATCTATCTACTTGTCTGAACTCCAAGAACACATCTTCCCCAAAACAACCCAGCGTTTTTAACATTCTGAGTCAAATCCAGCCAATAATTAGAAGACCATAAAACTTCATAAAGGAAGACATGAACAATGTGCCAGAAGTGTTGAGAGTAACGTGTTTTAGTGAGGTGCTGAAGGAAATCAGCATTAGTAGAGAAATGGTTTTAGGGAAATTGATCTAATCTTCATTCCAGAGTAGTTAAGGAATTGGCCCGAGAAATACTAGATTGGTGGTTATTTTCCAAAATTCTTTGGGCTCTGGAATAGTTCCTACAGATTGGAGGATAGCTAACGTAAGCCCGCCATTCAAAAAGGAAGGTAGAGAGAAAACAGGGAACTATAGACCAGTGAGCCAGTACTGGGGAAGTTGCTAGAGTCTATTATCAGGGATTTCATAACTTGCCATTTGGAAGGCAGTGGAAGGCAGTGGTACAATCAGACAAAGTCAGCAAGGATTTACAAAAGGGAAATCATGCTTGATGAATCTATTGGAATTGTTTGAGGATGTAACCAATGGAGTTGACTGAGGAGAACCAGTGGATGTGTTTTATTTAGACTTTCAGAACGCTTTCGACAAGGTCTCACTTAACAGACTATTATGTAAAGTTAAACACATGGGATTTCAGGTAATGTCTTGAGATGAATAGAAAGCTGGTTAGCAAATAGTAAGCAAAGAGTTGGCATAAATGGGTTATTTTCTGAATGGCAGTCAGTGACCAGTGGGGTTCCGCAGGGATCTGTGGTAGGACCCCAACTGTTCACATTATATATTAATGATTCGTAGGAGGGAACTGAATGTATTATCTCGAATTTTGCAGCTGATACAAAGTTGGGTGGGAGGGTGAGCCATGAGGAGGATGCAGAGATGTTTCAGTATGATCTGGACAGGCTGTGTGTGTGGGCATTTGCATGGCAGGCGCAGTACAATGTGGATAAATGTGAAGTTATCCACTTTGGTAGCAATGATAGGAACTTGAATGGGCATAAATTGAGAGAAGTGGATACTCAATGAGACCTTACAACCCTCATACATCAGTCGCTGAAAGTAAGTGTGCAGGTACAGCAGACAGTAAAGAAGGCAAATGATATGTTGGCCTTCGTAGTGAGGGGATTGGTATAAGGAAAGGATGTTTTGCTGCAGTTGTATAAGGCATTGATGAGGACACATCTGGAGTATTGTGTGCAGTTTTGGTGTCCTTATCGGAGGAAGGATGTCCTTGCTCTAGAGGGAGTACAACAAAAATTTACCAGGCTGATTCCTGGGAAGGCCGGTCTGTCATATGAGGAGAGATTAAGTCTTTTAGGGTTATATTCACAGTAGTGAGAGGGATCTCATAGAAATTTATAAAATTCTAAAAGGGTTCATAGAATCCAAAAGGAGGCCATTCGGCCTATCGAGTCTGCACTGACCACAATCCCACCCAGTCCCTATCCCCATAACTCCATGCATTTACCCTAGCTAGCTAGCTAGTCCCCTTGACTAACGGGCAATTTAGCAACGCCAATCCACCTAACCCGTATGTCTTTGGACTGTGGGAGGAAACCAGAGCACCCAGAGGAAACTCAGCAGACACGGGGAGAATGTGCAAATTCCACGCAGACAGTAACCCAAGGCCAGAATTGAACCCAGGTCCCTGGTGCTGTGAGGCAGCAGTGCTAACCACTGTGCCACCATGCCACCCCAGTTAGACAGGGTAGATTGATAAAGAATATTCCTCATGGTGGGGGAGTCTAGAACTAGGGGTCATAGTTTGAGGTTCAGAGGTAAACCTTTTAGAACTGAGGTGAGGAGAAATTTCTTCACACAGAGGGTGGTGAATGTGTGCAATTCACTACCACAGAATGTAGTTGAGGCCAAAACATTGTCTGATTTCAAGAAGAAATTAGATACAGCTCTTGGGGCTAAAAGGATCAAGGGATATGGGAGGAAAGAGGGAATCAGGATATTGAATTAAATGATCATCCACGGTCAAGCTGAATGGCGGAGCAGGCTCTAAGGGTCGAATGGCCTAATACTGCTTCTAATTTCTATGTTTCTATGCTTCACTCCCAACACCCCACATGCCTCACCATCAACCCCAGGCATTCCATTTCTTACCCAATTCTACGGTCCCTCAGCCCCGATGTAATATAATAGAGAATGAAAATATATAGATGGAATGTTATATTTGAACTAAAGTCACAGAGGCAAAATAGAAGAATGACTTGACTGCGGAGCTGTAATAGAGAACACAGTATAAAAGCTTTGAAGTATGGGCTTTCAAATCGTGTAAGAGATTTGGCTTCTTGCTGAACAATGGAGGGTAAACAGAGTGAGGGAAGCAATCCAGAATGATCATAGATATTATTTGGAAATATAATCCATGCATTTCTACACACTCATCTAGGACAAAGGTATGATGACACTTTGGACTCACGAGAACACCCTCCTAAATCTCAGGGATGGAGTCATTTGAATAATCAGAGCAGATACCCTGCAATTATGTTTGTTGAGTTACGTTGCTGAGTCTCATACTTGTTCTTAGCAGGTGTAGGAACTGCTAAATAGAAGAGGGACATTGAAAACATTTTTTTTAAATGAGCAACATTGTATATTTTGACTGAAGTGAAAATCAGAATTATTTTAATGTCCCATTGTAGTCACAGAAACTGGAATCTTCTGCTTTCTTTCGTGGTGAGCTTGGAGGCAGGAAGGACATTTAATTAAGTGAGATGGTGGCATACCTTTACCCTGCCGCTTCCCACCTCCACGAGAAATAGGTTTTGGACGGGAAGACCCCCAGTCGACCTTTCTGGGCCATCGCCAACTGAGCCCCTTAAGTGGTCAACTTAAAGGCCTCATCCTGCCACTGCTGGTATTAACCCAGAGGCAGACGGGTCTCTCACCATATGGCGTGTATGGCAGCTAAAATCATGTGGTCAGCTTGTCACCTCCGGAGGCCCCTTGGCCAAAGTCACTCAGTGACTGATTGAGGGACTGGACATTAGAAACACGCGGGGAGTTTGTTGAGATTGCCTCCTGACCTTACTGCTGGTCGCCCTGCATCCCTTTCCCATAACCTTCACCCTGCAAAACCCCTTCCCTCCCACTTTGCTTACCTGTGGCCTGGGTCACTCCCAGATTCTGGGATTCTGGTGTCTGTCCTTCCAGCAGCAGTGACGGCCTCCCTAGTAACACTGCTGAGCACAAAGGCTGCTGGTCTCTGATTGGAAGCCTTCCACCCACGGGTTCGAGATCCCAGGGGAAGGCTCACTGCTGGCCTTTCCACTGCCTGATTGGTGTGTGATTCAGTAGGCCTTCCTGAAAAGAGGCAGCGAGTTTCTTACCAGATCTCCAGCCCAAGATTCCACCCTCTTCCATTGACTGCAGATTTGTTGTAGAGCAATAGTATAGAAGACATTGGGCAGAATGAGAAGAAAATGAGAACCTATAGAGATAAACAGACTTGCATGCTTAATCATATAGATTTGATACCAACTAATTTCCCCACATTGTGGCAACAAGAACTGCATGTAACTCTGGATCATTGAAAGGCTGTGATTCTGTAGCCAACCAGTATAAAAACATAAGAACTAGGAGCAGGAGTAGGCCATCTGGCCTCTCGAACCTGCTTCACCATTCAATAAGATCATGGCTGACCTGTCCGTGGACTCTTAACACTTACCCACCCGCTCACCATAACCCTTAATTCCTTTACTGTTCAAAAATGTATCAATCCTTGCCTTAAAAACATTCAATCAGGTAGCCTCAACTGCTTCACTGGACAGGGAATTCCACAGATTCACAACCCTTTGTGTGAAGAAGTTCCTCCTCAATGCAGTCCTAAATCTGCTTCCCCTTATTTTGAGGCCATGCCCCCTACTTCTAGTTTCACCTGCCAGTGGAAACAATTTTCCTGCTTCTTTCTTATCTATTCCCTTCATAATCTTATATCTTTCGATAAGATTTCCCCTCATTCTTTGGAATTCCAATGAGTACAGCCCCAGCCTACTCAGTCTCTCCTCATAAGCCAACTCTCTCAACTCCAGAATCAACCTAGTGAATCTCCTCTGCACCCTCTCCAGTGCCAGTATATCCTTTCTCAAGTAAGGAGACCAAAACTGGACACAGTACTCCAGGTGCGGCTTCACCAGCACCTTATATAGCTGCAACATAACCTTGCTGTTTTTAAACTCCATCCCTCTAGCAATGAAGGACAAAATTCCATTTGCCTTCTTAATTACCTGCTGTACCTGCAAACCAACTCCTTGAGATTCTTGCACAAGGACACCCAGGTCCCTCTGCACAGCAGCATGTTGCTATTTTTTACCATTTAAATAATAGTCCATTTTGCTGTTATTCCTACCAAAATGGATGACCTCCCATTTACTGACATTGTACTCCATCTGCCAGACCCTCACCCATTCACTTAGACTATCTATATCCCTTTGCAGACTTTCAGCGTCCTCTGCACACTTTGCTCTGTCACTCATCTTCGTGTCATCTGTGAATTTTGACACACTACACTTGGTCCCCAACTCGAAATCATCGAAGTAAATCGTAAACAATTGCGGTCCCAACACTGATCCCTGAGGCACACCACTAGTCACTGATCACCAACCAGAAAAACACCCATTTACCCCCACTTTTTCCTTTCTGTTAGTTAACCAATTCTCTATTCATCCTAATACATTACCCGTAACACCGTGCACCTTTATCTTATGTAGCAGTCTTTGGTGCGGCATCTTGTCAAATGCCTTTTGGAAATCCAGATACACCACATCCACAGGTTCCCCATTGTCCACTACACATGTAATGTTCTCAAAGAATTCCACCAAATTAATCAAACATGACCTTCCTTTCATGGACCCATGCTGCGTCTTACCAAAGGGACAATTTATATCCAGATGTCTCGCTATTTCTTCCTTGATGATGGATTCAAGCATTTTCCCTACTACAGAAGTTAAGCTAACCGGCCTATAGTTACCCGCCTTTTGTCTGCCTCCTTTAAGGTAATAGTTTAAGGTAACATCTACAACAAAACTGGTCCCATCTTTGATGCCATTCCTGTTGATTCCAAAGGTGATCCCTGTAACTGTTCTTCACACAGTAAGAATTATCTAGTATACCCTGAAAAACAGTAATACACATAGTTTCAGTAAAGTTGAGTTACATTCTGACATAGCAAAAGTTTATTGTTTGACATTGCTTTTCTTCATTATTTTTTCCTCATTAATTTCATTTGGCAATTTCTTTCCCCACCTCATCCCCCTTTTCGAAGGCACAGATTTGTTCTTTAGGTACAGTTCCACAGTGTTGGGAGGACAGCAGTCGTCTGAAGTAGCCTTCCCGTGGCAGATCGGAGGGCTAACACTCTAAGAAGGCTTTAAGGCCCCCATCTACCTGGCTACTGCTGCGACCGCAAGCTGCCTTGTAGAGTGGGTTCCCTCTACAACGGGGGTCCAGCAGCTGTGGCCATTTTTTAACTTCAAAGGCTTTATAACCTTTCCCGATCGGTTATCAGTGAGAATGATTTAATGTGATTGGTGGCTTGGGTAGTTTGATTAAATGATTGCAGCTTGACATTGGGAATTCCCATTAAAGGACACAGTAATCAAATGAGAGCTGAATTTCTCACCGCAGAGATCACTTGATCTCTCAGTGCAGCTTTCATTGACGTCAATGGCGAGTGCCATTGCTGCAGCACTGATTGCAAAACCCAGCTGTAACATCAAAGCATTATTATACACACTGAAATATAAAATCAGACATTAAGGAACAAACTTATTTTTAAACATTTCTTTGCAGGTGACGTGATATTTTGACTTTGTTTCATCTAGTTTAATTTATCCATATATAGAAATGTTGAAGTTTTGAATGAAGCTTAGATATGCTCCTTATAAATTAAATTGGTGGATGTTGTGGGGGAAGAAATCTAGTTGAATCCAGCTGAATAATAGACTTGCAAAATATTTATCCAAACTCAAATTTGCGCATTGTTAAAACAATTTGGCGAGTGCATTTTAATCAAAGATGCCCGCATCTTGAACATTTACACATTAATTGATAAAGACAGCATCATAAAAATGGATGGATAAAGCCTTTGAGACCGACACAATTTTTGTATTTTTGGATAAAGCCTTTGAGACCGACACAATTTTTGTACAACTTGTCTCTTCTGAGGATGCATGCGGAATACAGCAGGGAAACTGTAAATTAGGGGAGTAAATTGACAGACAATGATTAAACAGATGTATGCTCCAAATGTCCCAGTGGATAGAAATCTGTGACGGAAATGTCATGAATCTAGTAACAAAGTAGTTTATAAGAACACTGGGGAGTAGTGGTGAAATTGATCTGGAATTGTTTGAGCACATTATGAAGATTTCTTTGGAAAATATAATGGCAACATTAGGAATGTCAATTCTGGAAATTGAACACTTTTGCATTTTTGTTACCCACTCTTCAGCAACAAGCACTCTCAGGTTAGCTATGCAATGGACAAGATGCAAATCAAACATTCCTATGTTCTGCTGCAACAAGGTATATTAACCCGAGCCTCAGAAATGCTTCCCACTGCCTCACTGTGAACTTTTCCCTTCACTTTCCTACTACCAAGGGTTCTTATTTAACTCTTAAAGTGAGATTGCCAGTTTAGTGTTAGTGCCAAGCTATGGGAATTTTTTGTTTGTGCATTCAAATAAATGGCCTGAGCAAGGGGAACCAAGATGTGCAGATTCTGAGATTTCTGTTCCCTTGCATCACTTGTCACGCAAATAGTAATGTTGTCTCGTGTGTGAAGGCTTTCAATTGAAGACTGCATCCTGTATGTGTGCCCTGCTGGAGAATACTGACGTATAGTAAGCAAAGAACTATAGATTTGTGTGCATGCTTAGAAGGGACAGTGACAAATGCATAAGAAAGTGATAGGCAACACTTTGCCGTATCCCTATTTGGACTATCTAATGAAAAAATGGCATTGTTGGTGTGCCATCTTCTGTATCCATTTATGGGTCCTACAGACGGGGTTCAAACTGTTTACCTTGGTCTCCAGATAAACCAGATTACTGCCATCTAGTGAATGGTCCTAAAGACTGCGAAACCATATTCTGATCCATCTCACGCAGCAGAAATTCTCCTTTTACAGCCAGTGAGCAAGGAATTTAGCCACTGCAGAAATAAGTCACAGGTACTCATATTCCATTGCCTACTGCCAGATTAGTTTAACATTAACTGTATTTTTCCATTCACTATTGAAACAAAATTCATCCCTGCACATAGGCACTCACCTTTAAATGTAATTGTGGAATGCGGTGCTTAGGGTGTGGCGGTCAAAATGCAAACAAAGGGCAGTCTTGGCAAGTAGGGCATCTGTGAATTGGGAGGCGAACTTGTGGGTTACAGATTATGAGGCCCTGCAGATGTCCCCGGCTGACGCCTGAAAGGAACCAGAGTCGAAGAAATTCAGGGTTGTGGTGATCTTGACGGCCAGTGGCAGTCCATGTGCACCTAGCACTCCTGGAAGGAGATCTTATTCCAAAAGGCAAATGCAGAAGTGAACAGGAACATCGGTTTCCCCCTATTTTCAGGGTTTAACCCCCCCTAAACACGGACAAACCCCTCCCCACCCCTGCCTGATACAATTCTGCCTATTTTATTTTATGGCTCTTATTTCTTCTGTAGGTTTGTTACAATGATGTGAATATGCAGCAAATTCAAAATAATTTGTTAAGGTTGTAACCATTTCAAAGTTCCTCTCTTAAATGGTGTGAATTGAATGAATGGAATTGGCTACCATGGCATTCAATGAAAGCATTTCATTCTCCATTTAGATAATCCAAGACACTGTTTCTGTCCCAATTAAAATTTCCAATTCTCTGACACACATTTAAAAGGTATTTTCCACTCCAGGAAAATTGATTGGCAATTCCAGGTCGTAGGTTTGGCACTTGAGCCTTTTCTTGAGGGAGGGGGATGGACGAGATAGCCACGATAGTTATTTGTATTCGTTCATTTTCCTTTCTTCAGGTCTAGTTATCCAACAAGCCAATCTGTGGCCAAAAGAGAGGCAAATAACCTGCTCCCCATTTGCAACAAGTGTGACTGCCTATCACGCAGAGGTTTCTGACAACATCCAAAAATTGCCCTGAGATTCTCCTTTCCACCCCATTCCCCGCATTTGGTCAACGCTCAGCACATCTTTCAGGTAGCAGTGACTTGCAGTTCTAAATTATTCTGCCACAGGTTGTTTAATTGTATCAATTCCTAATTATCAATAAGTATCAATACGGGTGAAAGCTAATAAATACTGACTTCAGTTAATCCTGTTAGATAATCCTGTTAGGTATGCACGGTGGCACATTTGGTTAGCACTGCTGTCTCACAGCGTCAGGGACCCGGGTTCAATTCTGGCCTCGGGTCACTGTCTGTGTGGATTCTCGCCGTGTCTGCGTGGGTTTTCTCCGGGTGCTCCAGTTTCCTCCCACAGTCCAAGATGTGCAGGTTAGGTTGATTGGCCATGCTAAATTACCCCTTAGTGTCGGGGGATTAGCAGGGTAAGTATGTGAGGTTACGGGAATAAGGCCTGGGTGGGTTAGTGGTTGGTGCAGACTCGATGGGCCGAATGGCCTCCTTCTGCACTGTAGGGATTCTATTCTATAATGCACCAGTGACTCACATATGAAATAAATGGAGGGGCATTTTCAAAACTGCACTGACGGAACATTCTTAATTGTTTTCAAAAGCTATGCTGTAAAACTTCCTCAGCAACGAAACATATATCAGAATATTTCCTCTAACTGTGTCCAATTAACAATCCACACATTACTTGGCAATACTCATCATGTACTTAAAATTCAACAGCCCTGTACAATATTTTGATTTGCATTTGTTTTTATTTTACATTTATCAATACAGTGATTAGCAGTAATTCTGTCTACCGTAACCTCATCCTGAACATTGCATTAACATTTTGGTTCTGATGTGACCAATGTGAATGAGTAATTTAACTACTGATTAGCAATAAAATTGTGTGTTGGTTGGGGGGTGGGGTGCTGTGGATGGTGGGAGGTGGTGTTGCTGTTACAGCTGTTACAACAGTTGATTTAGCCCCCACTATCCCACAAGTCGCACCATTAGTTTTAAAGTTTAATTCACTCTCCAGAATGGCCAATTATTCACCTTCGCTGCTTTTAGATCCAGAATAAAAGAGACTTTAACCAGGCTTCTTTTAATAAGCTCAGAATAATTGATTTATTATAAACTAAAACTTCCTTTGTTAAAACAAATTGCAAGAACTGATACACACACAATTGTATTCTGGAAGTATAATTAGATATCCTTTTTTAAAAATGCCCCAGCCAACACGTCTACACATGTGAACACACACAAACAAATAAAGAACAAACTGATAGGGTCTCTGCAGAGATGGAGAGGATAGGCTTTATAACACTAAAGGATAAAGTTCACAGGGTCGTGTTGCTGTTGATCTGGCACAACTTCGTGTGAAGACAGGCCCCAATAGATATCTGTAGGCTCTCACCAACAGGATTTCAATGTGGAGGAGAATATGGAGCTGGATCACCTCTTCTTGTCTCAGTTTTTTGGATTTCCAAATGCAGTCAAGCTATACTTGAATGAGGATTCTCTGGTTATATGTGATTTCAGGCAAGGCAGGGAGAGTGTGAATAAAAGGTTTCCTTCTTCAACAAGTCCAAAACCTAAAGCCGGTCTTTGTTGTGTGGTTTCCAGTAAATCACTAGACTTTGCCGGATTTTTCCCCAATTAAAGTGATTGCAGTTCAAAACAAACAAGCAGTTCTTCCCCCTCAAGTATCATGCTGGTCAGGTGATTACTTGGAATAAGGCAAGCTTGCTCTGTCCAAAGGTGAACTTGTAACCCTTCCTTAAAAAAAACTCCAGGTCATCATCTAAGCGTCCAGATAGTACAATGTCTTTCAGTATTTTAAAAGAAAAATCTTAACATTTTAAAGATCTTAATGATTTTCATTAGATGGCACAAAATTAGGTTGGTAAAAGCCTAAGAAATGAATCCATATACACATGAAGTGGCGAGAACGCAACTTCGGATCTTCCCCATCACTCACCTGCAACATCATCAGGCTCATGTCCATAACGGACGTTTACAACAGGTTCACCTTCATGTGGAGCTGTCATGCAGGTGTCTTCAGGGGCGTAAAGGCAAGTATAGCCCCCAGGGGAGAGAGACATCACCAGGCAGTGGCCTGACAATACCCCCAGCACTGCCGCTTGGCACAGGTTTGCATTTCCAGGTTGGCACCATGGCTCCCCAGTATTGCCAACTTGGGCCTACCAAGGGATGAACCCACAGTGGGAGCCTCTTGGAGGAGGGAGGATTCATTCACACTGGGTTGTGGGCCAAGAGAGGTGCAGGGGACGCCAGCGATGGCTGTCTGGGGGGTGGGGGGGTGCCGGTTCCAACTTTGGTTGGGGGAGGTGAAGAAGGTGCTGATGATCGGGGGAAGGGGGGATGTGCTGATGATTGGGGGAGGGGAGGGAAGTGTGGACTCTGGGGGTGAGGAGGGGGAGTGTCCGGAGACCTCTATGATGTTTTGAGGAGGCGGTTATTCTTGTTCTAATTGGGGCACCCTTTAAAGATGGTGCCCAATCTCTGCTCAGCTGGGTTTTGCCGACTTGCTTAGACCCCACTCCCTCTATACGATGGCGTGAAACACACCTCCTTGATTTTCTTTTGGAAGAGTGTCATCAGATCTTGAGAGAAAACCAACTCTGGTGAAGCCAAGGTAGGGCCCCTAGCACCTGTCAAGCCAGAGATCTCCCAAGCCTTGAATTTGTTAGATGAGATTCAGGCATCTGCTGATGCCAAGGCTCCCCTTGGCATCAGCTCATTGTCACTTCCTCCTTTCAGAACTGCCAGACAGTTTCATGCTCCCCTAACAAGACCAAACTCCGTAACTGCCTTCCTTCATACACATGACAAGTGTCATGCCCATTATGTAGGCAAGTGGGTTGACCAGATAAACAATTTCTGAGGGAGTGCAATTTTCTGCCACATAAGATCACCAATGTATGGCTAAATACTGTAAGATAGCTGCTATCTGAATGCTGCTGATGATGATAATGAGATAATCACAGAAAGGGTTGAAGAACCTGTTGATGTTTTGTTAGAATCAGCTGCACTCCATATGCACATTCGTCAATCACTCTGCTTAGGCACATTCTTCAAACACCGTGCTATTTGAATGACCATTGACAGTGGAGCCACTGGCAACGTAATGCAATCTTCCATAGCCATGAGACTCAGTGTACAAGTCAAGAGTTCATCCCAATCTGCTCACCAGGTTGATGGTTTGCTGACTATACATATTCTTGGTGAAACACAGTTCTCTCTGTCCAGAAACCATCACAACCATGCCTTCAAATGTCTGGTCATGGAAAACATGATGTCAAGGTACCTGCAGGTGCCCTATTCATGGAAACCAATGATGTCTCAACTCAAGCAGTCAAATGCTTCATGCTAATTGGTGATACCACCACCGATGTTTCTGGATCTTGTGCTTCCACCAGCCCATGAAGAGTGAGGTGAGTCCATGTACTTCATTTTCCCTCAAGGTCAATGACAATCAGGTCAGGAGATTTAATTAAGGTGACCCTACCAAATAATGCATACCTCATTAAATTTGACCTCCCTTCAGAACCAAAGTGTATCAAACCACCCAACTTAGACTGCATTTTATGTGCCCTTGCTGAAGGTAGTTTTGGTTTTGGGGACGGGGGGGGGCGAAGGCAAGTATATTAGAGTACGCACCAACTCCACCACCTTCCCACCCATCCTCGAGCTCACCCCTATAATGTGGAAGGTGGGTGGGCTCGAAAATTGGCAGCCACCCCCAACTTTAAATAGATAATAAAAGGCCAATTAGGCATGATACTAAACCAACTGACCCCAACAATATGCTGCCTATGCTATAAAACAGTTGGCATGGGAAAGGACAGCCTGATTTTAAAACTTTCTTCTCAGGGTGAGGAGAAAAGGGGCAGTGGTTCTATCTTTGGGGGCTACCCTTTGCGGATCAGGAGGTGGTTCTCCAAAGAACCGTCCTTTCTTCCTATCTGACCCTAATGCTATCATCTGCCCCAACAACACCCCTTTCAGGAATTGATGTGGTCCCTGATACCTTGCAAGATAACCCACACCATGTGGCCACCCATTGATGGGCAGGGTGAGCCGGTAAAATTTCACCCACAATGTTTTGGCTTCAATTGCTCTCTGTGGTAGCGAATGCCATGGGCTTACCACTCTCTGTGTAAAGAAATCTCTCCTCATCTCTGTCCTAAAAGATTTACCATTATCCTTAGACTATGGCCCCTGGTTCTGGACACCCCCAACATCAGGAATACCTTTCCTGCATCTACCTTGACTCATCCTGTTGGAAATTTATAAGTTTCAATGAGATCCCCCTTCATTCTTCTAAATTCCAGTGAAAGTAATCCTAATCAACTCAATCTCTCCTCATATGTCAGTCTTGCCATCCCACGCATCAGTCTGGTAAACCTCTGCACTCTCTCTATAGAAAGAACAACCTTTCTCAGTTAAGGAGACCAAAATGGCACATGATATTCCAGGTGTGGCCCCACCAAGGTTCTGTATAATTGAAGCAAGACATCCCTGCTCCTGTACTTCAATCCTCTCGCTGTGAAGGTCAACATATTATTTGCCTTCTTTACCGCCTACTGCACCTGCAAGCTTACCTTCAGTGACTAATATACAAGGACACCCCAGGTCTCATGCACATTTCCTTCTCTTAATTTATAGCCATTCAGATAATAATCTGTCCTCCTGTTTTTGCTATCAAAGTGGATAACCTCACATTTATCCACATTATACTGCATCTGTCATGCATCTGCCCACTCACTCAGCTTGTCCAAATCACACTGATGCATCTCTGCATCATTCTCAGAGCTCACCCTCCCACCCAGCTTTGTGTCATCTGCAAATTACATTTCGTTCCCTCATCTCAGTCATCAATATATAATGCGAAAACCTGGGGTCCTAGCGCTACACCACTAGTTTCTGCCTGACATTCAGAAAAAGCCCCATTAATTCTTACTCTTTGTTTCCTGTCTGCCAACCAGTTTTCAATCTATCTCAATACAGTAGCCAATGGCTCTTACATCCATCATTATGAAGTGCTTCAAAAGGCTAGTCATGGCACGAATCAATTCCAGCTTCCCAGACTGCCTGGATCCACTATAGTTTGCCTACCATCGCAACAGGTCCACAGCAGACGTCATCTCCCTGGCCCTGCACTCAACCTTGGAACACCTAGATAACAAAGACACTTATGTCAGACTCCTATTTATTGACTACAGCTCAGCTTTCAACACCATTATTCCGATGAAACTCACCTCCAAACTCTGTGGCCTGGGTCTCGGCTCCTCCCTCTGCGACTGGATCCTGAACTTCCTAACCCACAGACCACAATCAGTCAGGGTAGGCAACAACACCTCCTCCACAATCATCCTCAACACAGGTGCCCCACAAGGCTGCATTCTCAGCCCCCCTATTATACTCCTTATACACCTCTTGTGGCCAAATTCCCCTCCAACTTGATTTTCAAGTTTGCTGACGATACTAGGTCCTAGGGGGAGTGTATGCTAGAGCGGTTGGGGAGCGTTCAAATATGCCAGGGGGATGGGAACCTATGTAAGGAGTCCAAGAAAAAGGGAGCAAGGACAAAATGTAGGGAGAATGTTCCAACTACATCAAAAATCAGGAAAAAAGTTAAAAGGAAAGAGAACTCAGGAGATGTTATTAATGGAAGTGTTAGAATTCAAAAAGGTACAAAAACTAGAATAAGGGTACTTTATCTGAATGCTTGTAGCATTCAAAACAAGGTAAATGAGTTGACGGCAGAAATTACTGCGAACGAGAATGATTTGGTGGCCATTACAGAGACATGGTTGCAGGATGGTTACGGCTGGGAATTAAATATCCAGGGGTATCAGACTGTTCGGAGGGAACAACAGGAAGGTAAGGGAGGTGGTGTAACTCTGATACTTAAGGATGACATCAGCGCAATAGTGAGAGATGATATAGGTTCTATGGAAAAAAAGGTTGAATCCATTTGGGTGGAAATTAGAAATAGTAAGGAGAAAAAGTCACTGATAGGTGTAGTTTATAGGCCACCAAATAATAAACAAAGAAATAATTGATGCATGTAAAAATGGTACAGCAATTATCATGGGGAATTTTAATCTACATATCAATTGGTCAAACCAGGTCGGTCAAGACAGCCTTTGAGGAGGAGTTCATAGAATGTATCCGCGATACCTTCCTTGAACAGTTTGTAATGGAACCTACGAGGGAGCAAGCTATCCTAGATCTGGTCCAGTGTAATGAAACAGGAATAATTACTGATCTTGCAGTTAGGGATCCTCTCAGAAGAAGCGATCACAGTATGGTTGAATTGAAAATACAAATGGAGCGTGAGAAGGTAAAATCCAATACCAGTATCTTGTGCTTAAACAAAGGAGACTACAAAGGGATGAGAGAGGCATTGGCTAAGGTAGACTGGGAGCAAAAACTTTATGGTGGGACAATTGAGGAACAGTGGAGGACTTTCAAAGCGATCTTCCACAGTGCTCAGCAAAAGTATATACCAATGACAAGGAAGGACTGTAGAAAAAGAGATAATCAGCCATGGATATCTAAGGAAATAAAGGAGGGGATCAAATTGAAAGAAAATGCATACAAAGTGGCAAAGATTAGTGGGAACCTAGAGGATTGGAAAATCTTTAAAGGTCAACAGAAAGCCACAAAAAAAGCTATAAACGAAAGTAAGATGGATTATGAGAGTAAACTAGCTCAAAATATAAAAACAGATAACAAATGTTTCTACAAATACATAAAATGAAAAAGAGTGACTAAAGTAAACATTGGTCCTTTAGAGGATGAGAAGGGGGATGTAATAACTGGAAATGAGAAAATGGCTGAGGCATTGAGCAGGTATTTTGTGTCGGTCTTCACAGTGGAAGACACAAATAACATGCCAAAAATTGATGACAGGAAGGCTATGGCAGGTGAGGACCTAGAAACTATCATTATCACAAAAGAGGTAGTGTTGGGCAAGTTAATGGGACTAAAGATAGACAAGTCTCCTGGTCCTAATGGAATGCATCCCAGGGTACTAAAAGAGAGCAAATGCACTAGTGGTAATTTACCAAAATTCGCTGGACTCTGGGTGGTTCCCGCAGATTGGAAAATCGCAAATGTGTCGCCACTGTTTAAAAAAGGAGGTAGACAAAAGGCAGGTAACTATAGGCCGGTAAGTTTAACTTCTGTAGTAAGAAAAATGCTTGAATCTATCATCAAGGAAGAAATAGCGAGACATCTGGATATAAATTGTCCCATTGGTAAGACGCAGCATGGGTTCATAAAGGGAAGGTCATGTTTGATTAATTTGGTGGAATTCTTTGAGAACATTACATGTGCAGTGGACAATGGGGAACCTGTGGATGTGGTGTATCTGGATTTCCAGAAGGCATTTGACAAGGTGCCGCACCAAAGACTGCTACATAAGATAAAGGTGCATGGTGTTATGGGTAATGTAGTAGCATGAATAGACGATTGGTTAACTGACAGAAAGCAAAAAGTGGGGTAAATGGGTGTTTTTCTGGTTGGCGATCAGTGACTAGTGGTGTGCCTCAGGGATCAGTGTTGGGACCGCAATTGTTTACGATTTACTTCGATGATTTGGAGTTGGGGACCAAGTGTAGTATGTCAAAATTCACAGATGACACGAAGATGAGTGGCAGAGCAAAGTGTGCAGAGGATGCTGAAAGTCTGCAAAGGGATATAGATAATGTAAGTGAGTGAGCAAGGGTCTGGTAGATGAAGTACAATGTTGGTAAATGTGAGGTCATCCATTTTGGTAGGAATAACAGCAAAATGGACTATCATTAAAATGGTAAAAAATTGCAGCATGTCGCTGTGCAGAGGGACCTGGGTGTCCTTGTGCAAGAATCTCAAGGAGTTGGTTTGCAGGTGCAGCAGTTAATTAAGAAGGCAAATGGAATTTTGTCCTTCATTGCTAGAGGGATGGAGTTTAAAAACAGCAAGGTTATGTTGCAGCTGTATAAGGTGCTGATGAGGCCACGTCTGGAGTACTGTGTACAGTTTTGGTCTCCTTACTTGAGAAAGGATATACTGACACTGGAGAGGGTGCAGAGGAGATTCACTAGGTTGATTCTGGAGTTGAGAGAGTTGGCTTATGAGGAGAGACTGAGTAGACTGAGGTTATACTCATTGGAATTCAGAAGAATGAGGGGAGATCTTATAGAAATATATAAGATTATGAAGGGAATAGATAAGATAGAAGCAGGGAAGTTGTTTCCACTGGCAGGTGAAACTAGAACTATGGGGCATGGCCTCAAAATAAGGGGAAGCAGATTTAGGACTGAGTTGAGGAGAAACTTCTTCACACAAAGGGTTGTGAATCTGTGGAATTTCCTGCCCAGTGAAGCAGTTGAGGCTACCTCATTGAATGTTTTTAAGGCAAGGATAGATACATTTTTGAATAGTAAAGGAATTAAGGGTTATGGTGAGCGGGCGGGTAAGTGGAGCTGAGTACACGAAAAGATCAGCCATGATCTTATTGAATGGCAGAGCAGGCCTGAGGGGCCAGATGGCCTACTCCTGCTTCTAATCCTTATGTTCTTATGACACCACCGTGGTGGGTCAGATCTCAAACAATGACAAGACAGGGTACAGGAATGAGATAGAGAATCTGGTGAACTTGTGCGGCGACAGTAATCTCTCCCTCAATATCGAAAAAAAAGGAGATTCTCATCGACTTCAGGAAGCATAGAGGAGAACATGCTCCTGTCTACATCAACGAGGACAAAGTAGAAAGGGTCAAGAGCTTCAAGTTTTTAGGTGTCCAGATCACCAATAACATGTCCTGGTCCTCACATGCTGACATTTAGTTAAGAAAGTCCACCAACACCTCTACTTTCTCAGAAGACTAAGGAAATTTGGCATGTCAGCTACAACTCTCACCAACTTTTATAGATGCTCCATAGAAAGCATTCTTTTAGGTTGTATCACAGTTTGATATGGCTCCTGCTCTGTCCAAGACCGCAAGAAACTACAAAAGGTCGTGAATGTAGCCCAATCCATCACGCAAACAAGCCTCCCATCCATTGACTCTATCTACACTTTCCACTGCCTCGGCAAAGCAGCCAGCATAATTAAGGACCCCATGCATCCCAGACATTCTCTCTTCTGCCTTCTTCCATCAGGAAAAAGATACTGAGGTCTGAAGTCACGTACCAACCGACTCAAGGACAGCTTCTTCTCTGCTGCCATCAGACTTTTGAATGCACCTACCTTGCATTAAGTTGATTTTTCTCTACACCCTAGCTATGACTGTAACACTACATTCTGCACTCTTTTGGTTCCTTCTCAGTGAACGGTATGCTTTGTTTGTGTAGCGCGCAAGAAACAATACTTTTCACTGTATGTTAATACATGTGACAATAATAAATCAAATCAAATCAAATCAAAATCAATACACTATCCCCAATCCCATGTGCTTTAATTTTGCAGGCTAATTGCTGATGTGGAACTTTGTCAAATGCCTCCTGAAAGTCCCAATAAACCACATCCACTGACTTCCCTTGTCAAGTCTACTACTTACATCCTCGAATAATTCCAGTGGATTGGTCAAGCATGATTTATTTTTCATAAATCCATGCTGACTCTGTCTAATTCTACCACTGTTAAATAAATGATCTGCTATAAAACCTTTGATAACAGACTCTAGAATTTTCCCCACAACCAACATCAGGCTGACTGGTCTATGATTCCCTGTTTCCTCTCGACCTCCCTTTTTAAATTGTGGAGTTACATTGGCTACCCTCCAATCTGCAGGAACTGTTCCAGTGCCTATAGAATCTTCGAAGATGACCACCAATGCATCCACTATTTCTAGGGCTACTTCCTTAAGTACTCTGGGGACTTATCGGCATTCAATCCTATCAATTTCCCCAACACCATTTCTCAACTAATATTGATTTCCTTCAGTTCCTCCCTCTCATTAAACCCTGTGTCCCCCAACATTTCTGATATGTTATTTGAGTCCTCCTTTTGAAGACAGAAGCAAAGTATTTATTTTAGTTAGTCAACCATTTCTTTGATCCCCATTATAAATTCTTCTGTTCCTGACTATAAGAGACCTACATTTGCCTTCACAAATTTCTCTTCACATACTTAGAAACTTTTACAGTCAGTTTTTATGTACCTGCTAGCTTACTTTCATTCTCTAATTTCCCCTTCTTAATTAAGCCCTTGGTCCTTCTTTGCTGAATTCTAAACTGCTCTCAATCCTCAGGTCTGTTGTTTTTTCTGGCCTATTTGTATGCCTTTTCCTTGGATTTAATACAATCTCTAATTTGCTTTGTAAACCATGGTTTGGCCACCTTTCCTATTTTACTTTTGTGCCAGACAGGAATAAACAATTGTTGCAGTTCACCCAGACGCTCTTTAAATGTTTGCCACTGCCTATCCATGTTCATCTCTTTAAGCAACGTTTTCCAATCCATCATAGCCAACTCCCACCTCATACCATTGTATCCTTTATTAAGATTCAGTACTCTTGTCTCAGAATCAACTACGTCACTCTCCACCTTGATGAAAAATTCTATCATGTTATGATCGCTCATCCTCAAGGGATTTCACACAACTAGATTGCCAATTGTTCCTTTCTCATTAGACAGTCTAGGATGGCCTGTTTTCTATTTGGTTTCTCAACATATTGGTCCAGAAAACCATCCTGTACACACTCCAGGAATTCCCCCTCTATGGTAACGTGACTATTTTGATTTGTCCAGTCTATATGCAGATTAAAATCACCCTTAAATACAAATGTTCCTTTATCACATGCATCTCTAATGCCATTCCCAACATCAACACTACCGTGGGGGTCTAAATACAATCCCCACTAACATTTTTTGCCTCTTAGTGTTTCTCAGTTCTAACCATATAGATTCCACGTTGTCAGAGCGAATATCTTTCTTCATTATTGTGTTAATTTCCTCTTTAACCAGCAATGCAACCCCACCGCCTTTTCCCTTTTATCTGTCCTTCCTAAATATTGAATACCCCTGGATTTTCAATTCCCATCCCTGGTCACCCTACAGCCATGCCTCCATCATCCCAACTATATCATACTGTTTACATCTATCTATTTGCATGATTAATTTATCCAATTTATTGTGAATGCTCCTAACATTAATACACAAAGCCTTAAGGCTTGTCTTTTTAATATTACTTGTCCTGTTCCCACATTAACAAGATGCTCACCATTCATAACTTGTCAATGAAAAGCATTTTTAGATTATATTCAAATCCTTTTCTAGCTTCTGAAAATACCAGTATCAATGGATAAAAGGCCATTACAATTTCCCCTATGCTTTGCTTTTCTAATTATGTTGAAATCCCCTTCTTCTTAAATAATTCTGAAGAGAAGTTTGAAAAGGGAGTCATATTGGACTCAAAATGTTAATTCTATTTCTCATTTCCACGGTTGCTGATTTTTTCTAGCACTTTGTTTTTATTTCAGATCTCCAGCATCTGCAGTGTTTTACTTTCATTTTGGTGTTTAATTTGCTGCCGCTTCTCTTCTAGGAATGTCTACCTTGAAGAAGTTCTGCTTTTCTCACTGACTTTGAGTCATGGTATTCTTTCTGCGAGGCTTGCTTAGCCTCCAACCTCCCTGACAAAACCTGTGCTGTTTCAAATAAAGGCCAAAGCTAGTACCAGACCGTACCTTGCAGGTAGGCCCACAACTAGGAACAGGGACAATGCAATTAAGTCCCATCTTCACGACAAATGTTGCCCCCATAATGGTGGAGTTGTTAGTAAATGGCCTCCAATTTAAAAATGAAGTGGGTACGGGGGCTGTGTGGTCTCCGTTATCGGGAAGCAGATTTAAGGCTGGTATTCAGCTCCTGAACTTAGAAAACCCAAAGGCCTGACTAGCCAACTACATGGGGAACCATTGCAGATAAAGGACATCACGGTGACCCTAGTGACTTACAGACAGCAGTCAGCTCAACTTCCACTCATCATTGTACAGGGACATGGACGTAGCCTTCTGGGGAGAGATTAGCTCCAACACATCAGACTGAACTGGCTGGAGATCTTCAGGTTGGACATGGGGGAACTGTACAAAATCTTCAATAAATACCCCAGAGTTTTCCAGGAAGGGCTTGGAAAAATAAGGGGAGCCAAAGTTAAGATCTAAGATTTTCAAACAAAACTAGTTCCATACTCCCTATTGGGAAGGATAGAACCAGAACTGTAAAGCCTGGGAAAGCTCAGAGTACTTCTGGAGAGAGAGAGAGAGACATCTTGCTTCTTTCAAAACCAGGCAGGAACTGATGGTTTTAAAATAAAAGAGAACTGTGTGTTTTCCCTGCAAGCTTAGCTCCTCCCATCAAGCACATGACTGTCTCTGAATCGACCTAATCAAAACCCTACTCTGAAGCCCCATGGGGAAAAATCAGACAAACAAAAATGCATTAACCCAGATGAAAACAAACACATGCCTAACTAAATCATTAGCCTGCATTCTCAGCATGTGAACTGCCTGTTTTGCAGATAAATCAGCACAATGTAATGTAGGGCTGAATTTTAAACATACCCCTCACAAGAAATATGATATAAATATATTTCTTAAAGGCACAGTATCATCACAACTGGCCCCGATGCATACCGTACTACGGAAAGATCAAAAATGGTTGGATTTGTGCCACAGCTGGAGGCTTTCAACAAATTAAATTGAAACTTTTGTCCTCTAATTTATTGGTCCATTTTAACTCCAAAAAGGATCTTATCTTGATGCGCAATGCCTACACTTATGGGGTTGGGACAGTACTGGCACATTGCTGGAAGAATGGATCAGAGAAGTCTATTGTTTATGCATCTAGGACCCTTTCAGACACTGAGTGGAGTTATTCACAGATCAGTAAAGAAGGATTGGCAGTTGCCTTCAGCGTTAAAAATTCCATCAATAAGTCTGCAGTAGATGCTTCATCATAGTAACTGATCATAAACCATTGCTTGGACAGTTCAAAGCAGACAAGGCAATACCCCCCATTGTCCCCACCCAGACATAGCATTGGGCCTTGTTACTGGCCCCTTATGAATACCTCCTAGAGCACTGCCCCAGGACCCGGATAGTAAATGCCAATGCACAATCATCTGCCTTTGCCCATAAGTCCGGCTTCGTTACCAGCTGTGGTAGAAGTCGTGATGACCCTCAATGTTTTGAACACCATGCCAGTATCTGTGAGACAAATCAAGTCCTGGACACAGAAGGACACATTCCTGTCTAAATTAAAGAACATGATACCATATGGGGCATTCAGAGGACAGCCCTCAGATGAAATGAAACATTACTGGACAAAGAAAGACGAGCTCAGTGTTGAGAATGGCATCATCCTCTGGGGCTACCACATAGTTGTCCCTGCCAGGTAGGCATAAAGCCATGTTGACTCTGTCTGGTCATATCATGATTTTCTAAGTATCCTACTATAAACTCCTTAATAATAGATTGCAGCAATTTCTCTCTGATAGATGTTAGGCAGTGGTTTACTGCTTTCTGTTTCTCTCCTTCCTTGATTAAAAGTGTTATCTTCGCTATTTTCCAGTCCACTGCACCACTTCATTTAAAACCCTAAGATATAAGTCGTCTGGTCCTAGGGACTTGTCAGCCTTTTGGTCTGATAATTTCCCAGCACCTTTCCCTGGTTGTAGTGATTGTTTTAAATTCATCCCTCCAATCCCATCTCTTGATTGTGAGGTATCTTTGGGGAGTTTTCTAATTCTTCTACAATGAAGACAGACACAAAATATTTGTTCAACATCTCTGCCATTTCCTTGTTTCCCATTATCAATCCCCCAAATTCACTCTCTGGAGAACCGACACTAATCTTTTCCAATTTAAATACTTGTGGAAATTCTTCCAATCTGTTCATGTGTTACTTTTTTTTTAGTCATTCTTTGCTGGTTGTTGAAATCTTACCAATCTTCTTGGTGGCACGGTGGTTAGCACTGCTGCCTCACAGCACCAGGGACCCAGGTTCAATTCCCGGCTTGGGTCATTTATGTGCGGAGTTTGCACATTCTCCCCATGGCTGTGTGGGTTTCCTCTGGGTGCTCTGGTTTCTGCCCACAGTCCAAAGATGTGCAGGTTAGGTGGATTGGCCATGCTAAATTCTCCCTCTGTAGACCCAAACAGGCATCGGGGATTTTTGAAGTAACTTCATTGCAGTGTGAATGTAAGCCTACTTGTGACTGATAAATAACTTTTTTTACCACTAATCTTTGAAAATTTGCAGTGTTCTTTTCAATTTGATGTTCTCCTTAATTTCCTTATTTAACCATGGATGATACAACCTTCTCAAAATAGTCTTGCTTACTTTCTCACTGGGATAAAACTTTGCTGTGAGTTATTAAATATCTCCATCAAAGTCTGCCACTGCATCTTTACTGTGCTATCTTTTAATCTAGTTTCTCAGTTAAGTTGATTTATTCATCGCAAGTAAGACTTACATTAACACTGCAATGAAGTTACTGTGAAATTCCCCTAGTCGCCACAGTCTGGCGCCTGTTCGGGTCAATGCACCTAACCAGCATGTCTTTCAGAATGTGGGAGGAAACCAGAGCACCCAGAGGAAACCCACGCAGACACGGGGAGAACGTGCAAACTCCACACAGACAGTCACCCAAGCCGGGAATTGAACCCAGGTCCCAGGCGCTGTGAAGCAGCAGTGCTAACCACTGTGCTACCGTGCCGCTCTGCTTTCATTCCCTTATAATTACCTTATTCAGGTTTGCAACACTAGCCTTAGACCCCCCACCCCATTTTTCCTTAAACTGAAGTTAAAATTCTGTCATGTTATGATCGACATCTCTGAAAGGCTCCTTTACCATGAGGTTATTAATTAATCCTCTGCTCGTACCAGCTCCGGAAGAAGCTTGCTCCTTTGTTGGCCCTAGAATGCTCTGCTCAAGAAATTGTCCCGAATACATTCCATGAACTCATTTTCCAGGTTAACTTTGCCAATCTGATTTGTCCAATCTACATATAGATTAAAGTCACCCATGATTATAACAGTACCTTTCTTACACACCCCATTTATTTCTTCCTTTATACTCTGTCCTATCATGTAGTTACAATAGGAGGCCAATAAATTACTCCCATAAATGAGCATTTACCTTTACCATTTCTTGTTTCTGATTCTACATCTTGCTCTTTTGAGGAAAGATTATCTCTCACTCCTGTACTAATTACATTGTTAATTAACAGAACCATCCCACTAGCTTGTCACAGTTTCCTATCTTTTTGAAATGTTAAATACTCTTCACCTTCAATATTCAGGTCAAAGCCTTCATCTCTCTGCAACCATATCTCTGTGATGGCTCAGGTCATACAAATTTATTTATCTCTGTACTAACAATTCATCCATTTTGTGATTAATTTAGATACAGATATTTAGCACCGCCTTTTTCCCATTTTTGCAATCTCTGGCCTTATCAGCTGGTGCACTTTTAAGTTTGCACTCTCTGTCCTTTCCTGCCACACACTGGTTACCATTACCCAAGTAGCTCTATTATCGCCTTGCTTCCCTTTGAGTTACTGCATCACCTCTTACATGATCCCTTCTCCCCACTATTTCGTTTAAAGCCCTCTCTACCACCATAGTTATACAACTTGCCATAGCGCTGGTTCCAGCACAGTTCAGGTGAAGCCTGTACAACTCCCGCTTTCACCAGCAATGCTGCCAGTGTCCCATGAATTGTGCTGCAGGGATCAGTGCTGGGTCCATTACAGTTTGTAGTATACGTTAATGATCTAGATGTGAAAGCACGGGATATGATCAGTAAGTTCGCAGATAACACAAAAATTAGTGGTGTGGTAAATAGCGAAGTCAAGCCTTAGATTACAAGGTTATATAGAGGGCCTGGTCAGATGGGCAGAACAGTGGCAAATGGAATTTAATCTTGAAAAGTGTGAGGTGATGCATTTTGGGAGGACGAACAAGGCAAGGGAATACACAATGAACCATAGAACACTAGGAAGTACAGAGGACCAGAAGGACCTTAGGATGTACATTCCTAGATCCCTGAAGGCAGCAGGACAGGTATATAAAGTGATTAAGAAAGCATATGGGTAACTTGTTTTTATTAGCCAAGACATTGTGTATAAGTGAGGTGCAGTTAGGATGGAGCTGTATAAAATGCTCGTTAGGTCACAGCTGGAATATTGGCCGTGATTCTCCCGTTGCGACACGCAACTTTTCTGTCGGGTCACAGTGGGAGACACACATCTCCAGCCTTGAACAGGGATTTGCACACGCGCCGGGAATGCATGCGCATCTCCCAGAGCCAAAGAACAATCACCGGTCAGACCACGTTGGAAACCGGCGAAAGATTGGTAAGTAATTTAAGTATTTTTTCCATGTATTTGAAATACGTATATTAGTTAATTATCGGGATCCAATTGAATCTCCCACCCCGCCAGGAGTACTTCATTCTGGCGGGGTTCAGACTAGCTCCCCACGTTCGGGGAACTAGCAGGAGACCCCGCTGGAATGAAGGGGGCGGCAATGGGGGCCCCCCAGGGGGTGGGGCGGCAGGGGGGTGGTGTCCCCTGGGCATGGGCACCCTGGCAGTGCCAGCCTGTGCCCCCTGGCACTGCCCAAAGGACAAAGTGCTCATGCCCAGGGGGCACATTGGCACTGCCCACTGGGCATCAGGCAGTGCCAAGGGGGGCCTATTGTGGGCAGGGCCTAGGGTGTTGGTGGGGGTGGAGTTCCCTCTGCTACTCTGCATGGGGATTGGCCTGGGCTGGAGGGAGGGCAGTGTTTGGGGTGGGCTGGAGGGGGGGTGGTCTGCCAGGGGGACTGCCTCTGTTGGGTGGGGGGGGCTGTACATCGGGGCGCTTCGGGGCAGGGGGGTCAGGGCTGGCCTGGGAATTGTTGTGGGAGCCACAATCAGGCATGGGGGGGTGGCTAGAGGGGCAGCACTGCGTGGGTTCCAGGCTGGCCAGCGATTGGGCTGGCCAGCAAATGGAGAGTCTGACAGATCGCCGCCACTGTGCATGTGCAGAACTCCAGAACTGTCAGATTCTGGCACATATAGGCCCCGCCCCCTTGTGTTTTTAATGAGATTCCCAACTGGGACCTCTTCAGTGCACAGAGTGCGGAGATTCAGGTGAGAAGCTGAACTGACAAAACAGTCGAGATTTAGAACAGTTCTCCCACCAGTTCAGTACTTTTGGGAGAATCGCGGCCATTGTACGCAGTTCTGGTCACCACGCTATAAGAAGGATATAATTGCACTAGAAAGGGTGTAGAGGCGATTTACCAAGATGTTGCTTGGGCTGAAGCATTTCAGCTCTGTAGAGTGGTTGGTTAGGCTGGGGTTGTTCTCCTTAGAGCAGAGAAGACTGAGGGAGGATCTGATTAAGCTATACAAAATTATGAGAGACATAGATCTGGAAGATAGGAAGAAACTTTTCCCCTTAGTAAAGGTATCAATAACTAGTAGCATAGATTTAAAGTAAGGAGCAGGAGATTTAGAGGGGATTTGAGGAAAAGCTTTCTCACCCAGAGGGTGGTGTGAACCTGGAACTCACTGCCTGAAAGGATGGTAGAGGGGGCAACCCTCACAACATTTAAGAAACATCCAGATGAGCACTTGAAACACCATAGCATTCAAGGCTATAGACCAAAAGTGCTGGAAAATAGGATTCAAATTGATAGGTGCTTGATGGCCGGTGCAGACATGATGGGCTGAAGGATCTCTTTTTGTGCTGTAAAACTATCATTCTATACTGTCCCCTACTACCAGTACATTCTGATTAACCACCCCTCTCCACACCCCACCAAATTGATTGGCATCTGTACCACATCCAACAGAAAAGCCAGTTTAACATCTAACAGCAAGCCAACTGACAGCAGAAGGCCACTTTAGAAGCCTTACAACCAAGCGAGTGCAGAAACCTTTGTAAAGGCAGTTTGAATATCTTCACTGAACCAGCCAAAGATGCTTCCCAGACTGGATCATCCTCCTGGTATTGTGTGGTGACTATAAGCTGGATTTGACTTATAGATTTGTTTGAGGTGGATGTTGTTTGGGGAATGGGAAAGTCTTACCGAGTTTAGGCATTGTAGATACAGTTTGGAACAAGGGGGTAATTTTGAGATAAAGTTGGGTGTTTGTTTATTACTTCCAGTGTTCACTTGTCTGATAGCATTATAGTCCTGTTCATGTCTTTTCTTTAATTTGATAAATAGTCTTGTGTAATTGTTACACTGCACTGAGCTGCTTATCCTCACACATCGTTCCTCACACCATTCCAAAAGATAACTGTACACTACCACAACTGGTGTCTCACATTGAGACATCCTCACATATAACATTAGCGTGATTTGTGACAATACTCCTTTTGCCAGGCTTTTGCCCACTCACTCAGCCTATCTATATCCATATTTTTCGTAATTAATTTGTGGGACATGGGCATTGCTGGATGGCCAGCATTTATTGCCCACCTCTAGTTTCCCTTGGAGCACAATTAAGAGTCAACTATATTGCTGTGGCTCTGGAGTCACATGTAGGCCAGACCAGGTTTCCAACAGTCGACAATGGTTTTGTGGTCATCAGCAGATTCTTAATTCCAGGTTTTTTTTATTGAATTCAAACACCACCATCTGCCATGGCAGGATTCAAACCCGGGTCCCCAGAACATTAGTTGAATTTCTGGATTAACAGTGATAATGCCACTAGGCCTCCCCACCAAGCAACCTGCAACCTACTTATGTCCTCTTCCTAAAATGCTTTCCTACCTAGGTCAGCCGAGCAAGCAGAGAAGTCATGGGCATGATAAGGCACATGGGAGGATTGGCAGGCTACATTTAATCTATTTTAAAGCAACGAGCGTACCTGGTGAGGCAGGTGAATTTAGAGGTATTATCAGTACATGGAAATATGACATTGTTGCAATCACTAAGACATGGTTAAAAGAAGGGCGGGACTGGGAACTCAACATTCCAGGGTACAGGAGTTGCAGGCACGAGAGAGGGGGATGTAGAGAGGAGGGGGCATTGCATAATTGATAAAAGAGACTATCACTGCAGTAATGTGGGAAGAGGTCATAGAAGGCTCTTCAAATGAAGCCATATGAACGGAGCTTAGCAATAGAAAATGGACAATCATTTTGCTGGGATTATACCACAGGCCTCCCAACAGTCAGAGGGAGATAGAGGAGCAGATATGTTGGCAAATCACAGAGAAATGCGAGAGGAAAAGGGTTTTAGTAGTAGGGGATTTCAACTTCGCCAATATTAACTGGAAAGGCCCTAGCATGAAAGGATTAGATGGGTTGGAATTTTTAAAGTGCATCCAGGAGAGCTTTTTGTGCTTGTTTGTAGATAGTCCTACTTTGGATGGGGCAATGCTAGGCCTAATCCTAGGGAATGAAGCCAGGCAAGTGGTTGAAGTGTCAGTGGGTGAGCATTTTTGGGATAGCCACCATAACTGTGTAAGTTTTAAAGTCATTACAGAAAGGGATAAGGATAATCCAGAAATCAAGGGGGGAATTTTCCCATTCCGCCTGCCACCGGAATCGTAGCGGGCGAGGGGCGGACCATGCAAATGTCCGTTGATCTCAGGCAGGATTTTCCAGTTTTGGGGTGAGTGCAACCAGAAACTCCTGTCCCAAGTGTCTGAATGGGAGGAAGGCCAATTTCAATATCATTAGACATGATTTGATAAGCATAAACTGGGAACAGCTACTTGCAAGTAAATCTATACTTGGAAAGTAGAAGTCTTTTAAAAGTGAAATAGTGAGAGTTCAGGACCAATGTGTTCCTCTAAGAGTGAAAGGCAAGAGCAGCAATTCCAGGGAACCCTAGATGTCAAGGGTTATCAAGGATTTGCTGAAGAAAAAAAGGAAGCATATGGTCAGTATAGGGCACTACAAATGCAAGAGGCCCATCAAGAGGGTAGAGAGTGTAGGGGCTTAAAAAAGAAATTAGGAGGGCAAAGAGGGGCCACAAAATATCACCGGTAGATAAGATTAAGGAAAACGCCAGGGCATTTTATAAGTATGTTAAGAGCAACAGGATGACCAGGGAAAGAGCCCATTAGAGACCAATCTGTGTGTAGAGCCAAAGGACATAGGTGAGGTCTTACGTGAATATTTTTCATCTATATTCACTAAGGAGAAAGTTATTGTAGCTGCAGATTACAGTTGGGACGGTGAAGTTCGAGAGCACATTAAGATTAACAAGGAGGAGGTATTAGATGTTTTTGCGAGCATAAAGGTGCATAAAGCCCCAGGGCCTAATGTGATGTATCCCAGGCTGCTATGGAAGACAATGGAGGAGATTGCTGGGGCCCTGACAGAGATACTTAAATCTTTGCTGGCCACAGGTGAAGTGTCAGATGACTGGAGAATAACTAATGTGGTACCTTTATTCAAGAAGGGCAGCAGAGGTAAACCAGGTAATTACAGGCTAGTTAGTCTAACATCAGTGGTAGGGAAAGTAGTGTAAAATATTCTGAGGGACAGGATTAATCAACACTTGGAAAGGCAGGTATTGATCAGGGATAGTCAGCATAGATTTGCTGGTGAGAGATCCTGTCTAACTAATTTAATTGAGTTTTTTGAAAAGGGAACAAAATATATTGATAGAACAAAGAACAATACAGCACGGAACAGGCCCTTCGGCCCTCCAAGCCCACGCCGCTCCCTGGTCCAAACTAGACCATTCTTTTGTATCCCTCCATTCCCACTCCGTTCATGTGGCTATCTAGATAAGTCTTAAAAGTTCCCAGTGTGTCCGCCTCCACCACTTTGCCCGGCAGCGCATTCCAGGCCCCCACCACCCCCTGTGTAAAATACGTCCTTCTGATATCCTTCTGATGAGGGTAATACAGTTTTTGTGGTTTACATGGGCTTCAGTAAGCTCTTTGACAAGGTCCCAAATGGAAGACTGGTCCAAAAGGTTAGAGCCGATGGGATCCTAGGCAAGTTGGCAAATTGGATCCAAAATTGGCTTGTTAATTGAAGACAAAGGGCGGAGGGCCGCTGCATGACTCTATGACTCTATATATCTGAGTCAGCTACAGATTTAGCTAACATATCTTCACCCCTCATCTAAGCCATTGATATAAATTTTTAAAAATTGAGGTCCCAGCACAGACCCTTATGGACTTGACTCTTCACATCCTGCCAATCAGAAAAAGACACGCTGACACACACTCTATTTTCTGCCAGCCCGCCAATCTTCTAGCCATACTAGCTTCTAGCTCATTGTTCCACTGGAGCAAGCTGAGAGGGAGTGATTGGAGGCAGCAGTGCTGGTGAGAGATTAATTGAATTGTTTATTTATTTAATTAGTCAGCTAGTGTGTGGGTTTTTTTGGCCTTTACTTTTGCAGTAGAATTTTAAGTTTAAAGTGAAAACTGGAAGTGGGCTGCAAAGGAGTCTGGGAAGGGTTTTTATTTTAACTTTAAAAGTCAGTTACCTGGGAGGTTCCCCCTCATTGTTCCACTGGAGCAAGCTGAGAGGGAGTGATTGGAGGCAGCAGTGCTGGCGAGAGATTAATTGAATTGTTTATTCATTTAATTAGTCAGCTAGTGTGTGTTTTTTTTTGGCCTTTACTTTTGCAGTAGAATTTTAAGTTTAAAGTGAAAACTGGAAGTAGGCTGCTAAGGAGTCTGGGAAGGGTTTTTTAAGCGCGTGAAGTATAAAAGGTAGGCTGCAGTATACAGCGGGCAGCATCGGGAGCGGGCAGGGGAGTGAGTGGGAAGCAGAGTGTGAGCTATAAGGCTTTGGCTCACAGGGCTTGAGTGAGTGGGAAGCAGAGTGTGAGCTATAAGGCTTTGGCTCACAGGGCTTCGGGGGACAGGGCGAGCAGGGGTGAGTTTAATTCATTTTTGCTGTTTCTACCTGGTACTGGCAAGATATCTAGAGGGGATGGGTGTGCAGGCAGTGCTATGTTCCTCTTGCACTATGTTTGAGGTGAGGGACGACAACAGTGTCCCTGCTGATTACATCTGTGGGAAGTGCACCCATCTGCAGCTCCTCCAAAACCGTGTTAGGGAACTGGAGCTGGAGTTGGATGAACTTAGGATCATTAGGGACGCAGAGGTGGCCATAGACAGAAGCTTTAGGAATACAGTTACTCCGAGGAATGAAAACAGATGGGTGACGGTGAGAGGGGCTGGGAGGAAGCAGTCCGTGCAGGGATCCCTGGTGGTCGTTCCCCTTAGCAACAAGTATTCCGCTTTGGATACGGTTGAGGGGGATGACATACCAGTGGTGAGCCGCAGTGAGAGGATCTCCAGCACTGTGTCCGTCTCTGTGGCTCGGGAGGGTAAGGGGCAGAGCGGGAGGGCAATAGTTATTGGGGACTCGTTAGTTAGAGGGGTAGATAGGAGGTTCTGTGGCAGCAAAAGAGACTCACGGATGGTATGTTGCCTACCGGATGCCAAGGTCCGTGACGTCTCAGACCGTGTTTTCCAGATACTGAAGGGGGGGGGGGAACAGTCACAAGTCGTGGTACACATTGGTACCAATGACATAGGTAAGAGAAGGGACGGGGATTTAAAGCAGGAATTTCTGGAGCTGGGCTGGAAGCTGAGAGCCAAGACAAAACATGTGGTCATCTCTGGTGGAGTAGTGGATGAGGTGGAGGGTTGTTGTAGGCTGCAAAGAGACATAGATAGGATGCAAAGCTGGGCTGAAAAATGGCAAATGGAGTTTAACCCTGATAAATGTGAGGTGATTCATTTTGGTAGGACTAATTTAAATGTGGATTACAGGGTCAAAGGTAGGGTTCTGAAGACTGTGGAGGAACAGAGAGATCTTGGGGTTCATATCCACAGATCTCTAAAGGTTGCCACTCAAGTGGATAGAGCTGTGAAGAAGGCCTATAGTGTGTTAGCTTTTATTAACAGGGGGTTGGAGTTTAAGAGCCGTGGGGTTATGCTGCAACTGTACAGGACCTTGGTGAGACCACATTTGGAATATTGTGTGCAGTTCTGGTCACCTCACTATAAGAAGGATGTGGAAGCGCTGGAAAGAGTGCAGAGGAGATTTACCAGGATGCTGCCTGGTTTGGAGGGTAGGTCTTATGAGGAAAGGTTGAGGGAGCTAGGGCTGTTCTCTCTGGAGCGGAGGAGGCTGAGGGGAGACTTAATAGAGGTTTATAAAATGATGAAGAGGATAGATAGAGTGAACGTTCAAAGACTATTTCCTCGGGTGGATGGAGCTATTACAAGGGGGCATAACTATAGGGTTCGTGGTGGGAGATACAGGAAGGATATCAGAGGTAGGTTCTTTACGCAGAGAGTGGTTGGGGTGTGGAATGGACTGCCTGCAGTGATAGTGGAGTCAGACACTTTAGGAACATTTAAGCGGTTATTGGATAGGCACGTGGAGCACACCAGGATGATAGGGAGTGGGATAGCTTATCTTGGTTTCAGATAAAGCTCGGCACAACATCGTGGGCCGAAGGGCCTGTTCTGTGCTGTACTGTTCTATGTTCTACTAATATCTTTTTAAAAGCATTTAGACAATTATATGGGTAAGATTGGTATAGAGGGATATGAGCCAAATGCAGGCAATTGGGACTACTTTAATGGTAACAACTGGGTGGCATGGACAAGTTGGGCCGAAGGGCCTGTTTCCACGCTGTAAGCCTTTATGATTCTATGTTAACCCCCACGTGAACTTTTATTTTCTGCAATAATCTTTGATGTGGCATCTCATGAAATGCCTTCTGGAAATTCAAGTACAGTGTGTCTACAGGCTCCCCTTTATCCACAGCACATGTTACTCCTTCAAAGAACTCCAATAAATTGGTTAAACATGATTTCCTTTTCACAAAACCATGTTAACTCTTCACGATTACCTTGAATTTTTCAAAGTGCCAGCTATATTATAACTGTAATAATCTTATCAAGGCCAGTTTTCTGTCACCAATCACCCTTTTATTTTACAGGGATATCTGAGCGCTATTCAATGGCTGCAAAGTGCAGATCAGTCCCGAATTGATCAACTGCCAGCCTGAGAGGAGACAGCTGGTATAAATCACCGCCTCCCTCCCCCCCCCCCCCCCCCCGCCCCCCCCCCCCCCCCCCCCCACCACCCCCACTGCTCCTTCCCTATTGGGCGAGCGTCCACTTGCCAAATCGGGGAGCTCATATTCAGAGGGGCCCATGGGGAGATCTATTGATAATCCCCCATGACCATCATAACATTCCCCCACTCAAGTCCATTTCTTCCCCGCACCCCCAACATGGGAGGGTCTTCTCCGCCACTTAGCGATTGGCCTGGGGTCAGCTGGAGGCAGGACTGGATCAAGGGGCATGAAGTGGATAGGAGACCTTTGCTTCAAAAGAGAGCACCGCAAAGCCACGGACTCTGATTCTTCTTGAGGTCTCACTTCAGTGTGGGTGCCGGTCTCTTCCACTTCCATAGTGGAGTCCGTATCTTCATCACCTGGCGGGGCCAGTGTGGCATCAACCTCCATTTGTGGCTAGACGTTGGCAGTGGCCTTCCCTATGGCTGTTAATGATGCCTGCACTAACATAGGCTCCCTACTCCAGAGATGGACCAGGTGTTTTCTGACAATCTTGCCCTGTACTTGGACTTTATATGACATGGGCCCTGTTTTGTCTGTTATAATCCCAGGGACCCAAATGAGGCTGTCCCCGAAGGTCCTCATCTGGACTGGGTCACTGATTTTGAATGTTCTGTTTTTCCTTACAGAATCATGGTGCTTCTTCTGTGTCTCTTGTTGGGACTCCACCCTCCCCACCAGGTTTGGGAAAAGTAATCTTAATCTTGTCTGAAGCCTCTGTCCCACTAATAATTCCACAGGGGCGATTCCTGCTATTGTGTGAGGGGTAGCCCTGTACTCAAATAAAAATCATGCTAGTTTGGTCTCTATGGACGCTGCAGGTTGCTTCTTCATGCCGAGTTTAAAGGTTTGCACCCCTTGTTCTGCAAACCCATTCGATGATGTGTAATAGGGTGCTGTCCTAATGTGGTTGATTCCGTTGGAAAGTATGAAGGTCTGAAACTCAGTGCTGGTAAAGGCAGTGTCACCATCAGAGACCAGGACTTCAGGTATCCCATGCATGCAGAAACTTTGTTGTAATTTCTCAATGGTAACATGGGAAGTGGTGGAGTTGTTATGATGTGACTGGAGGCCGTTGTCCAGTAGCATACCACAAGGATCAATGCTAGGTCCCTTATTGTTCGTGACATATATAAACAATATAGATGAGATTGTGGAGTTGGGGGGGGGTGCATAATAAGTTTGCGAATAACACAAAGACTGGCAGGGTGATTAATAGTAAGGGAGAAGGTCAAAGATTGCGGGAAGTTATAGATGGATTGGTCAGCTGGGCAAATCAGTGACAGATGGAATTTAATCCTGAAAAGTGCAAGGTGATGCACTTTGGAAGAAGTAACAAGACAAGGAGTACTCAGTGAATGGTAGGACACAAGGAATCATGGAGGAATCTTGGGGTGCTTGTCCACAGATCCCTGAAAGTGGCATGATAGGTTAGTAGCGTAGTTAAGAAGTCATACGAGACACTTACCTTTATCATAAGAGCAGGGATGTCATGTTGGAGCTGTTCAAAACTTTGGTTAGGCCACAGCAGTTCTGTTCTGTGATTGGACTCAAGAGAGTAGAGGGAAGATTCACCAGAATGTGGCCGTGGATGGAACATTTGAGCTATGAAAAGAGGCAGCATAGACTCGGGTTGTTTTCTTGAGAGCAGAGAAAGCTGAGGGAGGACATGATTGAGGTGTATATGATTATGAAGGGTATGGATAGTGTGTATATGGAGCAGCTGTTTCCCTTAGTTAAAGGGTCAATAATGAAGGAGAATGATATTAAGATGAGGGGCAGGAGAATTAGAGAGGATTTGAGGAAATTTATTTTCATCCAGAGGGTGATGGGGATCTGGAATGCACTTCTGGAGAGTAGTAGAGGCAGGAAACTTCACAACATTAAAAAGTACGTGGATGAGCATTCAAAATGTCATAACAGTCAAGGCAATATTCTAAGTGCTGAAAAGTGGGATTAGTGTAAATTTTGTCAATGCAGACTCAATGGACTGAAGGACCTCTTCTGTACTGTATGGCTCTATACCTCTCAATACGCAGGATCCAATCCTTGTCATCCTATAGCCACCTCTCTGTAATGGCTATCAGATCATTTTTATTTACTTCAATGTGTATTATCAGTTCATTTACTTTGTTATGGGTGTTTCACGCATTCAGATACACAGCTTTTAGTTTTACCTTTTTGTTATGTCTGTAACATCTTGTATTGACTGTTGGTGTATTTTTTGGTTTCTTCTCTGTATCCCTTCCTGCCATACCCTGATGCTCATTTTCCATATTGCTATTTGGCTCTCCTGCCTTGATTCTACTCTTTGATTTACCACATCTACTAAGCTTGATCAATCCCTGTCTAGTTAAGTCTCTACTTCCCTAGTTATGCTGATCACTAGAACACTGGCCCCAGTGTTGCAGGCTCCACTTGCATCCAGAAAGACTACAGGAATCTTGAACCTGTTAGACAATTGCAAGGCTGAGGTGCCTCCACTTCTACCTTCTCAGTCTCCTTACCTGCTTCATTTGCAGTAACTTCTTCCTTTTTTTGATTTGATTTATTATTGTCGCATGTATTAGTATACAGTGAAAAGTATTGATTCTTACGCGCTATACAAACAAAGCATACCAAACATAGAGAAGGAAAGGAGTGAGTGCAGAATGTAGCATTACAGTCATAGCTAGGGTGGAGAGAAAGACCAACTTAATGTGAGGTAGGTTCATTCAAAAGTCTGATGGCAGCAGGGAAGTGCCGAATCTGTAAGAGATTGAATTAAAGCGGTGTTAGGGAGTTTAAAAGAAACATGTACAAAATCAGACAATCCTAGCTTAAGGGGTACAACCATCCCCTGAAATAAAATGTCAAGGGAACTTACCCCCAGTCCAATGCATTGCAGTGTCTCCAGCTCAGCCTTCAGCTCAATGACTCTGAGCTGAAGCTCCTCGAGCTGCAGACATTTATTGCAGACATGTTTGCCTTGGATCATACTGCCATCCAGAAACTCCCAAATTCTGTAGCCACAATACGTCATCTGCTGGCCATATTTATCATGCGTTAATTAACTTATTCTTAATTAATTTATAATTAATAATCCACTCCCAATTAATAGCTTTGCTATGATTAGGAAACCTTTACTACTATTAATTACAATTAATTACAATTGAACTTTGAAAGGTAAGTGAGAAAAATGTTCACTGGCCAATCACTTACCTATTACATGCACTCTTTCAAGAACTGTATAATTGTCAGTTTTCCCATTTCTGTTGCACTGTATTAGCAAGGCAGATTTTTTTTACAATTGACGGCTGATCTTTATATTTTATGCTCAGTCATTTATATTTAAAAATAGCTGTAATTGTGTAATTTTTTAAAAAGAGAAACCAATTTCTGGATTGTGCCCTAAAATGTTCAGTTCTTGTTAATTATGGTCAAATATATTTAAATATAAATGTTCTTGAAACAATGGTACTCAATTCCTAATGTTTAAATTGTCACATCATTAGACTTAATTAAAAGATTTACAATACAGACTTATTAAACACCAAACAATATTTGCCATTTATATATATTGTATGCATTATATATATATTAAGTAGCTACACTAGAAAGCATTTTACAAAGGATAAACAACATTTTGATTACAGTTTCACCAGGAACTACGCATCATTCTACTTCATGCGACAGAACTCTACATAGTTCAATATCTTAGAGTATATATTCTGCTTCATGTTTAATGGCAACTAAAATAACATTTTGATTGCTTAATAAGTATAATGGTAAAGTAAATTTTCTATGTAATGTACCTGATTTTCTCTTTGATATTGTCATTGTACTGTCGATTATTAATACAAAACAGATTAAATAGTAGCATGACTGCAATTGATTTTAACAAATTCCAGACTAAATGTTGCAGTGGCTTCAATGATATGGCATTAAAATAATATTTGTTTTTGATGTGACTTTTTTCCTGTTACTTGATTTGTTGTTAATAAATGTCCTTGGCTTCAACAAAGCTGTAGGAAATGAACTCTTTGTGGAGGTTTGCCACTCTTTCAAGAACTGCTTATATCATATAATTGTCAGTTTTCACATTTCTATTGCACTGTATTAGCAAGGCAGATTTATTTTACAATTGACGGCTGATCTTAATATTTTATGCTCAATCATTTATATTTAAAAATAGCTGTACGAATTGTTTTGCTTTTTGCCTATTCTCCTTTTAGCTTGATACTTGTCTCCTTAGTTCTATACGTATTGAAGGGTATGTTTCTCATTTATGCTTTTACTAGTCAAAAAATATTTGAATTTATATAATGCCTTTCATTTTTTTCAAGATGTACTAAAGCATTTTACATCCAATGAAGTATGTTGCCCGTGGGTTTCACTCTATGCCTCTACTTATAGAGCTAAGAGTCCCAAATGCCCTTTTACCAACTTTCTCAAACTGCCCTGCCAACTTCAACAATTCATATCCCAATGTCTCTTAGTTGCTGGAACTCCTTTAGAATGTGTTAAATTGTAGCAGCATAATAGAAGACCTTGACGTGCAGATGCAGCTCATTAAAGGTGGTAGAAGGGTAGGTAAGGCCATAAAAAGGTAAGGAAATCCTTAGTTTTGCATTTACAAAAATGAAATACAAAAGCAAGGGGTTATGTTGACCTAGCACAAGACCTTAGTTAGGCCACAATTGGACTATAGTGTGCAGTTTTTGCACCCTATTATTAGGAGGATCTAAAAGCAATGGAAAGAAATGCAGCTTTGATTCACCACAATGTCACCAGGGATGAGCGATTTAGGTTACAAAGAAACTCTTGAGAAATTGAACTTCTTTTTACTGGAGCTGAGACCATTAAGGGGCAGTCTTCAAGATTATAAGGTAAATAATTTTAAAAATGTTTCCACTGGTCAATGGTACCGAGTGAGCACATATTTTAGGATAATCACAAACAAGTAAACAAAGTTAACAAAGTATTATTTACACAGAGAAAGATTAGCATATGAAATACTTTACCCAGAGCATTGATGAAGCAGAGTTTATAATTTCTTTAATATCCTTTACCCTCATCCTCTTTTAAAGGTTAAAGGGAATAAAGATGAATGGGATCGGTCTAGATGTCTCATGTGGCCAAAATACTGGCACAAATTTACTGAGTTCAGATGCCTGTTTCTGCTCCTTTTAACTCTACGATTCACTTGCTTACATGCTATGGATAATCTAATTGAAAAAACAATGATGATCACTGAGATGCATGTTTTTCACAACACATGACAAGGTTTTCTTAGGCAACAGATATATGTAATAGTAATTGGAGAGAAATCTGAATTTGGCAAAGGATGTGAGATTTCTTCTTTGAGATAATCACACACATGAGCATCACATAGGCTGCAGCATAATTCCAAAGTCATCTATTGAAAAAATGTTAAACAAAAGGCTGCCTTTATATTCATAATATTAGTCAAGAGACCACATAACAATTAATTCTGCAATAATATTACATATTCCAACCACGTTATAACCAGAATGATTGGAATCCATCTATTTAAGTGTGAATTTGCTTGTCTACATGAGAATATATAGAGCTCTGTTTTTGCTAGAAAGTTGCTGAGCTGGTAACTGAACTGGGCAATGTCAATTACAGCAGTGGTAAAGTAGGTCTCTGTCTCAAATTGGTGTTTAACAGGAAAAGTAACATAAAGATTACAGATCCGTTTTATTTCCGTTGTACATTTCTATTCAGAAATTTACACCTTATAAATTACAATTCTCGAAATTACTTGTATTTCGATATTCAAATAAAAGATTTTTAAAAATAGCAAAATGTGAGAGTTCCTAAATCATATATTTAGTCCCTCTGGCCGTCAATCTTAATTGACAGCGATTGTAAAGAATTATGAATATGAATGATTACATTTTGAAGCAGCCCTTTTTCACACTTTAACCTGATGGACATTGTTATGCAATAAATCACACAAACATGAATTAATTACTCCAACACTTCTGTCGCTATTTCAACCGACTGTTCGTATCAAATCATTTAGTTGCAAAGACCGTGTAGGTCTTTCATTCACCCGATATCAATATTTTCGTGACAGTTTGTACCCAGGCTGTGATAAACGCTGGAACAATACACGAGTGTTTCCGCATCATTAATGGAACCGAAAACTCAGTTCCAAAAAAAATAGCCTTAGGCACTCTCAATCGCAGCACCTTCACATTTTTGGGTTTTTTGTTGATGGTATATTAGGAGGATGCAAGATTATTCTCAATTAAATAACATATATATATCTGTTTGAAATCAGATGCCGAGATAGGGCATTAAAATCTCGTTACCATTTTTAATTAACACATTATGTTGATAGAAGAATATCAATCGTAGAAAAATGTTGCTAGCTAACCTGATCAAACAATGACAATAAACAGAATTTTAGTACTCCAATTTCGAGTACAAGGTGGCAGAGCGTGTAAATATAACTATCGATCTGTATTAACCTGACTGGCCAGTACGGGCACTGGGTTTAATTCGAATAGATTAATCAACCCACAGTGGAATAAAATACAACTCCTGAATCGCCGTCGCAAAAGCATATTTTTTTAATCAACCGCCCTGATGTACAGCCCAATCTCTTCACTTATGGTTGTAACATAAATACATATCTTCTATTTCTTCTCGAACCTATTTTATTACCACTTAAACGAAAATATTTCTTGAATAAAAATTCCGCAAGCGTTTGTCAGTTATTCTTGAAATTGATTATGTTTTTCAAATGGCTCGAACGTGGAAGTGCTAAGGAAGCAAAAAACATCATCTTCTCCAAAACCGCAATAATACTAGTTTGAAAGAACCCTTTGGGAACTGCGTTCAAGGACATTCATTTCATTAAAAAAATTTCTCCCAGACTCGGTTCCTTCCCAACCAGCATGCAACGTGTATGTTATGTAACAGTTGCTGCTGAGAAAAGTTGTCTGTTTAGTCGCTCAGTGTGAGGAAATATGGAACTCCAAACATATCAAAAGCAAAATGCATGCGAATTGGTTGAATTATTTTCAGAATCCCCAATGAGTTTACCTACAACTAACCTGTTGGCTCTTTGTCTTTCTGGATATTTGATTCATATGTTTACAGACGCTTTTTTGGAAAGCAAGGGATTATGAAACAATTTCATTTTACTACTGCTGTTTACAGCTTTCAGATTATCATTTGGCGTTCTTCGGTATCGATTCAATGTGATCTTAATTTTGCACAAAGTTATATAAAGGATTAAGGATAACTGCAGTTAAAATACTCAGAGGTTTTGTCATGTTTGTATATTCAGTGATATGTCTGTGTGCGTGTGTTTACAGACAGTCCATTTGTTTAAGGCAAGTTCACTTGGAGCAAGAATCTTCCACTTCACAATCGCGTCAACTGACCTTATATGTACACAGTCTGGTAGAAAATTATAACCGCCTACTGCTAGGTAAGTAAACAGATATATTTAATCCTGAATTACTGGCTTCGAATTTACTTATTAATTTGAGGCACAGACCGTTCGTTAAACTTTGATAACGTCCCATTAGAAATTCTGAAAACTAGTTAAGGTTTTGAATGTATGTGCATCCATTTACTCCACACCAACTGAGGCTTTAAAAAAACCTTTACTAAAATAGTGCCTTCACGTTGGTGTATCTAAATATAGGGGAAAAAGCAAAGGCTTTATTTCAGAGTCTGCCTTGCGTTGATATCCGAGAAAGTAACAGGAAATTGATTATATTTGGAACTTTCTCTACTTGTAGCACATATACGATCGGTAGGGAATTTTTTAAAAATCAGTGACCTTGAGCGATTTGATTCAACTTGGATAGGGATTCATTTTTCTAAGCAGAAACCGAAAACAGAAAATATATCCAGACACTGACCACTGGGTAAAAATGGGTGGTATTTAAATAGAACCCTTGATGCAAGTATGATGTGGTCAGATAGAGATGGGAGACATTAAATAAACTCTTAGTGTCAGGATACCGAAAAGTATTTTGAAAAGTTTTTTTTTCTCTGTATACAATCCATATGCCTTTTTATTGTTAGAATACTGCGGTCTTTATTGCATTGAGGTACGTATCGTTTAATTTTACATTCTTGATTTATATAATTTCAATTTACAAATTGGAATTGAAAAATCAGTGGCGCCGAGAACTACAATTTTAGAAAGGCATGCGGGAGCAAGGAGTCCAAAGTATTGTTTATCATTGTGAAAAGTATACTCACGAATAGATAACAGGACGTGAATGAAGTCCAGCCATGAACAATTACCACAGAATATACTATATTCTGAAAATGTCACAGTTTGGACCTGGCACACTTCTTTCCGGATTAGCACCAGAACAGGTTACAGACCAGCTAAATCTCCATTTGCAAAAAAAAAGACCCGGCACTCCTTTTTAAACTGTAATCTATTTATCTGAATCTTACATAAAATCAATTCATTATTCCAGTTCTGTTGATTACAATCGTGTTTCATCTGTTTTGCTGTTTGTACAAAATCTCGTTGCTGACATTGTTTGCGAGTTCCTGCCTCCTTCCATTTCATTCTTTTATAATTCACTAGTATCCCTTTACTGTTGTGTTATCTGAAGTTCAATTTTTTTTTGATAAATTACACGCTGTGGAAAAGTAAAATGGCGTGTTTTAATGATCTAAAGGGGTGCTGAATTACAGTAACTAGGAGAGAGGTGACAGAATATAATTGTTCTGACAAGTTATTTTAGTCCTGGTAAAGATGTAATGTTGAAGGAGCGCACATTTATAGGATAAGCAGTCCAAGGCCTTGAGTTACAGCGCATGCTAACTTACTTTATCAGAATCGAAATTGGATATTCTTTTATATCGTCCAATTGTGTGTTTCAATATGGATCAGGTATACTTCGTTATATGTTAAAGACGATTTCGTTTGAAGAGTGGTTATACATACTTTGTGGCATACTCCTTAGCATTGTATTAAGTGTTCGTATGGCATATATTATTACCCCTGTAATATTATCCCTGTACTCTGATATTTCTCCTAGCTTACGCGTGGTAATATATCGCAGTTAATTGTGACATTCCCTATATTTTACTCATTTTGATGACCATAAAACTGTTTTAACTGAATTCGCAACCATTTTTCTATGAAAATGCAGTTTACGTGATCTTTGCTCTAACATCTCTGATACGGTCACTTATAAATGCCATGTGATTGCTTTATCTATTTTTCCCCTGAAATGCCTAATCACACTGGCCGCTAACTCGAATCTAATAACCTGGCGTTGCTTTGGCTGATTATTGAAATCCTTCAACAGGTCGAGCCTCACTAATAAACTACGGGGATGTTGCAAATTGCCTAGGTTACCCGTTCAAAATAAACTTTACCAGCACTGCACATCTCATTATCTAAAAAAAAGAAAGTTGCAGAATATAACCCGCAGTATTGGTCCGTTCTGTCAATTCTCACCTACAAACCAAAACTAATGTTAATGATGATGAACGACAAATAGTCAAACAATGGATTTTTAAAAAAAAACTTACAATGTAAATATTTTTTCCGTGTCACTTTTATATATAATTTACTTGAGTATATAATAATTGTGTTAATTGTTGGAATGTTCCCCACAGTCAAGTGTTTGGAAAATGTAGCTATTCAAATAGTGAAATTTCCTTTCATGCTCCAGCTTCTGTTTAAGTGAAGTGAAGTTTATTGAATCTTTTTCAACACTTCCTAAAATTCACGTTTAATCCTGTCCATTAGGGAGAACAGTGCTTAAACAGAGCGCAAAGCTGAATATATTTGCAAGAGGAAGTCAAAAAGATATTTATTTTAATGGCAATACCATTAAAATACCAATACAATTATTAATTATTTTAGTGTTGTCAATTATAAGGATATGAATATGGTATTATTTGTTATTTAAGATTGCAACTTAAAATGCGCCAGTCACATTATCAAGATAATGCATTTAGCTTCATAATATTACAGACCACAATCACAAACTTTATCCGTAAATAAATTTAAACGTTTAAATTTGTGCGCATTTTATGCTATTTAATCACGCAGCCTTGAAATCACCGTTGGCCGTGCTGATCTGAGGTTCTCCTGTCCGCTCCGCTATTTTAAGGCAACCTTATTTATTGTAAATAGATTAATACTTCTTGTAGTGGAATACCAATACATTCGTCCATCGCTAATGGTGGAAATAAGGTACATCGCGAGTATAGCATTCTTAGCATCTATACATTCCACACAGTAAATGGAAATGCAACTTCAAATAATCACAAGCTTTCAGTTAAAACAACCCACGTTATTTTTACAGATTTACTACGAATGTCAAACTATTAGCTCCCAATCGTCGCGAGTTTAGATTGCATTCCTACAAAGACGGTGAGAAATGATGGGAATGATTCGCACACATCTATTCCACAAAAATACAGCATATTTCATTGTAATACATAATTAATCTTTCAGAATATTTCCAAGTTAAGAGCTACAAAATAATGGATGATCCGGTGAATTTCAGCGAGTTTGCACTGAAGCTTTAGCAAGTCCCAGAGTAGTTTAAAGCTATAAGATAAATCTGAAGTTAGGGGTCAACATGACTCCTGAAGGGTGCGAGATCCCCAGAGGGACAGTTCTCACATAAAATCCTTACAGTGCAGACGAGGCCATTCGGACCATCGAATCTGCACTGACTCTCCAAAAGAGCACCTTACCCAGCCCCCAGCCCCCGTCGCATAAAGTATAAACCAGGCCTCTTGGAGCTAGATCTCATTGGCATTTAGCTTAACTGTAGCTAATTAATTATTAAGACATTTTGGACTGTTACTCATATCATCTGAACATTTAAAAATCAACTCTCCTGACTGAAGAATGCGAGTTCAAGCCAAGCAGTGATTTGAACTGACTGCAGCTTTAAACTTGGATAATTCATTTTGATTTCGGCACAAAGTGAACTTTTGAACACTGAACACGAATAATCACAGGAGCAGCATTCAAAATTAATTCCTCAATAATATAAACGAAATGAGCAGCAAGTGAGCATCAGAAGCATTAGTTCAGCCTTGTCTCCACAAATTGCGAGAATGAACCATTTAGTATTCGCAAAACGAGTGCCTATCTCCCTAATTATCTGCCCGTTTTAATTTGTTAAAACAACAAAACACAAAAAATGTGAAATCCAAAAGCATTTTTTTCAGAAACAATGTCACCACACAGTAATTTAAATGGTAAATTATTTCCAATGGGATCACTTGAGTGCCCGTAACTCTAAAATCATGAAAAGTTACAACAATTTTAATGTGATTTGTTTTTGCTGTAATACACAAAGGGTTAACTACTGTGGTTGTAAGCGATAACAAACTAGACTGCTGATTTAGCACTGCAATTATTGACCTTGACATTAGTCGAAATAGCAATGGAAGGACTTGAAATGGTGTTAAAAGGAATGAACCCCAAGAACTACAAGCTCGCAATACCCTATTCAGAAAACACCTGGCTGCGAGTTTGAAAACATGACCGAGACAACCTTTCCATTGTGGCCAATTGAATCTGTCAATTCTCAGCTCATCACTAACATCATCTGGAGGCCAATTGGGTGTGAGAGGAGCCGTAATTAGGTAGAAATGGTACTTGTGATTCCTTGTGCCTATGACCCATCACGACCTTTCCAAGAGCATTTAAGATCATTAGTTAAATAATTAAAATGTACGTATATATAGATGACCGGGCAGCATGTCTGTAAGAGGTTTGCCAGTAGTACCTCTAATCTACATAGTATTGCATAATAATTTGCTACCTCTGTTGGCTAACTGTGTTATACGCCTATAATTTTATATTCAGAGACAATTAAAAGAGTTTCAAGTATTTGCTTCCCTACTTCAGGAATCAGGCATTGTCTAAAACATCGGTTTACATTCGAATCCTTTGCATTTACAAATTACAATATAGAGCACTACACCTATATCCATCGACGAGGAAAAAAACCCTCAACAGGCAATCATTAATAGAATATTAATGGCAATGGCAATTTCCTACAAGGATATGCATATTTTTAATTTAATAATAGCATATTTTATTAAATGCTAACATGCATATTAAGATAAAGTCACATGTAATAAATTAACAATATTCTGTTGGGTTAACTGGTTTAATTGTCAAAGTAAAGCGATATAAGACTATCCCCGTCAGGGGCTATCTCTGCTCCACAGACGGTCGGGTCCTGACTCTGGGTGCACGCTGCCACTTTGAGTTTGGAACGAGACTGAAATCGCTTCACAATGATGATAAACTGACAATGCAAATGAAGTTTCAGACATGCATCTGTGTGAAAGTAGAACAGACCAGGATCTAATTCCTCACCACTCAAATCATGAGATGCAACGCGCATTTACCCTCTAAATGGCTAGATATTTCTGAATCACTACTGACTTCGCTTCTGCTTTGGAAAGGAAATTTACACTGTCTGAATTATTCCTTCCAAATCCAATATTCATACCCTGCTGGTGAAATCTGGCTTGATCCTTTTGACTTTTTTTGCTTCATTTCGTGTAGTTGTATCGTGAAACATATTAAAGCAAGTCTGGTTAATTTGGCAATGAAACAAAATGTGAATTGTTACTGAAAGTACATCTGGTTCTGAGACAAATTGAAGTTCGGGCTCCAGCCAAGTGAGACTGCGGCCCCTCCCCGGCTGGACCTGTAACACTTGCCTCGGCGAGAGTTGTGTGCCTGCATAGCGGGCATGGTTCCTTCCCAAAAGTTTTAAAATGTTTAAAAAGTGGATCTCTAAACATTTACTTTGAGATTAAGTGTATTTACAAAGTGCCAAAGGACTCCACAGCGAAGACAAATCACATTAGTGTGAGACGATTCCACTTCCACTCAGATAAAATGTATCCTAAAACTTATATTGCCATGCGTGCTATGTGAAATTGTGGACTCCACCTGCAACCCTACACTTTGCACATAAGTCTTTTTACACTGTAGCAATTGGAGCTCCAGTTTGGGTACGGAACCGCACACCAAACTGTTGGGATTTCACTTGCAATCTGCCAGTGCGATCGTATAGAGATTTGTTGGGTTTTTTTAAAAAATCGACTTCATTGCCTCAGCAAGGCGGATACTCCTTCAGTGCTACGCTAAAATGGATGTATAAATGTACTCCAAACCCACTTGATAATACTCCCGCCAGATGTACTGAATCCAGCCTGCTGGGAGCCGCGTTTTAAAAATACACAGGAGGTATATCGTGGCCTCTCCATAAACTTACTTTTCACCTTTCATTTGAGGAGTGCTGCTTGGATCAGCTATAGCGCCAAATTTCTCGTAACATGAACACACATCAGATCCCCGTTTATGCTCAATGCTCTTTTCTGGCTGCGTTCACTGCGACCAAGAGCAAGGAGTAACTCAGAGTGTAACTCTGGTCGGCCTTTATGGTCACACAACTACATTGCATGCTGTTCTCGAGCCGGTGTCTGTAATCTAATAGCAGTTTAAAGATTTCACTTCTGATTTGAGTCGCATTTTGTTCCCTCTCCCCTCCATCCCTACTCTGCAGTTAAAACTGCTGTTAGACTCTCTCTAACTGCAGAGTCGAGAGCTTTTAGACCGGAATGTTTCAGAATTGGCCCGAGACTAAAAGAAAAACTAGCTGAAAGTTGTCAGATATTGAACCAAAATTGAAACATGCATTGGCCTGAACCTTGATGGGAGGTGGCCGTTTTGACCTCTTCCAATCACATGTCTGCAGTATAGTTGTGTGGTATTGCCTAGAATCTTTCCAGCTGTGTTAAGTATTGAAAAGCTGTTGCTTCCCGCAGTGCCTTGGCACATTTTCTACTAGTGCCCCCACTGTGGCCACAATGACAATGAGGGAGATTTAGGCCTATTAACTGCTAGGGGCAGACACCAGTACAGCCTTAAAGTCCTTGCATCATTGTTTGGAGCTGCTCACTGCAGCCCCTATATTCCCTTAATGAGATGAAGTCTTTCTTCCAGAGATTTAAGTTGATCGCTTTGGTTACGTATGATTGCTCGAGTGATCAGATAATAATTGCCTGTAAATCCTTCATCCAATAACCACTCCACGTCTGAAAATGTCACAGTAATTCAAAAGCACTTAGTAAGAATTTAAGGAAGAAGCTTCAAGCAGCTCCCCACTCCCACCTAAGTGCACGTCCTTCGTCTCGGAACAGTTTTGAAGTCTGTTTTAGAAGTAACATGGCATTCTGTGCAATAGTGCATCACATAAACGTGCCGTGTGAGTCCAAATAGGATTTTGTTTTTTTGGGGGAGATGTGGGTGGGTGGTGCTTCTTCAATATCCAAAAGCATCCTATATAAATCTATAGGCTGCCCAGGAACCCATATCTGGCATCATTTCGCAATAGTTCAAAGCCGTGCACTGTAACTGAAAATACACTTTCTAATATACAGCATGTGAATTGCCATCGGCGATAACCGTTTTACTGCTTACGTCTCTTATATCAATGCGATATCAGGGACAGTACTGACGTGGACCATGGGGTGGCAGTATAGTTGTTACACGGGCGTTCAAATGGTCAAATTATCTGCATTATTGTACCGCCGTCATTACTTAATTTACTTTTATTAAATTTACCATAGATTAGATATGGTAAGAAATCAAACGCATTGAAGAATTTGTGCCTGCATCAGTATAAATTAGATGAACAAAAATGTAAAGTAAGCAAGCATTCAATATCACACAAAGGTTCAATTGGGTGAAAGACGGAGTATTGTTAAAGTTATATGAAAGAACTTACATTTATATAGCGCCATTCACACACTCTGGACGTCCCAAAGCGCTTTGCAACCAATGAAACATTTATGATGTGTAGTTGCTGTTGTGAAGTACAGAAGTCCACCAACTGGATTTAGCCATGTGCCAGCGTATTTCTGGTTTACCCATCATATTCTGAAGTTGCCTAATTCTAAATTTCTGAAAAATTCCTAATTTGCATTATTTACATTTCCGAAGTCAAATTATTGAATAATTTATCTTTTAGTGCAAAATGACGTCAATTATTCGTATACTACCCATTTCTATGGCAGGCATTTCAAATTTTAAGGACTAATGATTACATTTTCGGTATTGGAAGGAATAAAAGGTCAATATTCATATCCGAGCTGCATTTTGTGTTAAGCTTCCTGAAAACAGTAATACATTTTACTTTTAAATGTGTGTTGTTGCCGAATTCGTTTGCAACAATGAATAGATGTTTCGGCCATCATTATGACCCATTGCATGTATGTAACACTATTAGCTTTAAGTTGCTTAACAACAACGTAACATAAAGGTATACAGACCAATTCGTTTAGTTTTGTAAACCAAAGGTACTTTCCAAATAACTCTAACCTGAAACAATTAGCATCGACCAAGATGTGAATTGTGTTTATTTACCTCCTGCGCTGTCAGTCAACCGTATGGGCGTGACTGTAAACCAAATTTATTTCCAAACTGGGGGATACCAGTTATAGCCACGTGGTTGAACACCAACTCGATACAGTAAAGCATCAAACGCTTTGATTCATGACAACTTCAGTAACGAATAGAAATGAGCCGTGGCAAGTTGAGGTTACTTTGGAAAAAAATGTATAAAACATGTAACGGAATGGACGTTCAAGACCACTGAAGGTTGCATGGGGGAAGTGACAGAACATCATTGTGAAAAATCCCCTAATTCAGTTTAATAAGAATAGAATTTGACTTAGTCATCATAAACGAGTGGAAAATGGCCAATAGTCCAATGGAATTGTCCAAAACACCACTAAAACGCTTTGCATTAAATAATTAAATAATTAGAAACTGATACTTTTAATCATAGTGAATCAGTGGACCCATTGGTGGGCAGTTATGATACTCCCTTCCAATATAGATTAAATTATTCAGCAATAACCCTTACAACATATTAGTCACAGATATAAATAGCAAAGGGAAATGGCAAACATCCTAATATAATCATTATAATAAATCCTATCAAAGTTCCTCTATATACTGTAGTACATTTTGACTGATTTGGCGTCCATACTTCTTAGATCGTTTTTTGTTGATTAAAACGCATTACCTTGTCAAATGTTACAGCCAGATTCCTTAAAATGCCTCCAATACTTGTTATACTCAGTTTGTATAACTCATGTGAAAGCCTACACGTGTTACTGTGGTATTACGTGTCTGTGTTTTTTAAGTGGTCAATTTCCGGTGTCCAAATGACCAAACTTTTATAAAAGGCCAAAAAAGCCTTTCTGTCCCCACTACCCTTGGACGACATTTCGAAAGAGCGATATTAATTCGACTTAGAGAAGTACAAAATCTGTTCTTATAGATCATGATAGCCGATTGTGAAGTTGCAAAATTGCGACATAAAGTCATTTGTTGGATCACAAAAATAATTAATTCTGTACGAAAGCAGTTCCATTTGTTCGTATGATGTAGACATTCTTACTGTTTTTGGCGTTGTTCATTATTTTGAATCATGAGCCAATTATTTTGTAGGTTCCAAAGCGACATGAAACATTCAGCAGTAAATATGGCAGAACATTTCCTCTATTACCTACGGAGGGGTTTGGGAATTGGCAACGCAGAGGTCCAAGGGAAATATTCGCCTCTGCTGCTGAGAAGGCGATTCACTTCAAGGTAGAGATACTCCTGACATTTTTATTACATCCACGAGTCGTTTCTTCCCCCCGATTTCACTTCCTTCAGAAACATTTGCAATTGGAATAACGAATAAAACAAACTCACGACCTGTCTGCAACGACTGAAACAAGTTAAACGATGATCAGTAATGTTTACTTTTAAAATGAAGACGGAGAAATAAAGTGAATTTGTGCTGTTGTGTCTATTTTATTTCTTCGATGATATAAATGTTGCAAATTCCGTCGCAGAAATATTATACCTGCTAGCTCAATAAACCATTAATAGGAACCTGGTCCAACAAACATCCCCCATACTTCTTTTTCAGAAACTAAATTTGCTTACTATATTTAATTATTTAATGGAAGCGAGAAATGATAATGCGAATGGAAGCTGGCCCTAGATAATCAAATCCATCCCTAGTCTCATATACAAACAATCAGAAAAACAATGAGAGAATCTGTTCAGACGAATAACTCAAGCATGTGGTCGAATTCTGGTAACTATTAAAAAATGCATGAAATGTAACAGCAATGAAGTTACCAATTTGCAAAATAATGGGCAGAGGACCAGGTTTTCAAATAAAACCAGTAAACTTTCCTTACTGGTATTAAGGAGCTACCAAATAATTGCACATATGTTTTAGCTGTTTTCTTTTCTAGTCCTCCTCAATTGGTTTAATGTAAATCATTATTCGTAATATAAGAAATGTATTTCTCCTTCATTACAATGCTTTCTCGTTCTGGGAATCGACAACTTAAAGTAAAATCATAATTAAAAGAGCCTATCTGTGGCTGCTACTAGCTTTAACAAAGGTACGAATTTTTCCATTATTATTTGTGTTTCATCATATCCATTGCATCGTGTGTAATTTTTCAGAGAGACTCAAAACATTAAGAATATAATTTATATACAAAATTATTAACTAGAAGCCATGAAACTACAATAGTAAATCCATTTTATTTTTAAAAAATCAACAATAGATGCTCTGAAGAGGCATTCTATACGGTGATGAGTTAGGAAAACCGCAAAACACAAAACAAGACGTGACCCGCGAGCATCTTTTATTATAAAGTAGGATAACTCAATTTTTCGCAGAAGTTGTTTTTAAAACAGGAAAATGTTTGCCTATACGTTATCATGTCGGCCTTTCTTAATAAGCATGACCACTAGTGCACAAAATCCGGTTAGACCAAACGCTTCGACTGAAGCCTCCAAACAAAAGGACATTGGACACGGAAGCAATTGCCAGCGCACAGAAGACAAGGATTCACCTGTCCAGCGCCTCTGTGGCAATCACTTCCACGCGCAGTAAATTGCAAACTTCAGCTGCTCTGTGATGGAAGCCTAAGTTTTCTTTCAGTATCTTTTTTTTTATACGTTTACCCGGTCTCAAACAAGCAACTCACCTCGTCTTGCCTTTGCCTTGCTGCTTCCAAACCTAATGAGAGACAATTCTTTGTGGTTTTGACCAGCAGGTGCTCTCGAAGGAGACATGCTTTCCCAGCTACTCAGCCGTTCAAGTATACGATGAAGCCAATGTTACATAATATTTTGATATGGAAACTTTCCATTTTATTTCCTCTGCACTGGTTCCATTTATTCAAACAATATGTTGTTCCATTACGATCAGCATTTTAAATACATATGCAGCAAATAAGGTTAAGGCATTAGACTTTATTTCATTTAAATTATATCGTACACGGGCCAACACACTGATACATAAACATTGTTTCATGATGCCTAGGTAGCAAAAGTACTCGCTATGCGGCAATTAGTATGCGCACAAGTTTCAATCAAAAACAAATAGATTGAACACATCTTAGTGTTGTGTATCAGTGAATAGTTAGGATTATTGCAACTGGCCTCAATCCGGAGATATAATCGGCAGAGAAAGCTCAGTGGTATTTTGGCATCACCTTTACCATGACCAAGTGACTAACCATAGATTATGCAGACTGGTTGCGAGTAGTTAAACTGGCCGCATCCTTTTACTTATTTCATATTATATTTTGTCTTATAGTCTGGTTGTAAAAATCCGACAGTGCTCCATCTGAGGCATTAGTGATGTACTTTAGGCATGCCCACATCAAAACTTGGGACCTGTAATAGGGAGGCGGTTGGTACTGGACCTAAAAGTCCAGACTCTATTCGACGAGTGCAGCGGAATTTCCACCCTTCTTTACAAAGTTAATTATCACTCAGGAATATATTGTTACGAACAGACAAATTCAAATCGATGTTTATTGGTCCATACTCTTTGGCAGCAGTGATTCCCAACTGGAGGTCATTGAGTCGCCTCATATTAAGTAATACCACCCGCAATACAACCAGATTATGCTGAGTTCTCACTATGTGCCATTTGGTAATTAATACGGAATACATTCGAAAATATAATTAATAAACATAATTAAGCATACAGAAAGATAAAATTCAGTCAACATGGGAAGGCATTAATTATAAGCAGGCAGATTGTAATGTTCATTATTATAGGCGATTTTAGATCTCTTCAAATCAATTGCAAAGGCTACTTTTCTATTCACTATTTCTGGTGGGATCCACCTCTCGTGAAATTACAATCATATCATGTTCATTAGAAAGCAAGATAACTCCAACCCTAATAAATGTGTATTTACACATCATTCCCGTGCTGGCTTACGAAACGCAACAACCGTGAAGCAATTTTTGAGGAATGTTAGCGCCTCCCCCCCCCCCCCCCCTTTAAAAACATGCAAATCAATGCGAAGCAATGTAATCGAGACAGCCATTCACTGATCTTGGAATTTGTTGAAAAGTCTCAAAATGACAAGCCAGTTTCTCTCCAGATGGTGCAACAGTGTTCGTGACAATGATATGGGAATGAAGCCTTGCTTTCAGATAAGAAATGCATTCCATTAGCCTCAAACATGGCCCAGAATAAGGGGTTAAAAGTTCAAGGCACATCCCATGTGATCAGGGTCATAAACTTTGGATTACACAGCGGAAGAAATGCAACATTGCACAAGTGAATGCCTTTATTGTTTCAGGTGCTTGCATCAATATAGTTTTAGCATTCAATTTTAATCTGCAGTCCATTATATCATATGATATACTTAGTTTTCCTATTATAAATTTAGAACCTATGGTGTCAGGTTTGTTTTTTGCATTACAAACAGGGTTTTAAAAGCGGTGTTCAGGCGGCGTTAATAAAGCAGATGCTCTTCAATCCTAATTGTCAAATGGTGCTAGTAATAATGCTGAACCGAAAGCTTGTTTGTCAAATAATTTGCCCAATATTGCCGATGGATAGTATCATGAAATATCCGAGTGAAGTGTGAGACTGGGAAGAGTACTGCTGGCACTCTTGATACACATATACTGGATTTAAAGCCGTCCTCCAACCCCTATAATGGAATATACCCATCGGCACCACTGACTTACAGAAATGGAATTTCACAAAAGGTGGATTTCACCTTTAGCACCACGAAATGCAGCAACTGTGAAGCATTTTCTGGGTGGAATGTCCGCTGCCACTCAACGTAGAAAATAAAACATGCAAATCAAGAAGTCGAGTCGGTAATCGAGACAGCCATTCTGGGCTCTGAGAATTTAGTGAAAACCTGTTATAATGATTACGGAAGAAATAGTTGTTGACGATGTTACAGTCAAGGCGAATCAGTGTAATCAGTGTTAGGTTCATTGTTTGTACATTTGTCTTCTTTCAGGATCCAATACGAACCCTCGCGTCTCATAAAATTACAACATTTATCTCACAATGCTGTCGTCGCATAATAATTAGACTTACAAAGGAATGTGACGGGAGTAGGCTATTTTGTAAAACTGCAAAACAGGCGCGCGAGGAATGCTCTCGGAAAGCTCACATTAGAAAATCGGACCAAAATGCAAGTTCCACAAGTACACGCCCATAAATGACAACAAAGCTATGGGTATGAGGGTCAATTCCGGGAAAGAGTGGAAAAGTGAGGAGAGACAAAAGGATTTATATACCCATGAATGTCAATGATATTTGATGGCTCTTCTGTTTACTTGGATTAACCGAAGGCGTTTGACCAAGTTCCACATTTTGAAGGAAGCCGAGGTCCAGGTTGAGGATTTAATGGGAAATTAGCTTCCTGGGCGGAAAGTTAGTCGGCAGCAACAAATAGAAGATGATGATAAATAGAAAATATTGTATGCAGTGTCTGCCGTCACTCCTCAGATGGCATGTTCTGGCATTTCTGTTGCTTAAAAAATTAGTTCAATAATATAGGGTTGATTGCGATGCCAAACTAGCTAGATGAATAAGATATAACATTCAACTTTTAAAAATTTAATTCGAAAATCATCAATATAAAGAATCTGTGGAGAGAGAAACAGTTAAAGTTTCATGTCACAATGAAGAAGTCATATTCCACTCGAAATGTTAACCGTTTCTCTCTCCACAGATGCTGCCAGACCTGCTGGGCTTTCTTTCCAGCACTTTTTAATTTCAGATTACCAGCATCCGCAGTGTTTTGCTTTAATATTAATTTAAATAGTTTTCTGTCCAAGCCATTAAGAAATAATTACAGGTAAAATTTGATTGCTTTTAGATTTCTCCCCACAGGATCATATCCCATGGAGAGTTCAGGATTCAGCTTGGTGAGGGCCATTTAGAACCAATGTTGATAGAATTTAGCCAACCAAATCATTGTAGACCTCCGCAGAGAACGCTTCTGAACTTCTTGCAGCTTATCATGCTGACCACTAGAACATCAGTTTGCAGAGATATCTGGTGATGAGTAGAAAAAGTTCCAGAAGCAATGTTGATCCTACCATTCTAATTTTCATGACTGGTTAATTGTCAACAATGCTGGTGATACTGCAGAGATGTTTACTTAAGGTAATCAATGTCAAGCCTGCTAGAGAGGATTGATTTACCTCCAGTCTTCCAATAGCAGCATTCTAATTGGGACCATTCCCTCCATGACACCCGGGTCCACTCCGCAAACACCTCATTCCTTTCCCATGGCACGCTCTTATGTAATAGCAGGAGGTGCAACACCTGTCCCTTTAACTCCTCCCTCCTCACAATCCAAGGCCCCAAACACACTTCCCAGCCAAAGCAACAATTTACTTGCACTTCTTTCAATTTAGTCTACTGTACTCAATATTCACAATGCTATCTCCTCTACATGGGTGAGACTAAATTCAGACTGGGTGACCACTTTGCAGAACATTTTCCCTCAGTCTACAGTCATGATCCCAGCTATCCTGTCACTTATCATTTCAATTGACTATCTTGCTCTCATGCTCACATCTCTGTCATCAGCCTGCCTATAATGTTCCAGTGAAGCCCAACAAAAGCTGGAGGAGCAGCACCTAATCTTCCAGCTAGGTACTTTACAGCCTTTTGGATTCAACACTGAGTTCAACAACTTCAGAACATAAACTTTGTACTCCATTTTGAATTTCCCCCCAAGTGCCAGTCTGCATCTTGTTCTCATGCTTATGAACAGTGCTGACCCTCCTTTTTCTGCTATTATCACATTTGCTATTTTGCTTTCAGACAGTGCTGATCTCTATTCTGCTATTAACACCTACTCTGGAACAAACATTTAGGGTGGAATCTAAGTGTCGGGCAAGTGTGAAACTAGGAGAGTTCCAGATCTGTTTTTTGGGTGCATTTTCAGGCCCAATCTTCTGCACTCTGTCTTTAAAATTTTGGACGAGTCCGTTTCTCACTACAGAAGGCTGTGGGCAGGGTTTACTGTGCCCAACAGCCTGTAGAGGGAGGTATTGTGCATGTGCAGACCTCTGATACTGCACATGTGCATTCATAGTAGTGGGGTCTGACAGACAAAGAGAGAGCTATCAGGCCCCTGCTATAGCAGGCAACCTCAAGTAGCACCACCCTCCCCCTGCAATCACAGAGGCCCGCAGCTCGAGATTCAGCCCCTGCCAGCTCCCTGCTGTCCAGACTGATCACAGACCCCCTCCCTCGCCTACTGATCATGGACAATCTCCCTCCCCCCTCACTGATTGTGGCCCCACCACTCTCCTCCATCAATTGCGGCCCCACTGCCATTCCACACCAATCACGGCCCCATCGCCCTCCCCCACCGATCATGGCCCTGCCATCCTCCCCCCACAGCCCTGTCCCCATTGACCCCTCCCCCACAGGCCCCACCCACCCACACCCGACACTACCCATTGGGCATTGCCCAGGTGTCCAGTGGGCATTTCCCACGTACAAGGATAGCACTGCCAGTCTGGCACTGCCCAAGAGGCATCCCCGCCTTGCTCTCGGCCTCCTCGGGGGGGCCTCAATGGCTTCAGGTTCCACCGCCAAGGACAACACGACTGTTCCCCGTCCATGCGGAGCAGATGTTTTCCTCGCCGGAGAGAACTTTTCCCGGCAAGGCCATAAAGGCAAGCAAGCCCGGACGATTGAGCGCCAAGCTTGTTAAACACATTCAAAACCCTATTTTAATAAATTTAAATAAATTAACCAGCCTCCCACCCATTTCCAGCGAGAGGCTGACCACGCTGGAAATCCAGGTGTTGTAAAATCACACCGGTTGCGAAAACCAGCACCATTCACACTAGCTGCTTTACACCCGATTTTACAGCATTTTCCCACCGCAAAACAGGCGTAAAGCAGCAGTAAAATTCCACCCTTAGTCTTTATTACAACCATTACCACACCCTTTGTCTCGTGTTCCATGACATCTTTGTCATTTAATCTCTCCTGCTCACCAATCTATCCCCAACCTTCTACTTTGCTCCACCTGCCCATCACTCCCCTTTTCAACAACATAAAACCCATCACATTTCTACCTCTCTCCAGTTTATAAAGAAGAGTCATATTGGACTTAAAATACTAACTCTGCTTCTCTCTCCACAGATGCTGCCAGATCTGTTGAGCTTTTCTGGTATATTCTGTTTTTATTTCAGATTTCCAGTATCTGCGGTATTTTGCTTTTATTCCTATTATTTATAGAATCTCTACAGTACAGACAACTCATAAATGCATGTTTACCCCTTGTTAAATGAACACCAGGTATCATAAAGTTCTCAGAAGTAGTACAGTGAATCTCTGAACACACCATAAAATGGGATTATGTGATTGAACTGTTATTCAAAACTGACCACAGAGTGGATACACACCACATCCTTTTGAAAATTGTCTTGAACTAACAGTGCCATGCTCTATTAGTGCATGATTCCAGGCTTCATTTCCAAGTTTAAAAATGGTAAAACATTCCAGTAGCACCAACCAATTCATCTGCAGCAATATGCTATTTTTACCTTCACAAGTTGGCTTTGTTAACAAAAAACTTACACTTTGCATCCAGTGCTCTCACACCACTCCTATAATGTGGATTCCAGAACTGCACACAATACTCTAGCTGTGGCCTAACCAGCGTTTTATATAGTTCCAACATAATCTTCCTGCTCTTAAACTTTATGCCTTGGCTAATAAAGGCAAGTATACCATATTAACCACACCAACGTTCCTTTGATTCTTGGTGCTTCCCAGGGTCCTGTCATTCATCATGTATTCCCTTGTCTTGTTCGTCCTGCCCAAGTGCATCACCTCACGCTTATCTGGATCAAATTCCATTTGCCACTGATCAACCCATCTGACCAGCCTCTTTATATCCTCCTGTAATCTAAGGATATCCTCTTCACTACTTATTACTCTACCAATTTCCCTGAATGCAGTTACATTCACATGGACTTGAGTTCTTGTTCCAGGACAATGGGATCTTGAGTGCTGGAACTTTGTTCCAGAGCAGTGCTTGTGTGCAAGTGCATTCAAGCGTGAGGCAGCAACTGAGAGGGGCAGTACTGCTGACAATGGCAAAAGCTGTGAGTTAGAACATAGAACATAGAAAAAATACAGCACAAACAGGCCCTTCGGCCCACAAGTTGCGCCGGTCATGTCCCTACCTACCTAGGCTTATATATAGGCTTACCTATAACCCTCAATCCTATTAAGTCCCATGTACTCATCCAGAAGTCTCTTAAAAGACCCTATCGAGTTTGCCTTCACCACCACTGACGGCAGCCGATTCCACTCACCCACCACTCTCTGAGTGAAAAACTTACCCCTGACATCTCATACCTGGATCAGTACCTGGGACTTCGATGTTGTGGCTATTTCAGAGACATGGATAGAGCAGGGGCAGGAATGGATGCTGCAGGTCCCGGGGTTCAAATGTTTTAGTCGAAGTAGGGAAGGAGGTAGAAGAGGGGGAGGGGTAGCATTATTGGTCAGAGATTGTATCACAGTGTCAGAGAGGAGGTTTGATGAGGACTTATCTGTTGAGGTAGTATGGGCGGAGATTAGAAATAGGAGAGGAGAGGTCACCCTGTTGGGAGTCTTTTATAGACCTCCTAAAAGTTCTAGAGAGGTTGAGGAAAGGATTGCGGAGTCAATCCTGCTTAGGAGTGAAAGTAATAGGGCAATTGTTATGGGGGATTTTAACTTGACTAATATTGACTGGAATTGTTATAGCTCTAGCTCGTTAGAGGGGTCAGTTTTTGTTCAAAGCGTGCAGGAAGGTTTTTTGACTCAGTATGTAGACAGGCCAACTAGAGGTGAGGCTATATTGGATCTGGTGCTGGGAAATGAGCCAGACCAGGTGCTAGACTTGGAAGTTGGTGTGCATTTTGGTGATAGTGATCACAATTCGGTTACGTTCACCTTAGTGATGGAAAGGGATAGGCATGAACCTCGGGCCAGTGGTTTTAGCTGGGGGAAGGGTAATTATGAGGCTATTAGGAGAGTATTAGGAAACATAGGTTGGACTAGGAGATTACAGGGACTGGGAACGTCCGACATGTGGAGTTTTTTCAAGGAGCAGCTACTGCGAGTCTGTGATAGGTATGTCCCTGTCAGGCAAGGAGGAATTGGTAGGGCTAGGGAACCGTGGTGCACCAAAAAAGTTTCTTTGTTGGTTAAAAAGAAAAAGGAGGCTTATGTTCGGATGAGACGTGAGCACTCGGGTAGTGCACTAGAAAGCTTTAGATTGGCTAAGAGGGAGTTGAAGAGCGAGCTTAGAAGGGCTAAAAGGGGACATGAGAAGACTTTGGCGGATAGGGTTAAAGAGAATCCTAAGGCGTTCTATAGGTATGTCAAGAACAGAAGGTTGGTTAGGGCAAGTTTAGGGCCAGTTATAGATGGCAGAGGGAAGTTATGTGTGGAACCGGAGGAGATTGGTGAAGCATTGAACCAATATTTCTCTTCGGTGTTCACGCAAGGGGACATGAATATAGCTGAGGAGGACACTGGGTTGCAAGGGAGTAGAATAGACAGTATTACAGTTGATAAGGAGGATGTGCAGGATATTCTGGAGGGTCTGAAAATAGATAAATCCCCTGGTCCGGATGGGATTTATCCAAGGATTCTCTGGGAGGCAAGAGAAGTGATTGCAGAGCCTCTGGCTCTGATCTTCAGGTCGTCGTTGGCCTCTGGTATAGTACCAGAAGATTGGAGGTTAGCGAATGTTGTCCCATTGTTTAAGAAGGGGAACAGAGACTTCCCCGGGAATTATAGACCGGTGAGTCTCACTTCTGTTGTCGGCAAGATGTTGGAAAAAATTATAAGGGATAGGATTTATAGTTATTTGGAGAGTAATGAATTGATAGGTGATAGTCAGCATGGTTTTGTGGCAGGTAGGTCGTGCCTTACTAACCTTATTGAGTTTTTTGAGAAAGTGACCAAGGAGGTGGATGGGGGCAAGGCAGTGGACGTGGTATATATGGATTTTAGTAAGGCGTTTGATAAGGTTCACCATGGTAGGCTTCTGCAGAAAATGCAGATGTATGGGATTGGGGGTGATCTAGGAAATTGGATCAGGAATTGGCTAGCGGATAGGAAACAGAGGGTGGTGGTTGATAGTAAATATTCATCATGGAGTGCGGTTACAAGTGGTGTACCTCAGGGATCTGTTTTGGGGCCACTGCTGTTTGTAATATTTATTAATGATCTGGATGAGGGTATAGTTGGGTGGATTAGCAAATTTGCTGATGACACCAAAGTCGGTGGTGTGGTAGACAGTGAGGAAGGGTGTCGTAGTTTGCAGGAAGACTTAGACAGGTTGCAAAGTTGGGCCGAGAGGTGGCGGATGGAGTTTAATGCGGAGAAGTGTGAGGTAATTCACTTTGGTAGGAATAACAGATGTGTTGAGTATAGGGCTAACGGGAGGACTTTGAATAGTGTGGAGGAGCAGAGGGATCTAGGTGTATGTGTGCATAGATCCCTGAAAGTTGGGAATCAAGTAGATAAGGTTGTTAAGAAGGCATATGGTGTCTTGGCGTTTATTGGTAGGGGGATTGAATTTAGGAGTCGTAGCGTTATGTTGCAACTGTACACAACTCTGGTGCGGCCGCACTTGGAGTACTGTGTGCAGTTCTGGTCCCCACATTACAGGAAGGATGTGGAGGCTTTGGAGAGGGTGCAGAGGAGGTTTACCAGGATGTTGCCTGGTATGGAGGGGAGATCCTATGAGGAGAGGCTGAGGGATTTGGGATTGTTTTCGCTGGAAAGGCGGCGGCTAAGAGGGGATCTTATTGAAACATATAAGATGATTAGAGGTTTAGATAGGGTGGATAGTGATAGCCTTTTTCCTCTGATGGAGAAATCCAGCACGAGGGGGCATGGCTTTAAATTGAGGGGGGGTAGTTATAGAACCGATGTCAGGGGTAGGTTCTTTACCCAGAGGGTGGTGAGGGATTGGAATGCCCTGCCAGCATCAGTAGTAAATGCGCCTAGTTTGGGGGCGTTTAAGAGATCCGTAGATAGGTTCATGGACGAAAAAAAATTGGTTTAGGTTGGAGGGTCACAGTTTTTTTTTAACTGGTCGGTGCAACATCGTGGGCCGAAGGGCCTGTTCTGCGCTGTAATGTTCTATGTTCTATATGTTCTATCTCCTCTGTACCTACTCCCCAGCACCTTAAACCTGTGTCCTCTCATAGCAGCCATTTCAGCCCTGGGAAAAAGCCTCCGAGAATCCACCCGATCTATACCTCTCAACATCTTGTACACCTCTATCAGGTCACCTCTCATCCTTCGTCTCTCCAAGGAGAAAAGACCGAGCTCCCTCAGCCTATCCTCATAAGGCATGCCAACCAATACAGGCAACATCCTTGTAAATCTTCTCTGCACCCTTTCAATCATTTCCACATCCCTCCTGTAATGAGGCGACCAGAACTGAGCACAATACTCCAAATGGGGTCTGACGAGCGTCTTATAAAGCTGCATCATTATCTCCCGACTCCTAAACTCAATCCCTCGATTGATGAAGACCAGCACACCATACGCCTTCTTAACCACCTCCTCTACCTGCGAGGCCGATTTAAGAATCCTATGGACCCAGACCCCAAGGTCCTTCTGATCCTCCACACTGCTAAGAGACTTACCCTTGATATTATACTCCTTCATCCCATTTAACCTGCCAAAATGGACCACTACACGTTTATCCGGGTTGAAGTCCATCTACCACTTCTCCGCCCAGTCTTGCATCCTATCTATGTCATGCTGCAGCTTCTGACATCCCTCCAACCTATCCACAACACCACCAACCTTTGTGTCGTCGGCAAACTTACCAACCCATCCCTCCACTTCCTCATCCAGGTCATTTATGAAAATGACAAACAGCAAGGGTCCCAGAACAGATCCCTGGGGCACACCACTGGTGACCGACCTCCATTCAGAAAAAAACCCATCTACAACCACTTTCTGCCTTCTGCAGGCAAGCCAGTTCTGAATCCACAAGGCAACAGCCCCTTGGATGCCATGCCCTCTCACTTTCTTGAGAAGTCTTGCATGGGGGACCATATCGAATGCCTTGCTGAAGTCCATGTAAACCACATCTACCACTTTTCCTTCGTCAATGTGTTTAGTCACATTTTCAAAGAACTTCACCAGGCTCGTGAGGCACGATTTGCCTTTGACAAAGCCGTGCTGACTACTTTTGAGCATACTAAACTTCTCTAAATGTTCATAAATCCTGTCCCTCAGGATCTTCTCCATCAACTTACCAACCACTGAGGTTAGACTCACCGGTCAGTAATTTCCTGGGCTATCCCTATTCCCTTTCTTGAATATAGGCTATATTGAGCTCAGGACTTCCAGAGGCTCAGGTTCTGATGTTTTGTAACTGAGGGACCTTTGTCTCCCAGGCCTTGGGGCATGTTGTTTGATGGATATTGGCCTGAAAACTCCTCAGATAGATGGAAGTTCTTAATAAAAAGATTTCTTTATTAGCTTTGTAGTTACAGAGCAGGAAGGGGATAGCCTCAATGAAGAGCTGTGTAAATGTAATAATGCTAAATTAATAAGGTGTGACAGAGGTATGTGCTCTACTGAGTGCCCACCTCACTTGTTGTTTTTGCAGTTTTCATTGAGATTTTCTTGAAAGTCATTAACATTAATGGACAATTATGATAAAATCTGTTGAATTTATGAAACTCCCTTCTCGTGCCTTTTATGGTGAATGTTAGATTTTGTGCTAAAGGCAGCATAGAAACAACAGACGGGATTTTGTAGCCTCGCTTGTCCCAAAACGGTAAAATCCCGCCCAAGGTCAACAGACCTTTCCATGGTCTGCCCCTCGCTCCCTCTGATTCCCATGGCGGGTGGAACGGTAAAGTTACAGCCATTATTTCACAGTTTACGTAGGTCATTCAGCCCATTGTGTCTGTGCCAGCCCTAAAAAAGCTACCCAATCTGATCCTACACTTTCTAGCTTTTAGTTCACAGTCCTGTAGGTTACAGCACTTCAAGACCATATCCAAGTAGGGCTATTGCCTCTACCACTCTTTCAATCTGTGAGATCCAGAGCCCACCACACTCTGGGTGAAAAAGTTACTCCTCAACTCTCCCATAATTCTTCTGTCAATTACTTTAGATCCATGTTTCTAGTTTTTCACCGCTCTGCTAAGGGAAATAGATCATTTATATCCACTCTATCTAGGGGGTTTATAATTTTATATACCTCAATTAAATTTCCCCTCAGCCTCCATTGTACCAAAGCAAACAACCCCAGCCTATTCAGTCTTTCCTCATAACTAAAATTTTCTATTCTCAACAACATCTTTGTAAATTTCCTCTGTCTGACAACCTGGTTACCGTTTGACAAATGTTGAGTTCCAGACTTTTACTTTGGTCGATTTTTTTGCCTTTTACACTTCTGTTCACTGAAGTGAATAAATTCGAATACTTTAAAGTAACATATGATTGACTGTCTTCATTTAGTACTTGTCAGCGAGATGCTGTGCATCAGAAAATACAGTACTGATGGCTGGGCATAAGTGTATCAATTTATGTGCTATGTAACTATCTAAAGTACCGAAATGTCCAATAGTCCAAAAAATAGTCTGTCAGTAGTCTGAAGAGGACACTCCTAAGTGAGATGGTGATGAGCAACTGACTGATAGTAATATGTAATTTTACAGCTCCATTATACTACACAGACCTGTTTAAGCAAGATACCTGCTGAGAGTTCTCTAGGTATAGCAGCGCTACACTACTGAATGTCAGGGAAATTTTAATTGTCAATTATCAGATAAAGCTGTCTACTGAAATTAAAAAGTTTTTACTATATTTTTTAAAGTTCTAGTGTAGTCCAGACCATCTTAACGTTTTTTAAACTTTACTTCCCAACAAACTACACAAATGTTGCAACTGCTGTTGTGCCAAGTGCACATCGCACATTGTGCAAATGTGACTTCTTACCCAAATTATACCACACATTTTGTGTCAAGAGGAAGTTCCAACTATTCTTTGTAATAGCTCACTTAATAGATTACTTCGAATAGGTTGAGTTCAGGCAACAAGTTTGTAACTTTATTGGAATGTTTTCATTGATTGTTAAAATGTTTAATGTTGTTTAAATTTGTTTATTCTCTGAAGACTGAGTATTTTATAACATATTGTAAGAGCATTTTGGTTTAGATAAAAAAAGTTACTTTACCTATGAATTCTATATTTCAGTAATAAGGTAAAGGAGACAGTTTCATCAAACATTCAATCAGATGTCCAATATTGGATGAGATGCACTTTCTCCAATTAAAAATTGGAAAGACTGAAGCCATTACATTTGGGATCTGCAACAAAGTTAAAATGCCATAATGGATCCACCCTCTTCATACTGTATTATTGTCTCAGACTGAATCAGATGGTTTGCAACTCAGGGTTCCATTCAATTTAATTTAGAAGTGAACTTCTGACTTTACTTGCTCACCATCACAAAGACTGCCTGTTTTCACCTTCGTAACTGGCACCTGTGCTAAGATCACCGTTGGAACTTATGACTTTGTACACCACAGTGGACATTGCATGCCTAGTAAATGACAGTTTAATGGTGCATTTGACTGTGAGGATGGATCGGATGTAAATCCAAACGGCACAATTGCACAGTGGTTAGTGTTGCTGCCTCACAGCATCAGGGACTTGGTTCGATTCCAGCCTTGGGCGACTGTGTGGAGTTTGCACTTTCTCCCCGTGTCTGCGTGGGTTTCCCCTGGGTGCTCCGGTTTCCTCCTATGGTCCAAAGACATACAGGTTAGGTGGATTGGCCATGCTAAATTGCCCCTTAGTGTCCAAAGATGTGCACGTTAGGTGGATTGGCCATGCTAACTTGCCCCTTTGTGTCCAAAAATGTGTAGGTTAGGTGGATTAGCCATGGTAAATGTGTGGGGTTGCAGAGAAGATGGAGTTTTGGAGATTGACTCGATTCAAGACTCGATGGGCTGAATGGCCTCTTCTACACTATAGGTCATCTATGGATAACTGATCCAAAATTCTGCTGCTCATATCATATCCTGCACCAAGTCCTGCTCATCCATTAGTGATCTTAGTTACCTCTCATGATCCACATTGCTTCTGTTTCTCCCAATGCCTCAAATTTAAATGCCTTATCCTCTTATTTAAGTTGCATCATGACCGTGCCCCTTTCATCTCCTCCAGTCTAGAAAACCCACCTACCCAGCCCTCCCCCTCACTATCACTCTCCATTTCTCCTGACTGCTTTGTGTATCCTCCATTCGATTTAGCTCACAATTACAGTTGTACTTTTGTTGTAATTTTCTCTTTAAACCTCGTCACTTCTCCAAAATTCTTGCCTTTTAATGTCAATCTTCAAACCCAGATTTTTGGCCAAGCTTTAGTTCAACTCTTCCTAATTTCTTTTTTTTTGTTTCAGCACCAATTTTTGTCCAAATACACTTCTGTGAAGGACGTGGTGATGTTATTCTACATGAGCAATTTATATTAAAATTTAGAGTTTGTAAACAAAAACTAAATTTCTAAATTTGAGAGGACACCAAATTGGGAGAGATAGTTCATACCAAGGACTACAACAACTCACCAGATGACACAAATATAATTGGCAAAAGGAGTTCAACATAGAAAAGTGTGAGATATTACATTTTGCTCAGAAAAACAAAGTCACATATTATTTGAAAAGTAAGAACCGAAATGAAGTGGAGTGGTAACGGGATTTTGGGTTCTATGGAAGCTTGGGCAGCAACGAGCCAAATATCAGAAAAAAAGGTACAAGCGCAACATTTCAAAAGTCCCCAAAAAACAAGCAAACAAGAAAGCAACTGTCTGAAACTGAAGAAAAAGGTGCACCAGAGCAACGTTGTAAAAATCAGGAAAAAGAAAAGAGCAGGAAAGAAATAAAAAAATAATTGAATTGCCCAATCGGAGTTGGGATTCAATTTGCGCTGGCTGCTGATAGAATCAGAAACCAAAAGTGCAGAGAGGCTGGTCTCTGGTTGATGGTAAAGAGTGTCAAGATTATTAGTGGAAGGCAGGGGCCAGTGCACCTGAATGCACCAGAGGAGCTCCAGGAAGGTGGATCAAATGGCTGAGTGACCAGAGGAATGGACAGCAAATCAAGTGGAAGAGTGATTGGCAGGATTGAGAGGAGGAACAGAGAAGTGGATTGGCAGCAGATTAGAAGGAGGAGCGTATGTCGCAGCAAGAAGAGAACAGACGGCACAGCGAGAAGAGGAGCAGACGGCACAGCGAGAAGAGGAGCGGGGTGGAACCAGCAGAGCAGGATGCCAGGAGGAGGAGCAGGCAATGCAGCCGGTGGAAGAGTGGGCAGCGGAGCGGACAGGGTGGCAAAGGCCCAGTGGAGGATAGAGCAGAGTGGGGAAGGGTCTTGAAATTAATTCTATACCCAAGGAAAATGTTTTCAGTGACATTAGACAGCACATCGATGGCTTGCCCAGTTCTTTGTTGGAGTACTTCCCTCTGTCAGATGAGTAAAATATGTTGGTGCATAACCCATTTGCACAACAGCCAGGACAGGAAATTTATCAGTACCCGATTATGAGAACGTGATTGAAATGATTTCTGATGTCAAACTAAAGCAATGCTTCAGCGAACTTCCATTGATGAACTTTCAGAGCAGCTTAATGCACAAATATCCCAGTGTGGCAAAAAGAGCAGTTCATTAGTGTCTTCCTTTCGCCAAAACATATTTGTGTGAAAGTGAAAGCAAAAAAACAGGAGCAGACTGAATGCCACACCTGCTAGGAGAATCCAGGTCTCCAATATCCCCCCTGACATCAAACGGATGTATGAGCTAAAGAAGCAGTGTCAGTCCTTCCATTAAAGATGATAAGAAGGTGGCCAAACTTCAGTACTTTGTTGAATAAAATACTATTCTATTGTTAATATATGTATACATATTGCCAGGAAAGGCATGTATATGTTTGATTTCTGTGTTCACACCTTTTTCACAACACAAAACATGTCTTCGACATGATAAAAATGTTTGGGATTCCTTGATACTCTTGAGAGGGCACAAAGGGTTCCGTGGTTGGAAATGTTTGGAAAACCCTGATATAGAGGCATTGCAAATGTATAAAACATTTGCAAAGATGAAACCAGAAATGCAAGTCTATACCAATTAGAAAAGGATGAACAGGATACATCTGTTTTCTTTTGAAAAGAGAAGGCTAAGGAGGGCTGATGACTTAATAGAGGTCTTTAAAATTATGAAAGGTTTCGATACAGTGAAAGCAAAGAGATTTTTTCCCCTTGTGGAGAAGTCACCAAGAAATCAAAATTCAGAAGAAACTTCTTTGTCCAGAATTGGCAAGATGTGGAACTACCATATAGAATAGCTAAGACAAATCGTATAGATGCATTTAAGGGAAAACTAGATAGGTGTATGAAAGAAAACAGAATAGAGGGTTTTGCTGATAGAGATTGATGAGATGAAGGATGGGAGGAGGTTCGAATGGAACACAAGTGCTGTCGTACATTGGTTGAGCAGAATTGTTTTTTCCTGTGTTATAATTCCATGTAAGAGTGCTATATAAATGCAAATTATAGTCCTGGAAAGAGCTTCCCCACATGGAAACACGTACACTTCATAGTGCAGACATTTTATTGCAAGAATTGCATCAGATCCCTCATTGGATGTTTTTTCTTGTAATAAGTGGGAATTAGTTATTACAGTCATATTTTCCTCAATTAATTTTCCCAAAGCATCGAGTCCTTGTTGGATTATCAGACAGGCACTGGTTATCAGCAGGTACCTTGCATAAGTGGGCATCATTTTTGTGCTTGATAATGAGCATCACTGTTAGCAAACAGTTAACAACAGGATAAAATGTTCAAACCTCTGCCAACATTCACACGGGAACATTTTAAACAAGAGTAATTGGAGTAATTATGAGCTTAGGCGACAGTATAAATCAGAGGATGGTGGATCAACAGTCCATTATACCTCTTTTGTGATTTTCATTTTCATTGATTTCAATGAAAATAAAAATTGGGCAAAATGTATAATGAGTGGCAGATTCAATATTGGTCATTTTACATGCTCGCCCTTTTTCAAAATTACACAGATTAGATATCATCAGGCATGAGAATTCTGGTTATTTTCCTTTCCTTACCAAAGGATATGAAGGCCAAATTTAGCACTCCTCTTTCTGCCCCAAATAAAAACAGTTATGTCACCACAGGCTGTGGATAAAATCTGGGATTTTCTCCATCCATACAGTTCATTGAATACTCAGTGAATATGTTCAGAGACCCATTGGAAGATCCCTAAGATTTGGTTCAATTGCTGCCAAGTAATATTAAAAATATATCCGCTGTTTGGAGTTCAGGATTGTGATTTATATTACAAGTTTGTGGTTCAGAAACCTTGCAAATGCACTTTGCCAAGATAAACATTTTGTGGTTTTAATCTGAAATTACTTTAAATGCAAAATGTTGCAGGCCAGTTTCTTTTTCCTTACTTCAGTGACCATTTTGACATCCAGCACAGCAGATTACATTTTTTTTTGCACTGCAAACAACCAATAACTTAGGGTAAAAGCCAATTCTGAAATCATTTCATGGTTGGGAGTGTTTTTACTGTAAGGTGTGAAAAGCTTTTTGCAAGAAAAGGTATCCTTTGATGTTGCGTTATAACACATTGTACAAAAGCTATCCGTTCACCGAAAGGTTACTGTAAAGAAGCTTTCATCTTTTTTTGCCTTACATGGATTTAGAGCTAACATATATGAAGCATATTTTCCTATTTATAAAAGCACAAATTAGTGTCCTTTCTTTATACTCACATCTACATTCTATTAGCAAAAATGTAGGGCCATATAATATAACTTGTATTTTATGGATTAAGATGCACACAAATCTTGTGATCTACACAAAGGATATTGCGAGATCTCTGGTCAAGAAAATTTATTCAATGACAAGAAGAATCTGATAAACATTTGATTTATGAAAGTTTTACTTGTAGGTAGTATAAATTCTGTGTTCTCTAATTCATCGTGTAATATTCTATTGACATATGGAGACTGAAAATCTGTTCAGCTTCTACCTCGTGGCAAAACTCTGCAAAAACCCACTATGCAACTTCAATAGTGTTTTGTACAAAAGCACAAAAAATATTGAATAGACTTTGCAAATTTTGAAATGTTGTACTATTAAATTTTTACTATTTTTACAATTACATTTTTTACTATTTTACTAATTTTACTAATTTTACTAATTTATGAATTTTTACTATTAAATGTTTAACTATTAAATTGAGATGTATAATGTGTTAGCAAAGTTACTGACATTTTGGGGCTCACAGAAAAATCACTGTGAGCAGAAGATCAATAAGAGATGCATAGCAAAGACATATCTGTAAGTTAGGCAAAGGAATAAGAATAGCATACTCTCTAATGTCTAATAATTTTAACCTAATCTGCCCGATGGAAATTACTCACAGCAAGTGACTAAATATTGTAAAGATTTAAATAGTCACTCATTCACCTACTCTTCACTAAAACAAAAACTCTTGCCGATCATGAATAGCACCATCGTTAACTGAATTTTAAACAGGGGGATGGGCTTGAGTATAGATCAGCCACTCACTTTTCTTCCCTGATTGTATAATTTAAATTGAATGATTTGAGTGGAGGTCATAAAACACGATGTACTTGATTTCTGGTACGGATGCACTGGGTGGATTTATTCTCATTTTGCATGGTATGTGGAATATTTTTATATATGTCTTATTCTTCTACCATGACTCTGCTCTATCACACTGACAATTGGGAAAATTGAACCTTAATGTGGTGCTACTGATATCATGATGGTGCTTTTCATCTGTATAATATATTTGAAAGGATTTTCCAGTCCTCCCATGGTGGGTTTAGTTTAGTGGTGGATAGAGGAGTGAAAAACAATGCAGTGGGTGGGTGGAGCATCAACCACATGGATCTTCAAGTATCAGCTTCTCCCAGGAGGTGCCTCTTCAAGTAGCAGGTGATAATGTTGGGAGGTGATGCTCTATTGCGGGGGGAGTGTATTGTAGACTGGGAGGAGAGGAAAGAAGAGGTGGGGTGGGTATGACGCTTAGATGAATGTGGGGGGTGGCTGGGGGTTCCAGGGGTTGTCGAATGGATGAGGTGGTATGGAGTAAGAGGGTAGAAAAGGCTGTGCAGGAATGCAGGGTGAGGGATGGGCATTAGTGTGCAGGTGTGATCAAGAATTGGTGGGGGTGGGGGGGCTGGGGCGGAGGGGAAAGTGGTTCAGAGGGAGGGGGCGGGGGAGAGAGGGGAAAGTGGTTCAGAGGGAGGGGGCGGGGGAGAGAGGGGAAAGTGGTTCAGAGGGAGGGGGCGGGGGAGAGAGGGGAAAGTGGTTCAGAGGGAGGGGGCGGGGGAGAGAGGGGAAAGTGGTTCAGAGGGAGGGGGCGGGGGAGAGAGGGGAAAGTGGTTCAGAGGGAGGGGGCGGGGGAGAGAGGGGAAAGTGGTTCAGAGGGAGGGGGCGGGGGAGAGAGGGGAAAGTGGTTCAGAGGGAGGGGGCGGGGGAGAGAGGGGAAAGTGGTTCAGAGGGAGGGGGCGGGGGAGAGAGGGGAAAGTGGTTCAGAGGGAGGGGGCGGGGGAGAGAGGGGAAAGTGGTTCAGAGGGAGGGGGCGGGGGAGAGAGGGGAAAGTGGTTCAGAGGGAGGGGGCGGGGGAGAGAGGGGAAAGTGGTTCAGAGGGAGGGGGCGGGGGAGAGAGGGGAAAGTGGTTCAGAGGGAGGGGGCGGGGGAGGGAGGGGAAAGTGGTTCAGAGGGAGGGGGCGGGGGAGAGAGGGGAAAGTGGTTCAGAGGGAGGGGGCGGGGGAGGGAGGGGAAAGTGGTTCAGAGGGAGGGGGCGGGGGAGGGAGGGGAAAGTGGTTCAGAGGGAGGGGGCGGGGGAGAGAGGGGAAAGTGGTTCAGAGGGAGGGGGCGGGGGAGGGAGGGGAAAGTGGTTCAGAGGGAGGGGGCGGGGGAGGGAGGGGAAAGTGGTTCAGAGGGAGGGGGCGGGGGAGAGAGGGGAAAGTGGTTCAGAGGGAGGGGGCGGGGGCGAGAGGGGAAAGTGGTTCAGAGGGAGGGGGCGGGGGCGAGAGGGGAAAGTGGTTCAGAGGGAGGGGGCGGGGGAGAGAGGGGAAAGTGGTTCAGAGGGAGGGGGCGGGGGAGAGAGGGGAAAGTGGTTCAGAGGGAGGGGGCGGGGGAGAGAGGGGAAAGTGGTTCAGAGGGAGGGGCGGGGGAGAGAGGGGAAAGTGGTTCAGAGGGAGGGGGCGGGGGAGAGAGGGGAAAGTGGTTCAGAGGGAGGGGGCGGGGGAGAGAGGGGAAAGTGGTTCAGAGGGAGGGGGCGGGGGAGAGAGGGGAAAGTGGTTCAGAGGGAGGGGGCGGGGGAGAGAGGGGAAAGTGGTTCAGAGGGAGGGGTACATGGCCTGAGGGTACATTCATGTAATTGGGGATAGGAAGTGATGGTGAGGGTTAAAGGAGACAGTGGGTGCCGATACGGTGGGAGGGTAAGGGTATTACAATGTCGGATGAAGGGATGCTGAGGGTTGTTGGAGGGGAGGCCGAATTGGAAACAGATTTTGGGCGGTCAGAAGTATGGACAGGTGGGGAAGGGGACTGGAATTGGGGAGGCTGCACAATGTACTGTGATTGGCGTGGGATCTTCGGAGAGGTCGAGGACTTTAACATTGACCTGCATGGGAGGGATCAGGGTAATGGTGGGGGGGGGAATGTATTTAACTCAACTTGACGTGTTACTCGCACCATGGCTGCTTGCAACTATGTAGAGTCTTGTGGTGCAAATCTTAAGATGCTGCATGGGTGCTGGGTCATTGTGGGGTGGACAGAGATGCAGATCAGCTCAACTGGACAACTGAAGGGATAATATAGTACTTACAATGCTAGGGCCAGGTACAAATGTGAAGGGCAAAGGCTTGGGAGACTTTTTGCACAAAGCTCAAAAGGGCCGGCAAAGACCTTTACCTCCCTGCACATGCATGATTCTGGCAAACATGTTGTGTCCCTCTTAAGCTGCTCCCTCTGCGGTCACAAAAGGATGAGGCTGAAAAAGTAAAGGGGATTCAGAAGGGCCAGACAGCCTCACAGAGTCCTGAGTAGAGGTTCCAGGGGTGCCCAACTGCCCGTGGAGTCCAGTCTGATTCTTTGAGGGAAGTACATGGAAGTAGGTCCAGCTGCCCCATCTCCCTCTCGGGTAGTATGAGCAAAAGCTCACTGATGGCTAGTGATTGAGTGCAGGTTTGCTTGCATCTCTGGCTGAATCTGCTGGACCGGAATCTGTGTAGAGTCTACCATCCTCCCCATGGAGACTTCCATGTGTCCACAGTGCTCCTCATCCCCCTTCCGTACAGCATCTGAGCCCTCTGTGTGGAGGGGTTATGGACCTACAATGGCCTCTCCACCTGCAAAGTAATGAGGTAACAAAACATCAGCTTCCCATGTTGTCACTGAGGCCTATGTCCCCATAACTATTCAGTGATGTGAATGTGAGCCGTTGAGGGTTCGCTTACCCTGGCAAAGTGGATCAGGTTATTCATCTACTTCCTGCACTGTACACCTTGGGCACTAATTTGCTCCCAGGCTGGATTTGTCTCCCTGCTCAGTCTCCTTCTCCCAACCTCTGGAGAGAGGACATCTCTCTCGGCCTCCACATCATCGGGTGGGATAGCCATGTAGGCACTGCTGAATTTGGGTGCTAGAGCACTTTGCCCCCTTCATGAAGTTTGGGTCAGTTGATGTCTTTTAAAAATGGCACCCAGATATGATGGTGGGGCATGTGCCATCGAGCCCATCCCCTCCAGGTGATATATCAGGAAACCCCCATCTGCATAAGTACAGAGGCCAGGGTCACGTGATACAACCCAAATACCCCACAGCCTCTGTGGTGGGAAAAACTCCCTATCCCCATCTCACAACTATCTCTGAACTGTCAAATTGCTCGTTAATGACAAAGTCATCTATGAGTCAACATTTCTTCCATTAGATTACCAAGTATCCATAAAGCTGTCAATTTGTCATTAAAACCCTTACAGGAAGGAAACCGACCGCCCCTATTTTCTTTAACCTAGCTGTTATCCCATTCTCATACTATCAAGATTGACTCTTAACTATCCACTGAAGAAGCATCAGATGTATCAAAAATCAGTTCAAGAAGAAGGCCAACCATCAACTTTTGCAAGAAACTGGGGCCACTTCAACAGCACCTTCCAAACTCACTACCTCTGCCGTTTGGAAGGGTAAAGTCAGCAGATAGATGGGAACCACTTGCAAGTTCCCCTTCAAGCCACACACCATCTTGACTTGCTACTATATTGCCATTCCTTCACTGTCTTTGGGTCAAAATCCTGGAACACCCTCCCTAAAGGAGCTGTTGGTGCAGTGGTTCAAGAAGGCAGCTCACCACCACCTTCTCAAGGGATTTTAGGGTTAGGCAACAAAAATACTGGCCTAGTAAGCAATGCCCATGTCCCATGAAAGAATTTTTTAAAATGCCAGCCATGCTACTGATTTCCACGTTCCAAGAATGAATATAAAAAATAATTCCTGATTGGTTCAATTTTTATCACAGTGAGTTATTAATTATTTAACTGAGCCAAAGCTATAGCATTAATTATAATTTTATTAATACAGAAAATAAATATTTTAATCAGGACAGTTACTAAATTCTAGCAATTGTGTTAAATCATACAAATTGTTACTCAACTAAGAAAAATAACACATCTTTTTCCTAATTACTGACTCATGTAAGTCTTTGAAAAATTTGCACCTAAACAAAAAACAATGTAACATAGTATAAAAACATTTAGAACTTTTTTAGTCTGTAAGATTTTTCCAGATACTCTTATTGTTAAGACACTGGTATACTTCTCTCTGGTCATTAATGTTAGCAAAAAGTCAGTATGAATATAAATAGAGGAAAGTACATATTAATATATGAAGCTCATTAAGTACCTAGTATGATATAATATTAGCCAGTGCAATATCAGCATATAAATAGTCAATACATACAATCACAACTACTTTCAATACAATTTTTGAAACTGCTTATTTTAAAGGGTTTCAGAGTAAGCAAAATAATTTCATGTGAATAAACTAAGCAGTCTGTCACACAGCATAATATCTCAGTATCGTTGTTCTCCACTATTCCTTGTTCTCTAACCAAAATATGCTATTTTCTTTGATGTGATTATCACTGACAAGGCCAGCATTTGTTGCCCATCCCTAACTGTCCTTGAGAAGGTATTAAAAGTTCATTTTCTGTGTTTAGCAACTTATTTTCTGATTATAATTCAGCAGTGTCAAAGTAGTATTTCTCATGGCCTTTTTCTGAAACACACCTTTCTTAACTTTGAACAAATAATGACCTTCCTGGGCTCCACGAGTAAAGTTCTTCACTGTCCTCTATGAGTGAGGTGGATTTAAGTTATTTGATTTCTTAGAAGACTTTTTGATTACATTCCACCTGCTGACTTTGAAAATAGTCAGATCATGGAATTTCAGCAATGACAAAATTATCTGACCAGGAAATTGGATTGATAATTGGAATTAGGAAGGTGATGATAAATCAAACGGAAAAGCTCTTTGGATATTGAGAGATCATTGAACAGAGCTCAAAAAATCCTTATCATAGCTTCAAGGGTAAATTATGCCCTTATAGTGTGGATTGGGGCATGTTTATGAAAATTGCCCAGCCAATACTGGAAGTGTCCTCACTGATTCATTTCTGTATCCATCTTCACAGTTCCCTAGACTTCCCAACACAGATTTCTCATTCAGCTAATATTTATTTTATTGACAATTCAGTATTTTCATGATTCACCAATACAAATTCCTCCCACACCTGCTCCCTTTAGTTGAAATGTTTAAACATGCCATCAGTTTTCTGAAGTAGTGTTTAACAACTGATGTGGAGTGATGTTCTCTTTCAGTCAGTGAAAGGAAATCTGAAACATTAATTGTGACTATTTCCATGGATGCTGTTATGTGACAGGCTTATAAAAGTGTTCAAATTTGTCTCCTCTGATAAAAGCTTAATATCATGGGACTTGTGCCGCTGCACAGCTTAAGCTCTCAATGTAAACTGAATGTCATCAACACACACTAAGGGGGTTACTCTTTTAATACATGATCTACAAGGTATTCACAAGTTGCTATAGCATTAGTCTAAGTAGCATAACAGTGAACTAGTATAAAAATAAGTTCTAGCTGGAAAATGTTTTTGGTCACTATCCCTCATAACTCCTCCTAATCTACAAGATAAATCTAATATTGAAAACAAGAAGGAGATAATAAATTAATGAAACTGTTGTGAAGTAAAACATGGGCCGTCCCAAATTTCAACCATTAAACATCCCACAACTACACAGTTCCACTGCTCTCTGCCAACTGAGTGACTCAATTGCTGCATATTCAGCCATTAAACCATTCTGTCTAATGAGCTATGAAGCCTAAGAGTACCTTCAATGTTCCTGCAAACTCATTTCCCTACTTGCTGGGCTTCCCTCCAAGGATCAACTTTCCCTCACTATAATACACGGCATAGCTAAACTTTGCTGCTCGCCATCGAAAGATGTTTTACTATTTTTGTAATTTTCCCCCAAAAATTCAAAGTGTCATAACAGCGTGAAACATGGGGTAAACTGTGCCAGTCTCTCAGGTGCTGTTTCCGTTGCAATCTTTCGACACTCAGACACTTTTTTGGAGAGTTGGGAGCTTGGCACCAGTATGGGGTGGGCGGGATCGGAGCCTAAACACGCCAGTGAAACCAGCTTCAGAGCGCTCGGCTGTCATGCCGCAAGGGCGCCTCAATCTCATGGTACATTGAGAGACTCCTTCCAAACCCTACAGACATCAGATTCCCCCCCTCCTTCATCGGCAGCATGTTCTTCTCCCTACCCTGACATGGTTCACCTGCATCAGGGCTCCCCCGATGAGTCTCTTTGCTGACCAGCGACATGCCCTCCACTGCCATGGCCCACTTTGTGATCCACTCCTGCACGACCCCCCTGCATACCCCCCCACCCTGTTATTGCCCCAACCCCCTGACACACTGGCTACTGGCGATGCCTTATGTTCACTGCCAGGGTGCCTGGTGGGCACCAAATGGGACTGTCTGATGGGCCTCCATAATCCCGGCATGACCAGCTCTCCAGGTCCACGCTAATGTAGACCAATAGTGATTCGCGCCAGCGTGACGTCTTGCCAGAGAGGGGGGAAGCATGCATGCCGAATTTCCTAATGATATTGAAATCCAACCAGTCAATCTCATGATAATAAGCTTTGTACCCATGGATCACGCCACTTGGGAGGCGCTGGGAAGATCAGAAACTGTTTCACGCCAGAAGCAAATATCAGATATTTAGCTTCACACATTATTTTCCCAGCTCGCCATGCTGATTACCGGGCTCAGTGAGGTGGTAATATCGTGCCCCATGTCATTTGAAGTACATGATATTTGGCAACTGTGCTAAAGTGGCAAAGTATCAACCAGTGTTGCAGTCATTCTAGAAGATCTATGCAATGACGGAACCAAGGAACATTTTCAAAGTGGTGGGCAGATAGCAGAGAGAATACAGACATATATTCTCCACTTTCTTTGGAGAAATAAATTAATACTAATATTTATATTGAAATCCTTTGCTCTTCTTTGGTGCTATGGGATCTTTTATATCCAGCTAAGAGCCCAAAGGAGCCCTAGCTTAATATACCATTTGAAAGAGAGCACCCTGATTGCTCCTTCAATATTATGGTGAGGGAAAGTTGATCCTTGGAGGAAAGCCCAGCAAGTAGGGAAACGAGTTTGCAGAAACATTGAAGCTACTCTTAGGCTTCATAGCTCATTAGACAGAATAGACAGCATGGTGACACAGTGGTTAGCACTGCTGCCTCACAGTGCCAGGGACCTGGGTTCGATTCCCGGCTAAGGTCACTGTCTGTGCGGAGTCTGCACGTTCTCCCTGTGTCTGTGTGGGTTTCATCCGAGTGCTCTGGTTTCCTCCTGCAAGCTGAAAGATGTGCTGGTAAGGTGCTTTGGCCATACTAAATTCTCCTTCAGTGTACCCGAGAAAAGTATCGGAGTGTGGCGACTAGGGCATTTTCACAGTAACTTCATTGCAGTGTTAATGTAAACCCACTTGTGACACTAATAAATAAAATAAACAGTACTACATTGGAGTGTTCCCCTGGGTTTCCTGCTCAGGTCAACTTTCTAACTATGAGGTGATAATGCCACCACTGAGCCACAGCTGACACATGTGCAAGAATAGTGGAATTCCATAATTAATACCAGTACAGTCATAAAAAATAAAATATAAATGCAGAAAAATAAATAAATATTTTACTGTATAAAAGCAAATTACTGCAGATGCTGGAATTTGAAACCAAAAGAGAAAACGCTGGAAAATCTCAGCAGGTCTGGCAGCATCTGTAAGGAGAGAAAAGACCTGACGTTTCGAGTCCAGATGACACTTTGTCAAAGCTAAAAGGCACAGAAAGTGGGAGATATTTATACTACAGGGGGAGTGAATGAAAGATGAGTTATAGCCATAACAACCAGGGGAAAAGACTGCTAATAACTGTCCACAGAGAGAATAAAGGGTGTGAATGGCCAAACAGCAGAGAAGCTGTAAACTGTGACAGATGGAGATGTTGGGGGGGGAGGGAGGGGGAGAAAAGGTAAGGAAAGAGGGATGAAGTAGGGGGAAGGAAAGAGTGGGGGGGCGGGAGGGGGAAGAAAAATGAAGAAAGGCCATAAAGAAATAAAAGGTAGAGAACAGTAAAAAATTAAATAATATAGAATGGAAATATAGGGGGCCGAGGTGGGATAGAGCAAATCATCTGAAATTGTTGAATTCGATGTTGAGACTGGAAGGTTGTAAAGTGCCTAGCCGGAAGATGAGATGCTGTTCCTCCAGTTTGCGTTGAGCTTCACTGGAACATTGCAGCAAGCCAAAGACAGATATGTAGGCATGGGAGCAGGATCGTGTGTTAAAATGGCAAGCAACCGGAAGGTCAGGGTTCTGATTGCGCAGAGACCGAAGGTGCTCAGCAAAGCAATAATCCAGTCTACGCTGGTCGCTCTGATATAGAGGAGACCACATTGGGAGCAGTGAATGCAATACACCAAATTGAAAGAGGTGCAAGTGAAATGCTGCTTAACCTGGAATGAATGTTTTGGACCTTGGATGGTGAGCATAGAAGAGGTAAAGGGACAGGAGTTACACCTTCTGCGATTGCATGGGAAAGTTCCATGAGTGGTGGGAGAGGTGTTGGGTATAGTGGAGGAATGGACCAGGTTATCCCGGAGAGAACAGTCTCTGCGGAATGCTGTGTCGCTGTGTCACTATAACATTGACAACAGGTAACAAGTTATCAAGCTATCAACATTTACTGTGTCACTATAACATTGACAACAGGTAACAAGTTATGTAAAGACTTCCTACTACACCTAGAGAATGCACAACATGCAAGATTCAATGTCCAGGACCTAATATTCTCTCTATTACATCCCACTTTGGCAATGCTAATTTGTCACAAATTGTCCAGTTTGTGCAATTATAAAACAAAAAATGGCTGAGCCACCTGATGGATCTCTACTTAAAAGTATTTTACTACAGATAGCGGTGTACAAGTTGACCTAGCATACACATTTTTGGTGCTGAAATGTGTGTTCAGGCCTATTTACTCGGTATATCTGTTGACCACCAGTACCCTGATCCCAGTTTTCTGCTAATAAATTTCCTCAGTCTACCTGAATTATATCAGCTTTGAAAGCATTTTTTTTCCTACAATGTAAAATGCATATGAAATTCAATCATATGATGGGGAAACATCACTACTTTATAGTTACATGACAAAAAATGCAACCTTAAAATAAATCATTTATTGAAACCACGTTGAGAATTTACAATAAATGTTAACACTTTCCTCCTGGTTACGAACATTTTTCTTACCATTCTGTGAACTGTGAAAACTATCCAGTGGACAAAGTTCCGTGGGTGGTTGGTGTACATTTTATCATGGCAGCTCTGGGGATTGCGGTAGTTTTGCAGGATTCTTGTTGTTCACTGAAACTCAGGGCAGGGACATTGGTGGACGTTGGAAGTGCCTTAAAGATGAATGGAGTTGTGTGTAGGTCTAAAAAGAATCATTGGCCGGAACTCCACCACCTCCACCCGCCATGGAATCGGAGCGGGCGAGGGTCCGACAATGGAAATCTCCATTGACCTCGGGCGGGAATTTCTGGTCTCACACAGGCGACGCCCTAAAATCCGGTCCATTTAATCATATTAATAAATGAACAGTTTTTATGTTAACTGATTTCAATTGATTTGAAAGCAGGACATGAGGTTTATGGAATTATATGTGCTGTCAGATCAACGGTCTCCTTTGTTCTTTTTCCTTTGATAGATTATAAGAGAAGGAAAAAGCATGAATTTTGCCATAGAATGTAATATATGTTCAGTACGTCTCTCATTTCCTTTGCTAAGTGTGATATGATGATCTGATTTACTTTATTTTCTTTCAGCACGAATGTCTATTGCAAAGCATCAAAACAAACTGGATTTATAAACAGGTTCAATTAATATCTATGCAATCAACAATTTACACGAGATGTACACTAAAACATACATTTCTTGGAAAGTCTGATCAGTTAAGTTTGGGGATAACAATTATTTTAAGTGAAAATGTTTTGCTCATTCCTCAAAAAAAGTCAACTTTAGAATGCAGTGATGCAGCAAGGGCTTTAAAATGACGAACAGATTTTACAATATAAAGAAATAAAATTTGATGTGTTATTAAGGATTGTGCAGATATGAATACTCAGTGATGCTCTGGCAAACAATTAGGCTATAATAATATGCTACTCTTTCTTATATGGGCTAGTCATAGGCCAAAATTCTTCCACCAGCTGGAAATTGGGGGTCATCCCCTGTTTGGCTGGTCATGGAAACGCAAATGGATTTTATGATCCTTAGGCAAATAATTGCCTGTAGTCCCGGCTTCCTATGTTCAATAGCTGCCCATCCATCTGAAGGTTGGCAGCTCTTCACTCTCAGTAGCATCATCTGGATCAGTGACTGATGTTGGTACTGCAGCAAGCCCAGACCAGCCAGAATTTAGGAGGTAAAATACGTGGTGGGGGCATGGGGCCCTTAAATAGCCCTTAATTGCCACTTAAAGGCCTGAATTGGCTTAAGGAGAGCTGTACTGCCACATGCCAGTGATACAATGCTAACATTGGTAAGAAGGTAAAGGACACGCTATCTTCTGCCATCCTACTGAAGAAGGGAAAGGGTTAATGTTTTTCTTTGTACTCAATGTATTTTGTGCCTAAAAGGTTGAACTTTGTACCTGGAATGTATCATAAACATAACCCTTCCTTATGGCTAGTCTCCCCTTTGTTTATATTGCTCCTGGTAGTAGTATAAGCCATTTGTTCATGTCTTTCATCTTTAACTTTTAGTAGTATAAGCCATTTGTCCATGGTTCCCTTGCTTGTTTATATCATTCTGATAAAACAGACAGTTAAATGTAGACGTAGGGTTGTAAGTCTTACTTTTTCCGTAGGCTTGTGTATGATTTAAATAAAGGAAGCAGCTATCAAATGGTAGAGTGCGAGAATGGCCGTTTGAAGGAGGACTCCCACTGGAACAGCTGCAATCACACACAGTCACTTCAAAGGAAAAGCTGCGGGAAGAGCAGGGGACCAAAGGTGGCACCTTGACTACAACGACCAGGAGAATTGTGCTTTATGACCCAAGGATACCAGATAGTCTCTGGATCATGGCTAGAGACTATCAGAAGCTGTTAAAGGAACTATAATTTATGATCAAGGACTGTTAACTGGACTTTGCTTCATGACTTGCATTGGGAACCCTGATGTATAAAGGTCCACGCTTCTTGTGTTCAGAAGCTTCCGCTTTCAAGGGTCAGGTTCTCCCTCAAGCTTGTGAGAATAAAGCCTGACTGTATTTTGACTCATACCAGCCTCAAGAGGTATATTTACCGACTTCACAACCCAATTTTTCACTGAACCTTCCTCCCAGCACACTCTTTGATGTGTGCAAGACAATGTAAATCTTGTGAAACTGGTTCTGAACAAAATAAGCTTTACAAATTGCAAAGGTTATTTCAATAACTTGCAAAAGCTTAGACCACAATCTCCAATGCTCCTTTGATATGAAGCCAGTAAATGTTGACTCCTGTTCAACAAAGGGAAAGGGATAAACACAGAAATTATAAGCCAGTCAGCTGAACATCAGTGGTGGGGAAACTTTGAAACACGAAAGTCTGGTACAAAATTAATTGGCACTAAAATGACCTTGTTCATCTGAGATCCAAGACAACGGTTACTGAAACCTCATCAGAGTTGCTCTATTGTGATGATGCCGCACTAGGATTCCAGACCAAGGAACAACCTTCAGTGGCAAATGGACAGAGTTTCTCATGACTGTATAGAGTTTGGTTAGACCATCAGCATCAGGAAGACAAATATCATGGTCCAGGATGTTGCCATACTGGCATCTACCAGCATTGACAATGTGACACTAGAGGTTGTTAATAGCTCCATATAAAACAACAACTCACAACTTTTTAATAATTTCACTCAATTGTCCATACAGAAATTCATTTCAGGTACATTGCTTGTTTGTTAAATGTCTAGACTCCACAATCAGTAGTATTCCATCACTTGATGCTAAAATTTAAACACACATTGTGAAAGCTGCAGCTATCATGTCCAAGCTGCGTGAGAGACCCAAGCTAAGTAAGAGAGTGTGGAACAACAGCAAACTGACTGAGAACACCAAACTGTGTGTATACCAAGCCAGCGCCCTCAGGGCACTCCTTCACAATGGGGAGACTTGGACTCCATATGCGAGGTAGGAGAAAAGTCTGAACAGTTTCCACCTTCACTGTCTCAGACGCATACTTGACCTCTCTTGGCAGGACAAGATCGCCAACTCAAAAGGTGCTAGAGTGTGCCAATCAATTAGCATACACATTGTTAAGCCAATGATGCCTGTAAAGTCTTGGGCTCATTCATCAGAAGGATGATGGCCATATACCCCAATACCTTGTGCATAGTGAATTGGCTACTGAGTCATGATTTACTTTGCATCCATACATGCAGTACAAGTACACTTACAAATAAGATATGAAGATGGTGGAGCGTGACATTGACAACTGGGAGATTGTGGCTGATGGTTGTAACCTCTGGAAGCTTGGAGGTGTATTGGAAGAGGCGAGCAGAAACATACAGCTTAGCTGGCTGAGAAGAGGGCTCAGAGAAAACAGCATGAATCGTGTACTTTCTCAACCCACTGTCAGACATTGCCATGGGGCTTCTGAGCCAAACAAGGCAACGCTTAACAGAATTGACGTTTGAAACAAAAGCTGCCACACTAAAAAGGACAGGTAGGAGCTAATAAATTAAAACCAGACCTTGTTAAGGAAGATTGTGTTTGACTAACTTGATTGAGGTTTTTTTGCATGTTGGTGAGGGTACTGAGATTGATGTGTATGTGGACTTTCACAATTATTTTGACAAAGTATCATAGCATAGTTAACTAAATTAAAGCCTATGGGATTAAAAGGATAATGGCAGTGTGGGCACAAAATTGGTTATGGGACAGAAAGAAGACAGTTTTTCTGACTGTGGGGGGATGTATACATTGTTGTCCCTTGGGTCGTAGAATCATAGAATCCCTACAGTGCAAAAGAAGGCCATTCAGCCCATCTAGCCTGTACCAACAACAATCCCACCCAGGCCCCACCCCCACAACCCCACATATTTACCCCGCTAGTCCCCCTGACACTTTGGGGCAATTTCGCACAGCCAATCAACTTAACCTGCACACCTTTGGAGTGTGGGAGGAAACTGGAGCACCCGGAGGAAACCCACACAGACAAGGGGAGAATGTGTAAACACCATACACAGTCACCCAAGGCTGGAGTTGAACCCAGGTCTCTGAAACTGTGAGGCAGCAGTGCTAACCACTGTGCCACCGTGCCGCTCTTAAGTCAGTTTGTTCCACTGCAATATATACAGTATATTAATTAATTGGACTTGGATATATGGAGTATAATATTAAAGTTTGCAGGTCTTATGTAATTCAAAATGTAATAAGCAATATGGAGAATAGTAAAAATTGCAGGTCACAGACAGACTGGTACAATGGACAGACAAATGGCAGATGAAATTTAGTGCCGAGAAGTGTGAAATGACACATTTTAGGAGTAAGAGTGAGTAGAGGTAATATAAATTAAATGATACAATTTTAAATTGGTTGCAATAATAGAGAAATCTAGGGCTGTTTGTACACAAAGCTTTGAAGACAGCAGGACAAGTTGGGAAGCCTGCTGAAAAGCAGATTGAATTTTTAGCTTAATAATAGATGCAAAGACTACAGAAGTAAGTTATGATAAACCTTTATTATACACTGGGTTATGTCTCAGCTGGGATATTGTGTTCAGTTCTTGTTTCAAAGAGGTTGTACTTGGGCTATAAGCGACTCAAGGTAGATGGTCAAGATAGATGGTATATTTTTGCTAAACTATTTACAAGGAATTGTAATAAACACATGGTATTCAGGACACAGACTGTCCTGCGTCTCTCTCTCTCTCTTGGAGCCTTTTGATCATCTGATTATTGATGTCACAGTTATCTCGTTAACTTATTAACATCACCATAATCTCAATAATATTATCATTAGTCCATTACTCTACATTTCCCCATGCCCCTCCAACTCCCTACCCCCTGGTACAATCTCAAACTATTGAATTTGTTTATCAAACCATTTACAAAATTATATTCCTGGCATTTCTCCCCAAAGTCATAACATCATAGGTTGAGCCTTATTAAGTTCTTTGACGATTCTCCCTGAGCTTGTCTTAAGTATCCTCAGTTGGAATTGCTGGAACATGTCCAGTTCCTGGATCTGAGTGACATTTTTGGGGCTGTTATCAGTAGAAGTTGGGTCATCAGTCTCATCATGATTAGACTGGAAGGATTAACACCTTATGGTATCCAGAGGAATCAGCGCCTTTCTGTTTTGTCTTAAAATTTTGACAAGATATGATTGCATCTGCTGGGTTTGATGTATGACTGTACGTTGCACCGAATGATCCCTGATCCATGCCAGATCAGGGACTAGCACTGGTGCTAGTGTGAGAAGTGTTTGTGCCCTATGTCAATGGTTGTATCAAATGGCTGCCTTGCTTTGAGCATTTGCTCATGGCACCTTATTCAGTCATGGTCTTGTAAAAATTCAGTTTGAGTTGGTGTTGGAGCAAAAGAAGTTGTGTTTCAGCGTTCTGCTCATCAATAATTCAACTGGCGAAAAGCTGTTTGTCATTGGCGTGGCTCTGTAGCAAGGGTAGCTCCATGTCATTGTTCCTTTTCACCAACATTTTGATGGTTTTGATCCCATATTCTGCTTCACCAGTCACCTGTGGATGCCAAACCAATAACATAGTGGAAGCTGTATTCTGCTGCAAATAGATGGAAATGGTCATTCATAACTGTGGACCATACGTGTACACTACGTATGGATGCCATGGATAGAGTAAATGCATTTCAGAGCTTTTGCCATTTCTTGTGCAGTTGTGGTAAAGAGTCTTTGGATTTCCAACTATGAGAATAGTAGCTAATGACTAGAAGACAGACTTTTCCTCCAAAGTCGAAGGGATGTGCCAAGCCTTTCTCAGGGCCTGGAGAGGAATGGTGAAGGTAACAACAGTTTGGTTGGTTCTTGGTTGTTAATGATACAAGCATGAAACGTGGAAATAATTGGTTTGATAGATTTCAAACGACCGAGCCACCATACTGATTGTTGTACCAATGCTCTACATTTGGCAATGCCCAAGTGACCAGCATAGAGTGTATGGAGAATATTCTCTCTTATCACTCGTTGAGTTACAAGCCTTTCATTAAAGATGAGAAGGTCCTCGACAATTGTGAGATTATTTCAATGTCTGGTTGGTAGGGACATATTTAAGCCAATTTTTGCAGCAGTATATTTAGACCTGGATGGGCATTCCTGATATCCCAGAGATTACCTGGAGGTTGGTAGGGTGACTGTAGTCAATGAGGAATGTGCTTCCACCTTGGAGACAAGGGTCAATTGATGTTCTGCGGCCTGGTTGGCTGTAGTTTACTATAGCATGTCGATTGCAATCTGACTTTTGCCTGGCACAAAAATAATTGTATAGGCTGCAGTATAGTTGTATTAAATGATCGTTAGCCAAAAATGATGTATCCTTGATGGCATCTTAGCAATCTCCAAAGAGTTTTTCGTCCATCTCAAATTGAAATTTCAAGCCCACTAAGTAATCTGAGAATTTTTCCACAGGCCCAAGGCTGGTGCCTTCTTTTCAATTGTTGCAAACTGCTGCTCCATTTCTGTTAATTATTGAAAAGCATAATAAATTAGTTTCTTCCTGCCAGCCTCTTGGATCTGCAGCAGAATTGATGCATTGGCCGTTACTATTGTTGGCTGTTTTCGGCCACAATGTGTGATCACTTAGGAAGAGACTAGTAACTCCTTAATCTTGAGAAATGAATCCTTCTACTACACTCCCCAATATCACAGCTGACCTTTCCTCAGCAGGTCTCTTAGAGGTTCATTAATGGTGGACAGGTGTGAGATAAATTTCACCACCTGACTGATCATGCCCAAAACTCACTGGATGTCTACAAAACTCTTGGGCTGTGGAAACTCCTTAATTGCCTTGGTCTCCTGGGGATCTACCATTATACCTTTTTGGTGGATGGCGTGCCCTAAAAATCTTTCCAAAATTTACATTCAAAGTGAGGCTCGCTTTGAAGCACTTTTAAAACTTCCTGAACTCTATGGCCATGTTCTTCCTTAGCAACATCATTAAGTTTATTTATTTATTAGTGTCACAAGTAGGCTTACATTAACACTGCAATGAAATTACTGTGAAAATCCCCTAGTCGCCACACTCCAGTGCCTGTTCGGGTACACTGAGGGAGAATTTAGCATGGTCAATGCACCTAACCAGCACATCTTTCAGACTGTGGGAGGAAACCCACGCAGACGGGAGAACGTGCAGACTCCGTACAGACAGTGACCCAAACCGAGAATCGAACCCGGGTCTCTGGCGCTGTGAGGTAGCAGTGCTAATCGCTGTGCCACCATGCCACCCACTTTTTTTTAAGTTTATTTATAATTCATCATGGATGAGTGAATGATCCATGTGGCAAATAATGCCTTCCTTGCCTTTGAGGATGTTGGACATCCTCTACAGCGTATTGAAAGATTTCTGGTGCAGAGGATATGCTGAAAGAAATGTGATTGAAATAAAAGTTATCAAATTAACAACCTCAATTCTTGGTCAAGGGAACTCTGCCAAAACCCACTCTTGGCATCCAGTTTTGTAATAAGGACACTTTTAGACAACTTCCAAATTGTTGTCAAAGAGGACATTGGGAGTTTCGCCCTTTGGACAGCTTTATTTTGCTGTGGCAGCTCCACACAGTGCCCTACATTGCTGCTAGGGTTTAGGACTGTAACTAACCTGGAGCACCACTTTGTAGGCACTGTAACAAGAGCATCATCTTGTTGACTTACTCTTTGACTTTTCCAATCAGCTAGTGAGGCACCCTCCAAGGGTTAAATAAACAGACGTGTTTGGCATCTGGAAAGAGTTTTACGATCCTAACTTTTGAGGTTTCCCAAATCCCAGAACAGCCTAGGAAATTCACCCCTAAAAATGGCCCTGCTGTCTCACTGTGTTACCTCTTTGACCCTTTGTATGAAACCAAGGCCTGAACATCCTGCTTTGCAGAGTAGGAAAAGTATCTGATTCCACAGAATGTAAAGATTTTCATTAATTACTTAGCCTTTACATTTAAGGGTAGTAGTGATCTGGTGCTTCACTTTAAGGCTTGTGCCTCTGGTACTGGGACTTTATTTTTGATGGCTGGATATCCACATTATTAAGCCAGTGCGGTTTGTCTAATGAGAATGCAGCCCTATGTCCAACTTAAATTCTATACTGTAACCTCTGACATCCAGTTCTGCTGACCAGAGCTGCTTGTTGGGGTCTTTTATTTCCCCCAGGAACTCTTCATCTCAAATGTCCCATTTTCCACCAGCTGTACTTTAGTGTATTGAAAAACTGACTCTTTTTCTATTCCTTTCAATTGTAGTTTAGAATCATAGAATCCCTACAGTGCAGAAGGAGGCCATTCAGCCAATCGAGTCTGCATGGATCACAATCCTGTCCAGGCTCTATTCCTGTAACCCCTCATATTTGCCCGGCTAATCCCCTGATTCTAGGGTTAATTTAGCATGGCCAATCAACCTAACCCGCACATTTTTGGAGTGTGGGAGGAAACCGGAACACCCAGAGGAAACCTATGCAAACACGGAGAATATGCAAACTCCATATGGATAGTGATCCGAGGCCAGAATTGAACCTGGGTCCCTGGCGCTTCGAGGCAGCAGTGCTAACCACTGTGCCATCATGCCACCCTTTAAATCGTCAGAATTGTTTAAAATGACTGGTTTGGCTACAGCAAAAGCATTCAACTCCCCTGCTAAGCATGTGGATCCTTTCAGCCTTTTGGCAGGTTTAGCGCGTTTTTCTGTTGGCTTTTTGGTGGGTGGAATTCCTGAATCCGGGCCTACCTACAGAATTGACCCCTCCCAAGCCTTGATGTCAGCCCAAATTTCACCCTAAGTCTTTTGTTGCAACTCCGTCAGCAGCTCTGAAGTTGAATTATCTATGGTTTGTGAAAGACCCAAGAGCGAGTTGTCGAACCCGCCGATCATGATGTGATCGCTAGTAAGCCCGGGTTTGGAGGCTCTGTAACTTCAAATACTGGGGAACTGATATAAATTGTTGATAGTGGAATCAGTGGATGTGTGCGAGTTCCTCTGGTCAAATTTTGCACCTTCGATAGCTACATGATTTTTAGGACTGAAGTACTTATCAAGGCCACCATAACTTCTGCAAATGATGCCAAGCTTTCTTCTACACCTCGCTGGCTCGGGACCTCCTTAGTTATGGCCCCTATTGCGCATAAAAGTGTACAGTCCTGGTGTTTGAGGAATTTGATTTGATTTATTATTGTCACATGTATTGGGATACAGTGAAAAGTATTGTTTCTTGCGCGCTATACAGACAAAACATACCGTTCATAGAGTGCACAGGGGAGAAGGAAAGGGGATGGTGCAGAATATAGTGTTACAGTCATGCATGTAGCCCCAAAGACATTTAGTACCTTTCAAAATGCTTCTTGTAGAGTTCCCATTGTTGTCCTTGCTGTTAACCTTTGACGTGGTGGAAAAGTTGTAGAAGAGATAGCGGTTGTTCAGTGGCTATCAACATCGTGTGTCTGTCATAGTCCGTTCACAGTGGTATTTTTTTTGGGTCTGATCTTCGTCACTGAGAAGTCAATTTTCTTCTTTCACCAGTTGTCATTTGAGGGTTGCCGATCTATGGCCACAGTTTGCTAGACTGCGGCCTCCAGTGTTGGTACCATGTTTTACAGAGGTTTTAATTGGGCTACAAGTGACTTGAGATAGGCAATATAGTTTTTCTAAAATTATTTACAAGAAATCATAATAAGCACATAATATTCAGGACACAGACTGGTCTGTGTTTGTTCTCTTGGACATCTGATTATTCATGTCGCAGTTACATCATTAATATCATCGTGGTCTCATTAAAATAACCAATAACCTATTAGTCTGGGCAACACAGTTTAGGGAGGTTTTAGAGTGCAGGAGAGATTCACTGGAATGGAATCAGGGATGAGGGATTTCAGTTATGTGGAAAGACTGAAAAAGATGGGTTGTTCTCCTTTTAGCAGAAAAGGTCACAAGTAGATTTCATTGAAAAATGTGTCCAAAATCATGAATGGTTATCACAAGATTAAATAAGGAGAAACCATTTCTACTAACCAGAGGTCCCAGATTTAAAGATGGCAAATGAACTGAGGTCAAATGAGGAAACGTATTTTTTTACATAAACACAGTGAGTAGAGAGGAATTTAAAAATATATATTTCATGGGATGTGAGCAATTGTAGCAAAGATGTTGCTCATCCCCAATACCCTTAACAAAGTGTTGGTGAGCTGCTTTCTTGAATGGCTGCAGTCTGGTATCACCCTCTCCCCTTTAGGACTTCTTAAACGTGCTGGTTCAAAAAGCTCTATTGGATGCACTTTAAGAATTCCACCCCGACTTTGCCTTTCACACTTGGCCTATCCCAGTTAATGTTGGGGAAGTTGAAATCCCCTACTATTATTATCTTATTATTTTTTACACTCAGATTTCCCAACAAATCTGTTCTTTTATCTCTTCCTAACTGTTTTGGGGCCAAAACTTGATTGCCCCATTTGTTTTTAAGTTCCATCCATACAGCTTCAATTGAAAAGTTTGCTAAGATATCATCCCTCTTCACTGCAGTAATTGACCCCTTGATCAATAATGCGACACTACCTCCTCTTTTACACCCTTCTGTCTCGCCTGAGGATTCCATACCCTGGAATATTGAGCTGCCATTGCTGTCCCTCCCTCAACCATATCTCTATAACAGGGTTCTCCAAACTATGGCCTGCGGCGGGCCACATCCGGCCCACAGCGGGCCACATCCGGCCTGCAGTTTGAAGACTGCTGAATGACGTCATTGCGTTTACCGTGTTCTGAATTCCAACCCACAATTACTGTTGGACGACATTTATCATAAAGATCCCAGGATTCTCACTGAGCAGGAATACTTTGTTGGGATACATATAGCTAACCTAAATGACCAACACGGATAGAGACAAGTAACATTTCGCACTAATGATTACTGTTGTTTAACAAAAGACGTTGGAGCGGTCTCCAAACTGCGGGCTGGATGTGGCCCGCTGCAGGCCAGATGTGGCCCGCGGGCCATAGTTTGGAGACCCCTGCTCTATAATATCAGACTCCCATGTGTTAAAATACCAACCAGCCTTATCATTTCCCTTGTGCCTTAACATGTCTGTCTTAGTTCTGCCTTCCAGACTGACTTGGGTTTTCTTCCATATTTGGCTGTGCCTCACAACCTACTGCACCTCCACTCCATAATCCATCTCCATCAAATCAGTTTAACGCCCCCGTCCCTTGGAGCACTGGCAAACCTCCCCCAAGTATGCTGGCCCTGTTCTGGTTCAGGTGCAACCCATCCGACTTGTACAGGTCTCACCTTCCCCAGAAACGGACCCAGTGATCCAGAAAACTAAAACCTTCCCTCCTGCACCATCTCTTCAACCATACATTCATCTGATCTATCCTCCTATTCCTATACTCACCAGCAAACCACAGCAGGAGTAATCCAGTGGTTGCAACCATTGAGGTCCTGCTTTTCAATCTTCTACCTAGCTCCCTAAATTCTTGCTGCAGGACATCATCCTTTTTAGCGATGTCGGTGGAACCAATGTGAAGCATGATCTTTGACTGCTCCTCCTCCCCCGACAGAAGGTCTTATAGATGTTCAGTGACCTCCATGACCCTGGCACCAGTGGGGGCAACACACCATCCATGTGTCACATCTGTGGCCACAGAGACACCTGTCTGCACCCTTTACTATTAAGTCTCCCACCACCATTGCTCTTCCATTTTTACTCCTCCCCAGTTATGCAGCTGAGCCACCCACAGTGCCATGAACTTGGCTCTGGCTGCACTCCCTAGAGGAACTGTCACTCTCACCATTTTCCAATCACAGAAAAATGGTTCTTGAGTGAGATGCACTCAGGGGCTTTCCTGACTACCCGCCTGTCCCTCTTCTTCTGAACAGTGGTCACTCATTACCTTTCTGACTGCATTTCCTTCAGCTGTGGGATGACCACACCTTAAAACATGCTATGAACCTGTCAGATTTGCAGATACACCATTATGCCTCCAGCCAATGCTCAAGTTCCAAAACCCAGCTCTCAAACTGGTCAAACCTGTGGCACTTCCCTCCAGAATGCAAGGAGTGTCGAAGAATTCCCACATGCTGCAGGTCATGCAAAACATGGGACTGAGCCCTCCAGTCAGATAAAATATTCTTAAACTATTTGGCATAAATTTAATGTAAGGTCTTAACTATATTAGGTGTTGTGAGTTGTAAACAAAAATAAAAAGAGGTGGTTTCCACATGTAGAACATAGAACATAGAAAGCCACAGCACAAACAGGCCCTTCGGCCCACAAGTTGCGCTGATCATATCCCTACCTCTAGGCCTATCTATATCCCTCAATCCCATTAAATCCCATGTACTCATCCAGAAGTCTCTTAAAAGACCCCAACGAGTTTGCCTCCGCCACCACCGACGTCAGCCGATTCCACTCACCCACCACCCTCTGAGTGAAAAACTTACCCCTGACATCTCCTCTGTACCTACCCCCCAGCACCTTAAACCTGTGTCCTCTCGTAGCAACCATTTCAGCCCTTGGAAATAGCCTCTGAGAGTCTACCCTATCCAGACCTCTCAACATCTTGTAAACCTCTATCAGGTCACCTCTCATCCTTCGTCTCTCCAGGGAGAAGAGACCAAGCTCCCTCAACCTATCCTCATAAGGCATGCCCCCCAATCCAGGCAACATCCTTGTAAATCTCCTCTGCACCCTTTCAATGGCTTCAACATCTTTCCTGTAATGAGGTGACCAGAACTGCGCGCAGTACTCCAAGTGGGGTCTAACCAGGGTCCTATAAAGCTGCAGCATTATCTCCCGACTCCTAAACTCAATCCCTCGATTAATGAAGGCTAGTACGCCGTACGCCTTCTTGACCGCATCCTCCACCTGCGAGGCTGATTTAAGAGTCCTATGGACCCGGACCCCAAGGTCCTTCTGATCCTCTACACTGCTAAGAATGGTACCCTTCATATTATACTGCTGCTTCATCCCATTGGATCTGCCAAAATGGATCACTACACACTTATCCGGGTTGAAGTCCATCTGCCACTTCTCCGCCCAGTCTTGCATTCTATCTATGTCTCGCTGCAACTTCTGACATCCCTCCAAACTATCCACAACACCACCTACCTTGGTGTCGTCAGCAAACTTACCAACCCATCCCTCCACTTCCTCATCCAGGTCATTTATGAAAATGACAAACAGCAAGGGTCCCAGAACAGATCCCTGGGGCACTCCACTGGTCACTGACCTCCATGCAGAGAAAGACCCCTCCACAGCCACTCTCTGCCTTCTGCAGGCAATCCAGTTCTGGATCCACAAGGCAACAGCCCCTTGGATCCCATGCCCTCTCACTTTCTCAAGAAGTCTTGCATGGGGGACCTTATCGAACGCCTTGCTGAAGTCCATATAGACCACATCCACCGCTCTTCCTTCGTCAATGTGTTTGGTCACATTTTCAAAGAACTCAACCAGGCTCGTAAGGCACGACCTGCCCTTGACAAAGCCGTGCTGACTACTTTTGATCATACTAAACTTCTCTAGATGATCATAAATCCTGTCTCTCAGGATCCTCTCCATCAACTTACCAACCACTGAGGTTAGACTCACCGGTCGGTAATTTCCCGGGCTGTCCCTGTTCCCTTTCTTGAAAATAGGGACCACATCTGCAATCCTCCAATCCTCCGGAACCTCTCCCGTCTCCATCGACGATGCAAAGATCATCGCCAAAGGCTCCGCAATCTCCTCCCTCGCCTCCCACAGTAACCTGGGGTACATCCCATCCGGTCCCGGCGACTTACCAACCTTGATGCCATTCAATAGTTCCAACACATCCTCTTTCTTTATGTCCACATGCTCGATCCTTTCTGTCCACCGCAAACCAGCAGTACAACCACCCAGATCCCTTTCCACCGTGAATACCGAGGTAAAGTATTCATTAAGCACCTCCGCCATTTCTAACGGTTCCGCACAAACTTTTCCCCCTTCACCTTTTAAGGGTCCTATGCCTTCACATCTCATCCTTTTACTCTTGACATATTTGTAGAAAGCCTTGGGATTCTCCTTAATCTTACCCGCCAAGGTCTTCTCATGACCCCTTCTCGCTCTCCTAATTTCCTTCTTAAGCTCCTTCCTACATCCCGTATACTCCTCTAAATCCTTAACACCTCCTAGCTCTCTGAACCTTCTGTACGCCTCTCTTTTCTTATTCACCAGGTTCATCACAACCTTCGTGCACCACGGTTCCCGTACCCTACCAACACCCCCCTGTCTCATCGGAACGTTGTCATGCAGAGCTCCAGACAAACATTCCTTGAAAATCCTCCACTTTCCTTCGGTACTTTTCCCCAAGAATGCCTCCTTCCAATTTACCCGTCTAATTTCCTTCCTGATGACACTGTATTTCCCTTTACTCCAGAGAAACACTTTCCTAGCCTGCCTGATCCTATCTCTTTCCAATGCTATCATGAAGGAGATAGAATTATGATCACTATCCCCAAGATGCTCACCCACCGAGAGATCCTCCACCTGTCCAGGTTCATTAGCCAGCACCAGATCAAGTACAGCCTCTCCTCTAGTAGGCTTATCCACATACTGTGTCAGGAAACTCTCCTGGACACACCTAACAAACTCCTCTCCATCCAAACCCCAAGCCCTAGGGATATTCCAATCTATGTTTGGGAAATTAAAATCTCCCATCACGACAACTCTGTTATTCCTACATCTCGGACTTTCCGCAGCAAACTACCCAGCCTTCAGGAGAACAGTGACCAAGACACCGCACAACCCTGCCACAGCAACCTCTGCAAGACGTGCCGGATCATCGACACAGATGCCATCATCTCACGTGAGAACACCATCCACCAGGTACACGGTACATACTCTTGCAGCTCGGCCAACGTTGTCTACCTGATACGCTGCAAGAAAGGATGTCCTGAGGCATGGTACATTGGGGAAACTATGCAGACGCTGCGACAACGGATGAATGAACACCGCTCGACAATCACCAGGCAAGACTGTTCTCTTCCTGTTGGGGAGCACTTCAGCGGTCACGGGCATTCGGCCTCTGATATTCGGGTAAGCGTTCTCCAAGGCGGCCTTCGCGACACACGACAGCGCAGAGTCGCTGAGCAGAAACTGATAGCCAAGTTCCGCACACACAAGGACGGCCTCAACCGGGATATTGGGTTTATGTCACACTATTTGTAACTCCCACAGTTGCGTGGACCTGCAGAGTTTCACTGGCTGTCTTGTCTGGAGACAATACACATCTTTTTAGCCTGTCTTGATGCTCTCTCCACTCCCATTGTTTTGTTTCTTAAAGACTGGATTAGTTGTAAGTATTCGCATTCCAACCATTATTCATGTAAATTGAGTCTGTGTCTTTATAAGTTCTGTTTGTGAACAGAATTCCCACTCACCTGAAGAAGGGGCTCAGAGCCTCGAAAGCTTGTGTGGCTTTTGCTACCAAATAAACCTGTTGGACTTTAACCTGGTGTTGTTAAACTTCTTACTGTGTTTACCCCAGTCCAACGCCGGCATCTCCACATCATTCCTACATCTCTCCAGGATCTGTTTCCCCATCTGCTCCTCAACATCTCTGTTACTATTGGGCGGCCTATAGAAAACACCCAGCAAAGTTACCGACCCCTTCCTGTTCCTAACCTCCACCCACAGAGACTCCGTAGTCAATCCCTCCACGGCGTCCACCTTCTCTACAGCCGTGACACTATCCCTGATCAACAGTGCCACTCCCCCCCCTCTCTTGCCTCCCTCCCTGTCCTTCCTGAAACATCTAAAACCCGGCACCTGAAGCACCCAGTCCTGTCCCTGAGACATCCAAGTCTCCGTAATGGCCACCACATCACAATTCGAAGCAGCAATCCACGCTCTAAGCTCATCCACTTTATTCACTACACTCCTGGCATTAAAATAGACACATCTCAGACCTTCAGCCTGAGCACTTCCCTTCTCCATCACTCGTCTAACCTCCCTCTTACCCTGTCTACATTCCTTATCTATTTGCGAGCTAACCTCCTCGCTCTCAGTCCCCTCATTTCGATTCCCTCCCCCCAACCTTTCTAGTTTAAAGTCTCTCCAGTAGCCTTAGCCAACCTTCCCGCCAGGATATTGGTCCCCCTGGGATTCAAGTGCCACCCGTCTTTTTTAAACAGGTCACACCTGCCCCTAAAGAGGTCCCAATGATCCAAGTACCCAAATCCTTGTCCCTTGCTCCAGTCCCTCAGCCACGCATTCATTCTCCACCGATTCCTGTTCTCACTCTCCCGCAGCACAGGCAGCAATCCCGAGATTACTACCTTTGCATTCCTCTTTCTCAGCTGTCTACCTAACTCCCTATATTCTCTTTTCATGACCCCTTCCCTCTTCCTACCTATGTCAGCAGTACCTATATGCATCACGACCTTCGGCTCCTCTCCCTCCCCCTTCAGGATTTCTGGGACTCGACCAGAGACATCCCGGACCCCTGCACCAGGGAGGCAAACCATCATCCGAGAGTCCCGTCTGTGTCCGCAAAAACGCCTATCTGACCCCCTCACCGTAGAGTCCCCAATTAGCACTACCCTCCTTTCCTTACCCTTTTGCACTACTGGGCCAGGCTCAGCTCCAGAGACACTGCCACCGCTGCTTCCCCCAGGTGGGCTGTCCTCCCCAGTAGTACTCAGACAGGAGTACTTATTATTAAGGGGCACATCCACCAGGGTGCTCACCATCAACCGAGCTTTCTCCTTCCTCACTGTTACCCAGTTACCCTCCTCCCGTGGTCCCGGTGTGACCACCTGCCGATAGCTCCTGTCAATGACCTCCTCACTATCCCTAACCCGGCGAAGGTCCTCGAGCTGCAATTCCAGTTCCCTAACATGGTCCCTTAGGAACCGCAGCTCAACACACCCAGCACAGATATGGTCGTCCAGGAGGCTAGGAGCCTCCAGGACCTCCCACATCCTACATTGGGAACAACATACTGGCCTCACACTCATAATTGCCCTTTTAAACACACAGGGAAAAAAAAGTGAATGAAAATTTTAAACTTATCTTTCCTCCTCCTGTTTTCTCCAAAGCCCTGCTCTCACTGGGTCTTTTTTTTTAGGTTAGAGGAGGAGGGAGGGTGGGATACTCTACAAGTGTAGAGTATCGGGATTCCTCTCTGTTCCAATTTATTGGGGAAAAAAAAATCTCTCTCTCCCAGACCTCCCTGCGCGACCACTTCCGGGTTTAGATATTTAAAAAAAAAACCCGCGAAAAAGTAAGTTAAAAAATAAAAGCGCTTACCCACAGCACTCCTCTCGCGAATCTCTCCCTCTCTGCTGTACTTCCAAGAAGCAATGAGGCCGATTCACTGAGGTGAGTAACTTTTAAAAAATCTCTCCCTCCCAGACCTCCCTGCGCGACCACTTCCGGGTTTAGATATTTTTTTTAAAAACCCGCGAAAAAGTAAGTTAAAAAATAAAAGCGCTTACCCGCAGCACTCCTCTCGCGAATCTCTCCCTCTCTGCTGTACTTCCAAGAAGCAATGAGGCCGATTCACTGAGGTGAGTAACTTTTAAAAAATCTCTCCCTCCCAAACCTCCCTGTGCGACCACTTCCGGGTTTAGATATTTAAAAAAAAACCCGCGAAAAAGTAAGTTAAAAAATAAAAGCGCTTACCCGCAGCACTCCTCTCGCGAATCTCTCCCTCTCTGCTGTACTTCCAAGAAGCAATGTAGATTCACAATAACAATAAATTTATTGTAGGAGCTGCTGCCTGTGCAGAGTAGAAAATGAAACTAAACAGGAACCTGTGAAACACCCCAATTATATCACCATCAAATCATGTGATTAGCTCTTAAAGGAATCATGCAAACACCAAAATATATAATATACCTCCCTTCCTTCTGTGGTCATGGCAACAAATTACTGCGATGTTGTACATAGGATCCAAAATACTTGAGACAGAGTACTGTGCATCATTAATCATTATATCCAGATCCTACTCCCGCCTACTAATGGAAACATCTTTCTCACATCCACTCTATCCAGGTCTTTCAGTATTCTGTAAGTTTCAATGAGATCATCCCTCATCCTTCTAAACTCCAAGTACAGACCCAGCGTCCTCATATGTCAAGCTTTTCATTTCTGGGATCATTCTTGTGAACTTCCTCTGGACCCTCTCCAAAGCCAGTGTTCCTTAGATACGGGGCCCAAAATTGCTCACAATACTTCAAATGTGATCTGAACAAAGCCTTAGCAGTACATCCCTGCTTTTGTATTCTAGTTCTCTCGAAAAGAATGCTAACATTGCATTTGCCTTCCTAACTACCAAGTCAACCTGCAAGTTAACCTTAAGGGAATCCTGAACTAGGACTCCCAAGTCCATTTGCACTTCTGATTTCTGAATTCTTTTCCCAATTAGAAAATAGTCTATGCCTCTATTCTTCCTACCAAAGTGCATAACCTCACACTTTCCCATGTTGCAACCCATCTGTACTTCTTTGCCCACTCTCCTAACCTGTCCAAATCCTTCTGCAACCTCTGCAGTAAACAGTTTACAATGGAAATGTGTAAATAAAATTGGTTCCAGTACAAAAAACAAGTGTGTCTAAGAAAGAGCTCACCTTTCACAGTATACTCCTGTTGACAAACACGTCCACACAGTAGCCTCCTGGTGATAAGTGTGTCTACACAGTGCACTCCTGATGATAAGGATGTCTACACAATGCACTCCTGGTGATAAGTCTGCCCACACAGTACATTATTGGTGGTCAGCCTGTCCACACAGTGCACTATTCACAGAATCCCGACAGTGCCATTTGGCCCATCAAGTCTGCACCAACCACAACCCCATCCAGGCCCTATTCCCGTAAACCCACATTTTTACCCTGCTTATCCCCTGACACTGGTCAATTTAGCATGACCAATCAACCTAACCCGCACATCTTTGGACTGTGAGAGGAAACCGGAGCACCTGGAGGAAACCCCACGCAGACACGGGGAGAATGTGCAAACTCCACACAGACAGTGACCCGAGGCCGGAATTGAACCTGGGTCCCTGGCACTGTGAGGCAGCAGTGCTAACCACTGTGCCACCATGCTGCACTATTGGTGCTAAGTGTGTCCACACAGTACACTATTGGTGCTAAGTGTGTCCACACAGTACACTATTGGTGCTAAGTGTGTCCACACAGTACACTATTGGTGCTAAGTGTGTCCACACAGTACACTATTGGTGCTAAGTGTGTCCACACAGTATACTATTGGTGCTAAGTGTGTCCACACAATGCACTCCTGGTGATAAAACTCCTGGGGAAAAAGCAGGATCAGGCTATTGAGTTGCATGATCAGCCATGGTCATAATGAAAGGCAGAGCAGGCTCAAAGGGCCTCCTCCTGCTCCTATCTTCTATGTTTCTATGATAAGCGTGTCCACACAGTGCACTATTGGTGACAAGCCTGTCCACACAGTTCACTATTTGTGACATGCCTGTCCACACAGTGCACTATTTGTGACAAGCCTGTCCACACAGTAGTGTCCACTGTGAATTGATTTCAGACAAACCAGTTGGACTATTAACCTGGTGTGGTGTGACCTCTCTCATCCTGTCCACTGTGGGCTGGGGGTGCTGTCCCAACTGCTCCAGGTGAGCCAGCTCGACAGGTGGAACCCGTGACGTCAGGCCCGGCCTCGCAAACACAGGTCGCCTAGCAACGGCGAAGGAAGTGCCAGGCTGATTGCCCCGGAACGGCGGTTTAAAACTTTATAACCGGCAGCGAGCGTTTACTTTTCTAAAAAAAAAATTGATCAAACTTAATCAGAGTTTGTTTTTTTTGTTGTTGTTGTTTAATAACGCCAAGTGATCGAGCGTGTGCGGGATGTCCGCCAGCAGTAACGGTCGCAGCGCCCAGCAGGCTCGAGACTTCTGCCAGCTCAAGCAGCGCGCGGCCGAGTACTACAGGAGCAACTCGGTGCCGCAGAGGATGCAAGACGTGCTCAACACCATGTTTTATGACAAACCCGACGATGTTTACGGGCACCTGGTGGGTATTTAACGATGGCGCTAGTGCTGTAAGTAGGGAAGTTAAAAATGCAGCGCTTCCCGTTTCGGTTAACGGGTTCAAAGCAACGCTGCTGATAAAGGCACAGAGCAAAAAAACCCCAAAAGTTTCCACCACTTGCTTGATAGTTGTGCAACCGCTTCAGAGCTTGGGTACAGTTTGGCAGGAGCCCAAGATGAATGTGTTATGTGTCGGGCTGCCACCAGGGTTTAACTCTCAACACAGAGGTTCCTGCTGCCCAACTACCCAAATTAGGACCACTCTTTTTTAAGTTTCAAGAAAATCTGGCGCTGTGGGAGAATCCTAACCAACCTCATGCATAGCGATAGGTCATCTTGTGTGCCATTGAGCTGCACTAGAGTACTGCTATGGGCTGTATTTAGAATACTTAACTAAATTAGAGTGAGGGAGTTTGGGGAAGAGAGAATTAGGTGATCCTTTCATTCTACCTTTCTTGGCATCCAGTACCTGGTTGTTACTTTGCTACAGGGTAAGCATGTGGTTGACTCTCGACTACCCTCTGAAATGGCCTCGCAAGCCACTCAGTTCAAGGGCAACTAGGGATGGCCAATAAATGCTGACCAGCCATCGCTGCCCGTATTCCATAAAAAAAGGTGATTGGTGAGTAAACTAGTAAGTTATTCTAATTGTATTTGATTTATTATTGTCACATGTATTAGTGTACAGTGAAATGTATTGTTTTTTGTGTGCTACACAGACAAAGCATACCATACATAGAGAAGGAAAGGATAGAGTACAGAATGTAGTATTACAATCATAGCTAGGGTGTAGAGAAAGATCAACTTAATGCGAGGTAGGTCCATTAAAAAGTCTGATGGCAGCAGGGAAGAAGCTGTTCTTGAGTCGGTTGGTATGTGTCCTCAGATTTTTGTATCATTTTCCTGATGGAAGAAAGTGGAAGAGAATATGTCCGGGTGCGTAGCTGCCTTTCTGAGGCAGTGGGAAGTGTAGACAGTGTCAATCGGTGGGAGACTGGTTTGAGTGATGGACTGGGCTTTGTTCACGACCCTTTGTAGTTTCTTGCGGTCTTGGACAGAGCAGGAGCCATAACAAGCTGTGATAAAACCAGGAAGAATGCTTTTTATGGTACATCTATAAAAGTTGGTAAGAATCGTAGCAGACATGCCAAATTTCCTTAGTCTTCTGAGAAAGTACAGGCATTGGTGGGCTTTCTTAACTATAGTGTTGGTATGGAGGGACCAGAACAGGTTGTTGGTGATCTGGATACCTAAAAACATGAAGCTCTCGACCATTCCTACTTCGTCCCCATTGATGTCGACAGGGGCATGTCCTCCACTATACTTCCTCAAGTCGATGACTATCTCCTTCATTTTATTGACATTGAGATTATTGTCGTCGCAACAGTTCATCAGATTCTCTATCTCTTCCCTATATTCCATCTCGTAATTGTTTGAGATCCAACCCACTACATGGTGTCATCATCAAACTTGAAAATCGAGTTGGAGGGGAATTTGGCCACACAGTTATAGGTGTATAAGGAGTATAGTAAGGGACTGAGGACACAGCTTTGTGGAGCACTGATGCTGAGGATGATCGTGCAGGAGGTGTTGTTGCCGATCCTTACTGATTGTGATATGTGGGTTAGGAAGTTCAGGATCCAGTTGCAGAGGGAGGAGCCAAGCCACAGACCACAGAGTTTGGAGATGAGTTTCTTGGGAATAATGGTGTTGAAGGCTGAGCTGTGATTGATAAATACGTGTCTGGCATAGGTGTCTTTGTTATCTAGATATTCCAGGGTTTATATAGTGTGGCAGGTCAGCTCAATTGTGTGGAATGTACATCCTGAGGTATCTAGGAAGTCATGGACGCACCATGTGTGGAATCTTTCCCCCACCCGCCACAGGAATCGTAACAGGCGGGACATGGACCATGCAAAGGTTTGTTGACCTCAGACGGGATTTTCTGGTTTTTGGGGCAAGCGCGGCTGGAAAACTTATGTGTGTCCCCTGTTGCAGAAGTTTGAGTTCTAGGTTTTGGGATTTGAATGGCAGTTTGAGTCACTGTTGTGTATCTGTGAGAAGTCTCACAACTCACTTACTAATCAAGTCTTGATTAGTAAGATTTGATTACCTGTAAAGACTCGCATTCCAACCATTATTTTGTAAATTGAGTTTGTGTCTTTGTATGCCCTGTTTGTGAACTGAAATCCCACTCACCTGATGAAGGGGCAGCGCTCCGAAAGCTAGTGGCTTGTGCTACCAAATAAACCTGTTGGACTTTAACCTGGTGTTATGAGACTTCGTACTGTGTTTACCCCAATCCAAAGCCGGCATCTCCACATCATGTGTAACTGTGAGACAGAGAACTATGTGTAAACCACGTTTAGGGCGGTGGTCACACTGCAGGTTAAATGCATGCGGGCAGAGAAGGAAGGGGTGACTACCAGGTAACCTAAGAGACCCAGGCAGGTATGTAGGAGTTCCCTGAGCCTATCATGCTTGCTAATGTTTTCCATTTTGGATACTGGTGAGGGTGGTAGCTCCTCAGGGGAGTGCATCCAGATCCAGGTCTGTGGCACCATGGGAGGCTCTTCTGCATAGGAGGGGAGGAAGGAGAGTGGAAGATTAATAGTGAAAGGAGATTCCATAGTCAGGGGATCAGACAGGTGGTTCTACAGCAGTAAATGTGACTCCAAGATGGTGTGTTGGCTCACCAGTTCCAGGGTCAAGGACGTTACAGAGCGACTGCAGGATATCCTTTTGGGGAGAGTGAACAACCAGAGGTTGTGATCCAAATTGCTACCAATGACAGAGATCAGTAGAAAAATGAGGTCTTGAAAGCACATTTTAGGGAGTTAGGAGGGAAATTATAAAACAGGACCTCAAGAGCAGTGATTTCAGGATTAGTGTCACATGCTAGCGAGCATAGGAAAAGGAGGATTGAGTGAATGAATATGTGGCTTGAGAATTGGTGTAAGAGGGAGGGCATCAGGTTTCTGAGGTATTGGGACAAGTTCTGGTGCAGGTGGGACCTGGACAAACTGGACAAGTTATACCATAATAGGGCCAGGACTAACATCCTCATAGGGAGATTGCTAGCTGGGCAGTGGGGTGGAACCTGAGGGATAACTCTCAGTTAACAGATGGATTCTGAATAACAGAGAAAATGTTTAGGGTGGCACAGTGGTTAGCACTGCTGCCTCACAGCGCCAGGGACCCGGGTTCAATTCCCGGCTTGGGTCACTGTCTGTGTGGAGTTTGCACATTCTCCCCGTGCCTGCGTGGGTTTCCTCCGGGTGCTCCAGTTTCCTCTCTCAGTCCAAAGATTAGGTTGATTGGCCATGCTAAATTAATCCAAGTGTTAGGGGGATTAGCAGGGTAAATGTGGGAATAGGGCCTGGGTGGGATTGTGCTTGGTACAGATTCGATGGGCTGAATGGCCTCTTTCTGTACTGTCGGGATTCTATGATTCTATTTTATGATAATGAAGTCTAAATTAGGGTTCTACCACATGGCCGGAATTTTGCAGTCATTCATGCCTTTGGGAACTTCCGCAGGTTTCCCAGTGGCGAGGAGTGCATTCAGTGGGAAACCCCATTGACAATGGCAGAACCAAAAGATCCTGCTGCTGGTCAATGGTGGGCTGCCTCTACTGCTGCGAAACACGTGGTGGCTTATGCGGAAAATCCTGTTCAACATTTGTGAATGCATGGAGTATATAGTAAATGAGATTGGTGAGTTACAGGCACAGATTGCCATGGGGAATAATGATGTTGTGGTGATAATGGAGTCCTGGCTCAAGGAAGGACAGGATTGGGTGTTAATTGTTCATGGATACAAGATGTTCAGAAAAGGAGGAAGGCGATGTTGGTTCAGGAGAATATTGCAATCCTGGAGAAAGGATGTCCTTGAGGGTTCAAGGACAGAATCAATTTGGCTCGAGCTAAGTAACAAAAAGGGTACAATTACATTGTTAGGTGTAGTTTACGGACCTCCAAGTAATGGGAAGGATGTAGAGGAAGAAATCTGTAGGGAAATTACAGAGGTGCAAACATTATAGCGTAGTTATAACAGAGGACTTTCATTACCTGATTATAAGTTGGGATAGAGGGAATGTAAAGGGAAGAGAGGGGCAAACATTCCTAAATTGTGTTTTCTAGAGCAGTATATGTCTAGTCTAATAAGAAATAAAACACTTCTGGACCTGGTTCTTGGAAATGAGGTGGGCCAAGAAGATCAAGCGTCAGTGAGGGAACATTCAGTAAATGGTGATCTCTGTATCGTAAAGTTTAGGATGACGTAATAAAAGGACAATGGGAAATCCAGAGTAAAAATAATTTTGAACAGGATTGGGCTGGGTAGACTAGAATAGAAGTAAAGGTTGGCTGGAAAAACTGTAGCCGAACAATGGGCTACATTCAAAAATGAAATGGTTTGGGCACAATCAAGGTATATTCCTTCAAAAGGGAAAGGCAGAGCAAACAAATCCAGAGCTCCCTGGATAAAAAAAGAGATAGAGTTTAAGATGAAACTCTATCTTAAAGTGAGATAGCACTTTATCTTATGACAGGTGCCATGTAGAAAATACATTTGAGAACCAGGCTGAATGCAGAAGATTCAGGAGGGAGGTGAAAAAGCAAGAAAGAGAAGTGAAGAGGAATTATGATAAAAGATTGTCAGTCAACATAAAGGGGAATTCCAAAGGCTCCTATAGGCACGTAAATAGCAAAGGGGTGATAAAACTGTTTCGTATTCATGTTTGTTCCTAGTTGGAACAAGGTCATTCCAATCACATGATGTATTGATGACATCATTGGTCATTTGCACAGGCAAACAGGCAGTCTATCCTAACAGCCTGTAGAGTAAACACCTTTCTAATAAAGTTCTTATTTGATTGTACCTTCATGATCTGCAAGCCTATCCTTTAAAAATACTACAAAGAAGACTGGCGACAAAGTGATCGATTCACACGGCAAACACCCAGAAAAGGATTGCAGAAATCCGGTGGAACAAGAGGAAAATCATTGGTTCATGCTGCAGATATCTAGAAAGACTTCAGAAGTTTAAAAAAATATTGCTGCACCAAAGCTGGTGACAGAGGGGTGCCAAATAACGGTAGTAGCCATTGAAGGAACCAAAATTTAAACAAAGATTTTGGAGAAACCAATATCGAAAAGAAGCTTACCACATGCTTGACCTGGATAGATCTAGAATGGTACAGGGAGCATTGTGAGTTTAAAAAATCCTGTAAGAATAATTTAGAGCTGAGGGTGTTGCAAAATTCGGAAGGAAACAGATTGAGCTCAGAGTTACGTTGTGTAAAAGAAGCAAGGTAGAGCTAAAAATTTGTGGCACATTGTGCTTATGCAAGCCCTCCCGAGAAGGAAAAATTATGGGGATTTTGGCGCCATGGGACCATATGATGAGAATACTGAGTGGTGGAACTCATAAACTGAAAGATTCAAATTGCACATTCTCGCAAGGTGGTGGTGGTTTGGGGTGGGATTTTCCAGAGTTTCACCTCCGCTCAGCAGCTGTCAGCTGTGGCCAGCGGCAAGGATCCTGAGCTTTACTGTTGCTATTCCTAGCGTAAGTGTCTGTATGTTGAACTGCTGCTACCTGAAGGCGCAGCAGCACAGCCTTGAGAGGCCAGATTTTATTCTGTATGAGCATTTCTGCATCAAGAACAAACAATTCCCTTGGGGTGATAGGAAGCATTCTCTCTTCCACAATCCCCATACTAATGCTCTGCCCACCAGCTGGGAAGATGTAGAGGAACACTGAAAATTTGGAGCAGAGAACACTGGCCCTGAGTTTATGGACCATTTCTTCAAGCCTAAGAGTTATGTAAATGAATGCATTATTTTAAAAAATAAGGACAGAAGAATTATGAAACAAGTGTTCACCTTTGATGTAACACCATAATCAAGATAATGTGGGGCGAAAAGCTTTGCCCAAGTGATCAAAATTGCAGCAGACATAACGTCTATCCTGAGTGTTGTGGGGTGGGGGGGGGAGAGAAACATTCAACCTCCTGCAAAGTCTGGCACAGCCAGAAAAGATGTGGAGATGCCAGCGTCGGACAGGGATAAGCACAGTAAGAAGTCTCACAACACCAGGTTAAAGTCCAACAGGTTTATTTGGTAGCACAAGCTTTCGGAGTGTCACTCCTTCTTCAGGCGAGTTCACCTGAAGAAGCCTGTTGGACTTTAACCTGGTGTTGTGAGACTCCTTACTGTACACAGCCAGAAAAACCAGGCTCCAAAAATCTATGATGACATTGTAGAGGGCTACTTCTCACCTAAACCTTTGGTAATCACCAAAACATTCGGGTTCCATAGACGTAACCAACAAGAAGGTGAATCAATCATACAGTTCATATCTACTTTCAAGAAATTTGCTGAATACTGTGAATTTGAAGATGCCTTGAATGACACCATTAACGATTGTCTAATGTGTGGGTTAAGAAGAGAAGTTATCCAGAAAGCAACTTAAACTTATGCTCTCAATGAAATTAGCAGCCAAGGAGCTCAACAATTGAGCTTGAGCGCGGAAGTCCATAAGGTATCACCTGAAACCCAAACACAGACACAGGTTCGAAATTGCCATCAATGTGCAAAAACTGGGCAAAAATGCAAAATGCATGAACTGTGGTTTAAAAAAAAGGTAGATCGAATGCATCTGTTGGTGAAAGAAAAGTTCCAAACAAGAATTATAAAAACAAGAACTAAGTGTATCAGATGAAAACCTAAATAGAGGGAGAAGGATCCCTGGGATACAGAAAGGTTGCAAAAAGGACCAGAGCCATAGTCAGATGACGAACTGTCATTGAATGTACTGGTTATTGCAACAAACCGTTACTGGGTCATTCCTTTGCTGAACGAACAACCAGTGAAAATGGAGGTGGACACTGGAGCAGCAGTTTCCTTGGTACCAGAAACTGTTTACCTAGAGAAACCATGCCATATTGCCTTAAAACACTCAAAAGGTTCAGTTGAGGGGCCATATTGATGTAAGCATGCAGCTAAATGGACAGACTGCAGACCTGCCCCTACACATTGTTAAAGGTTACCTATCCAACCCTAATGGGGAGAACCTGGCTGGAGAGAATCAAGCTAAACTGGCCCAAGGTGAATCTCATGTCGGAGTCCGAAGCAGGTCTGCCAAAGACTTTAAAGAAAGCCAAACAAAATGCTTAAAGGCTAGGTCAGTGCTGTATGCCATCAGGCCTGAGGTTGAGGCAGGATTAGAGTGGCTGATCACGATGGGGGTCCCCAAAACCCATTAATGTAAGTTATTGGGCCACGTCAATTGTTCTTGTGATTTAAAAAAATGGTTTGGTGTTCATATGTGCCAATTTTAAAGTCACTATCAATCTGGCACTGTGTGCAGAGCAAGTACCATCTGACTTTAATTGATTATTTATTTGTTGTATTGGCTGGAGGCCAATATTTCAGTAAAGTTTACCTTAGTCAAGCTTATCTTCAGATAAACCTGGATCCAGATTCACACCAATATTTGACAATTGTGACACATCAGGGGTTATTCAGATATAAAAGGCTTCCATTTTGCATTACATCTGCACCTGCATTGTTCCAACGTCATGATGTGGAGATGCCAGCGTTGGACTAGGGTAAGCACAGTAAGAAGTCTCACAACACCAGGTTAAAGTCCAACAGGTTTATTTGGTAGCAAATACCATAAGCTTTCGGAGCTTGCTGCTCCTTCGCCAATCTGACGAAGGAGCAGCAAGCTCCGAAAGCTTATGGTATTTGCTACCAAATAAACCTGTTGGACTTTAACCTGGTGTTGTGAGACTTCTTATTGTTCCAACGTGCCATGGTTCGAATTCTAAGTGGACTAGAAGGAGTCCAGTGCTACTTAGGCAATATCTTAGTTACTGGAAAGAATGAAGAAGCGCATCTTCAAAATTTGGGTGCTGCACTCCTGAGACTAGAAGATTGCGGACTATTAGTATGGAAGGATAAATGAGAATTCTTTAAATCTTCTAAGATTTCATAGATGAAAAGAGACTGCACAACCGCCTTCAAAGGTGAAAGCTATAACTGAGGCACCTGCACCTCAAAACGTGAATGAGCTTTGATCATTTTTGGGTTTGTTAAACTATTATGGAAGGTTTGTCCCCAATCTAGCAAGTATTCTCAAGCCTTTACACAACATATTGTGTCAAAACAGGAAATGAGTGAATCAGTGTGAGAACACCTTTGTACAAGCTAAGGAGGCATTAATAAAGACAGAAGTACTGACACACTTGGATCCAAAGTTACCCTTTCAACTGACTTGCGATTCATCACCTTGTGGGGTGGGAGCAGTGGTTTCTCTGTAATGCCCAATGGTAAAAAAAAGCCAATAGCGTTTACATCAAGATCCTTGAACAAAGCAGAAATAAACTATGCACAGATGGAGAAGGAAGCACTAGGCATCATTTTTGGGATCAAACATTTTTACCAGCACCTTGTATAGAAGGAAATTTACTAATGCACCACTGGCAATGATATTCTGGCAGCGCACTAATATTCTATCTCTGACAGCAAGCCAGATGCAGAGATGGCATTGCTGTTGTCAGCACATACATACACAATAAAATATCGTTAATCAAATCTCCATGGGAACACTGATGAACTCTCTAGATTACCCTCACCATATGAGTCTTCAATGAATAGTTCAAATGGTGCATTGTCTAGATAAATTCCTTTTGCTTGCAGAGACTGGGTCTCTATATATGCATATACAATATATATAGCAACTAGCAAGCGTAAATGAGCTACATTGCAAGCCCAACTGATAACCTTAAATTTGTTGTTAGTGTTAGTTGTCAACACACTCTGGATTGTTCGGCAAATGCTGCTCAATCACAGAATTACATTTAACGTTAAACATTGTGCTCTGTGTTTTGCAAGCATAGGTTGGTTGAGTATGATCTGTACTCTGCCTATTGCGAACAGTTGAAGAAATGTGCTCTTTGATATGATCTGCTAGGCATTGGGACATATGGCTTATGCACCTGGCATTGCACCAGCATTGAAATTCATGTACCACATGATTCATTTGTGTGGTAAACAGAATGTCTTTCTGACTTGATGGCAGCATCCTGTTAGTGGAAAACACCACTCTTGTAGCCACTGAATAGTAGTAGTGTGAAATGGCCAGCTTTACCTGTTTTCCAGATTTGGCATTCTTGTCCTGCGCAAGAGGAAAAGCTATGAGAGCGTATTTCTTTTTCCACCATTTCTCAAGTCCTGTACTATCAAGTGACTAAAAGTAATAATAAGAATGGTTTTACTTATCCAGATACTGTGGGCAGAATCTTACCAAAAAATGGTGGTGCCTAAAACCAGTGTGTTTCCTCTCCACATCTTCTAACACCTTTTGTCCAAAGAAAGCATGGGGGCGTGTTTCATATTGAATTTTGTGCAGCTGGGCCAAACGAAGCCTCCCCCCACCCCACTATGGCAGTATCAGGGACACAGCACTCACCCTCCACCTGCCACCACCGCCCCCCCCCTCCCCCCCCCACCACCTCCTCCCTCCCCCCCCTCCCCCCTCATCGCTGGCATCCGGCATCTCCTTTTCCCCTCACCATCTTCCTCTCCACAGTAAGAAGTCTCTCAACACCAGGTTAAAGTCCAACAGGTTTATTTGGTAGCACAAGCCACTAGCTTTCGGAGCGCTGCCCCTTTGTCAGGTGAGTGAGAGTTCTATTCACAAACAGGGCACATAAAGACACAAACTCAATTTACAAAATAATGGTTGGAATGTGAGACTTCTTAATGTGTTTACCCCAGTCCAACGCCAGCATCTCCACATCACATCTTCCTCTCCCCCAGGCCCATACTCACCTTTGTGCTCCCGGGGGGATTCCTTCGATATGTCGGCAAGGTTTGAAAATATGATGGGGGGGGATAATATGGTGAGGGAAGGGTGCCTGATAATTAAATTAAAATTTATTTAAATACATTAAAATTGGGTTCTTTCCCTTTGTGGGTGTGAACTTCGTGATATCACCAGTGAGGGGCAGGGAGAATCATGGAATGTGATTTCTCCGGAGAGAATTGCGTTTCCTGATTTTCTCTGGATTTTCAGCCCACATCATTGTTCTTTCTGATGGCAAACACGGGCTAAAAATCATCCCCAGAATCTCCTATGTTTCAATTCCCAAAGTCCTGTAATAAAATAATGCTAATGATGTTGAAGGAACAAGGAGATGTGCTCAAAAAATTTCCAGACCAATGGTGTTTCCCTACTGGGCACTTAAAATGATTGGACAAATGCACTTATGAAAAGGAAATCATGTTTCATAAGTCTGTTAGTTTTTTTAAGGTTATGAATAGCAGAGTAGATAAGGCAGAACTGATGGATATGGTACTTTCAAAAGGCATTCGGTAAGGTGCCGCAGAAAAGGTTATTAAATAAAATTAAGGTTCACAGGACTAATGATGTATTAGCAGTGATTAGGGCTTAGTTAATTATCAGAAAAAGAGTCGGAATAAAAAGATCATTTTCAGTTGCTAAACTAATGGGCTACCGCAAGGATCGATGACTGAACCCAGCCTTTAATAACTATATCAAATACATAGATGACCACACGATATGTAATATATATTCAAGTTTCCTGACAATAGAAAAGGTAAACTGTGAGGAGAATGCAATGAGGCTGCAAAGGAATAGAGACAGCTTAAGTGAGTATAACAATAATCTGGCAAATTGAATATAATATGGAAAAAAGTTGAGCTATCCATTTCGATAGAAAAGCAGATTTGTTTTATTTGGTGTCTCATTGGTCAGATCTTGAGACTAGTATGTTTAAACATGAACCATTTACTGGTAATCCTTAATAATGTACAGATGCCACTTACTGCCAATGCATGCTGCTGCTGCCATGCAGATTCCTTCTTGACTGTTCTCTGAGTCCATTACCATATGCCAATTAAACTGTGGGCAGAGTTATCCTCCAGTCCCATTATCACCCTTTCTGTGCTGAGCACCTTTACATGACAAAGGTATGTGGGCACATGCTATATCCCCTTTCTTCTCAAAAGAAAACTTTCCTCCCTTCCAATGGAGTATAGCCATTTACAGTATAATCTTTACTTGCTATCTCTTCACGCCCAACGCAAGTGTCTGACTTTATAAATACAGACCCTCTTTTTGACTTGACAGTTATTCCACATTTTGGTCTGTCCTGTTTGTAGGAATGGTAGTAATATCTTGTACGTGGTTATCTTCATTTGATTTGCTTTTTGTAGTTTTTCCAGTTGTGTTTCCCTTTATTAACAACTTGTCTGTTTTCTTTGGACACTATGGGTTTGTCCGGTTCTTTCCACGGGGGATGTGCACTCCATTCATTCTGGGAGTGAACTTGAATTTTCTTTTTCTGTGGTGTCTGCCATGTTCTTGCCGGACATTGACATTTTGCAAATGGCACCTTCATTTCCACTAGTCTTACAATTTCACCCAAACGTTTGTTTGCTGTTTTATGTTCAAGTGGATATACAAGCTTATGAAGCTTTTCATTAAGTTCATAATTTTTCAACAATTCATTGGTACTCCATACATCCAGTTCTTCTAGTTCCTTGCACTGCCAGTGTGAGATTTACGTTTTCCAATCTAATTTCTGTCTTTTCTTTCTGTGTCTGCAACAGTACTTCATTTTAGTTATACTGTTGGCTTGGTCTGTCTCTGTCAAAGTCTCAAACTGTTTCAGTTCTGCAATTGTGCTACTCATGGCTTCATTATCCACTCTCAGCTTGGAAATTTCTAAGGCCTTTTCTTTCAATGTCTCTTCGTTGTCATTCAGTTGGTTCCTAAGATCTCCTGTCCTTTTTCTTGTAGCTTTTGGCTTCTTCCTGGAATTCAAAATATTATTGAGTCTTCACTGCCAACTAGTTCTTCACATTTGTTCAGAATTACATTCAACTCATTTTGTTTTTCTTTGTAATTTGCCAGAGGTGCAAACTGTGACCTGAGGTGTGTTTGTAGAGAGTGAAAGTCATTTAAAAGATTTTCCTTTTCTTTGTGAAGCTTGTTTGCTTCATCTGGAGTTTCTCTATAATTTAGAATTTCCTTGAGTTTGTCCTACTGTTCTTAAGATGGCCTTAATTTCTTCATATTACTGAATAGTTGCAATTTCCTTTTGCACTTGATCTTGAAAGACAATCAGCTGTTCTTTCAACTGTTTATTTTCTTGTTGACCTCTTGCCAACTCAGTCTGGGCTTCAGTGCATAAATTTGTTGCTACTGGTAGTTCCAATGCAGCTTTTTCTGAAGTAATATTCAATGTCCTTTTTAGTTTCTCCTGTTATTCCAAGGTGGCATATTGATTCTTCAGTGAGTATTTCAGGCTCGCAACTTCTTTGTATACCTTTTCCTTCTACTGATTTGCATGATTGTATAACTGGTTGAGTTTTCCCAACTTTGATTTGCCAACTGTGGAATTGAGGGTTGCTATTTTCTCCTGGTATCTCTGTGTCACCTTTGAAATTTATTTGTTCAGATCTCAAACAGCTTGGTTCATTGAATACTTCGGTTTATCATATGTTTTCAAAGGTATATACTCAGCTTGAATCTTGTACTTTAAATCTTTCAGTTCAGCTCTGATGTGAACATTACATTGTTCTGTGGAACAACTTAATTTGCTTTTTGCACATTTTTCTTCTTTTGAGTTACCTCAGAAAGCTTCCCTTCAGCCAGAGCCATCTGCTCACTCTGTACTGTCATCTGCTGTTGCAGTTTGGGCATTGTGTCGGCATTTTCCAAATAGCTCTATTTTTTAATCTTTCAGCTGCCACTCAGCCATTTCTTTCTTTTGCACTAACTCTTTGGTTCGTGATTTCATCGCACTGACATGGTCAGCAACAATTTTGTTGTTTACTTGAATATTGCCTCCCTCTCTCTGGGGTTTCTAGTTGCCCTCTCTCTGGAGTCATTTGTTGCCCACACTGCTTTATTGGGATCTTCTCCTAAAAGGACCTTCTTCTGGAGCCTGCACTCTCCACAATTTGGAGTCTAAAATATCATCAAGGAAAGCAAATCATATGTTAACCTATATTACAGAGGGATTGGAATATAAAAGTAATGCAATTACTGCAATTATGTAGGATCTTGGTGAGACTACACCAGGCTGTACTGTGAAGCTAAGGAAGGATACATTTGTTTTAGAGGGAATGCAAAATGATTCACTAGACAGACTCCTGTGAAAAGAGATTGAGTAGACAAGGCTTTTATTCCCAAGAGCTTTGAAGAATAATAAATGATTCCAGTTACTCTACATGAGTTTCCCAGATGTCAATGTATATTAGGAGGCTATCTAGGTACACTGCATGTTTGGATATCTTTGCCACTACCTGGTTCATCAGCCTTTGAAATTTAGCCAGGGCATTTCTGAGTCCAAATGGCATAACTCGACACTGGTATAACCATATGGAGTCATGAAGGCAGAGATTTCCTTTGCATGGGCTTTTACTCCCTTGAGTAAATCTATATTTGTTGCATAGGCTGCATTACCTACTCTAGCTATGCAGTCTTCCAGGTGAGCAATTGGGTAAGAGATGACTCTGGTCACTGCATTAACCTTTTGGTAGTCAATGCAAAGTTTTGTGGATCTGTCTGTCTTGCGCAACTAGGCTGTATTAGTTGGTAGTTAATCTCCTCCCGAACTTGGGCCAGTTTCTCTGGACCTGAAGGTGGGGATATTACTTTATTGGAGGGACCTCTCACACATGTACATCATGTAGAGCTAGTGGCGCAGCCTGGCTTGTCTCTACAGATGTTTTTAGATGTCATGAGCAGCCTTGTCAGGTCTCCTCACTGTTCTGCATTTAGGTGGGTGAATGTAATGTCCAATTTGCTAGAATTTCAATTTTTGCTAGCGCAACAGTAAGGGTTTCAATGTGGGCCTCAGCCAATCTTTCTTGAATTTAATTTTGAATGGTTTCCAAAAGCTGGCATTGGGATCACAGGTGCAGATTTTATTGCAGGCAGGAGATTTCCCACAACCTTGGCAGGCTCTGGAAAAACTTACTGGCGATGACCTGGAAAAATTCTGGCTGATGTGTGCTTGGGCTTTATGTATATCAACATGCCCAGTGATTGGGGTTTAATGCACTAGTCTTAATATTTCCCCACAGTACCTCAGCAGCACCACTACCTGGTAGATCACTGTCCAATTTGCAATTCTATGAGGGGTCTCCACTTCCTCATCATCACCTCATTTCTAATGTTGAAGCAGTCAGGGATTTCCTCTGCCTCAGCTTCATTTTGTGCCAACATTTCAACAATGGGTTGGCTTGCTGAGCCGTAACCAAGGAAGACATACTTATTACCTCATTAGGTCCTCTACACTCCTGAAAAACATCTCAGGTAACCAGATAATAGGGTGATCTGTTTGCAATGCCACTTCAGTCTCCTCTGATGGAGTTTGTCTGGTAATAAACTGGGTTACACACTCAGGGAAAATACCAGGTGCTTTCTCTGCAGCTGTTCTGCTTCTCTAATCTCAGTCAGCTTCTCTGAGACTACTGGGATGCTATCAATTCATTGCTGAGGAGCAGGTAGACCCCTCCTTTCCCTCCACAGTCACCGATCCTGACACAAGCTTTTTACAGTAACTTCGGTGCAATGTTAATGTAAGCCTACTTGTGACACTGATAAAGTAAACTTTAAGCTTGCACTCGAGCTGCACCCATATGAGGGGATGGCCATGTACCCTTCTTCAGTACCCTTTACCAACACCATAGCACTTACTGCATTCTCTGATGGATAGATAATGCCTTTTCCTAGCATGCCGCTTGATCCCTCAATATCACTATAGGCTTACTTAAGAAACATAAGAAATAGGAGCAGGAGTAGGCCATCTAGCCCCTCGAGCCTGCCCCGCCATTCAATAAGATCATGGCTGATCTGACGTGGATCAGTACCACTTACCCGCCTGATCCCCATAACCCTTAATTCCCTTACCGATCAGGAATCCATCCATCCGCACTTTAAACATATTCAGCGAGGTAGCCTCCACCACCTCAGTGGGCAGAGAATTCCAGAGATTCACCACCCTCTGGGAGAAGAAGTTCCTCCTCAACTCTGTCTTAAACCGACCCCCCTTTATTTTGAGGCTGTGTCCTCTAGTTTTAACTTCCTTACTAAGTGGAAAGAATCTCTCCGCCTCCACCCTATCCAGCCCCCGCATTATCTTATAAGTCTCCATAAGATCCCCCCTCATCCTTCTAAACTCCAACGAGTACAAACCCAATCTCCTCAGCCTCTCCTCATAATCCAAACCCCTCATCTCCGGTATCAACCTGGTGAACCTTCTCTGCACTCCCTCCAATGCCAATATATCCTTCCTCATATAAGGGAACCAATACTGCACACAGTATTCCAGCTGCGGCCTCACCAATGCCCTGTACAGGTGCATCAAGACATCCCTGCTTTTATATTCTATCCCCCTCGCAATATAGGCCAACATCCCATTTGCCTTCTTGATCACCTGTTGTACCTGCAGACTGGGCTTTTGCGTCTCATGCACAAGGACCCCCAGGTCCCTTTGCACGGTAGCATGTTTTAATTTGTTTCCATTGAGATAGTAATCCCATTTGTTATTATTTCCTCCAAAGTGTATAACCTCGCATTTCTCAACGTTATACTCCATTTGCCATATCCTCGCCCACTCACTCAGCCTGTCCAAATCTCTCTGCAGATCTTCTCCGTCCTCCACATGATTCACTTTTCCACTTATCTTTGTGTCGTCTGCAAACTTCGTTACCCTACACTCCGTCCCCTCCTCCAGATCATCTATATAAATGGTAAACAGTTGCGGCCCGAGTACCGATCCCTGCGGCACGCCACTAGTTACCTTCCTCCAACCGGAAAAACACCCATTTATTCCGACTCTTTGCTTCCTGTCGGATAGCCAGTCCCCAATCCACTTTAACACACTACCCCCAACTCCGTGTGCCCTAATCTTCTTCAGCAGCCTTTTATGGGGCACCTTATCAAACGCCTTTTGGAAATCCAAAAACACCGCATCCACCGGTTCTCCTCCATCAACCGCCCTAGTCACATCTTCATAAAAATCCAACATGTTCGTCAAGCACGACTTTCCCCTCATGAATCCATGCTGCGTCTGATTGATCGAACCATTTCTATCCAGATGCCCTGCTATCTCCTCTTTAATAATGGATTCCAGCATTTTCCCTACTACAGACGTTAAGCTGACCGGCCTATAGTTACCCGCCTTTTGTCTCCTTCCTTTTTTAAACAGCGGCGTAACATTAGCCGTTTTCCAATCAACCGGCACTACCCCAGAATGCAACGAGTTTTGATAAATAATCACTAACGCATCCACTATTACCTCTGACATTTCTTTCAATACCCTGGGATGCATTCCATCCGGACCCGGGGACTTGTCCACCTTCAGTCCCATTAGTCTACCCAGCACTGCCTCTCTGGTAACATTAATCGTATTAAGTATTTCTCCTGCTGCCAACCCTCTATCGTTAATATTTGGCATACTATTTGTGTCCTCCACCGTGAAGACCGACACAAAAAACTTATTTAAAGACTCAGCCATATCCTCATTTCCCACTATTAACTCCCCCCTCTCGTCCTCCAAGGGTCCAACATTCACTCTAGCCACTCTATTCCTTTTTATATATTTATAAAAACTTTTACTATCATTTTTTATATTAATTGCTAGCCTAGCTTCATAGTCTATCCTTCCTTTCTTTATCGCTTTCTTAGTCTCTCTTTGTTGTTTCTTAAATTTTTCCCAATCACTTGTTTCTCCACTATTTTTGGCCACTCTGTACGCAGCTGTTTTTATTTTAATACTCTCCTTTATTTCCTTCGTTATCCACGGCTGGTTCTCCCTTTTCTTACAATCCTTGTTTTTTGCTGGAATATATTTTTGCTGAGAACTGAAAAGGATCTCCTTAAAAATCCTCCACTGTTCCTCAGCTATCCTACCTGCCAGCCTGCTCTCCCAGTCTACCTTAGCCAATTCATCCCTCATCCTATCATATTTCCCTCTGTTCAAACAGAGGACACTGGTTTGAGACCAAACTTTCTCCTCTTCCATCTGAATCAGAAATTCGACCATATTGTGGTCACTAGACCCAAGAGGGTCCTTCACAATAAGATCCTTAATTCTACCTACCTCGTTACACAATACCAGATCCAAAATAGCTCGTTCCCTCGTCGGTTCCGTAACATGCTGTTCAAGGAAACTATCCCGACAGCATTCTAAGAACTCTTCCTCCATTCCACCCTTACCGACTTGAGTCTGCCAGTCAATGTGCATGTTGAAGTCCCCCATGATTATTGCCGTTCCGTTTTTACACGCATCCCTTATCTGCTTGTTTATAGCCCTCCCCACCTCAACATTATTATTTGGGGGCCTATATACCACACCTACTAGTGTCTTTCTCCCTCTACTATTCCTCATCTCTACCCATAACGATTCCACGTTTTGTTCCTCAGAGCCTATGTCATCCCTCAGTACTACCCTGATATTATCTCTTATTAATAGCGCGACCCCACCACCTTTTCCTTCCTGTCTATTCTTCCTAAACGCCTGATACCCCTGGATATTCATCTCCCAGTCCTGGTCACCTTTCAGCCACGTTTCTGTAATGGCCACTAGATCGTACCCACTTGTGCTGATTTGCACCATCAACTCATTCACCTTGTTCCGAATGCTTCGTGCATTCAGGCAAAGTGTCCTTATTCCAGCTTTTATCTGGACCCGCTTTGATGAGTCGCGAACACCCTCTCCCTCTACTCCCTTATCTAAATTACCGCCTTCATTCACTTGCACCCTCTCCTCTACCATTAATTTTGTAATTCCCCTTACCCCTGCATCCTCCCCCCCATCAATTAGTTCCTTGATCCTAGTTGCCTCATTCTAAGGAAATTGGCCACTCTTCTTTATGATATAAAACCCTTGTAACTTTCAGGAATTTTTAAAAACTCACTCGCACGTATCTACAGAGATTTGTTGCTGTAGTCAGAGCAAAGCCTTGCCTGCTATTTATCTGTCTTGACTCCTGCTTATAGTGCAGTGTTTGTATGCCTCAAAAAACCCACGGGTTTTTCCTGTAATTTCCAGCAATCGGTGTGGAAGCCCTGCTTTATGGCTGTTAATGCACACATGCTACTTGGACTCAATTATCTTCTCAGCACCATCCTTTCTGGCCTCAATAAGACATCTGGTGTTTCCAGCTGTCTTTTCTCTTCCCATGGATGCTCAGTTTCTTACCCTTCTCCCACCTTTTATCTTTCTCAGAAGAGAGAATGCTCTTGAAATGTTAGCTGTGTTCTCTCTCCGTAGATGCTGTCAGATCTACTGAGAAAGGCCAGCATTTTCTGTTTTTGTTTCATTTTCCAGCAACTGCAGTAATTTGCTTTTATTTTACCTTGGTTGGGGGTAACTAGGGGAGGGTTTCCTTTGGGGTGAAGAATTGTGGACAATCTCATAATCATCAGCCAGTGTTTCTGCCTGCCTGGCCCTGTAGCTCTCTGTTCCTCTACTTAAGTTCTTATTGGAAAGGGTATGGTGACTTTGAACTACTTGAGGAGAATTATTTCAGGAAAGTTTTCATAGGTAGCTTAAATTTCAAGTGCCCATGCCCTCCAATCAAAAGCGAGCTGTTTAATCCATTCAAATTCCGGGTACATCTGGTAAGGTAGTTTCCTGTGGGTACAGAATTTTGGATGGTATACCTCTGGCATTAACTGGTATACACTTAGAGTGAGATTTTCTGGCTGTTCTCGATGACGGGTTCTTTCGGTCCCACTGGCAGCTACCCAGGCTGTGGGTTCCTCGGCAGTGGCGTGTGTGTGCAATGTGAAACCTCATTTGACAGTGGCGGGACCAGAAGATCCCACCATCAGCCAATGGTGGGCTGCCACCGCAAAACACATAGCTCTTTTTGCTGCTTTATAATCCTGCTGCACTTTCCTCAGGTTAGACGGAGTAAACCTCACGTAATTTTACTGTCAGCTTACTCTGCAACAGCAGGGAGCAGTATTGGGCTGGCCATTTTAACTGCTGTGCTAACCTTTCGAAAGAGACAAAGAAAGTGTCCACCTCTTCATGGGCAAACTCAAATACCTTGGCCCTTAAGGCTGACCTAGAAATAATTTCAATGGGCACAGTGGGATCCTCTTCTCAGCTCAGGCTGTTTTAATTTAAACTCCCTTTCCTTGCCTCTTTCCCTTATCTGGAATTCTTTCTCCTTCTTTTATTCTTGCATGTCCTTTTCCTGTTCCTGCCCCCCCTCTCTTCCTCAAATTCCAGTTCTAATTCCACTGCGCCAATCTTAATTTTTCTGTTCCTAGTTTATCTGTTTAGTGCCCTCAATTTCTATCTCGAGATGTTTTGCTACCCATTTAAAAAATTTCATTTTTTTCTGACTTTGGGGTGGAACTTCACCTCTATTCTTCTAAGCAGAGTTCCTTGACATCTTGTCGGTTATCTCATTCTGTTCTATGAAAGCATTGATAGCAAATGTGGACATTTTAGTACTTCAGTATTACAGACCCAAAAAAACCCTTTTTCAAGTGTTTTCAAGTTGCTTTACTTTCCCGACTCCAATTTTTTTGTCAGGCTGTGGGAACAATTCTGGATACGAGCCCCCAATTTTGTCATGACCGAGTGAGGAAGGGTGAACTGGCTCCCTTCTATTCAACCTCCTCGGTTGGTCACAGCAAAGGTTTAAGTTTAGTTTTTATGAGGATATACCCTTGTGAATAGTACAGTCAATCAAACAAGATTTTCTTAGAGCCGATTTATTAACCTCGAAACCTGAGAAAAATAATAAAATCATGACATCAAGCATTCGGCCCTCATTTAATCATTAGGACACACACACATACATCAGAAATAAGGGGAGTTAGAGTCCAATTTTTAAAAAGATAAAAGAATATACAGTTAAGTGGCGTTTCATTGTCCTTGAAGTGTAAATATTAAACATTGTGGCTAATTCAGGTTAGGTTTCTTAGGTGCGTCAGATGTAGAAGAAATTGCAATTATTATAAGATCTCAGTTCACCGGTAGGTATATGGTCATGTTAGCTTCTCGAACTGGGAAACATGCAAATTCCAAAAGAGAGAGTACGAGGGAGAGAGAGAGGGCCCTCAGCTTGTTTTCTGTGCCAAAGACTTTCTTGACACTACCTGCGACACTTGCAATTGCTCTCAAGTGGCTGGCAGTTTTGTTTTGAAATACTTTGTCCATTGTGTATTTCCAGGAATTCTTTGGTTGATCTATCTGTAGCAACCATTGTTTAGAGGAAAGTTCCCCCGAGTTTCTCACCTTTACCTTGGAAAGTGGCCTTGCATTTTTAAACAGTTTTTTCTGTCTCAGTTCAAGTTGCAAAATTTGCAGTCATTTGAAAAATCTTGTTTTCAAAAATAAAGGGTTTTGGCTCGCAATCAGAGAACATTCCAATGAAGTAAAGATAGGTGCAGCAAGATGGCATAGTGATAAGCACTGCTGTCTCTCAGCGCCAGGGACCCAGGTTCAATTCCGGCCTTGGGTGACTGTCCGTGTGGAGTTTGCGCATTCTCCCCGTGTCTGCGTGGATTTCCTCCAGGTGCTCCAGTTTCCTCCCACCAGGCTTCTTTTAGTAAACTAGAATGAATAATTTATTTAAATCGATTTAAAACGAAACTTATTTTTAAAAGCAAGTTGCAATAACTGGTTAATATATCATAGAATCATAGAAACCCTACAGTACAGAAAGAGGCCATTCGGCCCATCAAGTCTGCACCCACCACAATCCCAGCCAGGCGCTACCCCTACATATTTTACCCACTAATCCCTCTAACCTACGCATCTCAGGACACTAAGGGCAATTTTTAGCATGGCCAAATCAACCTAACCTGCACATCTTTGGACTGTGGGAGGAAACCGGAGCACCCGGAGGAAACCCACGCAGACACGAGGAGAACGTGCAAACTCCACACAGACAGTGACCCAAGCCGGGAATCGAACCCAGGTCCCTGGAGCTGTGAAGCAGCAGTGCTAACCACTGTGCTACCGTGCCGCCCCAATATATAAATTGTAATCCAGACATAAGAACATAACATAAGAACTAGGAGCAGGAGTAGGCCATCTGGCCCCTCGAGCCTGCTCCACCATTCAAAAAGATCATGGCTGATCTTTTTGTGGACTTAGCTCCACTTACCCGCCCGCTCACCATAACCCTTAATTCCTTTACTGTTCAAAAATGTATCTATCCTTGCCTTAAAAGCATTCAATGAGGTAGCCTCAACTGCTTCACTGGGCAGGGTATTCCACAGATTCACAACCCTTTGTGTGAAGAAGTTCCTCCTCAACTCAGTCCTAAATCTGCTTCCCCTTATTTTGAGGCTATGTCCCCTAATTCTAGTTTCACCCGCCAGTGGAAACAACTTCCCTACTTCTGTCTTATCTATTCCCTTCATAATCTTATATGTTTCTATAAGATCTCCCCTCATTCTTCTGAATTCCAATGAGTATAGCCCCAGTCTACTCAGTCTCTCCTCATAAGCCAACCCTCTCAACTCCGGAATCAACCTAGTGAATCTCCTCTGCACCCCATCCAGTGCCAGTATATCCTTTCTCAAGTAAGGAGACCAAAACTGTACACAGTACTCCAGCTATGGCCTCACCAGCACCTTATACAGCTGCAACATAACCTCGTCATTTTTAAACTCCATCCCTCTAGCAACGAAGGACAAAATTGCATTTGCCTTCTTAATTACCTGCTGCACCTGCAAACCAACTCCTTGAGATTCCTGCACAAGGACACCCAGGTCCCTCTGCACAGCAGCATGCTGCAATTTTTTACCATTTAAATAATAGTCCATTTTTGCTGTTATTCCTACCAAAATGGATGACCTCACATTTACCAACATTGTACTTCATCTGCCAGACCCTCGCCCACTCACTTAGATTATCTATATCCCTTTGCAGACTTTCAGCGTCATCTGCACACTTTGCTCTACCACCCATCTTAGTGTCATCTGCGAATTTTGACACACTACACTTGGTCCACAACTCCAAATCATCTATGTAAATCATAAACAATTGCGGTCCCAACACTGATCCCTGAGGCACACCAGTAGTCACTGATCGCCAAACAGAAAAACACTCATTTACCCCCACTCTTTGTTTTCTGTTAGTTAACCAATCCCCTATCCATGCTAATACATTACCCGTTAACACCGTGCACCTTTATCTTATGTAGCAGTCTTTGGTGCGGCACCTTGTCAAATGCCTTCTGGAAATCCAGATACACCACATCCACAGGTTCCCCGTTGCCCACTGTACATGTAATGTTCTCAAAGAATTCCACCAAATTAGTCAAACGTGACTTTCCCTTCATGAACCCATGAAACTACATGTAACTACATACCCTTTTCAATCCCAACACATATACACACACATGACAAAACATGCAGAGGTTAGCATTTAAGGGAAAAAAACACCTTTTGGCGAAGAGGAAAACTTTCTGAAGAAAGGATAAAGTTTCAAGGCTTTTGACATTGTCAGACTGGTGTTCCTGCGTGCAAAGACAGATTGCTAGTCAAGTAGTTGTCTGGAAGTTCTTTCCAAAGGAGCTTCAGCATAGAAGAGAACAAAGCACGATCAATGTCTTTGGGATCTGTCTCTCATCTCAGCTTCTCAGGTTTCCAAATACAGACAAGTTATGTTCAGATCATGATTTCTAGCTGGACACTGATAAATAGACTGAATTTCAGACAAGGCAGGGAGAGAGCGAGTTGGGCAACCTCCTCCTTTTGGATTTATTCCCAAACTGAGTCCAAAAAACGAGTTCAAAGCAGAAACCCATCTCAGTCAGATGGTTTCCAGAAAATCACCAGAGCCTCACAGCCTCTGAAAGCGGTATTTCTTTTCCTAGAGCTATTAAAGTTCAAATAAACAAGCAGTCCTTATCTTCACAGATGCCTTGCTGGTCATGTGGGTAAAGTCATGTGACTTTTGGAAAAGGCAGTTTGCTCACAGTCCATAGTGAACTTATAACTTTAAAAAGAAAGTTCCCAAGAAAATGTCCAAATAATTCAGGGTTCTTCCAATTAAAAAAAAACACAGTTCCTGGAAATATGTATTCATAACACTATCACAGCACAGTACTTTTTAAATATAGATGTATCTGACTAAGATCCAATGATCATCAATCTCATATTTTTGTTATTATTGGTTTCTTAGTTTATGGTGTTGAACTAAAAATGTTCAGATTCTTGCAAAACTGTACTATAATTGAAAAGATGTAAATTATAAAGCTGCAAAATAAGCTTTTGAATAATGGAGTGGTATTTGCATGTATATTGTATTTTCAGTAACTTTGTACGTCTTTTAGTCGAGCAAAGATTGTTATTTTTATGGTAAATATGGAAATTTAAATTTATTTTTCTTTGCTTTTGTTTACAGGCAAATTACTTTGCCAACTTTGCAAAGCCAGCTGCAATAAGTAGGATTATTGGAAAAGAAATACTAGATGCAGAAGGTCAACGAACAGTTGAAGTGGAATTATTATGCATTATTAAGAATCTTGAGAAGGTTTGACTGGATCTTTTCATACACTGGATGTTTAGTTTTTCCTGTGATGCTGATCTATTTTAGTTTTGATTGTTAATGTTCATGATAGCCTGGAAATAAGCTTATAAAATACAATATATTTATATTCTATATTAAGTATTATAATGCCTTCATATTGGGTTCACTCAGCAGTAACGTCTCCATGTATTTAATTTTACTACAGATAGTCTATTTGACAAACATTTTTCCACTTATTTACTATTTTTATTTTTAAAGTTCATAAATTTACTTCAATTTTAATCCCATATCATTTTGTTCAAAGACCGTTTTCAAAATTTAAAAATAGGTTCCTCACACTCGATTTTCAGGGACCAAGGCACCAATTGCATGTCAGCTCTACTTCACCAGTTTCAGTAAGGTATTGTTACGACTCACCCCCTCCCCCCAGGCAAGGTTCCCCAATTTTTGATTCTGGGTGAGATATCCCCAAAAGTTTGGAGGAAGGATGAACTGACTCCCCTTCTTTATTCAAACCCTTTGGTTGGTCAGAGCAAAGTTAATTTAAAAAGGATCCCTTCCCTTGTGGATACCTTTTCCCAGTCCAAATGTATTTATGTTTTAATCAGAGCCAATTTAACCAGGCTTTTTTGAATTAAATGTTTCTTGAGCCAGGGCAGCATGGTGGCACAGTGGTTAGCACTGCTGCCTCACAGCTTCAGGGACCTGGGTTCGATTCCCGGCTTGGGTCTGTGTGGAATTTGCACATTCTCCCCATGTATGCCTGAGTTTCCTCCAGGTGCTCCAGTTTCCTCCTACAGTCCAAAGATGTGTGGGTTAAATTAATTGGCCATCCTAAATTGCCCCTTAGTGTCCCGGGATGCGTAGGTTAGAGGGATTAGCAGGGTAAATATATGGGGTTATGGGGATAGGGCCTGGGTGGGATTGTTGTCGGTACAGACTCAATGGGCTGAATGGCCTCCTTCTGCACTTTAGGCATTCTATGATTCTAAAGTAAGAGTCAGTTTATTAGTTACTTCATTAGTTACGAAAACACAAGAAAAATAATAAAACCATGCAGATTGGAAATGAGAAGTGAGTCCAAAAATAAAAGTTAAAAAAGGTACACAAATTAGACTTTGACTTGTCCATGAGGCATAGATGGTGAAATATTGCAGCCATTAAGTTGAGGGTGATTCAGTAGTACTGACTTTGGCAGTTGAGCAATTGGTTTGGAGATTCTTGGTTCAGCAGGTGAGCTGAAAGGAGTGGTCCTGTTTCCTTTTTGTCTGTGGCTTTGCTGACTTGCTTCCAATAATCAATTGAGGGAGACGGTTTTTTTAACCTGCAAACCACAATGCCCAGTGGATGTTCTTAAATTGTGACTTCCATAGCATACACTAGTACAGTGGCACTCGGACACCAGATTAGCATACAACCCAGGTTGCATTTTGTTAACCGCTTGTCTGTTTCTGAATGGGGAAAAGCACAAACATATCTGAGGTATAACTCACAGATAACTTTCAGAGATAATGGAGAATAATTACCATCTTGGCAGTAACCATCTCCTGTCAGTTATATCTCAGATATGTTTGTGCTTTTCCCCTTTCAGAAACAGACAAGAAAAGGGGTTAAAAAAACTGCAACCTGGGTTGTATGCTAATCTGGTGTCCTAGTTCCACTGTACTAGTGTATGCTGTGAAAGAGATTATAGTTCCAAAATCTGAAAGCGATTATAGTTCTGATTTTGCATAGCATCTCTTCTTTTGAATCATCCCTGTCTGAAAAAGGATGCAACATTCCATTGTCCCTCTTTGGTCTGAGTATAATCCACATAGGAATTCCAGCAAGTGGTTACTTTGCAGTCACGGCCAGTTTTTGCTTGTATGTCCTTTTTTTTTGAAAACACAGGTCTTATTTAAAAATTCAATATGTCTGTATGTGATTCAGGGCTACAATCTGTTGTCATGGCAGTACGCTTAGTGGCATGAGGCCTACCTATGCCAGAGTTACATTGGGTTACGGCAGGGTGATGAGCAAAAGCTCCTTTCTTAGGTACACTCCTCCTTTCATAGGTTCATTCCGTGTGAGGGGTGAGATGTAAGATGAGGTGCGATTGACTGCCCTTAATATCAAGGCAACATTTCACCAGGTGTGATATGAAAGAACTTTCACAAAATAGAAGTCCATGGGAATCAAGGTTAAACTTGTCCATAGCCTGGAGTCATACCTGGGAGATGGTTGTGATTGTTGGAGGCCAATCATCCCAACAGGGATTCTGCAGGAATTCATAGAATCATAGAAACCCTACAGTGCAGAAGGAGGCCATTCGTCCCATAGAGTCTGCACCGACCACAATCCCACCCAGACCCTACCCCCATATCCCTACATATTTACCCACTAATCCTTCAAACCTACGCATCTCAGGACTCTAAGGGGCAATTTTTAGCATGACCAATCAACCTAACTCGCACATCTTTGGACTGTGGGAGGAAACCGGAGCATCCGGAGGAAACCCACACAGACACGAGGAGAATGTGCAAACTCCACACAGACAGTGACCCAAGCTGGGAATCGAACCCAGATCCCTGGAGCTGTGAAGCAGCAGTGCGAACCACTGTGCTACCGTGCTGCCCTATTCCTCAGGGTTATGATTTAGCCTCAGCCATGAGTGGTGGGGAAACTTCTAGAAATGATAATTTGGGATAATATCAATAATCATTTGAGCAAATACAAGTATATTGAGGAAAGCTATTATGAATTTAAGAGAAAATCATGTTTAACTAACTTTCTTGAATTTCATGATGAGGTAAGTGTGAGAGAGTTGATGAAGGTAATACTGCTGATGTGGTATACGTGAACTTCCAAAAGGCATTTGATAAAGTATCACACAACAGACTTTTAAGTGTAGTGAGAGCTCATGAAATAAAAGGGACAGTAGCAACATGGATACAAAACTGAAAACAATGAGCAGTGGTTAATGGTTCCAGGGTGTCATAACTGGAGGCTAGTCCAGAGGTGTGCTGAGGAACTGCTTCTGGAAGTCTCCAAGTAAGGATTGCATAGTAACTGCCTAGATTTACATTGCACAATTGCCCTGTAATGAAAACCATTCAAAAGTACAATATAAATGTTCAAACTTTGGATGATTCCAACCATCTTACAGTAGTGGTTACTCTGAAAAATTTAGAAGAGTTAAAAGCATTTCTAACATCTGGGCAACTATAATACTGACCCACCCCAAGTCCCCAGAAAACCCCCCAACTGCCCTCCCCCTCCACTCCCCCACTGACCACCTGAACCCCCATCACCGACCACCTGAACCCCCATCACCGACCACCTGAACCCCAATCTACTCATCACTGTACTCCCAGTATTAAAATCGCTGTTCATATATTGAGGAAAAGATGAATCTGAGGCCAGTGTATTCATTAATCTAGGTTTGATTCACAAAACCACAAAGTACAGGCACAGACTCCCATGTTCCTCCACAACACCCAGTGTAAACTAATTTTTATACATTTGGAAAAAAATCTAATCTTTCCCAGTTGGTTGCAACTGTTCTCAATTACAAACTAAAGCATGCACTCCACTGTAGCATAATTACAACATTAACAGAGTCCATTCTTCCTTAAAGCAAAAGAAGTGCACTTTTTTCAGACAAAACAAACTGAAGACAAAAGAAATAAATCACACATTTTCAAGTCTCATCCTGAGTCGTCCCTCTTCTAACACTCTGAGTAATTTCTCACTCGAAGAGTTCCTTTTGGTGAAACAATCTGACAACTGATGGCTTGTATCTACCCACTTAAGTTTAAAAATTTCCTTTTTCTCCACCATTTCTTTTAGACTTGTGATTTCAATTTGTAATCTTCTTTCATTCACACCCTTTGTGGAATGTATGTTATCTCAAAGGGAATGATTGTCTCCTTAATATTTTAGTTATATTCTGGTTGGATTTCATTTAGTTTCAAATAACATTTCCTTTGGCTTTTTCCCATAGAGAATTTCGCCAAATATTTCTGATAAAAAGAATACTATGTCAACAGCCTCTACAAGTGTAACCAACAGATCAGGTCTAAGCTCTGCAGACCTGCCACATCCAATTATGAATGGTGGTGGACAATTAAACAACTCACTGGGGGAGAAGGCTCCACAAATATCCCCCATCCTCAATCAGGTCAAAAGATAAGACCAAAGCATTGCAACAATCTTCAGCCATAAGTGCTGAGTGGATGATCCACCTCTGCCTCCTCCGGAGGTCCCCAGCATCACAGTCTTTAGCCAATTTGATTCATTCCACATGGTATCAAGAAACCGCTGAACTGGATGCTGCAATGGTTATGGGCCCTGACAATATTCTGGCAATAGTACTGAAAACTTGTGCTCCTAGCCAAGCTGTTTCAGTAAAGCTACAACACTAGCATTTACCTGGCAATATGTAAAATTGCCCAGATATGTCCACAAAAAGCAGGAAAATCCAACCCGCCAGTTACTGCCCAATTGATTTACTTTCGATCGTAGAAGGGGTCATTGACGGTGCTATCAAGGGATTCAGCATACACAAATTCTACCATAGTTGTGATGTTCCACAAGACTTCCATCAAATTTATAACAGGATTCTGCTGAAATGACAAAGTAATTTCAGCAAGTAATCTTTAATTGAAAATGGCTTCATGTGCTTTGGTAACATCTGCTGATATTTAACCTACATATTAGAGTAAGCAGGTCAAACTTACAAGAAAATAAATCTGTTGGTCTGCAAATAAATGCTGGAAAGATGTAGTGGCTGGGTTTTCTGCCCTTGTCCTCATCAACTTTCTAAACTTTAACTTTGAAACTGGAAATTGCAAGCTGCCGAAGGCAGAAACAGAAAACCCCAGTCAGTAAGCCTATCACGGTAGCACAGTGGTTAGCACTGCTGCTTCACAGCTCCAGGGACTTGGGTTCGATTCCTGGCTTGGGTCACTGTCTGTGTGGAGTTTGCACATTCTCCTCGTGTCTGCGTGGGTTTCCTCCCACAGTCCAAAGATGTGCGTGTTAGGTTGATTGGCCATGCTAAAATTGTCCCTTAATGTCCTGAGATGCATAGGTTAGAGGGATTAGCGGGTAAATATGTACGGATATGGGGGCAGGGCCTGGGTGGGATTGTGGTCGGTGCAGACTCGATGGGCCAGATAGCCTCTATCTGCACTGTAGGGTTTCTATGATTCTATGATAACATTGGCAAAGAGAAAAGGAAGGTTAATGTTTTGGATGTCGACCCTTCATCAGAACTCTAATGCACACTGGTAGGTGACAAGCATTACTAGTCTGCGGAGGTCTTACAACACAATGGTAGAGTCCCTACCTCCAGACTAGAATCTCTGGGTTCAAGTCCAATGCCAGGATTTGTTGGCCATGGAAAAAGCATTCATAACATGGTTCAATAGACTGATAATCAGCTCAGGAATCCTCCTGCTACTTCCCCACTATTTCCCAAAGGGCAAAACGTGTGTGTGAAGATGTGCTTAAAAAATTACTCGTCTACAACAAAAATCTGATGCCTTGCAGAGCTATTTTAACAGCCAATATTCTCTTGCATTTAATATATATAAGCTATAAAATCCTTGCATGCACTGGTATTCTTGACTTTAATCAGCTGCTTTGTTTAAGTTCTTAGCCAGATAAACGAACTTCACGATTTGCAATTTCCTCATAATCTCCTGCAATTGCAAATCTATCTGCTGCCTAAAACTAATTTCCCCTCAAGACCTCTGTTATATTAAATGCCAGCAGATCAGTATGTTTAAAAAGCATGGAATATAGGTGTTTTCCACTATGTCCAGATCATTTCCATTATTGGTGTTAAAATCATTTCTCCTTGGATCTCTGCTTAAATTGCATTCAATTGTTCTGAAATTATCATTAATGGTGCACCCTGATCTCTTTTGCTTTTAGTAAGTCTCCATATTTTTCAAAATTTTCATTTTCCCCAATTATAGTACATTTTCATCTCAATTATTTATTGATTGATTTAGACTCTAATTTTTAAAAATATTACCATCTAAAACATGAGGTGTACTAAGCATTTTTATTTAAAATGTTTAAAGTAAATAAAGGTAATATGAAAATGACTTATTGTTGGCCCATTATCTGTCAGCAACTATAATTTATCTTTAATATCAGGACATTGAGAAGGCAGTTTCAGCATATAGCTGAAGAGAGACAAAGAAAATAAGAGTACTTAAACTAGACTAAACTCTTAAGGAACATGTATGTGGTTTTGATCCTAAGTACTGTAGTTTAAAAAAAGTGATTGAAGACTGAAACTGTAAAGTACACTTGCAGCATGAGTCTGGAAATTGCCCATAAACCTTACACTTTGCATTTTGCAGCAAAGAAATTGGCCAGTTTTCAGGAGGCTTCCCCACAGGCCAATATAAGATTTATTCAAGCCTCAAATAATGTAATTAGTATGTGCCAAATGTTATGTTCTTCCACTGAGCCCTGGCCCTGATGGTCAATCTACCAATGTATAACAATGCAGGTTCATGGCTAATCCATGTTTCTGATCATTTTTAATTATTCATTAACATGAATGGGGAATGCTGGGTAGGGCAGCATTTATTGCCCATATCCAATTGCCATTAGGAAGTTGGTGGTGAGCCGCCAAATTAAACAAATAGCTATTGCTATAGTGTAAGATCCAGAATGGTCTCAACTCGGTGAATGTGGAAAAGATGTTTTCTATTATGAATGAGTCTAGAGCAAGGAGGCACTGTTTTAAAATTAGGAGACACCCTTATAGGACAGAGATGAGATTTCTTTTTCTCTGAGGGCTGTGCAATTTTGGAACTCTGCCGCAGAAGGCAGTGAAAGCGGAGTCGTTGAATATTTTTAAAGCAGTGATAAGTAGATTCTTGTTAGGCAAGGGAATCAAAGGTTATTGGGCATCTGAGTACCTACCCTCTGCTGGTCAATTTAATGGTTACTTATCTTTTAAGGACAGAGTTCTAAGATCAATCATTCATTAAAACATGCTTAACTTATCATACTATATCTAATTGTGACATTTGAAGTTGGAAAGACTTTTTAAATTGACTTGTCAAAAAGTTCTCAACTTTAAACAGACTTCCCCTGTGAACTGACTGACGTGGCATGTTTCATAAAGGCTTCAAGAATCCATCTGCCTCACTGAAAATCTTAAACTTGGGAAATTGAGACATTTAAAAGGCTGAACTTGATATCAATTGGAGTGTGTATTGGGTCGCAACCTGCCACATCTCCCATGTGGATTAAAATGGCAGCCAATGGAAATTGACTGCTAGGCACAGGTTGCCCATTTGTTGATATAACAAAACCTGACCCGTGGTACTCAAAAGTAAAAGTTTATTTATAAGTCACAAATAAGGCTTACATTAACACTGCAATGAAATTACTGTGAAAATCCCCTCGTTGCCGCAGCCCGGCGCCAACCTGTTTGTGTTTGGTGTTATGATCCCAGTTGATGTTATAACCTGAAGGGGAGATCACAGAATGTAACCCTGGCTGAAAGATGGTAACTTTTACTTTTTTTTAGATAAGATGGAGGAACATATTCACAGGACTGCTAATTAGTTTTAACATCAAGAACAAAAACACTTATTAGGCATGAAAAGTTGGATACCCCTTTACTCCCCCCTCAGCTAAATAAATGCACACAGGTTTTAGGGTTAACATTACGAAGTATATCTTAAGCTACAGTGTTCTCAGTAACACCAAGTCCTTTTAAACACACCAGTTGGATGCGGTGAAAGCAACTCTCCACTCTGAACCAAAGTTAATGTCTATGGATTACTCCTCAAAATCCCCCAGATGACTGTCACGTGAAAATTTCCAAATTTCACTCCAAAAGCACACACTTTACAATCTTCTTTCACAACAATACTTTCCATCAGCAGTTTGCATTCCGGCATCCAGTCCAGGTTTTGCAAATGATTCTTTTAAATAAAGCTTCCACTCCACTTTTAACATCAAACCCAGTATCCAGGTTTTATAACTCCCTTCAGGATTTCTTTGTCTTGACTGCTATACAAACTCTCACAATTGCTTTAAATCTTGATTCCCAGACTCTATTAAAATGGCATCGTTTGATTTACTGCCGATGTCTGATTTTCCATTTTAACTCTGGCTACCTTCTGGTACCTTCTCTTTAACTCAGAACATTGTGTTTACTTTTCCCTTGAATTCTTCTGAACAATACCTTGGTCTCTGTTCTCTTAACTTCAGTCTTCCTAAGACATTCTCTATGTCCCAATTCCCTGGTTATCTGGACTGTGTCTCGTTCTTTTGGGAAGTCAGAAGTCTATCTCCTTGCTGCTCCCTTTTCCTCCAGCTTCTCCTGGCAGAATTGAGAGATTTTCACTGCCCAGTATCCTGCAACTACAAACAATTTCAGCTAAAAATTAATTTCGCAAGCCTTTCTACCTTAAAAAGCCCTCAGTTGCTAAGCAACCACTGCTACTTCTGCCAACCTTCATTTACTCTTCACATTGTAACCCTCTCTAAGCAAAATAGAAGCACAGTTGGAACTGAACCAACCCCCACACATACAAACCCCTTTGTCCAGCATGGATTCAGCTATATATTTTACTCTTCTTTACACAAACATCAAATTAAACCTCATCTTATTTATCCATACAAATATAAATCCCTTGAAACTACCTTTGTTTTCCTAACAGTGGTAAATGCGCATCTTTCAAAAAATGCTTATCCTCTCATTCCTTTACAATAACATTGTACATTAGCTGTGCAATATTGTTGCTGGTTCTGCTGTTGGGCTCAAAAGAATTCCAGCTCATATTGCATGTTCAGTATAGAGCTGAACTGTTTTATTCAATGGAACTTTGTTGACCAAAATAATAGCTTTTGAAAAACACAAATAAATTTCTTGGCCGTTCAATGAAGAGTTTTTCAATAAAACTTAATATTTTGTGCATTTTATTTTTGTTATATTTACAGTCTGGATTTACAAATGAGGACCGTCATGTATGAGTGTAAGCTTTGCTTCTAAAAATTGAAGTCACGAAATACTTCATCCAAGGAAGATATTATGTGTATACTGATATTGCAACTTTGAATCATTACATTAACTACTTTAAATGTTTTCAACACAATCTATTTCTTTTCAGAGTATCTGCTTTACTACAATGTCTAATTGTTGTCATGATCCCAATTACATCACCCAAGATACCATGGATGAAGAAAATGAACTGAAAAATCTATCTGTCCAGATTGCCTTAGAATGGATTAATGAACCACTGAATTCCTTGCTAAAGGGGCTTTTGCCAACTAATCAGACGCAAGTGGACAAATTGCTGAGGTATTGCTATAGTTCTCCCAAATCCTTCGTTCTTTCAAACCTCTCTATTAAATTTTCTTACATCTTCCCTCTACATTATAATCTGTATGTTAAGTCACAATTGGCTATCAATTTTTCTTCTTCATTGTGTTATGACAGGAGAAAGATTGGCACTGATTTCCTCCCACCTTTTGCCCAAAAGCAAGAAGGTGTTTTGAATTATTTTTAAGTCTGTAATGGCATGTTTTCCCAAATCCTCGGTTGGTGTGATCCAGTTTACTAATAATCCACTCAAACCCATTATGATTAACTCAGAAGGTTAGTTTATTTTGTATTCAAAACCCAGGGGAGGAGTGTTAGCAACACAATAGGCACTAACAGTACAGTGATCACAGAAATGATTAGTTCACATGATTTCCAGAGTCAGAGTCCAATGAGAAATTCTTTCATATAGTTTGAGTTCAGCTGGCTGAAGACATGCATTGGGTTCATTTTGCAGTTGGTATGGATATCACAGATGAAGTAGATATTCAGAGACTGGGTCAGTTCTGCAGGCATTAATAGGAACCCTTACAGCAGAGACAGGCTTGGAGGTGCTGAGAGATGGTAACCAATTACTTGCTCAGCCAGGTAGCTGAAGTCCTTTCCAGTTAATGTTAAAACAGCAGAGAGAGGAGTTCTTAGTTCTCAAAGACATATACAGATTTCAAAATGACTCCTTGAGTCATGTGACCTTCTTTCTCCACAGTTACTTCCAAAAGGGATGTTTATGCAGTGTCTGGAACTGGCTTTGATTCCAGTACTGATAATATCTTAGTCAATAGTTATTGAAAGAATTGCCATATGTTTTGAGGGTTTGCTTTTGGAAGCCATTCTCTAGGCAGACCACTAGCAAGGTGAGGTTATCAGATGCAAATTATGTCCTCTTGCTTCCCTTTTGAAATGAGTCTAGACAGTTCCAGGTGTGATGTGAGTCTTTTAACAACTTTGCAAGCATAATGAGTTTCAAAGTGCAAGTCTCTTGGGTTTGTGATTACAAAGGGTCTGTACAATGAAATGTGAGATTCCACTGGCTGAGAAAATAATTATTTTGTTTTTGTAACTCCTGGGGGTAGCTACCAGAGGACCAAACCTATAGTCATGTGACTTGTAGCAGCCATCTTTTTGGTTCAGCTGGAAATTCATTTTCTTTTTAAAGATAGCGATAAGGATAAAGCTTTGGATTCCTTTTCATGTCCCAGGGACTCGACAATTGGCCAGAATTTTCAATTATTCTCATTATTTGTCATATTGAAAAGAAAATCCATTACATATTTTGAGCTTCATTCACTTCATTTTAGCTGTTTGGTATTTGGAGCTTGTTTTAGCTGTTCAGTATCTGGAGTTTATTCGTTTATTTGAATCATTGGCTGGTTTGAAGGAAATAATGGCCAAATGAATTGATTAACCATGTGTCATCAGCTGAATTTGATCATTCTGGAAATTGTACAAATTTGGGGAAGGGGGTGGGGTAGGAGGAGGAGGAGGAGAAGAGTTCCCACATGATTTCTAGTGAGATCAGGGCTTCCTAGCGACATGGATGTTTTCTAGGAGTATATTTTTGGATGAAAAGCATTTTTATGGAATCCCACCCCATCTTGCCTCCAATCACAATTTCTAGGCTAGGTGCATGTGGGATTAGTTCTTCAGCAGAATTGCTGTTGAAAATGAATGGAAATTACAGGAGGGTTTCATTCCTGACAGATCTGCCATCATAAAGCTCTGATTAACTTATAATCAGATAGATGAGATCTAATGGTTTGTTAAAGTTAGTTGATCCTGTCAGAACTCCTACACTTAAAACCTTTCCCTGCTTAGACAACATCCAACCAAATCTCAGGCTTGTGCTTACTTGCTTGATTCTCCTACTGAGGTGGACTTTAAAATCCCACAATGAGAAACTCTTTGGTACTTATAAATTGACGACTCCACCTACAGAAAATAATTTTATTCAACAGCATAATTTTCCAAATTGAATGGTCAGAAATCTAGTTCTTGTTTCAGTGAAAATGCATAGATGAGTACATTGGTTGTGATAACATTGGAGTAAAGGGAACGGATAGAGGGGAATTTCAGAAATGTGTTCAGAGGAGGTTCCTTCACCAGTATGTTCTCAGTCCAATTAGGAAGGAGATGCTGCTGGATCAGGTGCTAAAGATAGATGGGGTGGTCCAAGTGTCTGTGGAAGAACACTTGGGTAAGAATGGTCGTCACATCACAAGGTTCGGTAATGGAGAAGAGCAGCAGACAATTGAAAGTCGTACTTCTAAATTAAAAGAGGGCTAACTTCAGTGAGATGAGAGGAGATCTAGCCAGGGTAAAATGGATCCAAAACTTTCACAGGAAAAACTGTAATTGAATAATGGGTGATCTTGAAGGAAGAAATATTCAGGCACAGGGTAGGTACATTCCAACGAGAGAGAGTGGCAGGGGACCCAAAAGGGGATGATATGGAAATAGAGACGATGATCACACAAAAGTAAACGGAAGTGTAAAGCCTGCAATGTGAATTATTTGGGAGAGCCCGGCCAAATACAGCAAGTCAAGAGAGAATGTCAAGAGGAAAATAGGACTTGCAATGAAAACCCATGCAGACACCGGTAGAATTTGGAGAGAACATGCACACTCTGCATAGACAGTGACCCAAACTGGGTCCTGGGTCCCTGGTGCTTTGAGGCAGCAGTGCTAACCACTATGCCACCCTATATTGCATGGATTGAGAATTGTAATTAAAATTTCCTTGTATAAAATGGTTGAATTGGCTCAAGCAAATGAGAGCACTGGACAAAGCACTTTTGAACTGCGAGGCACACAGGGCGAGGTGAACAAAATTTGGCAAGAAATGGCAGCCACTCGGAATACCAGTAGTGAGGGCCCAATGGAGCCTGAGAAAAGGAAGAGAAATCATCAGCCACAAGAGGTTGGCGAGTGTTGTAGTTGTAGGGGAGATCATCCCCAAGACAGATATAAGTGTAAAGAGTTCATTTGTTTCAGATGTAATTGGAAGGGCCATATACAAGCTAGATGCAGAGTCAGACAGACAGTGCCTAGTTTCCAGAAAAAAAAGTAAGGACTCCATTGAACAAGATTGAGGAAGATTCTGAAGAGAAGTCCGAAGTTTTTAAGCTTAAAATTATGAAATTAAACAAGACACCCCCATCGAAATCTCCCTTATGGTTAACAGGCGTCCTTTGACAATGGAGATCAATACAGGCGCTTCAGCCATGGTAATAGATGAACAAACCTACAAGTATTTGAAGGGAGGTCTGCAACCTATGAGACTCCACATTACCTCAATAAAGTTGGCAAACTATACAGAGGGAGGCACTGAGGCACTGAAGATATTGGGCATGACATCAACACCAGTATCTTACCAGCACCATTGTGCTCAGCTAGGATGGAGGCCTAACCTTATAGGACAAGACTGGTTGAAGCAAATCAAATAGAATTGGATTGAAATATTCAACATCACAGAAGAGGGCACCGACCCTACTTCAACATCAGAATCTCTTGGCCCACCTACCACTATTAAAGACTCAGTTACCCCGAGCTCAGAACCCAGTTGTGGAGTTGCGCCACTCCACAAGAGTCCGGAAGTGTCCAGGGTGACTTACTTTGTGAACTTTGCCACTCTTTGCACATTTTATTTTGACTGTATATATCTGTATGAGTTTTTGTTTATATTATTGTAAAAGAACTTAAGGGGGGAGGAATGTGGAAGTGTGACCCCTTTAAGGGGCTGTGTTCATAGGTCACATGCCCCTTCTGGGGCTTGTTAGGAGGAAGTGCGCAAAACAGCACCTATTGAGTGTTAGGGTCCAGTTAGAAGGGAATCTTCTATGTGTGACTGGGTGTCCTTCAATAAGTCACTGTTGTGATTCAAGACTTTCTCTTTGTGAAACCTCATGCTACAACTGTGCAAATCAATATAAAAATGATAATATAACTGGAGACTCAAGGGTGCACTGAAGTGGGATATAAGCCCCGACTGGATTGACATATTACAGCAATGTGTGTTGCACAGACTAATAGCACCAGCCTAAAAATATCAGTCAAGAATTATGGGCCCGATTCTCCCATCACAATTCGCAATTTTTCTGGCGGGTCAGGCTGGGAGATGCACGTGTTGGTCATTTTACGGGTCCCCCGCGCGCATCTCCCAACCAGAGAAAAATGGCGCTGCCGGGAACGTGCAGAAAACCAGCGGACCGCTGATTTGCATGACTTTACATACCTTTAGCATGCCATTTTCGGGATCGACACAGCAATCTCCGCCCACGTTTGCGTCTCCCACCTCTTTGGCGTGATGTAACTTTGGCACGAATCAGAGTAGGTATATAAAAATCTCAACCTGGCATGGCAGCCTTGAATTGGCGTGAGGTGGTAAGTGCTGCTAGCGGAGCACAGGGGATGTTGCAGGCAGGCCCTGGAGATGCCTGGTGGCCTTCCTCCTGCTATCTTCAGGTGTTGGCCCATGGACCAGTGATATCTGGAGTGGGGGGCTGGGGGTGGGGGGACTTCTATTTTCCCAGAGCTCTCTGGGTGAGTGTGGGAGGCAGCCTCAAGGAGTCCCGCTCACCCTCCCCCTCCCGGGCACTTTGCAGTGACATTGTCTTGCCACGCGGTATGGTCAGGGACTCGACTGAGTGCTGGTGTTCCAGGATGGGGGAGGAGTACACCATGTGTTGAATGAGGCCTAACCAGATGAAGGAACAGCTGCTGCTCCAGGCTGGGGTGCAGAGGTTCAGACATGGACTGCGTGGAATCTGCTGTCATTGGGGACACATCTGGTGCTGATTTGCAGTCTGTCCCTGCCCTGTGACACGGACCAGCAACACATGCCTGTAACAGATGCTGCAGTTGCACACATAGCAATGGCTCAAGGGTGCGCAGTGCCCACAGCTGTACACCGACCTGCATAATCTGTGCCAGCATTTGTCATGATGGGAATCTCACACAACCCTAATCAGGCCCGCATGGCACCAGGGATTGTGTGGTGTTGTCAGCACCCACAAATGGAGGTACTGGCCCAAGTGAGGGAGTGGGGTGGTGCTGGGTCTATGCAGCCAATGTTAATAAACTGTCATTCTATGTTCTTTCCAAACCCCATTGTGTAGATGGATCTCTGTTTACTCGATCTGGAGCTGGCCATGATGGTGGCAGCAGGGGTGGAGGAAGAGGCGGCTCAGGAGGTGGCGGGTGTGGAGAGACCACAGCAGGAGCAGTCCCTCAGGAAGGAGAGCAAGGGGCTGCTGCTGAAAGCCAGGAGGTGGGTGAGCAGCTTCCCGAGAAGGCGGAGGGTGCCGAGGCAAAGGAGTTTCAGGCCCCGCAATTCCTTCAAGGCCCTCTTGGATGAGATGTGCCGTCGCTGGCTGCACCTCTCCAAGACCACGGTGCGACACATTTGTGAGGCGCTTGCACACCTGGCACCTCAGGGGAGGGGTGGGCACCCCCTCCCTGGGGAGGGGTGGCCACCCGCTCCCTGTGGACGTGAAGGTGACAGCTACCCTGAATTTCTATGCCTCCGGATCATTCCAGGCACCCAATGGCGACCTAGCTGGGATCTCCTAGGCCTCAGTGCACAGGTGTGTGCGGCAGGTCACAGATGTCCTGTATGCCTGGGCAGGGCAGTACATTAATTTTGATATTGGCTGTGCACAGCAGGTGACCCGGACTCTTGGCTTCACATCCATCGCCGGAATTCCAATATGCAGGGAGCAGTGGATGGGACACATCGCCTTGCGGGCCCCGCGTGCAGGGCCGCAGCAATTTGTGAACAGGAAGGGGTTCCACTCCCTGAACGTCCAAATTGTCTGCGACCATCAAATTATGATCATGCAGGTTGATGCATGCCATCCAGGGAGTGTCCATGACAGCTTTGTGCTCAGGCAGTCGGACATCCCTGGGTTCTTTGAAGACCAGCCCAGGCTCCTGGGATGGCTACTGGGTGACAAGGGTTACCTGCCAAGGGCATGGCTGATGATGCTTGTGCAGAGGCCCGAGACCGAGGTGGAGACCCGCTACAACGAGACCCACCCGGTCCGTCGTAGAGCCGTGCATTGGCCTGCTGAAGGTGCGGTTCTGCTGCTTGGACCGCTCTGGGGAGGGGCCTCCAGTATGACCCTGTGCGTGCTTCACGCATCATCATTGTTTGCTGCGCTCTTCACAACATCGCCCAGCATCGGGGAGACCAGCTGGAGGAGGAGGAGGAGGAGAAATGGCGAGGGGGCGAGGTGGACGTCCCACCACATGATGAGCCAGAGGAAGGAGGGTGGTCGATGATGGCAGATGTCTGGCAGTGAAGGGCAGCGAGTGATGCTTTCATTGCAGCCCACTTCACCTTGCTGGTGCTGTGCAGTGAGGGGGCTGCAACCACCACACATCCACCAGACCCCAGGAGCAAGTGCAGCCGCTATTCCCCCTTCAAACCGACCTGGGCCCTCAAACCACCACATCACCCTTCCCCAAATTCTGTCATCCCACCACCCTATCCCGCAGAAACATCCGGACCTGTTAATGTGCCTGGGCTGGCAATAGTTGCAAGTCTTGGTTGAAAGCTGGAGGATGATGACGACTCACTGTTGTGCACACTGGGATCCTGCCCCTGGTGACGTTCAAGTCTGACTCCTACCTGTATTCCGAATGCACGTTGCCATCCTGGCCCACATAGCTGTAAGGGTTGGGGACACATGTTTTTTGGCCAATGCGGGGGAGGGGGGGCAATTGCACCAAGGGTCTGGTGAATGTTGGGGAAGGTAGGACAGGAACTCTGTAACATGTGGCTGAGTCTGCAAGACTCAACAGACAGCACCTCTGTGTTTGGGAATCGGGAACACTCAGCTCTGTGGGGGGTGGGGAGGTGGAGAATCAGAGACAATTAGTCACAGCTGTGAGATGCAATTAACAGTTTGTGTTCTTAGCATTATTGATTAATAAACCCTGACTAATGCTGACCTTCACCCATGCCCTCTTAGTGAACTACAACTTTCTTACTTTGTGCAGTCTACTGCTTCTTCTAGGTGCTACTCCAGGATGCACATTGGAGGTGGAGGTGTCCAGCTGTAATGCACACCCCGCTGCTTGTGATGCCCTTGGCGGACGTCCCCTGGGTGGCCAGGATCTGAAGGGCCTCAGCTGACTTGTGGATGGCACTGTTCGGTGCGGCACTGTTCGGTGCCACCCTGTTCATCTCGCTGGCCCTGAGATGCCCCGGTGTGAGGAAGGGGGGAATCGGAACGTCTCAGGATGTCTGGGATCTCCTGCGTGGAAGGCCCCAGCATGGGCTCAAGCCCTTCCTCCTCCCTTGGGGTGCCCAGAGGCCCTGGGGATTCTCCATGGGATGCCAGGGTAGCTGGACTGAGCTCCAGAAGCTCCAGCGTCACCTGGCTCTGCCAGTCCTGGAAGCCTAGATGAGTCTGTCCCATGATTTGTGATCCCTCAGCCCTGGCCTTCTGAGACTGACCCAAGCTCTGGAGCCCCCCTCCCCCCACCCCCCCCCCCCCCCCCCCCCCCCCCGCCCCCACTACAGCATTCTGTGAGTGAACCAGGCTCTGGAGCCCCTCAGCAGTAGCCCTCTGAGCCTGGGCTAAGTTGTCAACGCTCATAGCAACGGCCTGCTGTGTCTCCAGAATGCCAGCGAGTCCCAGCTATGTCTCCCACATGCCCATCGGACGCTGTGTCTCCTGGATGCCAGAAACACATTCGGCCGTGGCCCACTGTGTCTCCAGGATAGCCTGGATCCTGTCACCCATGAGGACAGACCCCTGAGCCAGACTTTCCATTGTGGTCGCCACCCTTGCAGTGTTGGCCTGGCTCGCACACTGTGTTGGCACCACCTCCTGCAACAGCACAATGTTGGACTCCCCTGAACAGCCTTGCAGTCGCAGCATGGTCGCTGACAGCCCTTCCACAACTCCCTGGGTTTCCACCAGACTTGGGAGGAACACACCGAGGCCCAGCACTTGGCTTGGGGATAGCTGAATCCTGGCCTCCGGCAGACCTCCGTGTGCCCAAACCCTCGGATGTGCCCACCTCCACCCGATGTGCATCAGTGTCTGTAATGTGCTCATCAGTTCATG